>NC_143550.1:185547500-186747500 GCF_054136105.1 Typopeltis vanoorti
GAAAATGAAGGCTGATGATGAGAAATGGGCTTGAATCTAATTTTTGCAGAGAAACCAAAGACGACAGAAATTACTAATCATAAATTTCTCGTTTGCGCTTGCGGCAAATTTTTATCTTCCAAGACTTCGTTCCTTTTCTAGCATTAAAATTATTCACTTGAAGCTCCCCAAGTGTTTCATTTCAACAAAACTCCCGAAGCCAATGGGAAGTTTTCTTGGTAAGGTTCCTTTTCGAAGGATGTTTGTGTCGGGGGATTGAGAATGTTCAATTTGTTACAGAAATGTAGGGGACTATGATATTGCTCAACGGTTCATTAAGTGTTAGCCCAACTCCCTGAAGGGTGCATTCTGCAATTGCATATCCAAGGTTAATTATATCCGACATGAATATCGTTTTTGCAGTATAGAGTGAAAGAAGAACTTGCACCTTTGTTCATATTACTGAAAGACGTTCAAAAACGAAACGGCTCATGTTTAAAACTCGTTTTTGATGTTCGTTCTGGATATTAATTTACTCATCATATCTCATTTCTCATGCAAAAGTTTTTTTTTTTTTTAACAAGAGCTTAGATCTGCGTGCGATGATTTCCCTGGCTGGGAATTATCACTGTAGCTATGGGTGGAAAATGTGATTTAATATTTACGAAGACGCCACTCACTTATTCCTACCTTTCTTAACCGGAACATGAAGCCAGTGTCTGCAACTGTTAGTCGCTGATGGAGGAGTGGGTTTGGAGTACAAGAGCGCCCTGTGCTAACTACTTGATTCACGTACAAAAAACGACTGAAGATTGGTTTAGTCTCTGTGTGTGACGTTCTCAGTAATCATAGATAAAAGAAAAAAAGAACGCGACATTGCTAATAGAGAATTAGCAATGTCGACAAGTAAATGCGTGAAATTTTAATAGCAACCTTCACTGTTGCCTTACTCGGATCCTTTCAATTCTCAGCTTTATTTATTTGCAAAAGAAGCATTGGTCTAAGCAGAAATAATGTTTTATTTTCATTAAATGTCGATACCAATGATTGGCATATGATTCTTACTAATTCCTTTGAAACTATTTATTAATTATTAGTAAGCGCATTTCTTAAACAATAACAGTAACCAATAAAAACACTAATTAAGTTTTGCACGCAGTTCTCTCTCTGCGTGTAAAACCTAATTTTCCGCATAAAGTCACCTTCCTTTACTTGTTAAGTGCCCTCAAAGGAAAACTCGATTTCTTTTCTCAGATTGATTGATAGCATTTTTTCATTAATGGAGGACTCCCAGAAAGTAATTTTCTTGATAAAAATTTATCGAAACCTCTTTCAATTAAAAAATGCTTCCTGAATCAAAATAAACTGAGAGAAGTTCTTAGAAGAGTGCTGGATCTTTTGGAAGTAACCATAAGTCCAGAAGGAAGGTTCTTAAATTGCGAAGACACACAAATTAAGGAATTGATTTGATGGTGCTTTTCCGTATCGTAGTCCACTGAAAATAAAGTTCGGCGGATGTTTATAAGCAAAAGGCACAAAAACGTTCGCGAAATAGCAGAGGCAGCAGGTCAAATCAAATGCACTATTCCGCTATTATGAAGATGAAATCTGTGAGTCGACGTACGGACAGGATAAGAGTAGGGGGTAGTTTCATCGCATACCTCCAACTACATCCACTCTAATCTTTTTATATTTCCGAAGGAAACAGAAGGAGCTGCTATAACTTTCTGAAGATAGATGGGCAGATATCCCTCACGTCTTCCCTGATAGTAAACGCAAGCTATCAGGGAATCAGATACAGTCAAGATATGGAACAAGTAGAGCTGACAACTACCATCTACCCTATCACTGGTATTATTGTCTGTAGTGAGTTTTACAGTCGTTTCCTAAGAAGTGGGATTAAAGACCAGAGTTTCCAGAAGAACAACTATATTTGCAGTGCCTCAAGAGATCCACTAACTCAAGAAGTCACTGAGGAATGGAATAGAAAACGTTTCTCTACTCCTTGCCTAAAATTGAACCTATAATGGTTTTTATTTCTTTCTGTGGGTTTCCTTAACGCTGTGGAAGCGAATGTCACTTTCTTAGAGCTTCATAAACACTTCAACACAATCAACTTAAATGAAGCTTTACGACATGACATAATGCAGGCATCGTCCTGTTACTATTCTCCTTGTAGTCCTTTGGGAGTCATATTACAATCGCTATCGTTATGTTTAAAAAGGCAGAAGCACAATGTACAAATTAAAAAAAATTATAACAAATTGGAGAATGAACTACGTTAAGTGAGCATAAATCAGTTCTTCCGGTTTTCAAATGAGAGGAAGGCAGTTTTCTGTAACTCAATACTTTCAGTGGATGTCCGATGTTGCTTTTCGTTCCTCTAAAGATCTGCAGTTTGATTGATTTTCGATGACTATCGAGATAAAAAAAAAAAAAAACATTCCTGCTAATAGCAGATTCAAACTGTTAAGTAAATCGAAGGAAATATTTGGAAAAATCCCTCATATTCGCATGAGTTAAGAAGGATAAGAACTCACAGCCAACTGTGATTTCTTCCAGGAACAAAACTGTTTGCAGCCAACTTCTTTGTTTATTTGGTTTGCATTCGGTAACGAAAGAGATTTCCGTCTGAAGTTCAGCGTGTGGGAGAAAGGAGTTGAAGCAACCATCATCTGCGTGGTTGGTGAAGAAGGAGAGAACGATGTCTCATAGTAACAGGTTGCTTCTGTAAATTCTTTGTATCTACTCTTTTAGAGTGCATCAGGAAATGTGCATAGAACATCGAATTATTGAATATCAAAATCCGGTGGTGATCATCGTTTATTGATGACCCCCGTCATCTGGATCAGAGCCAGCTCGGCGCTACTGTTCGAAAAACTTTTTGAAACGATAAAATGAAAGTTCCTGATATTGTGATGAGAGAAAATAAAAGCGGGTAATTTAGGACTTCTTATCTCTGAAATAAAAACAAAACAGGAAAAAAAAGTGCTGAATGCGCAAGCAGGCTTCTCTTTTATATTCGCAATGAACGAAGAAATCAGATAAAAAAAAATGAAAATGAGCAGAATGAAACAAAACACGGAACTTTCTTTATAAATTCGGATTAAGGAAGTAAAGTAAAGTAAAGTCAAGGGTTGATGCTGCTGGTAAACAAGAAAGATTAAACTTGGACAAGAGTTAATAATTATTTACTTGGAGACTGCAGCATTTATTTCGGAACAGCAGCCTTCGGAGTTTCCTACGCGTTTGCAAAGAACGTTTTTTTTTTTTTTTTTTTTTTTGCTGCTGAGGAAAGATTTGCCGAAAATTATTTTAGAATGTTATGCTTTGCTCTGCTATCGAATCGATGTTGTTCTCTTGAAAAGATGCCTCTGGATTTTCCTTCCTCCTCTTGAAAGTGCCTTTGTTAACAAGTCGTTCGCAATACGTAAATGAGCTTCGGTTTGTGTATCCGTGAAAGGTCTTCATTAGATTATGCTTATTGTTTCCGACAATGACACGGCGAGATTCTTGCTCGCTGATGTAGAACGACAATCTCAAACAGTACTCACATCAACTTTCATAGTGGAAATGTGCTTCATGCTGGGGGAGTAATGAATGGGCGTTCTGGGAGAGTATTGCAAAGATGCTCTTCTGTTGTTTGTTTAACATTTTCGGTATGTCTTCTCCGGGGTTCGCCTGTAAACACGACAGATGGAGGAGATAAAGACGACTTTGCGCTATTCTTAATTGCGGGTGGGAGGGAATCAGAGCGAAACGTTTCTGATTCTTACGAGAAGCAAATTGCAGGTGGACATCGTGTTTAAGGAAAGCTTTGAAACAGCAGAGATGCCTCTGTAATGTAAAGGAAGGAATATCTAATTGCTGGGAACGAACGAACGGATAGAAGCAGCTAAGAATGCTTTTTCTACATCTGTAATAGTAACGAAAAGTATTTTAATGAGACATCTGTAATAATGAGAAGTCAGAATTGTTGGATCTCCATTTTCTCCTTTAATATTTGAAATGCGGAGTAGAGAATATCTGTCAACTGACGTAAGGAAAGATTTGAAGAACGAGTTTCATTTATTCAGGAAGCCGCTTAGAACTTGCATTCTAATCTCAGTAGGAAACACTGCGATTATATCATATTGAGATACTTATTAGAAGTAGACAAAATTGTGAAAATATCCCCATACATAATACAAAACAAAGCGTTGTCGATCTCTTATTATACACTTCGATGTTAATTGAAATTCGCAACTGATCGCAGGAGGTGTCGTGGGGTTCAATATTTCGATTTCTGGTTCATCAACACATTTCTAGTCTACTTCTGTGTATACATCTACACTTAGTCCGTTGAAGAAGAAGGAATGAACCTTATCACTCCCTTTTGTCCCTTCAATACGACGTACAACTTCTAAGGATTTCTGCTTTGTTAATAAGATCATGAAAATTCTGTACTAACTTCCATACAATCCTTGAAGTGTCCTTAATGAGACAAAAATACTTATCCTCGTTTTCTTTCTGTCCCTTTTGTCTCAAGTAGTCGCATAATGCTGACGTAATTGAAGAATTACATTCTAGAAAAAAGAGGTCGAATAGAAATTTAATTATCGAAGTGTAGGACGACAAAGAAGTCTCGAGCAGTTTCACATTCTTAATTTTAATTTGTTGAGGAAATTCTGGGGTTTAAACTGACATTTTATAAGCATCGAGTGTTATGTTCGTCAAAGGCCGAGAGAGACCCCCACCATTTAATTAACGTTCTACACGTACAAAAAAGAGGGATTGAAGGAAGACATTTCAGTTGCAGCACTCCTTTCTCTCTTCTAAATTAAATGGGGAAATGTTTCACCGAAACAATAATCCATTGGCAGAGACTGCAAGTCCTGTTCGATAGATATGTGGGGGAAAGGTAAACAGTTAACTTTGAGCCGCAAAACACTCAGAGCTCCTTAATTATTCCTTAAAGAAGGAACCAGCAAGTAAACAACACCCTTGGAGACGCTGATTGCAAGCGATCTCCAGCATGTCTTAAATAATACGGATAACAGGCGATTGTTCTGTGTGTCTCCTAACGGAAATTTGCATTTGCGACTTTGTATTTAGCAAGTAATTCTACTCTAAGGATGTATTATGTACTGTGGGATGGTTCTTTAACATCTACATGGCTTCGGTAATGTATTTGCCCGCCCTATTGATTCTTTAATCTTTTTTCTTGTCTTCTCTTTGTAAATTTAATAATAATGAGAATATCCTTGGGTTTAGATATTTCTCTGAGAAGTAGGTTTTTTTTTTTTTACTTCGGAATTCGATTTTCCAAGGAATATCAGCTGGAGAACACGATTATCCGATTGGGGATATTTCGTTTCTTAAATTCTTAAAACTAACATTATTTTATAGAATTGAATTAGTATTTTTGGAAAACAGGTTATATAAACCCAAGATACTGTACAGCTCGTCCAGTTCGGGCTTTTAGAAATATCCGTACTCACTGCGGGATTCGAATTCACAACCTGTTGTCTGCTGGAGAGCGGGTATGTCGATCATTTATTTATTATTTATTTTTACTAAATAAACTCAGTTTGTCTTAAAAATTATTGCTACAATAAATAATAATCAGCACCTTTGTTCAGAATCTTTATTGATGTCGATATAAATAATAATGTGCTGATCGTTAAACGAATGACGATTGGCTAATCGAAAAATCTATTAACAGCTCAGGTTCCTTGCTGCATTTCTGAGCCTAAATAATTTACTATTTATGAAATTATTTAATGTTGGCTCAACACAACCGTATGTGAAAGTCCAAAGAAGACATCGAGGTAAAAAACTCAAGAAGAATTAATAATCAGAAATATCCAGCAGAAGGTTTGCTAGTCAAGAAACTAAAGGATTAGTAAAGAGATTAGAAAAACTAGAAGAAACCCCTTTCATAGTATTATTTATTAACTAATTAAGAAAATTGTGATCTATCTTATAACTTCGGAAATCCATGAATAAATGTAGTCCAATAACTGTAGCGAATAGGCTTCAGCTCACTAAGATAATAAGTCAATAACACTAACGCCGTGTCGTCCAACTGATAAATATTTCAACATCCCTTGATCATGCACTAAATGATTCTCTTACTCAATCACATATAAGTTATGTTTTTTGCCAAATCTCTAATGAAATCTCAGGTCCTATCCACCTCGCACACACACACGCGCTCTTCAACAGCATAAAAATATTACGTTCCTGCAAAGCTCTAGATCAATAACATTTTCTGTGATAAATAAATAACGCAAATACATCCCGGTCTTCAGGAAAGTTTTGATACTTAACCAACGAAATAATTAGAACAGACGGAGATTACACACACTGAAAAACTCCACTGTATTATAACACGAGTAGCAATTTTCACAGAATTCCTGGGAAGATTCTCATAATCTTAACTTACAACTGAAATTGCGATTCATTTAAATATTTCCGGTTACAACGCCATCCAATAACTTGGGATTACACTTCTGAAGCCGATATTCTTGTCGGAATGGGTGCTATCTCGATTCTGCAACTAACAGGCTGTAGGTTCAAATTCCATTGTAGACATGGATTCTGTGAAAGAGTTCAACTGGGAGATGAATTCCATCGTCCAGTGCAAGACGTTATTATTACCTGATCACTGCACCTGAAGTGGCTTGAAAGAATGCCATGGCTGCTCTCTAGCGCTTCTTTCTCATCTAAGTTATAACTAATCCAACTAGGCTACTAACCGTGCAATCAACCCTGGGTGGGATAAAATCCTGTGAACAAACCACAGATTAGTGTTCTATTCTTTCTACTTTTAACATGTCGGCCAGTATAAAAACCCCATTAAGTACAGCGCGCACTCTATTTCGTTATCCTTAATTTCATGAACTTTTCCATCATTCAAATTACGCACAAATATAAAATCACTTTACTTAACCAAGTACAATCAACAGTGTAGGCCTCAAACAAAAACAGTCAGACTCTTTTTAACGTAATTTAAATGCTATCAGCCTTGTATAAATTAAATATTTCCCAAATAATGTAATATGCCAAGTGACCATACTTTTCTTCATTCATATTTCACTGCTAGTAAGTCACTAGAGTCTCGTTTACTTGAAGAAAGATATAAAATCCTTTACGTCCGAAAAAAATTTGATGTCAAAGCAAGATCAGATTATCTTCTCGGGCTGATTTACATCTTTATTATGTTCCCAACAGAAACGAAACAAGTCACATCGATGGTGTTCTCAGTTCCCAAAAAATTCCTTTTGTTTTTCTCTTCGAGATGATGCATTAGACTTGTATTGCTGCTAATACTATGCAAGTCTCAGTTCCATCATACCTTAGAATCCTGCTCTTCCATTAAGATGATGCAGCCAACAAAAAAGGGCAGTGAATTAATTGACGATTCCCTTTCTTTCACAGACCAATTTCGTTCTGCATTTACATTTTTTCTTTTCTGAATGTATTTTCATAATGAGAGCATATCTATGGAACGACCTTCAATCACATCTCTTCACTATCCAGCTTGAAATGCAGGAAATTAGCGATATATATATATATATATATATAACCAAGCATATAAAATTGCTTGGTTATCCTAATATATATATATATATATATATATATATATATATATAGTATGTGTGTGTATATTGTATGTGTGTGTATATTGTATGTGTGTATGAAGGTGAAAGTCAATCACAAATATCCATATCCATGCCCTAGGCGAAATTCGAATCCGCAGCCCTTTGGCTGTGGAATGGTTACGCAAATTACTCGACCAACAGGGCCGGCGGAAGGCATACGGTATTGAACCGGATTTTTAGATTTGGTTTCGTTTCAATCGGATTATTTTATTGGATAAACATTAAAAATATATTATATATTGAAGTGTGTGTGTGTATTTCTTTTTGTCTTTTTTCTTTCAAGTTTTGCCTTTTTGCATGACCGCTTACAATGGAAAAATAAGAAAATAAAAATTTGTTGTGTAGATTAAATAAGATAAATACGGGTCAACTTTTATAACTGTGTTTTAACGTTTAGCTTCTTCTTTGAACACCTACCAAATCTCCTTTCACTTTTGCCCTTTGAATAATTTCATACGTTCACAGGAATATGAGGATTCCTGCGAAAGCAACAGAGGAAGGAGGGGCATGCAATCAAAAATTGAACTTCGTGGAGCCTCAAAGTTAGAAAGGCTTCTTTAGCGAAAACTTTCTGTACAATAGAGAGAGCGAGAGAGAGAGAGAGAGAGAGAATGTCAATTAAATAAAAAAAGCTCGTTTGAAGTCACCTTTTTGCAGAATGTTTCTTTCTTTTTCTTTCAATACACATTTTCTCACCCACGTTTTTCGAAGCCGTTGTAATAAAACTGTTCATCTTGTTTTCAGAACCCTTTTCTCACTTCCCCTTTGCCATTCTCTCATCACTTTCAGAATGGACACCATTGAATTGAAATGTGTCCTCAATTTACAAAACGACTAGAAGTCTGCTGGATCCACCTGAAGGCTGCGTTCAGATTTCAAGTCCGGAGAATTTCGAGAGCAGTTGAAGTGAACGTGCTCATGTGTGTGTGCCCGATCGCATTGTCATGTTTAATAAAAACTTAGTATTTCTGGCTATTTCCTGATCTGAAGACATCTGAAGAGTATCCGAGTATCCATTTTCAAAATTACAAACAGATCATAGCAGAAGTAAGAAAATAGTTCTTCCAAAGACTACTCTAACAGCTTTACTAGAAAAGCTTTGAAAAATCAAGACACTGTTCATAAGGTGAAATGAAAATGCATCCAGATGTGTATAAAAATAAAATACAGACTTGGACTATCTATTTTTTTTTATTTCACTTATGTATCTCTTTTTTGGGAATGGACCAATCGTGATGAAGGCATTCGAAATAACGATGTTCTTGGTATATCGCGCTTGAAAACGAAAGCTGTCTGCGAACTAGATCCTATCACAATGTGTTGTAAAACTAGCTCCACTACAGTTAAGTTAAGATGTATTACTTCATTTCGGTCAGACGAAATGAAGTAAAGAACAGTAACGAATGTTTTGCGGTGTCCAAAACTTGGTTTAGCCTTTCATTAGTTCCCTCCCACTTAGTAGAACAGGCTCGTTGGTCTCATTTCATGGGAAAAAGAATTTACCTTTTTGTCGAAACAGTTTAGCCAAATTCATCTCCGTAGGCAATACTTTTATAATGCAACCAGGATTATGTAGACAATGGCTCTTCCTCATTGCTGCGATCCTCTACTGGAAGTTGTTATTTGAATAAAATAATGTATTGCTTTTCCTAGTACCACCATCAATCTGTAATTAGAGAAGGAAGATATGAAACAAAACAGGATCAGGAAGGTGACTGGCCATTACATTGTAAACCACTTATTACTTAAATCTGAACGAAAAGTTCAGCATATTAAAAACAGTAACCTGTTTATCGTAGAACGACATAAGTCTTTGACACTTGGAAGACATTTACGTATGAATGGGGTGATTGTGTTGTTGAAAAACAGGAAATTGCGAAAGTAGTCGACTACGTAAAGACAACTGTTCTTTTGTACTCATAACTAATTCACTTATTAATGAAGGCCCAAACAAAGACATCTTTCTCGGTTTAATTTGAGCTAAATTAAGATTAACACGTATATGGATAACCATGGAAAAGACACACAAACTGTGCAAAAATACCACACTCGGATGTAGCTGACTTTTTTTAAGATTGTTCTATGAAAGGTTGTAAACCTACACTAATACTAAAAATCCACGGGAGCATGCTTCTCACGAATTTTCCGGTAGAGACTTTTTGAAATCACTTCATCCCTCTAATAAAGAGATTGATAGTCGCTCCCCTAAACTCATGCGCAATCATCCCTGCTGCAATGGAATTCACGTTCTGTGAATTTGAATCCCACTGGATTGGAAAAACCAAGCATTCTGCAAGCACAGGATATTGCGCACTAAGTAAAATGGAACTCAAGTCATACAAATGGACTTTTGGTGTAGCATATCACTTGCGGACAACCAGAATTGGGATTATTTTTATTTAACAACTTGACTATACTTGCAAGGTTTCCATAATAGCAGGTTATGAGTTAGAGCAAATGCTCATTCTTAATAGAAATATCCTGGTTCGTGATGGAATTGTTAGACTCAAATGAAATTTGAGAAATGTATCTATTTTGAAATTTTCATCTTTTAAAGCGGTGTCATGAAAAGCAGTCTGATCTTTTTATATTACTACTAGAGGGACTCTGCCTCCCCCTGACGCCTACGGCACCCTCCCCCCGAGTTCCTGACTGGTAGCCCGGTTCTCCTTGAATTCTGATGACTCGAATTTTGAAAACTCGAAAGGGAGTTCCTCCCCCTGGCGCCTACGGCGCCCAACTCCCCCGAGTTCCAGACTGGTAGGCAGGTTCTCCGTGAATTCTGATGACTGAAATTTTGAAGACTCGACACTTAGGTAGCCCTGAGTTTCGAAACGTTTCAAATAATTTGACAAAAAAGCCTTATCATTTTATATTATATATTACTATTTTGCTACTAATAAACTGCACATTTCCAGAGCGTAGAAATGCTGCCCTTGCATGGTGTTCAGCAGAAATTGAATATTTCCATCAAAGGTAGCAGAGGTATCTGCTACCTTTTGATGGAAAGTCAAAGTCAGTTGTAGTCACTCATTTGTGCATCACCTTGAGGAACATTATGCATTAGCTCTTGTGAAGAAGAATGCAGTGCCCATAAGATAAAGAATTACTTATTCTTATAATGACCATGTGGGATTGCGAGGGGTGGGAGGAGGAGCGCATGGATATCTCATAATGTTGGACGAATGTTTTTGTGCCCCCGTAGCTAAACATTAATAAACAAAGACGAGAGAATGTATTTTTCTAGGTGGCTCTAATATCACTTGTTTTTGGAAAACTAAAACATAACTCGACAAGCAATTGAGAAACACGCTACTTACATAATAGCGACTCAATGAATGCAACTGCAAGTACTAACGAAGGTGATGACTATTGCTGCCATCTGACAACCCTGTAGCGACTCCAGCACCGAAGGGATTGTGTAATGCGACACTTCTGTGTACAGTCTGATAAATAATCACTTCTGGTAAATCTCTAGAAACCAGTCCCAATGCTCTTCAAAATTTATTTATTTATTACGGTAACAGGATAAGGAAAATTCAATTACTCTCAAGCGTTTCCTCTATCTTTTCTCGAAGCGCAGTTTCGGGATCAGATTAATTGAAAGAAAACAAAAGAAAGATTTCGATGGATCACTTTTCCTTTAGTTTATCGTGAGTCCAAGTCTCTGTAGCTTCGTTGAAACAAAGTTTCTTGAAAAGCGAGGGATTTCTGGTTCGCCAAAGACATCGGTGATCGTTTTTGAAATAGGTTCGCCCCTGATACCCCCAGCAGCAACCAGAAACAATTTGCATCAAAATTAATACCACATGTCATATTTCCAGCGCAGCTGCAACTCAGTGGAGCATCCCTCATCCCACAAAAGGGTATTCGGTTTCTTTCCCAGAAGTTATGGCGCATGTCTGTTTTTATTTCTGATTGAGTTCGAGGAATCATATTCTTTCCCTTTCGAAAGAGAAGACGAAATGAAAGATTAATTTCAAAGCAGGGAAAAGACACAAAAATGAAGAGCCCAATTTTGAACCATGTTGATTGGTGCAATTTACTGAGTGAAGGACCTTTCAACACTTGCAATATATATCTTGAATTTCCCGCTAGTTTTCGATTTGTTTTACGATTGATCTAGACTTTCTTAAACCCAGCCGCACCCTTTTAATAGATTCCCACTCTTAATGAAAATTGGAATCTCTGAGATGACCCAAATTATTCCGCTTTATATGTACGTTATGCGTCGGTCTCTTTTGCTCCGCAGCGCAGTCCTTCGCATTCTCTAAAGTAGCATATTCTTCGTTCTAATGGAAAGCTAACACGAGGAGGCTTTTTTTCGCCTTCCTAATTCCCACTAATCCAGAGAGAGTTTGTCGGATTGCCTATGAACTTGGATTCAGTCATATTCTCACACTAAAGAGAAATTAAATTCAGAGCTGCTACTTAATGTCGCTTTTGCAGAGGACTAGGGAGGAACGCGCAGTGCAGGTGGGCGAAGAGGACGTTGATAGATGAAAGGCTAACCGCATTTTCCATCACAAGATTACAGACTCTCTTCTAGCAGATGTAGCACATGGCTGCCATTAGAAGTGGTATCAGCAAACAGCGATTTGGCTCGCAGCCAAGTAGCCTCGTCAGCAAGGCAGCTTAAGGTACAAACAAACGGTCTTAAAAAACAAAATATTTCTATTAGAGGGACGCAGAACGATGGCTCGAACACAGTTTACATATTTATCGAGTTTCTTGTGCTGGTAGAGACCGAAAAGTTGACATTTTTATTTTATTTTGTTCAGGAACAAAAAAAAATGGATATGGGGCACACATGTTATAAAAACTGTTACAGTTTTTTTATCATACTTTTCCATTTCCAACAGCCATAACTCCCGTGCAGTATCAGCGAACTCATATTCCCAAGTGAAATTTATTCGCCTTGAATGTGAAATTTATGAATAATTATTCCTTATATTGCTGGTTTAACGGGAATTAACACCAAGTAATTCATGAATTACTGAGGTAACTTAAAAAAAAAAAATTGAGGTGGAAACAAACCAACTCATCCCATTATATATTTGGATTGAATAAATAGTAGCATTACAAGAGACTAAATAATAAATTCCTTAGTTTAGAAAATTAAATCTCAACGAATATTATGGGGAATAAAAGTTGCGAATTAGCTGTGAATCTCAGCTACTATGAAGCAAAACGATTGAGATAAAATCAGACCATTTGTACGGGACATTAAATTCGTTATTTTAATAACGAATGTGCGGGACAAAAATAATTCAGTCTAAATGATTGGATGCCAGAGTTAATCTCAAGAAAAATTAAGAAATCAATGGTTGGAAAAACGACCACAGAAGGATTAGAAAGTTTTGAATCGAGATTCGGGAAGACAACGATTGTTAGGAGTGGTCTCGAGTTCAGCGACTTGGTAGTCCCACAACGTGAAAGTTGAATTCTTTTAAGTCCTCCCAAAACGGAGGGCCTGAGCTTGACTTTCAGGTAGGCACGTTCCCGAAGCCCTCTTCTTAAATGTGCTTTTCTACAAAAATTTTTAATGTTAGCAGTACTGCAATGGTCATGCATCATTGATCTCCTGAAGATAGGAGGAAGGCGAAAGGATCTAGAAAGTCCAACCTGAAAATTCTAGTAACAATTTCGTACGAATATTCAGATACGGTGTACTGTCCTAGTTTATTTCCCAAAAGAGAAAGTTACGTTCTGAAATGAGAAATGACTTTATAACTACCGGAAGTACTGGATCCGTGTATAACGTAGTGTGTCTGGCGGATATGTGGAACTAAACATATCTGCTAATTGTTTTTAATTTTATAATGTGACTTCCACCCACAAAAGGTTGTAAGCCTACGGCATATTAACACTGTCGGTTGGATAAGTTTTTATTGTTTATAATTTTTAATGTTCTTTTATTTTATTTAAAATAAATAAATAAATAAAATAACATTTTAAGGCCTGTGTAGATCAGTGGAAGTGGTGCTTGCGTCCTCTGCGCTTAGTCGCTCGAAGTTAGACTTAAGTTCAAGTCTAGTCGCCGACTGGAGGAACTTTTTCTAAGCCTTTCTTCGATCGGTTCCCGAGTTACTCGATCTCTGGCACAGGCAAGCGGGTTTTCCTCCCGGAAACTCGGGTTTTTCGTCCCGTAAAATCGAATCACATTATTTCAGACAGTAACATATCTTGTTAGGGTAAGGTACCAAGAGATGGCAGCACTTGTTTGCCAGCATCTTCATCAGTGGCTGCTATGATTAGTGATAGACATGGGCCAACTATCTCTGATTGGCTACCGGTGGAGATTGAACTGCCCATTCAGTCTCCAAAAGCTAGATAGGATATAAAGGCCTCGTCTACTCCCCACAAGAGAATAAAAGACGTTAGCTCATTTTTTTTTGATTATTTTATTTTTAATATTCCTGAAACTTTGCTCTGCAGACCAAACATGGAACTGCTGTTTCAAGCCACTTCAGGCCTCTGATAATTACGAATGGTGGTTTCACAACCCTGACCTGCTTACCGGAGGGATGAGAGGGTACGAGTGCGGTCATACGCTGCGAAAAGCTTTATCGTTCCCATAAAGACAATTAGGCTGAATCCACATGAGCATTCATGTCTACTATGAGATTCGAACCCGTATGTGTTGATTACAGAGCGTTAACCACTCCCCTCAGAGTCTCTCCAATTTGATGTCTTTTTGTCGATATGTATCGCCTGCATTCCCTTCTCCGTAGCAGCTCAAATATAGGAACGAACGAACCTGATAAAAGAATCGGAAGCAGTCAGATAGATTTGAAACAGATAGCAAGACCATAATATATGCGTTTGCACAGTTTGCTTCGATAAGTTCGTGCACAGCATCCTGCTAATTTAAAAAAATGATTTTATGTTCCACACTTTGTGGAACAGGATATCAAGTGTAACCTGTCATGCTTTCGATCACGCGATACGTCACCAAACGCAAGCGGATTCCTCGGAAAGAAATCCACATGAAATTACATATTTAAATCACGCTACACAAAGCAGAAGATAATCTCCAATAATGTTAGACTCAGTGCTTTAATGTGAACTCTTCGGAAGTTTAAAGACAGCTCTTTTCTAGTAGAACGCTTGAGTGTGACGAAAAAGAACATGGCGTATATTATAATAATTAGCTCACATGCCGGTAGTCCTTTGAGCTAAGAGGGCGCTTCGATCGATGGCGATAAGGAGATTCGGCACGAAGGAAGGTTATGTACGCAATTTACTGTAGTTAAACTTATTATGAATAACTGCATTCATAATTTATATTTACAAATTGCACTTATTAAAACTGTATTTTGTTTGTTATTAAAATGTATTGTTTTAAATTAAATCGTATTTTAAAAATTAAAAGATTATATTTTTATTAAAGTTAGTTTGTTATTAAAACTGTATTTATACAAGTAAGTTGGCTTTTGTAGCTTGTTTCAAAGGATCAGCAATATGGCGCTTTTTGTGCTTGTAATTAGTTGTGGCGTAAGTAAATAAATATGACTGACTGCATGACTCGCTGTTTACGAGGAAAATAAACTTTCATGAGGTGTATTCATTCGTTATTTTCTGATGAATTATACTCTAATTCCTCGATCATAGCATCTACTACAGTTTACGTTGTGTCTGGTAGTTCCCAAGGCAAACAAAGAAAATTTTGACAAATCAATTGAGCACTTAGCAACAAGCATCTACAATAAATTGCCAAATAAAATAAATACAATAACTTCAGGATACTCTTTTAGAAAAAGGTTGAGAGACTACCTCATAGAATTAAGTAATCTTGACCTTTATTTTGAACGCATATAATTAGAAAATTACTCTAAATGTCTCAGTTATTGGTGTGTGTATTCCTGTGTCATCATAGATAATCATTTAATTGTTTAGTGCCTGTGTCGCCCACATATGTATTTTTATAGTAACCAGTGTGGGTACACACATCGTGCAGTTTCTTCTAATCTCGTATTTCCATTTTCTGTTCTTTTTCCCTAAGTCTCTTCTTTTGCTATCAATCATCTCTATATTCCTCCCATGCAGGATATGTGCGCACAGTATATGTAGTATTACTTTTTACTAATTATTATTTATCAATTGTCCTGTTCTAAATACTTGCTGCATCTGTTTATTTCTGTTATTACCAATGACTATTACGTTAAGATATGAACACTTTACTCGTGAAACCTAATGAGGGAACCTAACGAGGGAAACAAACTGTACGAAATATTCCCAAAACTCGTCTCGACTTTAATTGTCACTTGAACCTTTCCATTTCATGCGGTAATTTTGATTCATTAGCATGTAATTCCTGAAAGTGGGGTTTCTGGGGTAGTGTTAAATTACAAATACAAAGCATGTTTTTCTTTTCCTTTCTTTTCGTACAAAAATTAATAAATTAAATCACACTTTTATTTAATCCACCGTTTGTTCAAGAAAACATGATGCGCCAATACCCTGAAATGCATTTCATAAATAGAGGTGTGAGTAGCTAGTAGAAGATTAGCGATAAATTTGTGATATTGAAAGGTTTTCGGATGAGGAAGAAGGAGAATAGGGGACTATCACAAACAGAACTATGCAGATGATCTCTTTTAACAAAAAAAAAATAAAATAAAATAAATAAAAAAATACCCACCCCTCTCCACTTCCCAATGAAAAGAAGTGCTGTAATATTTCTAGAGAGAAAACTTGACAATACGTAATTGCCAAATGCGAGAGGAGAAACAGACGGATGTGGAATACAGTTAAAAACATAAATAAGATAAGATAAGACGATGATGTAAGAAGCACTCCTATGTGAAGAAATTTGTTTCGACTTAAATCACGGAAGATACACAAGTCTTTTTTCCAACAAGTTTCCAAGGATTTTTATTCAAATTTTCCATCGTTTGACCAAAGCTTTTCTGATCCGGCGTAGAAGAAGCAAACTTCTCTCTCTCTTTATTAACTAATGGGTTTCTTTGGAACGAATGTTGATAGCGTCCGCAAGAGCGAGTTTTGATTCTTCATTTCAGACAAGATCGTCAAGGAGTAAATGTGTTCATTCTTGAACGGCAATATTTCCAAAAAAACGAAGCTAATTGAAATTATACAATCGAATTTTTGCTTTATTCAGGCATTCAAAGAACAGTGCGGGCGAGCGGTCTTTTTTTTTTTTTTTTTTTGTTAATTTTCATGACGAAATGGAACTTGAGTTTATTATTAAATCCGCCTTCGCCTATGTTGGTCGCACAAATGATTCTCTGGTTTCGGAGACAATGCTTTCAGCGAACAATTCGAGTTCGGATGGGATTGAATTAATTTTTATTAAAAAAAGGCTACGATTTCCTGGGTCCAGTTAGCCTGCAGAATCAAGCCTAGATTAGATGCGAAAAGAAACTTATAAGAATGAATAAAAAAGGTTTAGAATTTCAATGTCGTTTTGAAAGCGAATTCATTTTTTGAAAGCTGTATAAGCGCTTTTCACTACTAACTTGATAAACGCGGTAAATCTAAAAATAAAACTATTTTTATATTAAATATAAAATTATATATATTGGAAAAATAGGCGTATGAATGTGAACATGAACAAAATGAAGGATAGAGTGCTGTATGGAGACTCGTTAGTACGAGGTGTGTTAGTAGAGGATTTGACAAAATCGTACCAACCTGGTGCGACCATAAAGGATGTAACTGAGTCTATTAGAGAGCAAAAGGAAAGGGTGAAAGAAATGATTGTTGTGGCAGGTACGAATGATTTGAAAGGAGATAAAATGGAAATGATAGAAGACCTGAATGAATTGTTTGAGGTAGCAAAAGAAAAGAGTGAGAGAGTTAGAATGATTAGTCTTTTGCCACGGTATGACAGTGAAATGTTTAAAAGGAGGGCCATAATTGCGAATGACTTTATGCGTGGGTTATGTATGACGAGTGGCGTGGAATTTGTGGACGTGTGGAGTGAGTTTGATGGGCTAAAGGATCTATATAAGATGGATGGCTTGCATTTGAATGGTTATGGTGTAAGAAGACTTGAGAAAGTGTTGCTGAATGTAGTGGATGTGCAAATTCAGGGAAACTAGATTTGTTAAGGGGGGTGAGTAGATATACAGTCCTTAGGGAGGCAGTTGAATGTAAGAATGAATATAATATGCTAGAGCAAATAAGGACAACAAACCAGAGTGGGATAGTTAATATAAGGCATCAAGGTAGGGTTGGGGCTAATGGAGGTCTTAAATTCATGTACACTAATACTAGGAGTATTAGGAACAAGAAGGAAGAGTTTTTGGCCATGGTTGGCACTTACAGACCACAGGTTATTGGTATTAGTGAAACATGGCTGACTGTAGATGATATAGCTAGTGGGATTGAATGTGATGGGTATAGTGTGTTCAGGAATGACAGAGAGAATAAAATGGGGGGGGGGGGAGGAGTATTGTTGATGATAGCTGATGAGGTACAGCCAAGGAGAATAGAAGGTGAATTGCAGGATAAAGAAAAGAGCACATTTGAGGCCATTTGGTGTGAGATTGTGGCTAGCAGAACTAAATATACAATTGGGTGCTGCTATAGACCAGGTGATGGAAAAGATGGTGATGACAGTATGCACAAGCAACTAGAAGAAATGAGTGGAAGGAGGGTGATTATTATGGGAGATTTCAACTACGGTCGCATTGATTGGAGTGAGGAGAGGACACACGGGAGGAAGGAATTGGATTTTATGCGGTTATTAAGGGATAACTATCTGCGACAGCATGTAATCGAAAATACTAGGGGTCAGAGAGTGCTTGACCTAGTAATTACATCTGAGGATTTGGCTGTAACGAATATGACCACATTGCCACCAATCGGTGAGAGTGATCATAGGGTCTTGACTTGGGAGGTGGCTAAAGGTGTAGAATTTTCAATTAAGACAGGGTACATGTGGAATTATCGGGCTGGAAAGTATGACAAGCTTAGGAGTTTGATTGGCTCAGTGCCATGGCATGTACAACTGCAAGGACTAGAAGTTGATAGTGCATGGGAGGTAGTTAAGAAGTGCTTGCATGAAGCAATGGCTGACTGTATACCTAGAGTCCGAATAATAAATCAAGTAGGGGTTAAATGGATGAATAACACCATTAAGCTGGAGCTGCAAAAAAAGAAACAACTATGGAGGGAATTTAAGGAGAAAGGTGACCAGCAGGCACATGAACGGTATAAAGCGCAGGCCAGAAGGGTGACGAGTGTGGTAAGAAAAGCAAAAAAGGATTACGAAAGAACATTGGCCATGCAGGCTAAAGAGAATCCTAAACAGTTTTTTAGATATGTAGCAAGTAAAAGGAAAAATGTACATGGCAGAATGATTTTAAAGAATGCCGATGGTAGGGAGGTAACTGAATCAGTTGAGATAGCTGAGTTACTGAGTGAGCACTTTGCAAGAATATATCATCCAGGTGGTGACATTGCAGAAACTAATAAACCAGTAGATTATACGGGAATTGTGGTGAATGAAGTGGAGGTGAGTAGTCTATTGCATAACCTCAATGTCAATACATCTGTGGGATTGGATGGTACACCAGCTCGTGTAGTACGAGAAGCAGCTAAAGAATTGTCAGTACCCTTAACCATTTTGTTTAATTTGAGTCTCGGGTCTGGGTTAGTCCCGAGCGGGTGGAAGGAGGGGAAAATAGTTCCACTGCATAAAGGTGGTTCCAAGACTGTTGTTGTAAATTACCGACCGATTAGCATATCAGGAATCATTGTCAAGGTCTTAGAGAAATTAGTCAAGAAAAGAATACAGGATTGGATAGATGAAAATGGGATATTGTATGGGGGACAACATGGTTTTGTGAAGGGTAGATCATGCCTCAGTAACTTGCTCACGTTTTATAACACAGTGACGGCTGAACTGGATAGGGGTAATGGGTTTAGTGATACTAAAGACCTTGCCAAGGCCTTTGACAGGATACCACATGGAACCCTAATCAGTAAACTGGAGCAGATGGGGATAGATATAGGGTTGGTAAGATGGATAGGAGGGTGGTTGAAGGAGAGATACCAGAGAGTGGTTTATTCAGGAGTGGAATCAAAAAGACGTCTTGTGACCAGTGGAGTGCCGCAGGGCTCTGTTCTTGGACCACTGCTTTTCAATTTGTTCATCAATGATGTTGGAAAGGATTTGAGAGGAAGTGTTCACTTGTTTGCTGATGATGCAAAGTTGGGTAGAGCAATTGTGAGTGCACAGAATGTCAAAATTTTACAGGATGATTTGGATAGTTTGGAGAACTGGGCTAGGAAAAATGGATGTCAGTTTAATGTGGCAAAGTGTAAGGTTATGCACTTTGGGGTGAAAAGAATAGCAGCGGTATATCGCATTGGTGGAACCGTACTCCAGGAGATTGATGAGGCCAGGGATTTGGGAGTGCTGGTGGATAGGGAGTTGAAGTTTAGGGGGCACATTGCAAAAGTGACTAAAACAGCTCACCAAATCACTTGGCGTATGAAAAATACTTTAACATGCAGAGACAAACAAGTTATTGTTCCTCTGTATCGAGCCTTGATAAGACCCCATCTGGACTTCTGTGCCCAGTTATGGGCACCAGGGTTTCTTCGTGATGTGGAGGAAGTGGAGAGGGTCCAGAGAGACTAGTGACCAAGATGATAGCAGGTCTGCGGAATGAACCTTATGAGAATAGGTTGAAGAATTGTGGGTTGCAGAAATTGGACGATAAGCGAAGGAGGGGTGATATGATTGAGACATTCAAATTACTGAAGGGTTTTTATAAGATTGATCCAGAAGATATTTTTGAAAATATGACTGGTGGTGGGAGGACTAGGGGCCATGCATGGAAGCTGGGCAAGAGCGTGGTTGACAAGGGTGTTAGAGCTAGGTTTTTTACTTGGAGAGTGGTGAATGAGTGGAATAAGCTTCCAGAGTCTGTTGTGAGTGCTACGACCGTGAATGAGTTCAAGGCAAGGTATGATAGATACTGTGTCAATGTCGAATAGTTGTTCTTGACATGATGTTAGGGCCTCCCTCGTTGAGTCTGGCGACTCCTTGGAGTTTTCCGGAACAATAATAATAATAATAATAATAATAATAATAATAATATAGAAAGTTTTGTTACCTTGATTATATTATATATTAAAGATACCAAGCAATTTTATATATTAAATAAAACTTGGTTTTAATCCATTTCCCAAGTAAGCAAACAGACAAGTCAAGTTTGCCCCTGCACGTTGTCCAAGTCAGGGCGACTCCGCACGTAGTGGAAGTCCGAGGCAACTCGTGGTAAAGGTGGAATTAAGTTTTGATCACTATCCTTAGTATTTACCCTTAATGCAAATCATATCTCCTTGCGGAGATGTATGATGCTATACATTAAGGGAAAGGGCCACTACCCAGACCGGTTTCGACCTCCTTTATTGAGATCTCATCAATGGGAGCCAGGCTTAAGAAATGCCAAGGTTTAAGTAATACAGAGCTTATAAATTTTACCTAAATAATTTGCCAAGGTGCTTTGACCTTACTAATTAAAAATCTCAGGATGAGAGATAGATGTAGAAAGTTTTTTATCTTGGGTATATTATATGGCGCAAACTTGACTTACTTGTCTGCTTGCTTACTTGGGAAATAGGATTATTAAAACCAAGTTTAATTTAATATATAAAATTGCTTGGTATCTTTAATATATATATATATTAAAATTCCAAACAATAATTATACTTTATACTTTCATTCCCTTATTTAGAAACCGAAGATCAATAGCCAATAAATTAGCAGATTTTCCTCCCCACTTCCACTTTGCATAGTTTAGTTAACCGCCATAGTAAGTGAAGCAATCTTTTTTTTTTTTTTTTTTGTGATGAGAGCATCTGCTTCTGCAGTATCCAGAATGACACAGTCCTGATAAGAATACCACACCTTCCAGATGGAAAACCCAAAATCCTATAATCCGATCTGTTTTGTATCATCTATCTTTTTGAAGGCGGAAAGGTCGTAACATTAATCAGATAAAACTCCTTTTCTGTAGTAACATTCATCCGTCAAACTGTGCAGACGAATGGCGTGAGAACACGCAAATCCTCCTCGTCCTCCCATCCCATCAAAAATATTGTCTTAATGTGCGATCGATCCAGGGTGCCATCCCGGACTACCTTGTTCGCATGGTTTAAACTTCTTCCTCCCGTGTGGCAGTTGACTTAGTTTGTATCATCATTAGGGGTCGCTACTTCCCCACCTTTCTCTGCACCCGACACTCACTTCCTGCTTGTGGTGTGTGAAAAGTTTTTCATCGGTTAGAAAGAAAATTAAACTTGCCAAGAAATTATATTCTTGTTTAAGGCTTCACCTGTCCATGTGTAAGCAAATCTCCTCGGTATTTTCCTGGGTCTGGGTAGCGACCTTGACATAATGCTCATCAACATGCACGTCAGAAAGGAAGTGTGCATTGCATTATGGTATATTAAGGCAATTAATATTAATTCATCAACCTTCAAATACAAGGTCGTGAAGAACAAGAATAAACAAGAATATAATTTCTTGGTAAGTAAACTTTGTGTGTGTGAGGAACACTTAATCCATCCATCTCTTGTCGGTCTTCCCCGCCTTCCCCTCTGCATCTTCGCCCTCACTGGGATGTAAATAATTAGGGAGAGACTTCTAATCTTGTTCGTTCACTGGCAACAGCCCTCGGTTTATCAATCTTCTTTGAAAGACTCAACTGACTGAAGCAGATGCTGACAAATGCTGTTCATCTGTTTATGATCGGGATGAATGAATATTCGAAGCGATTGCGATTAGCTGTTCCCTTCTTGATGTTTCCTTCACATTCGGGCAGTTCGTATTCTAATATACAATTTTGCGCTGCTGCTATCGATTTTATTAGGACAGGAAGGCTGCTGGAGATGCACGAGCGGGATTTGATTTATTCCTTTCAGAATTGACGAGTGTCTTGCACACTGTGAAAGATTCCCTCCCTCCCCTACTCTCTCTCTCTCTCTCTCTCTCTTAGTCCAAGAACCAGTTAGCTACGCCAGAGTAGGATGAATGGCAGTTTTTCCTTCTGCAGAGATCGCTGTGGTTGGCTAACTACTTACGCAACGTCTATCATCGATTCCGATTGTCATCTCTGTGCAGTCTTGGGTAAACGAGATACTCGCGATGTGTATAAGATAAAGATCACAGTCCGTGTAATCAGTGCCTGAAAAGAATGACCAGAGAATCGTTCCAAGAGTCGTTTCCAAGCGAACGACGATGCAGATCTTCTAATGGTAATTTTCATGAATATCCAGCAGAAATTTAGCGCACTTCTCTTAGTTCTGTGGCATTTATGGAAAGACAGAATTCAAATTAAGGAGGAATATCTGAGTGAAGAAAAACACAAAAAAATTCTCCTCAGTACATTCCTTATACCCACGTTCATCAATCATGGGGACGCGTGTCGTCAGTGGCAGGTAGGAAGGTGCTAGAGACGTGTCATCAACAAAGCAGATTCATCTCCGAGAAAACATATTAATCTTCCAGTGGAAACCTAGCGGTTTAAAATGGGGAATAATGACGTGGTCTTACGGCATTATCAGCAGATTTGCGAACTTTTTTACTTAATTTTATTAATTACGAACTTTTAACTACGGAAGCATAAATGAAATGTTCAGCGATTTATTTGCCTGATTATTTAAGGAATGTTAATTTGAGACTTCACCAAGTGCAGTTTGAGTGTCGAAGATGCTGCAAAAACTCATCTGTACGCTTGTCACCAAACAGAAAAGATTTTAGCAATGATCGACGGCTACGGTGTGGGTCAAGTGGACATAATTAGAACAACTCTATACATTCTTGCCGATCCTTTAGAAGATGAAAGACACTAGTCTTCTTTTGCCACCAGGATAATAGATTCTCATCTTAGGAATGGTCAGCATCCATAAAAGATCAAAACTAAAAGAAGTTGCAAAATCAGAGAGATCTTATGTGAATTAGACCAAGCGATACGAAAAAGTATATTGTAAACAATAGATGAAGTATTTAGACCTATTGACAGGTGCAATGGTAAACATCTCGCAACATTAATGCGAACAACAAACTTCTTAAATACAGATGATGTGGTTTACCATGGTGTGTTCCTGGTCACGTTTGTTGTACTTTGATTATGCGCCTATGAGGAGATACTGCAGCATTTCCGCTGAACGTCTTCGATTTAATTTCAGAATAATGATTTGATCCAAGAAGTGAGAAGCGCTTTCAGCAAATCTCGTCATGTACTATGGCATATTTCGACACAAGGCCATTTCTTGTAGAAAACGTTCTGCCTTTTCATTCATAATCATTCGCCGAGAAAGTTATTCATTGGAATGAACTGTGAAGAAATTGTGAACCATCCTTCATAGTAGCTCTGTTTCTTCCCGGGCATCATCTGCTTCGATTCTCTGAGCAAGAAGATGCAGGTCGTGAAGGTGATTGATTTCACGGCACTCTCCAGGTAATAAATAAGCAAACTGATGTAAGCACGTCACAATGATTCCGGTAACATTGCAGGAATGAACTTCATACCATTCTTACAATCAGACTCATGCACAGGCTCATAGCTGTCTGTTTCGATTTTTGACAGTTAACCCCAGGTAGTAAGCAACTGATATGAGCAGTTAGTTGCTTATCAAGGTACTGGATTCGTTAAGCAGAATAGTGCAGGAAATACAATTACTCAAAACAGAGTTAATTTGTATGTAATCTATAGAAATAAGTTCTAAAAATAATGCAAAAATCCTCTCCTGCATTTTTATCATTTTCTTCGAGAAGTTTATGACTGGCCCTCATTACACGAACTTCGTCTCTATGGAAAATGAGACAAGGAGATTACTACAAAATGTTGAAAGAAGCAAATGGATGCCGAAAAGAGAAATATTTAAAGCTTTTAAGAAAAAAAAAAGAATGCAGTTGTAGCAATGTTTTCATTTGACCAAATGATGTGCCATTGCTGCTCTAGGATTCCACCGAGGCTTCAGATGATTTGACGCGTTCCCCGGATAAATGCAGACAGACGATGGGGGGGGGGGGGTATAACGTATTTTATTATTCAATTTAAGTCCTTCGATTTCACGTTGACCACCAAGAGTTTACATCTGCTCACTTAGGTAATTACGGGCACCTGATGAACAAACAATCTTTCCCGTTTACTTTTTTCGCCAGGTGTCGATATTGAAGCAGGATTCAGTGAAACATTTTGGAAAAGGCAATGCTCTCAGAAAACCACCCACAAGAAAACGATCATGAAGCTGACTGGAAACTTATTCTTGAAAGATTGATTTCCCTGAAGCTGCAGTGTTGGGCATTTCTGCTGAGCCAACACTCTGAGTCTAATGAGATAAGCAAAAATTTTCAAAATGGATAACAGAAATAAATCCCGCAGCAGAATTTTAGTAGGCACAAAGTTGCGGTAACAACCCACAGCCAATTTCGTCTTAGTTGTCTTTGCGGAATAATGCAACTGCATCACGGTTGATTCTTTCGCCATAATTCCAAATCGCAACTGCTGAAGTGCTTCATTTTGCTGCCCCAACAGTCATTTCGGACTCAGAAGGATTTCAACAATGACGAGTCTTGTTTTATTGGCGCTTTATCGTATAAAAAAATTCCACGGTTTTGAGATGAGAAAAAAACAAACAGCTGCTTCTATTATTTCTGCAACTCCTTGAAGATAAAATAATAAATAACTGGAAAACATTTTTCCAGCTCTTTATTATTTTCATGGCCACGTCGTAAGCCAAAATCCCTTCATGGGAAAGCGATGCATCGTATTTTACGTCAATTTGAGCACTTTTGTTATTTTCACTCTCCGTGAAAGAACAAAAGGGAAGGACAGCTGGCTTGGTAAAAGTGCTTATAACGATGAAACCTCCACCAACATCGGTCTCCATTACGACGCTCCTTGGGAGAACTCGCTGACACATACTCATCCACATATGTGATACATCCACGCATTTTGTCATCTCCGTGGCGGTTATGTGATGATAACGCCATATACTGAAATCTCCTTGTTCTGGAAGTCACGAGTCAATGTAGCATACTGTCCAGTACTAATAAAAAAAAAGTAATATCTGGTACACTTTTTTCCTCTTAAATTTCTTTTTAATATCTGACCCACAAAGATCGCAAGACATCTGTTCCGAGTGAAGGTAAAAGGGTATGAAGATACCAAAAATTTATTGACATGTTGAGGAGGCTGCACCAAAGACCAGAAGTAGATGGAATGAGGGGGAGGAGATGTTGGTTCGATATCTTTGTAGGTGTATGCTGAATGGATAAATATTGAATGGCAAGGAGCACAATTTCCAAGCAGCTCCATTACATTAATTTCGTTTGTGGTGACAAAACTCCAAAGCAATTCTGTTATTTTTGGTCACATGACTACTTAAGCGGTGGTTCGTAGTTCGCAAAGCTGTTTGGCAAAAAAAGGGGTTGCTATTGAAATGAAATTGGTAATGGCAGCCACAACAGTTTACATTAGCGCTGGCTGTATTTTATGCACGTGATGAATTTATACACATTGAACAAGAAAAATGTAAGAGATAAGCAGGCAGAGGAAATGTTTGAGAAAGCCTCAAATGCTTCTTGCAACCTCAGAGTTATGTTTTCTGTGCGCAGCATGCAGTTGTCCGATTCCTGGCTGTCTCCAGAATTGTTACACACGTGACAGTTTACATCTCTGAACAGATATGTTTCTCGGAAATTAAGAAAGAAAAATCCCAGGCACGCACATTTGTTGGAGTTATCGCCTAGAGTTTCCATTTAACTGTTAAAAGTTAACGTTTCCGAGATATTTTTGTGCTAATTGAATTGACCTTTTACATTTAGAAATGCAGAACCCATGACGCCCCTATAGCGAACGCAGATTAATCACAGGGATAGTTTAAGTATTTGTAGGAATTTCACGAGCTTATTGAGTCCACACTGAGTATTCTCATCGGTTTGCTTCCTTTTGCAGTGAACATCACCATTTACAAGAAGATTTTCCCTCGATTGTCTCACCTTTTGCCTCTCCAAAGTGGCACCACCGCACCTGAATGCGAGCGAAGACACGAAGGTAAGTGACTTTCTTGATATTGGATTAAGTTTCTATGAAATAAGGCATTTCAGGATAGACCCTTGCAGAAAGAAATGGAATAAAATGAGTGAGGTTAGACGCAATTCCTTTCTCATTTTTTGAGACGCAAAATATCTCTCTCGATCATGGCTTCCATAACGTCGTCGTAACCTTTGTCGTTCGATAGAGAAAACTCTGAGATATAATCTTCCATTTGTTTATGATACGACGAACCTTTATGGGTGCATTCAAATGAAGTTGAATTTCCTCGTAGTGGAGGTGACAGAATTTTTGTTCTCTGAATCTCGTATTTCACCTCACAATTCTGCAATACTTATTTACAATATTTACAATATTAAATCTACTATACCATTAGAGTGAAAATATCATTGATTAGTGGCGATAATTACCTCTGGTATAATTTGAAGCTCAACGTCTTACGATGATAGCCTTCCAGAGCCATCTGGTGGGGCAGCTTTAAAGGGAGAGAAAGAGAGAATAAAAAATATTTATGGACATGCGCAGTTCTTTGCACCTCCTTATGCACTCTTTACTCCAACAATTCCCGTTACAAAAACAAAGCGAAGTATTTTTCTTAGCAATTGTGTTCGCCATGCGCGTCCACTCTGAAGCTGTTAATCTTCTCTAACCGTAAATTAGATCTTAGTGTCGAATTCCCCCCCACCCCACCCACACACCGAAGAGATACTCGGCGTGGTGTGTTAGAGTTATCTCTCGGGTTTAAGAACCACATTTGACTCTCAGCCAGCACCAGTAGAAAAATATCTTAATGCTTTCTTACTAAATAAAAGCATTCATTGGACCAAACAGCGGCCGTTTCGCATAACTTCCTTAATTGAAATTATTTTTGTTTCTGTATTGCATATTATGGATTTTCTCTTCAGTAGATCGGTAAATGTGATGCTCTTGGTGCGAAAGTTCAAAGTTCGAATGCCGTAAAAAAAAGTCTTCAGAAAGACTCTTTTTAAAGACTTTTCGCCTAATAATGAATTTGCCCATTTCGAGATCAATCGCTGCTCCACAATTAAATTTCTTTCGTTGTTAAAATTTAAAATTCTAGTTAGATGATATCATATTCACGTCATGCACGTGATCGGGCCTGACATAGTGACCTTCAAAGCAAACTGTAGTCCTTCTGTCTTTTGTAACAAAGTTGCCAGATTCCTCTACGTTAGCTCACTCTGCATCATGATAGAGGGTTTAATCTCCTCAGATTTCACCGCCATCCATTATTCCACTTTTTCCTTTGACGAATGTTATAGTGCTAAATTATTAGAAACTCAAAATCAATCAGTAACCAATAACCACTCCACGAACTCTGACCTTCTTGCTGTACTTCGCTGGAACGAGCAGAATCTTATAAATTTTAAGACTACAAAAACTCACTTCTAACTTATGTGAAGAAAGACTTCACGTCACTTCCCCGAAAGTCGAAAATATCCGGATACTCACACGTAACCATATCTCTTTCTTGGACTGACCTATAACCTTTAGTCGGTCCTGTATCTAACAAATGCATCTAACCCACAAGTTTTGCAGCCGTTGAAACCCCTATTATTTTCCAATCAAGCCATTAATTTCCACTTGTACAACTTCTTACACTGTGTAAATCCGAGTCCTCTCCAAACATGGAAATTGCTCATATATTTGGACTGGCGCACCCGAATTCGAAGATTGCTTGATGCTGTACACAAGAGAGCATTACGACTTATTAATTATCCCTCTCTTATAGATGCACTCGATTCGAATCCCTCTCTCATAGTCCTAAACGTTCTACCTTTTATCATTTCTACAGATGTTTTAATGGTCTGCTGAGCTGACCACTGTCTGCATTTTCTTCCAGAACTGTGGGAACAAGAGCAGCTGCCGGCCAACTTCTTTCTCCTCTTTCAGCTCGGGGGAAGACAGTGTAGCGGATGCTGTTCCAAAGAACAGACTGTTTCAGTGGAAGATTTCTCTCTTCCTTTGCAACAGCATTCACTACACTGTTAATTTTTTTTTTTTGTTTGTAAGTCAGAATCGGTGGCATCTGGTGATTTCTCTGCAGTTGAAAAAGGATTTTTCGATTAGTTTGGTGATGTCTTGAAGCGATATCAGGTGATTTTTGCGAACACGTTGACAGGCGTGTTTGGCGTATTCAAGATAAAGGAATAAAAATAAACATAACCTCGCTTTTTTTTGAAGAATAGGAAGGAAATTACAATATAGGCTATTGGTTATGGAAGATCTTAAGGCTTCAAGCGACTGATTATTACAAGTTCATGTACCGAAGAAAGAGAGTGGATGGAGTACAAATACCTAAGAAATGCCTCCATTGGTAGGTAGGGATATTAAGGTTACGAAGTCATCTGCCTTAACACGTAGTGACCAAAGAAGAAGCTGGAAACACATTCCCCACGGAAAGAAGATAAGTTACAGGATGAAATTTTTGCTGAGGAGGTGTTTCTGTCAAATCCGAACAAATACCTTAAAATGTGCAGAGAGCAACCAAATGATTTTCTCCAAACATTTTCATTACTTTTGTCCAAAGGTGGAGGATTGAAAGCCAGATTGAGAGTGAGGGAATCTACATTGCTTGTCACTAGATGGATATCAGCTAATTTAGCCAATAAACGCTGTTTTTTTCTCAGATAATTCTGATCTCTGGTTCTACTGTTGAAAGATGTGATCAGACTAAATGAAACTGATAGTTTCTGGAATCAGCTCTGCTGAAGCTTTCTTCGTACTCGGGCTCACTAAAAGTCAATTCTATCGTTTCTCTCTATCGGTGGTAAAGAGAAACATTTTCTCTGAAGAAAAAGCATCTCGCCCTTTTTACTAATTTCTTTCCATCTTCACGTATCTTAGTTAACATTTACTCTGCCTTCAAATATATCAACTTATTTCAGTTTCTCTTGTTTAATGTGGTGAACATGATCTTTATTCCATCTCCTTGGAATAAAGATCCCAGCTTGATATCTCCTGTTTGGACATCAGATATTATCGCTTTCCTTACTTCAGTTATTGAGGAGTACATATTGTAAACAGCAGAGAGATAGTGTACAATGCTGCTGTAAGCTTAAATTAATGTCCGTCCATTCTTTCCACTCTGACTACTGACGTACAGCATAAGGCGAATAACATTTGACGGAAGTGTTTCAGAGAACCTTTATCTTCGCAAACTTCGATACACCTTTCCTCCTGTTAGCAGTAGTCCTGTCACTCCTGAATCCTCATTCCATTTTATGAAATAAAGGTCTGACATTAACAGAAACGCACCCCTCAGGCATACGAATTCGCTACTTGGTTGCTTGTTAGTGCTGCTTTAATACACTTGGAACATTCTGCTGCTGCTGATAGGCATTCTAATCAACTATCAGCATACAAATTCCTTACTAGCGTCTCTCTCCCGGGAAAGAAATACATGACAGGGAACGCCACACCTTTGAAAGTAGCTTCAAATTGAGTAATTTAAACGCAGTATCTTGAGGCTTGGGAAACCATTAGCTACTGAAATAAACTAAGGGAATATTAAGAAGAAGTGGATTCTAGCAATCTTATTTCGCTGCAAATAAATATTCAATTTTCCGTTGGTTTAAGGAAATTCTTTGCTGAGAGGATCAATGGAGAACGAAGGAAACAATTAGAAGGAATTCTGTTTTTGCTGTTTCTAATTTATTTCTCTTTAAGTAGGAATTCAGACACTTTAAAATATGAGGAAAAAAGTAGAATGCAGAGACAAATCACTGAGGAGAAAGTGAGTGAGATAATTTTCTATGCAGCAATTCATCTCTCTCATTCTTTCAGATATTCCTGAAGATATCGAAACTGGCGAACCATTCACACAAAATATATTCGCCGCGAATTGATTCACTCGAGACGACGGATGCTTTGAACAGAGAATTTATATAGACGGTCTTAACCTGGGGCACTTCTTCACTGATAGGAATAGAACCGACATCATTGCAAAGACAGGCAATTATGTCTTGCGACTATGCCACGAAGGCGCATAAAATAAGGGAGAATGAGTTAAAGAGAGCGTGTCTTACGCGTATCTCCTCAAACATGAGCGTTTTAAATTATATTTCTTCAAAACACAAACTCCATCTCTGAATATGCTTTACATAAATTCCATCTTTTTAATCTTTTATTTTAGTGAAATGTTCCAAGTAGTCTCGTCAAAAAATTCCTGTCTGGGAAACTGGAGCCATCTGTGACTTTGCAGAAAGCCAATTCTTCATCGGTATAAACAGACAGGAAGTTATCTACATTCCTATCTGCTCATTTGAAAGACAAGTCACGTGCTGTCCACCATTCGAATATCATTTTGTGCTTTGGAAACAAAGGCGTCGTTCTTTTTGGATGCCAACAACTCCCGATGTTACATACTATCATCGAGAAGCAGAAAGGTGTTGACCATCGTATGACCAATGAGGCTCTTTCTTTACGTATAAGAACATTTATGCCATCGAATTATTTACAAAGATAAAATGGTGGGTGAATGCGATGTGCGTATCACTTCGACTTCGTCGCTTGCGTGAGCAGCTCAGTCAAAGTGTCATCTTTTGGTCATAACTCGGTCATCAGAGGCTCAGCTGTCGTTTTTCACTTTGCGATTTACAGAGACTGTTTTCTTCCCCTTCCTTTCAGAAAGACATCTCTTTATATATTTCACTGACGTTAAGCATAAATAACTTCTCCATTTATAAATAATTCGTTTATAGATTATAGCCTATAAATAGATAAATGAATCATCCATTTATTGGCTGGTGACACAACAACAACGTTACTGACTTGCTGGGTGAAGCATAAAATGCTTTTTGTTTTCCCTATTGCCAGTGTCGAGAAGCTCTTGGGGGGGGGGGGGGAAGGTTGTGAGCTTTATGCTCGCACTTTGTGGACTATGGGGTTAGCTCTGTTCTGCTGAGAGCAGGATCGCCTTGGGTCTTTTATGTTTGTGCTAATCGTGTTCACTGTAACTTTAAGCTTGTCTGATTAGTGCTGGGGACTTATATCCTTTTAAGTACTGGCTTAAAGGGGCGAAGCAAGAATGCTTTTCATCTTCCCCCTTATATGTAAAGGACAGTGTAAAGATAAGGTGTTATTGAGCTAATAAAGCTCTGATCTTGGCATGAGGGTAACAGCAATGGCTGAGCCTCAGTCAGAACTTTATCGGCTACAGCATTGTCATCCATTACCCTCCAAGGGTATTAATCACCGCATCTCACGGTCGATTAATCAGCTGGGGACTTCATGAAGTAATGCAGAAGTCATATTTGAATATACTAGTAGCACACGAGTTATTACTTAAATACTCTGGATTAAAGGGAGTTGTTGAAAGCTTTTACACTTGTTTATACTACAGATTAAACATACCAATAAATTAGATTCTTAGTTTCATCCTTTATTCAGGCGCAAGAACAGGGTTTGCAAAGAGGCTGATGACTGCACATCAGTTGCCTTAGTATCCCATAATGCAACGCACATATCATTACGGCCGTGTATAATGCTATGCATAATGGAAAGAACCACTACACAGTTGTGGCTACTCACTACTCAGTATGACATCTGCATTATTTCGACCTTGATATCACTTCTTGATCTGGCTCTCACTGATGAGACCTCAATAAAGGTCGAAACCTGTCTGGGTAGTGGCCCTTCCCATAATGCATAGAATTATACATGTCTGTTGTGTTACATTATGGGATATACTAAGGCAATTGATGTGGCGTCATTAGCCTCTATATTCAAGTAGCCCAGTCGTGAAGTGAATTCACTTGCAAATTTCATTTGCTTACCCTTGAATAAAGAATATAATTTCTGCTTCTGCAAACTATTTATACTTTATTTCCCTAAACTTCACTAAGGACAGAAAATATTTGAGCTGATTTTATTCCCCTTTCCCTCTCGTCTACTTGATTTAGTTATACCCTAACTGGTTTAAAAGGGATTGCATGTTTGCAGTCAAGAAGGCGAATGAAAATTGCAAAAATATTTTCTAGTTCCTTTAAAAGTAAATTACTGAGAATTTAGGAATTGAATGTGTACACTATGTTGACAAAAAGTATTTGGACAAGTAATTGTGTACACATTCAATACATTTTACTTGCATTTCTAGTCCCGATTGGGCACACATTTGACCTGAATGACAGGAAGTACCCTTCGGAGGATGCTTTCAACCAATTTCTGAAACTTCGCAACAGGAATATTCTTCCATTCCTCGAGCAAAGCTACCCCCATTGCTGATGCTGACGAACGCTGTGGTCTAGAGCGAATTCGGCGTTCGGATTTGTCCCAGAGCTGTTCGATGGGGTTGAGGTCTGGACCCTGAACCGGCCAGTCCAACACTTCAACGTTGTTTTGTGGAAACCACTCTCAGAGACGCGGTGTAGAATGGTGTGGAGCATTTTCGTGCTGAAACATACAAGGGTCGCTGCGGAAGTACTTACTGTCGGAAAAATGAAGTTGTCCAGGATGTTTCGTACCTCCGGTATGAAACCGATCACTTCCGATTTTGCGAAAGGATTTTGCACCCCTCAGGTAGGAAGAATGGCAAGAGGATAAACATACGATTATTCGACAGAATATACCGGCCTCGTAGCCATAATTGCTTCGGTATTTAATTCCAAAGGGCTGCAATCGGTTTCGGAAGTACGTGAGTGGTTTTTTCCAAACTGGTCATGGAAATGCTCGAGTGCTTCTACGAACTTATTAGGAGAATATAGAGGAAAAATGATCCCTTTTGTGTTCCTAATCCCAAGTAATATTCAAGTGTTTCTGTAATCAGTCATACGGTTGTAGTTAACAAACCAGATTCCTTCTGGAAGTATGCAACTTCTTTAATTGCATCAGCCTTCGACGTACTTCGCAAATTAAGTATGAAAGAAATGAAAATTAATCTAGAAAAAAGTTATTATTATTACGTGAGATCTCCAAGGAGTCGAAAGACTCATCGAGAGAGGACGCCTTCTCTACAACTCTCCATCTCCACCACTCCACCAACCGAAACCAACATCATCTGCACCAACGCCATCTACCGCCGACCACCACTACTAGTATTTTCACAGTCAATCACAAACATTCATGTCCACGGCGGGATTCGGACCTGCAGACTTATGGCTGGAGAGCGGATACGCTAACCACTCGGCCAACCAGGCCGGCTGAGTTCCTGACTAGAATCGAATTGCTCTTCAGCGGATCTTGAGAATGCTTAATTATGTCTTTGTTTCTTCGGAATATTGTCGAAGTTACCACTAGGACTCAAAGGTGCCCCCAAAATGTTTAATGAACTTAATATAACAATTAATGTGAAAAGAGCAATTCTTTCATCATTTCCTTATTTTATTAATTTTTTTATCGTATAAGCTTGGAGGTTAAACTTTAAACATTTTAAAGGGTTCTTATTATTATGTATGTCTTCTCATCGATAGTAACTACGAGAAAAGTAACGTGTATTGCATTTCTGGATCTCCACTGATCCCGAGCTATGTATTATTTCTAGTGTTGTACTGTGAAATTTTGTCTCGCTGGAGAAAGAAAATTCTTGCGTCCAAAACTGAAATTTTCAATTTTATAATCGAAGAAGCTTCTTCAAACATCTTTTTAATGTCAGCGATGCCATCTTGTCTTCTTGAAGTTCATCTGCAAATATAATAAAGATGGAAATATGATAAATGAAGGTTCTTGTATTTCGCATGAGTGGTCTGTTCTTATTACCCATTCGTTTGTCTTATTTGATAGAATCTCCTTTCTCCAAAGAACAGGGGTGTGGATTTTAATGAGACTGACTATCTCACCTTTAGTTATTTAAGCGATTTGGAATCCACTAAGCACTTTGCTTAGTGGATTCCAAAAGAGGATTCAGAAGCTGCATGTTGAGAAGTCTAATCCCTATCCCTCAAAGTGCTGTGTGTGATAGGTTGGGAATCTGTAATGTGTGCAATCGCCTACCAAAATGTGTGCAATCCCATTCCGAATGGTTCACTTTTTCTTTGTACTGTTACTACCGGAAATAATTGTACCTTCCTGACCTATTATTGTATGAAGATACCCAAGTTAGGAAACAGCTAACTCACGATTTCCAGCTTACACGTTGATTATCAACATTGCTGACAACAAATATCAACCTACAGTGTTTTTGAGTGCTTGCCATAAATGTAAAATTTCATAGCAAAAAATCATTAAACGACTAGATGTATCTCAGTAGTGCGATACATGATATATATCTAAGAGAAAGTGCCGCTACATAGAGGTCACATTTTGTTAGCGTTTGTATCTTTACACGTCCGGAGGACAAATCATCAATATAGGTACTTCACGGGGAACTTGAATTATAGCGCTAAATGCATCCCCCACCTTGAACAGACTTTCTCTCAGATTTTCTCGGTCAGTGCACAATCGCACTCATGCCTCCAATAGCCGATGGCTTGATCAACCCCTTTGTTGGTTCTTCCACAAAATGTGGACCGATGAGAATTTCCGATCACTGAGCAGGTGTTTAATAACTCAAAGCCGCTCCAGCGTTTCCAGCAACACGGAGAGCAACCGTTCGAAACAGAACAGCTTTACGATCGGGCTCCAAAACGCTGGATGAGAACATACGGGATGTATCCTCACATAGCCATGTTGCCACTTTATTAGTGCCGTTCAGATGCACGCGTTGTTGCTTCATTAACAATGACACACGTGTTCCTTCAGGTGACTGCAGTCATCCGGGGATTCCGATTGCTCCAAATGTGACTGCTTCTTCCCAGCACGTGCACTAATTTTCAGCGATTCGCATATTGAGGCTGCGTAAGCAACGATTACGAAATGCCGCCTTCGTGAAGTTCAGGCATGTAGGGCGCTTCAGGGAAATGTTACACGCGCAGACGGTACTAATCAATTTGCGATATGTTGAGGCATTATGTGGCAGCTAGTCATCCTTCTCTCTCTCGCTCTCTCTCACTCATATTGGATGGGGGAGGGTCATATACGCGTGTCCTAATGAAGATGCAGCCATAAAGATGCAGCCGTTAATTTATCCATTAAGCTTTTCATCTCGATGTTCCATCGAGACTTCTTGACAATGATAAATAAGGTACGTGCTTTATCAATTAAACAGCCACGTGACTCGTAACCAAATTAAAACAGCAAAGACCGAAGCTAAATGTGGCTTTATTAGTGAATCAGATTAGCAAAAAGTAAAGAAAGCAGACCGGAATCCGATGCAAGCATTTTTACGGTAATAAATTCAGACTGTGTTTCATTTAGTGATCCTATGGCTTCGTCGCATTTCTTTTAAAAGTGCGCATGCTCATCTTTCTTTGCTTCCTTTCTTACTGCATTGAAAACGTACACATGAGACTATGAGAATTTCGATTTCTGCGAAAATTAAAAGTACTCTTTCGAATATGTGCTAATTAGTGTGTACTTTTAAAGTAATCGAGCGTCGTTTTTTTAATTTCCCACGAAATACGAAATGCCTGGAATGTGAAGAGCACGTTTGCGTGAGATCATCTCATCCATCATGCTGGGTCAGCAGATGCCAGGGATCAAAAGAAGACGAGGAAGCTCTTCTACCGAACGGAACACTTTAGCGCAAAGAGAAAGACCGGAATTAGCCGTCAATTGACATGTTTAACTTCTCACCCTTCTCTGCAGTTCTTCTTCAGAGAAGGGTGAGAAGTAGTTAGAATCGGTATGTGATGCGTGGATCATAACGATCTTCGTAATGGCACGTGATTGCAAGTAGAAACTACTTGCAATCAGCCAGAAATACGATGTACAAAATTTTCAAAAAAGAACATCCGACGCGAACTTCTATCTTCTTCTTTCTATCATTACCGAAAGTTTATTGGCGCTAATTACCATCAAAAGAAATTTCACCGTCTTGAAATTTGTTCTTCTTTCTTGGCTCAAATAGCCACATTACAGGATGCAGTGCTCACTCCGACTTCGCTATGTTTTCTTCCCATCGATGCATTTCTTTTTCTTTGAGTTTGGAGTCTGATATTAAAAAGAAGTTCAAGCCGAGCCTCTTTGAGATGAGACAATCAAACATCAGCAATCGCCATGAGGTTGACATAAAGGAAATTCAGCTCACAAAACCACTGTGGAACACGGAAAACATTAGAATATTGTCGATTTCCATCTCAGGGATTCCACGGAATGCCCTCCCAGAATATTATCCAGAGATAGTGAATAGAAAAAGCTGCCAACTCTCACTCTTCTTTTACCCCATTGAAACACAACATCGAGGTGTAAATGTGCAACTGAGCTTCACATGACATGAGAACAGATTCTCCGTGAGTGCGGTTAATGGGCGGCAACATATTGTGAATCTGTTTAGAGCGAAGGCGAACCACACCAATGTGCCAAACACGTCCTATTTTATGGACGGATCATTTAATCAAAGTCCACCGACAGCACTAATATAAGTTAATAAACATTCGTGGTGGAAATCCACGACATGCAAGGAAAAAATGAAAGCCCTCAAGCCGCTTGTAAGTGATGGAAAGACTGAATTATTAAATCAGTTTAACGCTCTTATCGTGGCCATCGACAAAGAGTAATCCTAAATCATGTCAAACATTCAAATGGGATGGGAAGTGTGAGTCTGTAAAATGTAATGTTTTGTATCTTCATTAGGAGGAAACATTTGACTTGAATAAGGATATTTTTATTTTATATTTGGTGTAGTTACAAAATTAGACGAAAAGTTAAAAACTATTTATATTTGTATACTTTTTGAAGTTTTACTTTAAAAATTGTGGTGTGGAAAATACAAAAGGAAGCTTGAGGAATGAGGTGTAAGTCTTGAAAAAGCTTCATTTAAAGATAATCTCGAGGTTACTCTATTTAAGATTAGGTGACCCTACCAACACTTGGACGTCTCTGTATTTCCCTACGTTCATTCGAAAAGGAAATCGCTTCTGACTAAACGGAATCTCTGAAGACTACTTTATAAAAGTAGTTTTCCGAGAATCTGTTATTCAGAAATCGTGACTTACGTGTGTTTGCACGTTCGGAAGCAACTAAATATTAAGAATGCGTCTGTTAGCAAAGGCGGCAAAAGGTTTGCTCATTTCAGAGTTCGTCGATGGGAATGAAGATGTCTACTGTGCGATCACAGATGCAAGTGGTAACTATTTTGCTTGTACAACAGCTGGAAAATTCTTCTTGGCAATCTGCCAGCGACGGCTATCGCTTCTGTGGTTGGACAGTATAAGAGAACTTTCCTAGAACGAACTGCAGGAGTAAATTGACGATCCTGGATGGATTACAAATGCTAATATGTTCACGAAGCCAGCGTCCTCTGTTATTGAGGGAATGAGAATAATGTTATCTGTACAGTGGTGCTTTCTACGGTTCGAACTCCAGTTCTCTACTGCTAGCACTAACGGCTAGATAATAATGATATCACTCACTTGATGGATTTTCTTAATTATCGTTTCGAGAAACGCATCTCCCGGTTTATCACGTGATCGCTTGAGAAAATTTCCAGCTTCAAATGCTGTTTTGGTACAACGAGAATTTGCTGCTGAAGTCCGCATTTAAGACAACGTTCCCAAAACCTTTGTCAAGTTGAGATTCTAAATGGAACTGATGACTTTTTGGGGTTTTTTCATCCCCGACACACATCAATATACTCCAGAAGGGAAATTAGCAAACGCACATAATGTAATATATTATCTAGAACACAGGTGTCCACATATATGTTTCACTGCTGTGTAAATGAAGAGTCGCAGTAATTAATATTAAGGAAATATACTTGTAGTGAATGGGTAATGAATGTTCGCAAAACAAATTCTGTAAAGTACTGTAAGACGCAAATACTTTCGTTGAATAAGAGCAATGTTTTAAATACTTCCAAAAAGACGATAAAACTATGGAAATAAATAAAATCAATACATAATATTATAGTGTATATCATGCATTTCGACTTATACAAATATTATTGTATAAGTCGAAACGAATAATTTTTCAGCTCTCTGAGTTGTCCAACGAAGTTCATTCGATGCCAACTCCAACACAACAGATCTAATTTGAAATTCAATTGATGGAAAAACTGACATCAGAATCAACAATTCACTTCTTTACTTAAGTAAACCTAATTTCTCGTGACAGAAGGAGCGCTGTGGGGAGATGTTACACTTTGTTTTTCGGATGAGAACTAGGGCAGTCAAAAAGAGAATGGCTAATAAGATTCTTTCAAATCGATCTTTTTTCTTCGCGCGCTAATTAAAAGTAGCTCCTCGTATGACAGAAAAAATATTAATGGCGACACAAAGGCATAGCTGCCTGTTCTTTGTTAGTCATTAATTATCCATCTGGGACTCCCAAAACATCTCTCACTGGACCAGATGATAAAAATTCCACAAATAAAATAACAGTGGAAAATCATGTGAATCTCTCCCTCTCTCTGTTTCTCTCCTTCCAACTACTTTTAAATTTACACACAATTTCAATTAATTTTGAAAGGAGCAAATCGATAAAATTTAAAGATTGTTGGCTTTTTCAGACATTAATTTTCATTTTTCGCAAGCGAAAGCAGAAAAGATGTTCTTAGCACAGGTCACCAATGAAATATCATTTAGATATTAAGGAAATGCTGACAACTTTCTGTTATAGATTACACGTTCACAAATCCATTGATGGGCACTCTAATGGCAGGAATTAACTTTATCTCCTGAACTGACTGTTTCTACAGGGTCCAATGCTTAGTTTACAATGTACATGAATATTGCCACAAAAGAAATTCTTGTGTGTACGTTAAGATGTTAGTTTAGTAACCGTACACTTGTAGCCCGAGCTTTTGAAACACTCGTATCATCAAGTTTATTATGTGGTAACTAAACAAGAAATTGGATAATGGACGTTAAGAATGGGTCAGACGGGCTAAAGGTTACTCTTTGAACTTTCAATATCGCTTGCAAATGTTGCGACAGAAATAGCTCCTCTTGAAATTTACACCTCTTCGTAATATTTCACACATGGGTTCAAGTTAGAAGATTTCATTCTTATTCCTTAAATAAATCCATCCTTGTTTTCCTTCTTTTTTTTTCTGAATCGATGATGCTAAGATGTTGCGTTGTAAGAATAGCGTCCCACATCTATTTCCAAGGTCGCACTATAGTTGAATCCCACTTCAATATAAAATCATAAAAGCTCTCCTACCAACTTCGAAACACCTGCTAAATCGAAACTCTCATCGAACCTCATCACTACACGTTCTAGCTAAAGAGAAACAATTGAAAAGGTTATTAAAGGTTTCGCTCCGGTGTCTATAATAGAATTTCGATCGCTGACAAAATATACGTGAAGAAGGTCATGAACTAGTTGTGCACAGTAGTGCATCGCATTGAAGACTCTCCTCTCTTTCTCCCCCTCACACACACACAAGCAAGCATATACTCTGTCTCTCTCTCTCTCTCTCTCTCGTCCTCTCGAGTGTCCTTGCTGAAATCAATCTCTCAAGACATCTGCAAATTTCCGAAGTCATTTTCCTTATTTCATCTTTTCATTTTGGTCATTTTCCCTATTGTACAATTTTGCGCTTTCGAGTCCAATTGTTGACAACTTATCTGTCTTAAATGAATAACTAAAGTCAGCACTGCACGGCCGTAAGAGATTCGTTAGATGCTCAGGAGTAAAAAGACGCCAGTTTTCGAAGTCGCAGATATCATCTATCAGTTGGTTAGTAATGACAGATTACCTCGAATAGTTTTCCAAGTTTTTCAGTGTGCGGCGCTGAAATTATTTGTGTAGCTCGCACTGAGTTCTCGGAATGTGCGATATCTGCTGGACTTCCAGTTATTCGGTGTTCAAACCAAACATTCTGTTTTCGTTTTATTGTTCGCTTGGAGATTGAGTAACTAGGCTTATGATTAGAGATTTTTATAGGAAGGAAACCCTGTGTTAACGGAGTGGAGAACGCAGTACTCCAGCATGTAGATGGAGAAACGAATATTCTTTCCATCATTAGAAAAAGAGGTGTTTCCTGCTTGAATTTTGGAATGAATTCCGCCCACGTTAATGAGCTGTTACTAAAAAGTTTCCTGAAGATACACAGTTTACCCGTTAAGTGATGAGAGAACATCAAAACCAAAGAGCCTCAGTATCTCAGTCGGTATAGACGAAGCCCTTTGGTCGGAAAGGCCTGGGTACTATTCTCGTGAGTGACGTGAGGAATTTTTATCTGTTCTTTCCACGAAAGGTGGGTTAGCCTGTCTCATGCGGAGGTAGGGGTTTTTTTCACCCGGAAACTCGGATTTTTCGTTCCCCAGAACAGGCAAACCGGCCCCGTTAACACACACGGATTACAGTCAGGAATACTTGTCCCTACAGTCATAGGTCTGATTCGTTAGCTATGCCGGTCCCGAGCCCGGATACAAATAGGAGGACTGAGATGGTGCCGTATCTCCCCGTAGAAGGGGCTCACGGCCGTTGAATCATAATACGAAATAATAATAACATCAAAACAAAGAACTATATTTGGAATTGTCAATTACACAGATTGAAAATAATCTCCCTTCCACTCCACATAACGCTTATTTCTATTGCACAGGTGTTCGAAGGCGTGGAAGTCTTGAACGGGAACCTCCTTCAATCTCTGGGTCACACCGCGTTGGATGGCCTCAATGTAGCTGAAGCGCTCCCCTTTCAAGACACACTTCGTCTTTAGGAAGAGGAACACGTCGGTAGGAGCCAAATCTTGGGAATGAGGGAGCGGATATTCGAAGCAAGAAACGGTTTCACCGACGCAGAGTGTCAACGTGTGCCGCACAAACCTCGCAGAAATCTTCTTCTTGTGCAAATCTCTTTCTAAGATTAATCCGGCTGTTTCCTTACCGACACCAAACTGTACAGCGAATAACCTAGTGGTTATTCGCCTGTCGTGAGCGACAATTTCCCTGGCTTTCACCATATTTTCATTTGTTCCAGCAGAAACTGGTCGTTCACAGCATGGTTCATTCTCCAGGAACTCCCTTCCCTCCGCTGAAAACCAGCGGACCACCTGTGCACGGCTCAGACAGTCATGGCTGCAAAGTTCTTTTAGGTCTTGGTACACTTCTGTAGCAGTTTTTCCTAATTTACAGTAAAGTTTTATCACAGGTCTTTGCTCCATGACGGAACGTCTAACACGTTCCACTCACACTCTTACTTAAACGGTTTCCACACGGAAAGTGCTAACCCACCTAATCGAAAGATGCAATTACAACACACTCTAGCGGTCAAAACTATAAACATATTTGTTACTTTTATTCTTTTATTTTTATTTGAATTTTTCTTATTTGATGAGATGCCCCTTAGAATTCGCTCTGAATCTAACTTAGAGCCATGCTGGAATTATATGCAGCGCCTCACGAAAACAGATGATGAACATTTACTGAGTTTCATATCATGTACAGAGAACCAGCTTTCTTGTACAAACAAGCTTTTTACCTTTCAGACAAGAACGCATTTTCTTGGATCTATCGTTCTGCATATAACTAAGAAACGTTACTTTTATTTCGCGTCGAGCAATTTAAAAGCGATCCTCTCCACATCATGTGAGTGTTGAGTAACTCCAGAATATCCTTGCAGTAGGAGGTGGTGCCGTATATCGTCGGATCCTCTCTGATGCTAATTGAAAGAGACATCCAAGGTGTTAGGTCAATTACTCTTATTATTTATTTTGTAATCACAAAGTAAGTGATTCCTAAATTAACGTATTTCCGAATCGGGGAAATCTTTTTTTCAGGACAGAAATACCTTCAAATAGCTTTTTGAATTAAAAAAAAAAGAATTTTTTTTCTTACAAGACCTTTTCGGTCTTCACGAAATTTACCTTATTTGAGATTACATTACAAACTGATTCTAATTTAAGTTGGAAATTGTACATCGTGATGCCATAAGTAGATTATGGAATGAATACGTTATTATGTTAAACAGATAACCATTTGAACAGATTCTTAAACTTAAAATATTGAAAACGTGACTTGCATGGATATAAAGCACATTACAGTAAGAAATTCTAAGTAGACGGAGACTCTATCGTACTACTACTACGAAACTTTTAGTTTCGACTCAGATAATTAGAAAGAAATATAAGAATACTGCGATGGGCAGTAATATGTTCTTGTGGTATATTTTCTACCCATCGCAATGTTCTTATATCTTTTCTAGTTATGATATGGGTTACTTTGAAACAACGCAACATAAAATATACAGTACCCAGATTACAATTTAGCTCCAAAAATATTTCGCTGCTTATTATTTCTGAATGATAAATGAATAACCGAACCAAATAGAATAATGTATCCGAAGATACATTCATTCTTAGCTTCACAAAGATGGACCCTTTCTACAGAATGTTTCCCTGACTTATGGGCCATCCTATATAAGCCACGCTCTCCATTTATCACGATGACATTCAATCTCCTGTCTGATTTTCTTCTGTTTTCAATCTTTCGTTTGTGATGGATGTCAAATTGTATCGAGCGCTTTTCATTCCCTTCCCCGCATGAGCAGATTTCTCACAAACTGCCTTTACTGAGGAGAAAGACATGCTTGTATTCTGTTGTATAATTTTTCTCGGCCTCGTATTACATAAATCCTTTTTGGGGTGCATTTGCTTTAAATGTTACCTCTTGGTAGGTAACTTCTCATTCTGGTACCATCCAAAGCCGTATTCATTCCCATAGCAACCATGTATCTGATGATCTTACGTACGATGTCTGAATGAGCAAGGCGAGAATTGCAGTTAAAATTGAATGATGGATGTCCTGCACGAGATCTGTAAAGTAAGGAGATCAAGATGGTCCTCTTTGTTTGAGCAAGCCAGAAAGATGATGTGGTTGGAAATTAACGTCAGATAATTATCTAGCAAGCAGAGTCAGGCTTAGTTGCGATAACTGGCATCGAATATTCAACAATTCAAATTTCTTGTTCTCAATAAACTTCTATTTTAATTTCAAGCAATGCGGATACCTCGGAAAAGTTGCATCGTTTATTCTCTAACGAAGCGTGGTCGTTATGCATCTTTGAGGAGGGTTCTCATTGAAGGTCAAAGCTCTCTCACCTCTACTGCGAGTAATTTTTTCACACTAGAAATAGTCCAAAAGCACCAGCATCAGGACACATGAGATTAGCGTTAAATGCCATTAGATGTGATCAGTAATCTGGATTAGATGACTTTAAGAATCCTGTGAATTATTATGTTTTTCTTTAAAAAAATAAAACAGGAATTTGACTTCAAGAATCATTACTGTTTAAAACAGAGAGATCAAAAACTCTTCCTACAAAAAATAGCTTTCTAAAAAGAGTTTTAATGAAAATGAATAACGCCTAATATTATTTGCATAATGTAGCAATGCGCGTTTAATATTTTAATATGCACATATATTTCTTATAAAAATAAATATTTCTGTTTTAATATTATATGTTACCCATAGAATCGAAATCGAGTTTCTGGCCAAAATGGAGCGCAAGTCGTTGATCTTTTCAACTAATTCTGAGTCCTCTCGCTACTCAGGTAAACTTCCTTTTACTTGTCTGCTATAACTTGATCCGGTTGTAAACATTATATTATGCAAATCGCTCGGAAATTAACTGACCTGCTTCACTTGAAAGTTGGGCAGTAATTCAATTCCCAGTTGCAAACAAACAAAACCTCATTACCGCATTTCGGTTTAACTCGACTGTACAACTTCGATTGCCCCTTCGCCCTTTTAAGCCTTCATAACTATGTTTATTTAAAAGAGTCTTGCCTTTCATATGGGCAGCACATGCGTAACGTGTTGCAGCAATTCCATGATTTTTTTTGTTGTTGTTTCTGATTATTTTTGTTACTTCGCAATATTGATCTGTGGGGCACCGGAAAATCCTGATTGTTCTACGACTTGCATGTATTGTTTACTAGCGCACCCCGTGACAGGCAATCGATCATTTGCTGCTAGCAAATTTCGCGTGATTAATGGCCCCACCAGGAAATTTGTGCAGACATTCTGAAAAGACCAGCCATCGTCGAACCGAATATGTTGGTGAATCCGTTCACTTGAATTATAACCCTGTGAAACAAATGACGCATTCAGGGGGGCTGTATGAAGACCTTGAGCGCATTATCTGCGTTCAATTCCTCTAGGTTATTATGCTGGGAACTTGTCACATCCATCGACTGAGTCGCTATTGCAGCTCTAATTAGAGAGGCGAGGAGCGCATCCTTAAGGCCTTGACCAGTTGGAACGGAGGAGTTGCATCATGCTCCAGCGAAGTACAGTTTCGTCCTTAAAACGAATTTTAAATCGGGACGGATTAAAGTTTCTTGTCTTCTGTCCTTCCCGATTGAAGAAGGACTTAAAGCTGCCTTCCTAATTTACCCATTTGTTTTCTAATCACTAGACTTTACAATTCTTTACAGGTTTTCTAGAATAACGATAAACAAAAATTAAAAATCCGAGGAGCCTAATTCTGCATACGTCGTTCTCTCCATAGTGCTTTCCAATTTAGTATTGACGCTCCGCTGTTATCGTATTACTCAGCAGGCAAAACTGGTTTAAATACACGCACGTGAACACTTTAAATCTGGTGATAGGTCAGATCGTATAAATACGGAAATAGATTGAAACTCTGATGGAAATGTAAAGAAAGTGTTTGAAAAAATGAGTAATGAAGGACTTATCGAGTGATTCTGTACTGTCGTGATTGTGTACATCGGACACGGACAAAGTTGAAATCTGCCGAGAATATTTGCGTATTATGAGCACGCGCTACACAAAGCCACAAACTAACAGCTGTGAATACGTTCACAGGAAAAATAAAGCAAGCATTGAATGCTCGTTTTAGTAGGTTTTTTTTGTAGGACACATCTCTGGTAGGCTTCATTCGGAAATGACCGGCAACCATCGCGTCCTTATGTACAGTGTTTCATCTTGAGAATGAGTTTTATGCAACGAGAACGAAAATCCTACAGCAGTAAAGTAGGCAGAAGCGTTCTGAATATTTAGAAATGCGGTTATGTTACGGAAACCAGCTTCCTGAAGATCGTTGGTGAGGGGATTTTTGAGGAAGTGTATCTTGAAGACTAGAGAGTGATTCTGCTGACAATCCGATTCGTGTTTCTTTCATTGGAAAGAAGTTGCTGATTTTCAAGACCCTCATTGTTAAAGAAAGTAATCATTATTTTCTTGACATAATATCAGAGTGAATTAGCCATTTTTGAGTCAAGCGGATGGCAGTCCAATTATTATTATTTATTTATTTTTTGTACAGAGGAACTTTTCTGTGTATTCAATGTGTTTAGAGAAAACTTTGAGTGCAACTCACGATTTTAATACCGCGGAAAGCGAGATTTTGTAGGTATCTACTAAATTTTAGATATCCCGCAAACTGAAAAGGTTAATAATATGGCATCCTTTTATAATGCTGGTTAGATTTTTGCTCGGAGTTGCATGTTTCGGACAATACCTTTTGAGATAGACAGTTTATACAATTTGTTACCATGGTGTTGTTTCGTATAAAATACTTTTTTTTTTTTTTTTCACATCCGGAATTTAGAGCATACCTGCGCTCATAAGAGTCCTAATGTTGAAATGGTAATGCAGTCGTTAAGAGAAGTTTCAAACTTGTCAGTGCGTTAACGTGAAGTGAACTTATCTCAGTACTGAATCTTGTGAAATGGAGAAGTTACCGTTTCCGCTTCTTTGATCGCAAAGATGAACTTCCCTGAGCTGTAAAATGGGACTTGATCGCCGTTTCAAGTACAGCGCAAGGCTGAAACAGTAATGGCCGCTCACAGTGGGTGACCGAAGCGGGGGTTGCTTTATTGGATTTTACGCAGGAATGAAAAGAACGCTAATGGACATTGCGTGATAAAAGCTGCTCGTAAGGGCAGAAGCGACATGACTGAAGGCGGATTGCTCTGGCTTCGGAATCTTCAATACATTATGATTGAACAGAAATTAGAAGAAAAGTCAGAAATAGTAGACTGAGATATGAAATCCTTTTGAAAAGAGGGAAACATGATGTCTGTTGCAGCTCATCAGGAATATTCACTTAAAAAAGAAAGAAAGTTCATTGCTTTCACTTTATACCGAAATTGTCGTAGAAAACAAAAGTTTTTTTTTTTGTGAGTCAAAACTTGCTAATTTATTTAAGATTCTCAATCTGAAAGGTGATTCGAAGTTCTTGACAGAGTTTCAGTTATTTCTTCAATGAAGTATGCTGAGACATTCGTATAGAAAATGAATTAAGTTATTAAAGTGCTTTGGATGATGACAAAATAACCTCTGTTCAATATTCTGTGAATGAGAGAGAGAGAGAGAGAGAGAGAGAAAGAGAAAGAGAGAGAGAGCGAACTGCTTGAATGATGAGACTGAAATTTCAGATGTTTTTCCTATGAGGGATAAAAGCTATGTGTGTGTGTGTGTGTGTGTGTGTGTGTGTATTATAAATTATAGTTTTCCTTTGAGTTTAGTGTTGTCAGATGATATGAGTTAATTTGTCAATCGATTAATTTGAAAACTTTTTCATAAACTTTTCATATACAATATCCTCAGATATGAAATGTGCGCAAGTTGATTTGCAGTGTAATTTCTACATTTAATTGCACTCTTCCATGGATTTTTTAAAATATTTTTTCCTTTTTGTTGATCTCTGTAGAGATGTAATGTCTCAGCTTGTTTCCTAGAAGCTTTCTTATTAAGCTTCTCTGAGGATGACACCGGTTAGTTATTATTTATTGGTTTGTTTGCTGTGTTGGGAAGTAGGCTGATAGGACTGATAGTTTGATTTCCACTACAGCCGTAGGTTGAGAAATTCACACACACACACACACACACACACACACACACACACACACACACACACACACACACACACACACACACACACACACACACACACACACACACACACACGCGCGCGCGCGCGCGCGCGCGGTAATTTGAATGTCATTGAAGTAATTTGAATGTCATTCAAATTACTTCAATGTCATGTAATTTGAATGTCATGCTGAACTGGAAGAAAAAATAATAATAAACTCGCTTAAATACTCATTATGTTGTCTTCGGATTACGGTAGATAATGCAATTGCCTGATCGAAAGATCGTTCAGAGTATTTCCACTATCTTTTGCTCTTGCACTCTCTTCGTTTCTTCGTATTCTCACACTTTTCTTCATTTTTCCTTTGCTTAATTTATTCTGTATTTAACTACTGTCCTTATTCAAACTTAACTTTAATTTTCTCACTATCGCTTTCTCTCTCTCTCTCTCTTTCTCTGTCGTCTTTTCTGTTCTTATCCTTTTCATCTGGACATATCTTAATATATTTCGTTTTTTCCCTCATTATTCTCTTACACCTATCTTACAGTTTGCCATCTCTCGGTTCTTTTATCTCTCTTTCTTCTCTATATATAGTCAGCCAACATGGGTGAGAAGAGCACTGTAAACGCAAGAGGACAAACAACAAGTACAGTTAATATACTTGGGAAGGTAACAACTAGTGAGAAAATGATTCATTGTGTTTGGATAATGATTTGGGTTTTTTAGCATTCCGGAATATTTTGTGTGAACGTCACAATGATAACGGTTTGATAACCGTAATCTTCCTCTGCAGCTTATCCCACTTAAGTAGGGTCGCTATTTTTAGTGAGTCTTATTCACATCCTACTCTCTTGAGCTGTAACCACATCCAAGTTCTTTATCCTCAAATCCCCCTCCACCATCTGCCTCCATCTCTTCTTTGGCCGCACGTGCTTCCTCCTCCCCTACACATTCATCTGCATGACCTTTCTTCCCACATAATAAACTTTCCTCCTCATCGCATGACCAAACCATCTCAACGTTATCTCCTGTATCTTCGCTCCTAAGTTCGTAACTCTTAGCGTTCCCCTCACATAGTCATTTCTCAGACGATCCTTTCTGGTCACACCGCACATCCACCTAAGCATATTCATCTCCTGTCGCCATCCTGCTGATGTTATTTTCCCTCAAGGCCACCCTTTCCTAGTATACGTCATAGCTGGTCTCTGCTGTCCTGTAGATTTTGCCTTTTCGATTGATCGGCACCCTCTTATCGCATAGCACTCCAGCCATATCTCTCTCTCTCTCTTTCCAGTTCCTCCATCCTGCTTGTCTCCAGCATCCCACTCCCTTCTCAGCTTCTCCATCCTTTTTCACTGGAGGAAAATGTCTCTGATGACATTTTCTTCCAGCTTCAGATTTCTCTGTTGGCTGCCATCCACTTTGCAACACACTTACTCTGTCTTACTTTGCTCAGTCCCATACTTACCTCTTCCAGTACTTTCCTCCATCTTTCCAGTTTAGCTACCACTTCTCTTCTTGATTCTGCATACAGCACGATGTCATTCGCATACACCATAGTCCAAGGCGCGTCTGCTCTCACCTCCTCCGTCACCACCACCATCACAATATTGAACAGGAACGGACTTAATGCTGACAATTGATGCAAACCAACTGTCACTGGAAAACTTTCTGTATCTCCCAGGCAGGTCTTCACATTTCTGTACATCTCCTGCACCAACCTGACATATTTCTCCGGTACCTTCTTCTCCCTCAGATACCTCCAGACTTCTTGGCTTGGCACTATATCATACGCTTTCTCCAGATAAATAAACATTAGATGTAGCTCCCGTTTTTTTCTCTCGAAACTTTTCCATCATCTGCGGTAACCCAAAGATAGCATCTATCGTCGATCGACCAGGCATGAAGCCAAATTGCTCCTTTGCAGTCTCCAATTCCTGCTTCAGTCTTCCATCAAGAACGTTTCTAGGATTTTCATTGTGGGACATCGACTTTATTCCTCTGTAATTCTTACAGTCTTGTGCATCCCCATTACCCTTGTAAATAGGTACAAGAGTACTTTCCCTCCACTCTCGGGTATATTTTCCTGTTAGCAAACTTTTATGAACATCATGTTAATTCCCTTTTCCCCAGTGCCTTGCGTGTCTCCACTGGGATCCTGTCAGGGGCCCACCGATTTTGCATCATCATCCTCTTTATGGCCTCCTTTATTTCCACTCTACTGATGTTCTGACCATCCCCTCAGAAGGCTGCCCATCTTCTCTGTCAGTCCTCGCATTTTCCTCATTCAAACGCCCTTCAAAGTATATTCTCAATCTGTTATTTATATCCACATCCCTCCTTAATATTCTTCCTCTAGTCTTTGATCTGCCTCACATGTAAGATCTCTTTTGATATCTTATTTCTACATTTTGCCAATCGATAAATTTTTCTCTGTCCTACCTTTGTTTCTAATTGATTATACTAATCTTCATATGTCATGGCATTCGCCTGCGCAACAACTCTCTTCGCTTCTCGCTTTCCTCTCTGTACTCCTCACTGTCCTCTTTCACTCTTGATTCTTCTCAATTTTGCTTTGCCTTCCTCTTAGCCGTCGCTGCTTCTTGTACATTATTATTCCACCACAACCCTCGTTCTGCTCTCTAATCTTACCAGATGTTTCACCAAACACCTCAATTGACAGCTTAGAATTGCTTTTGAATCATGTCTCCACCAATCGCGTACACTTTCTAGTCCATGATTTTCTTCTAGTCCACTATTACGGTTTGATAACCGTAATCCGAACTATCATTGAGGACAACTTGCGTTTGCTATGGTTAGTTGTTTGTTGGTAAAAGTCGGTGTTATAAACCAGATGGCGCCTTGTGGGTCACCATTCACACTTGGAGCCCATTCACATTCTCAGTTGAAGCAAGTGACGAATATTATTAGTAACACTCGCTATCCACTGCTTCATTTCTTAAAATTTGCAATTTATAGAATAAATTACGCCTAAAAAAGCTTTTACCATCACTCCCATTTAGACAGGAAATAAAAATAAAAGAAAACCATTTCAGAGAATATTTTTTGTTTTCTTTTCTCTTTTATTTTTTGCACATCAAATTTTCAATCGAAAATAAAAATGCACAATATGCCAAGCGGTGCATCTTGAACTCTGCAGCGAGAATGCGAAACTACGCTTGTGTTACTAGTATCCCTGCGTCGGAGAGCTAAAGAGAAAGTTTCTGCAGGAGCGCCCTCTAAGATGAGCGCGCTGGCTCAGATTATTTGGAGAGAGAGCCAATTCTGCATAACTGCAGAAAGGTACAGCGCGTATCTCATCCATTTATTTTTTTAAGTGTTAGAACAATTTCTTTCGTTTCTTAAGGGGGGAGGGTCATCGAAAGGGCTACATAGAAGCTTCGTTTGCTTCCGCCAGCAACTTAAGGCAAACAGACGATGTGGTAGGGTCGAACTATATTGAGTTCTCGGTGGCTGTGAGGATTTACGGGAGAGTGGACAGCCATTGTGGCTGCAGCTTATTCACCAGGGGTCGATGACATCAGCAAAAAGGGACGGTAGTGCGTTAAAAAAAACAGGGAAGCGGTAGAACGTTTTTTTCCTCGTTTATTTATTATATAAAATATTGAATCGACCTTGCAGATGGAAGCAGGCAGTAAAGCGATTGTCCCTCCCTTGTTCATGAGCAATTTGACCAACTACGTTGCAAACTCCACACTGAAAAAGGGTACTTTCATGATCAGCAACGCCTCATCAGCTTAGACACTGAAGTAATAAATTAATTAAATAATTTTGATAATTACTTTCACTTATCGAATAAAATATTAAAATTATTAAAACGTTTTCATAATATTTCTAATCTTATATCTAATGAATTGTATATTTATTTTTAATTGTGAAACTAAGATATTCCAGTATTATTACAGGATTATTCTTAGTATTTATACTCGTACGAATCATCACGTTCATAATTCTCGGCAATAATTCTCGCATCTTGTCTTCAAGCCAGTTCAGAACGAGATGCTCTCAGATGTAAAATGACGATTAAAATGTTATTGGAGAACAGTGAGTGAGCTTGAACTTAGATATTAGGAAGTATTTCACAAGGATAGATAAATGAGAATTCCATAGAGGAATGAATCACGATGAAGAATCAATCAACGAAGAAATAGCTGATAGCAAGCTAAGTTCACAAGTTGTCCTTCACGATTACCAACAAAAATGTAAGAAAGTAAAAAAAAAAAGAGAGATGCATAAGCAGCTAAACAAACGTTACTGTATGAGACATTTTCAGAAATACTAGAAGAAGATAGGTATGTGGTTTGGAAGCGTTTTTCTAATGATTCATGCAAGCTTACGTAAGCAAATGCTGAAATAAGGGAATGGAAGGTTGGAGAAGAACAGGCTGGGTTGGGCCAAATACAGATTGCCATTACGGCGGATGACCTACAAGAAAATACCGAATATCGTAAAGGCTTTGGTATTACTTTAGGAAAGGTACGGCAGTGGAATGGTTTCATCTCAAGAGGGTTTCATAGCGCAGAACAGAAAAAACCAGCAGCAGAATATCCACGTGGGCAAAATTCCCGAAAAATACTTTGGCTGCATAGCTTGTGAAAGTTATACGACGACGCTAGCCTGCTTTCCGATAGCGGAGACGTAAACAAAACCACGTGTCAGAAAACGGTGGGTTGTTGGCATCAGCGGAAGTGTCGGCTTCTGGCGATTTACGCGCCACCGAGCGGATGACAAGAAACTAATGCACTGCCGCTCGGAAGGATGAAAACTACTTATCGGATAATTTTTCGATTAGCCACAGTTCCTCACTTCCGGTTACGTTTTCATTGTACTTTCAACAGGATCACGTGGTTTCGCTTCCGTTAGTCTGCTACCGCTAACGGAGACGTTAGCGGTAGCAGACTTAGGTTTGCAATCTGAGTTCTACTTGCTACGAGTATTCGAAGGAAGTTCATTGGGTGCGGCATTTTCCCATAAAATATATGGAATATTCATAGAACTGCTTTGAGTATTGTCTGTAAATCGCACATATTCGTGGATAGGTTTCTTTCGTTGGACACAATAATTGGGTTTTATTTGAAAAGATTAAAAAAGTGGAAGAATATAAAATCCACTGCAAAGAGGACGCACAATACAGGCAGAAAGCTGAAAGTATTAGTTTGCTGTCCATCGTCAGTCCTTCTTATAGGAGGTGTTTTCGATTCAGAAAAAGAGAGTTAAACTGAAATCGGACACATCAAGTACCAACAGAGGCTCTGTGCATGCAAAACACTAACACTCACTCCGTTGGCGATTCTCTTATGATTTCGTCTTTCCCGTCGGACCGCTACGGATGGAATTTACTGGCAAGGCGATAGAAAGGCCTACTGAAACTTCGAATCCCTTTTGATTTGCTTATGGTTGGTGAAAAAGATGAATTTTTCTCGTTTAGTCGATAACTTACAGGGTTGTGGAGTTTCTCAGAAATCGATTGCTCCGAGAAAGTTGAGAAATAACACTGTCGACCAATCTTCTTAATCAGATCCCTCTTAATCAGTCTTATTCGGATACCTCCTCTTAGGAAAAGAAATATTCGGAGTAAAACGCGGTGTCTAAATCGTGTGTGCTAAAACTCTTCTGCTTCAAACGGCGAAGATGAAATCTGGCAGCGTTTGTTATCATTCCAGAAGACACAAAATGCAATCCGAGTTCAAATCCAGGACAGGTTAAAAATAGTCGTTTCTTTTATCTGGCCCCTCCCCCATACCCGAACGCTCTTATTTCAGCTGCGAGAAATTTTGAGTGCGTTAAACGAGAACGTCCCAGAAAACTCCTTAAATCGATTGCGTAATCTCATTTTTTTTCTTTCTTTCCACGTTGATATCATCTTACGTGGATCCAGCGAGCGAAATCGCAAGACGTACATTACCCACGACCGTCTGCCTCGCTTACCTTGCTTTTCGCACATTTAAGTCTCTTCTTCTCCCCCCTTCTTTATTCTGTGCTTGATACGAATTTCCACACATTTTCACCTCCGAGACTTGTTCGTCTGCTGCAGCGCCTGGCTATAATCCGACACGAAATTGCAGTTTATCCGAGGTGGAATGCGTACGGAATAGTTCCACAACATCCGAAGACCTACACTAAGTGCATTGGATTAATTTTAATAATCGCCCTCGGTTTGGAAAGAAACAATTTTTCTGAAAAATAATCGCTTTGAGAGCCGCCTGAAGGAAATGGCTCTCTTGTAACTCTTCTGATGGCCTTAAATCTTCAAGAAATTCATGCAAATGGTGCATTTCGGAAAGGAACTGCAGTGAAAGAAGCGGCAGAAGGAAACACTCAACTAAACACAACATTCGCCAACGACAAGCAATCGTTTTCCGAAGGTAACTCAGAGATGTTAGAGCACTTTTAAGAAAACTGAAATACAATAAATAAATTCTTTTAAATAGGCAGACACTAGCCTCTGTGTTGTTTCGTACGAGAGAAACAAAGATACATTTTTTCCTGTCGTTCCTGGTCAGTCTTGCTCCTGGTGCGGGGATGTGCTAGACCCACATCCCCGATGAAGGATATGATGATATGTTAGATTCGAGCCCACCCAGCCCGTGTGAGATATTTGGTTCACAGCACCTGGCGAGTGGAGCTTTGATAATGATTCTGCATCAAATTTTTTTTGCATTCGAGAAGATTTTACGATGCCACCAGCTGCTTCGTGACTGAAAGCAATCCGATATGTTGCTAAGGGAAAACCGTTTCCAGTTTATAGGATGACTCGCATCGTGCTCATTTTCTTCCCCTGTAATCCTCGATTGCTGCATATCATAATCCGTTTTCTTAGAGTAATCCAGATTCGAAGTAATTCCTCTCGTTTGAGATTAAAGTTAATCCACCTTGCGAATTACAGCGAACAACGTCTCTAACGAGAAGGCAGATCTCGATCATAGTATTTGCGTGCAAATGAACTCCTTGAAGACAAGCATTCCTGCAGTAAAGCAGCACTTGCGGGGGGTTTAAAAACCTGATACAATTAGAGGGTCTTTAGATTCGCGAATTCAGAGTAGTTACTGTTTTTCACACGATAATGGAGATTACTAATTGAAAATACGTTTAAGTGGCTTTGCGTTAGATTATTTTTATTTTTTTTTACTTCCTTGATTGCAAAAATTGATCTTGATCTCCGATATTATTTTAACGAATGCTTTAAAACATGCACTTTAATCTCGCGAAGAAGAATTTTGAATTGCGAGGAAGACTGAATTCACATTTAGTCTTCCTCGCAAGCAAATCTTATAAAAATTGCAAAATCTCCTTCTTCTCTTGTCTTTTTGCAGGTCCACCAGCAGTAACAATCATACTATCCGAAGGTGTGTGGATGGATGGATGGATACCCACGCGGTCGGTTGACTCCCATTTCACACACAAAACAGGAGAGGAAGAACTTCCTCACGTGATGACGGGCGAAATGAAAGAGTGTGTGTGGGTAGAAACAACCTTGAAGAAAATCTAACCAAAGCCTGGAGGAAGAGCGCGGTATTTCTGTGTTTTTTTTTTTTTTTTTTGCAATGAGAGTAAATCGCTTTCTGTTTTCAACTTAAAGAAACCGAAGTGTCTTAAACGATGCTGGTCGTTCCGCTGCTATAAGCAGAAATATTCGTAATGCTAATCACGAGAAGCTACAACTGATTCATCACTGAATAATTGCACGATAATCATTCGGATTTACTTTCTGTTTAAATGATGCTACTCCTTTTTTCTTCTCTCTCTCTCTCTCTCTCTCTATCTCTCTCTAGTTTTGTTTACATATTTTCACTGTCTTCTATTTCAGTTTTTTATTCTGTCAATAAATGACATCGCCCGCCTTTAGCATTTGAATTTTTTTCTTCTTTGCTTTCTTCTGCTTTCTTTGAATTCTTTTCTTCTAAATGACTTTCCCCTCCTTTATTCATTCTCTTTGCCTTTCTTTTCTATTCGTTTCTCTATTACTTTGAAACTGTTTTCTCTTTGTGTGCGCCACGGTCATCGACATTCTTATTTTTGGTTTCAACTTTCTTAGTCATCTTTCCTCCTACTATCTGTTTTTATCTTTTGCATCTTAATAAGCACATTTTCTATCTCCTTCTACTTGTTGTTTCGCTACGTTCTATAAGGCTATATACATATTATTATCAATGTTTATCTCTCTCATTCGATACACAGAAATTTCATCGAAAAGAACTCATTGTTATTCGAATACAAAATGAACCGAAAAGCAGTTCCTCGCAGATGAAGGCCTCAAATCTTTCTCGCATTATTCAGATCACTGAAGACGTCACGAACTGCTGCATTTCAATTCCGGAATTAACTGCAAATTGTTTTATAAAAGGGTTGTATCAGTTTACTCCTTGCTTTTCTTGTTATACAAAAGCACTTGCTTTGCTATGATTGACGCACATTTGACTGTTCCGTTTGTGTTTATATTGCTCAAAAGAAACAAACAGAAAAGAAAGAAGGTGAAATAAAGTTATGAAGAAAATATTTTTTGCTAGCAGCTGAAAAAGAATTAAAAAAAAAAAACTTTTCTCTCAATTAAGAGAGAAGTTTTTTCTTCCGTTAATAAATTTATTAATTTAAGAATTGATAAATTTGTCTATTAAAACTGCAGCTAAATTATACGCAATCAATCACAAATGAGGATTTTAAAATAATCAACTTCATATATGCTCACTTATATCGGAAGTGGTTTGTCTCCCACCCAGGAAAGATAATAAGCAAACTTATAGTACATTTTTACCGTGGGTAGGCTAAGGATTTTCCCCTTATTTTTGTTAACTTTATTTTTGTATTTTTAATTCAGTTTTCACATAATCCAAAAACGGTGCTATGAAGGCCAAACATGGAACTTTTTGGACTCCATTTCAGGCCTCCAATAAGAAGGGTGAGGGTATCAAACCGAGCGATGAAATTGACGCTTACCTTTACACAGTCACAAACTTCCATGTTCACCAGGGGGAGGGATTCGAACCCAAGCCTTGCTGTTTGGGTTCGCTTACAACCTACCTGCACAGATTCGCTGCAAGTTCTTCAATCTCTCATGCGCCCTGTTATTTATATAAAGAAACACTCAAATTAGAAATATTGTCAGCACTAATTTCATGGCATTGGGACAGCAGAAACCTTAATCCATCCTAGAAGGGATAAGTTCAAAACATCCAAAATATTTCGAGGCCTATTTTTATGAGAACCTAAAGCAGAAATATCAAAGAAACACTCTGACCAACTAATGACAGAAATATATCCTCCATTTACAACTGCAGCTTACGCATTCCGAGCTGACCGGATTCATGTACTTTATTTTTTTTAGCCAAATATAAAGTGATTACGAAGTAACTAGAAGATGACTAAAAGGGTAAATTTGATATGCGGATAAACAACACCGCGTGAATCTAATCTTTTCTTTGTTCAGATTTTTTTGTTTCCCTTTTGCTGGAACTACGTTAGTATTTGTTCAATATATGCCTCCCAATTTAATTAGTCCGAATTTTATTGAAATGCATAAATGAAATACGAAATTTAGAATTAGAATAAAAAAAAATTAAGATACGAATATTAACTGGCGAAATTGCAACGGGCAATTATTTATTTACGCATTCACTGCAAAAGATGAAATCCATGCTGAAAAGTAAAGTAGTGACTATAAAATATTTATTTACAATTTGAATATAAGGGATGGATGTGATTTTCAATGGTTTATTATTAATTTAACAGATGACATCACGCAGTACAATTTCCATTAGCATTAGTACAGCAGAAAAAGTAATTCAAGTATTAATTGGATTAATGCAAGAAAAATAATGGAGGAGGAATGTTATTATAAACCAAATACAAAAACATCGTTGAATTATATTACTGATAGAGAGGAGAGCACTTAACATAATTTATTCGTACCAAGAGAATCTTAACCTTTTCTTATAGATTGTGTCCAATTTTTCGCTTCTGTGCTTTAACTAAGTGAATTAGATGATATTCTTGCTGCTAGGTATTTGAATTAGCGGAGCAAGATTACTTTTTTAACAGAGGTTTCTGGATACAGTGCTGAATTATTGATGCCACTGAACCAATGATTGTAACGATGTAAAAAGATAATAGGCTACCACAAGTATGCCAGTTTTAAAGTCAAAAGGGTTACGTTAGCTTTTAACGGACTGTAGAATGAGTATAATTGGTTTTTTTCACTAATATTCTGTTGTACAAATTTTCTAATCTGCCGAGGATATTTTTGTAACTTTCCTTCCTTTGGCTACAAATTTCACAGCTTGATGGCATCTGCATTTCTGACTCTTAATTTGTTCGTAATACATTACATATAATTTTTCCATTTCAAATTATGGTCGACATTTATTCTCAGATTACACTTCTATGTGTAGGCGAAGCTGATGGTCACAGAACCAGGATAAAGGGCGAAAAAACAGCTACTAGAATTCCCTCGATCCAAATTGAAGAACATTTCAGAAGGGCGCCATTATCAGAATGATTAACGAAGAATCATGTGGACATAACTAGTGCTAGTGAGTCGGAGAAGACTAACCAAGTGAAATACCTCTAATAATAAGCTTAAAAATAGTGATCAAGGAAAAGAGGGAGCATATGTAGCAAGCAATATTAGACATAAACGACTTGAATTTTCGTCTCGGACTAAAATCCGATGAGCTTGAGCTTCGAGTCCATCCAAATTTCAGGAAATCAAGTGAAGTGATGAGGGTAAATATCAGAACGGGAAATGTTTCGAATGACCAAAGAAGCACCAGCAAGTAAGACGAAAAGCTAGTTCTTAACTGGGAATTAAACAGCAGACAAGGAAATGAATACTAAAATGGATACCAAGATTTAGATAAATAAATTGCATATGAAAAGAAACAACAACATTCCGAGTGGTGACCAATGGTAACTTCTAAATTTGTAACCGGAATTGTAAATAAAATAGTTCAAAGACTAGACCACAGACAGGAGAGTTTTGAAAAAGATTAGGTGAGTGAACAGCTGGAATTAGTGGCGTAATGTTATGATGATTTATGGTTTTAATGGCGCAAGGATAGCAAATGTCATAATGCGCCATATCTAATGTTCTAGCAGCACACAAGGTAAGACAATCACAAACATGTATGCCCGCAGCGGAATTATCATTCGCGACTTGTTGGTTGGAAACTGGATACGCTATCCATTCGGCTAACCCGTCCAGCGCTGAATTGAATTAAAAACGAAAACATTTAGAAGAAAGTTGGCATGCAAGAATATGTGAGCAGAGTTAATTTCAGGTCAATTCAACCGAATAGGAGAGGAAAGATCCAAAAAGCGGTGTTTGATGCCCCACAAGACGACCATCTGCTTGTCTGGATTATACGTGTTTAAGTAAAATGGGAGAGAAGAGGTTAGCAGAAGCGAAAGTTGGTGATAAAATACCCAGAGGAAGAAGAATACAGACCGCAATATAAGAATCCGACAATATTTAAGACCTGACAAATAACAAAATATTGCTGTTAATAAGCTAATCATGATGCAGCACACTATGAATGGGTGCAGAGCATGCACTTGGTGATGTGTACCTCAGTTCTGATAAGCGAATGTCCTTTCAGTGACTCCAGACACTTGTGCGTTCGAGGAATTGGAAATTCAACTTAATTGACAAATCTGCTTTCCTAACCTAACTTTCGTTTCAGAAGAGGATAAATTGAGTTTTTCGGTAATCGTTGTAATTTTCTTTTGTTGATGCTCAGTAAATCGAATTGAGTATCTCGCATTAGCCTGCACTCGACTGAGGAGAAACCTCTTCATATTATTATAATCGACATTGCTGATTGCGTACCCTTTTGAATCCAGTAAACATTTGGTTGTTTATTTAAATGAGCTACGTATTAAAACTAATAACGTTATTTTAATGAGACCATAAGTTTTTTAATAAAGATCATACAAATAGCCAACTAGTTTCGCTTGCTTCTGACTAGCTTTCTCAAGGCTGTAACTGTGCTAATACAAATAGAAAAAATTAAATGAATACAGAAACGTCAGTAACTGTCAAGCAGCTCCATTCGATATTTCGTGTGGTGTAAGCGTGCATGCGTTCGGATGCTTCAGTCAGTATCAAGTACATGACTACGCGTCACATGGTTGAGAGAAAATTCTCTTCTTTTAATCGAACTGCACGAAACGATTCAGAATGAATCTCGAAGATGCCTCGTTAGTCCAATAAACTGGTGATCAACCAACCTTCTGCCTAACAGTTTTTTGAAAATTTAAGAATTTTTTTTTATTTTTTACCAATATTTTCACTCTGTATTTCCTAGAGCTAGAAACTAACAACTAGCAGAAAGTAACAGCTGGAGCGCATATCTGCTGTTTCTAGATGCTACAGGGAAATTGCTTGCAAGTGGCCAAAATTCTTCATTTGTATCAAAGTAGGAAGCAAACTGTCTTAGTGAAGAACATACTTCTACTGTTGTTTCGATCATATCTTGTTTCGTTACCCACCACGATGGCTAAAAGCAAATGCACTGCTGAATTATGTACTATACGATAGATGGCGCCAGTGGAGGAGGGTTGTCTTCTAATTGTTGCATATTTGTGTCGTCAGGAAAATAGTGTATCACGCAATTAAATCACCCCGTGTTTTACAGCCTATTGTGTTGAAGATTACTAAACTCTACTAAAACTGTTTAAGAACTACGCGTGTGTTCACGGTTGTTATTCGTGTGTTTACCTTAATTGGATTGCGCGCAACGAACGATTCCCCCACCCCTTCCTCCAGGCAATTCCCAGCAGCTAAATGAAGCAGTTGCACGAAACAGTTCGTTCCGAGGTTTCATAAAGACGCCTTTGGTTGCCATACGAACGCGGCCATAAATGTTCTCGGTGCACGTGTAGTGCCCGTACTAGCAGATAACCCGCCTTCATACAGGAAAGCCAATGCACATACATCAACCAAAATGACGATTTCGACCATAAAAACAAATCCCACAAAAATGAGTGCCATGAATGAAGACATGCATACTCTGGCAAAAGGGGATCGCATTTCACAGAATTCTGAATTCAAATCGGAGAACTTTGTAAGGGGAAGATTGAATTAATCAATTCATATTTGAATTAATAGAGACATAGAGACTCTCGCCCTTCCTAAAAAAAAAAAAAAGTAAACAAGAAAACTTCATGCCATGGAAATCTAAAAACTCTCCTAAATTTCCTTTGCGTGGTATATTCCCCATAAACTCTTTACTCTCACATAAATTTGCAGCCACGATGGCTCACAAGCAACATTGGAAGCCTCTTTCATAATCCCGCTTTGCCAGTGAAAGCTTCAACTTTTTTCCCAAAGTTATGGACTTAATATTCCTCTGAATTCGTATCGCGCAGGAAAAACATATCCCAAAGTTAATGATTTTTTGTCCCCCCCCCGCGCTTTTATCACCGAACGTCTTATTTCTCTTCGAACACAGGACCAATTTTATGATGTTCATTATTTCGTTAACAGAATCTAACATTGAACGTGCTTGCAGGTGGCGCCATCTTTTAATGATAATTGTTCTTAGCGTAGTGAAATTGCGCACGTGCTGCATTATTTGTAAGATCATTTTCGTTTGAATAATTCATTTTTGTTTGAATAATTCATGAGCTCCAAGAGCTTCAGCTTGAATAATTTCATTCAAGCCTTTCGCTACCATTGTTATGGCAAGTCAGGAGGTGTTCGCCATTTGGCCCCATGGGCAAAACACTGGATATTTTTGTCACCTACCTAAACAAGCAACAACCCAAATCCACTTCAAGTAGAAACAGAATCTAATAATTGTTTGCCTTTTCTTGACACATTAGTCACTCTCCTTTCAGATGGTTCACTATCTTTTCCCATTTTTAAAAAGCAATTTACACACACACACACATACACACAGAGGAAGATATCTACATATAAAATCACGTCATCATCCAGTCCAACAGTAAGATATTTTAAAAACAGAGCCAGAGCCATTTGTTATAATGATACAGCTCTTTCCACGGAACTTAAATATCTATGCCATACTTTCTTGGCTAATAACTACAATTCTTATAAAATGGATAAAATACTACATAGCTTCATACTTCTCCCTCCTGTAATACACAGGAACACAGCATTGCCATTTCTATTCGCTATGTCAGAGGCACATCAGAAAAGATAGCCAAGTACTAATAAAACATGGCATTCGCACCAAATTTAAACCGCAAGTTAAATTAGCAACTAAGATCTGCTCTCCTAAGGATAAACTTCGCCCTTTAGCACACACACCTTAGAGTGTATGAAGTTGCCTATGACTGTGACTTGGCCTACTATGGGTAGACAGGAAGGTCTGTTAACATCCGCCTTGAAGAATGTAAAAAAATACATTCGATACCATTGTTATGGCAAGTCAGGAATGGTAGACCACACTTTGGACACCCCTCCACGCAGGATTAGATGGAAGAAATCTAATTTGCTATTAAAAAGTCATTACAGACCAGAAAGATTATTTTTAGCGTCATCCGTGGCTATGAAGAATTCTCGTAATCTGAACAAGTATGATTTTATGAATTTGTCAAAAATTTGGGAGACTGTGAACTGAAGATCAACTCCTACACAGCTGTAATACTAATTTTTTACAACATTAGAGGTCGCAAAGTCTTTAGATCCTTTCTCCGTTACAATTTAAATTGTTTCACTTAACTCATTTTTACGTTTACAAGCTGCTTTGCATTCTGAAGTTGCTGACTTGAAATTTAGCGAAATATGAGCCAGTTGATATATATATATATATTTTTTTTTTTATTTTTTTTTTTTTGAATGTATAAAACACGCAGTTCGCTTGCTGTTGTTAATACTGTTAAAATGAGTTTCTGTTTCCAGTAGTGTAGTGTAATTATTTTGGGATTTTTCTTTAATGATCGTATTTCATTTAAATATCATATTTCTCTTGTCTATTTTCTATTTTTGTAGCATATTTTTAATTAACCGCGAGGATGTTTTATTTAGCTGATTAATTATGAACTACAGTTTAAAATATCTATTCCTCACAATCGTATCACCTCAACCCTGTCTCTGACGTGCTCACTTTGCTTCGAACTTCACAGTTGCAGAACGAGAGGAACACCTCGCGGGTGGGGGATTCTGCTCGGATTTCTGATTTCTAATGCCTGATCCACCCGCTGAACAAATAAGCGACAGTTTCACACCCTTTTCTGAGTAGGATTCCCATAAAAAAATTCAAAAGACTAGAAGTACAGATTCTAAAAATTCTTAATTATGGAAAGTATTTTTTGATTCCCACCCAGTAAAGTTTTAAAACTCTTGTCTGATGGCGCTAAAGGACTTCCAATGAAATTAAAAACGCATTAAAATAATTTATACTTAGTCCAGATAAACAACAGCCTCCTCTACACCTCACCACATTCATTATTCGATCGTTAGTATTCCGTGACGAATGGGCGTAAGGGATTCGGGGTGATATATTAAGGGAGAATTTTGCTGCTATCGGAGGAGGCAGTGAAAAATTTCCGTCCCCTTCTCTCTGCGCTCATCCGAGAACAAGAAACATTTATCACACTCGTCGTCTCGCCAAGAATTATTCTTCCTTCTCCGAGGAGGATCGACGCTAGAACGCGCCGCTGTGCGTATTTTTACCCCTGTTGTCACGCTCGACGGAATTGTGGACGAGGCGCGATATTGACCTCTGAAATGAATTGCGCGAAGGATCTGTCGAACATCTTGTTCTGGCTTCGGAGTGATCCTGGAGCAACCAAAACAAGCCTCTGAAGGCCTCAGCCAGGGCCGTCGAGTGTGCCGATTTTGCTTGTCATTCTCTCGAGTATGCCCTTGTCGATCTCAACGAACATTACCAAAAAAATCTCAGACTCAGCAGAAAATGACAATACAGTATTATCTTCAGTTCTGTTTTTTCCAGAAGTTCACACACTGCTTTGAAAAAGTACAACTTAAAGCTAGAGATAAACGGATTCAATCTGAGTGTGTTGTTTTCGACAAATTGAATAGGGCTTATCCATCTAATCCCCTACTGATATGAGGATTTATGACTGTAATTAAGTGGGAGATAGTTTTCGTTTTCTTCCAATGTGAGTCCTGAAGTGGCTCGAAGCAGTTCCATGCTTGATATCTACAGAAGCAGAGTTTTCTGTTTGTCTAATTCTTAGCTCTCCACTCGCTGTGCAAATATGCAATAGTTTTATAACCTTTCCTGAGTAGGATTCCCACGAAAAATTCAAAATAATACTAGACGTATAGATGCTAAAACTTCTTAATTATGGTAAATATTTTTGATTCCCACACAGTAAAGGTTTTAAAACTCTTATACGTTTATTGGCGTGGATGGGATAAGGGTTAGACAATGCGATAAATATATTCCAAACACAAATATTAAATTTTCCAAGTCACATCATGACACATTTATGTGGATATCGTCTCACACTCGCTGAGGATGAATTCATCTAACACCGTTATACATATTTAGGAGACCGACGTGGAGCTCTTGAACGCACAGCCTGTTTGTTGCGGAGTGGGTATATTACCCACTCAGCCAAGCATGGTAAAGCAGACAGTTAGTGATTAAAGCTTTGAAGAAGCAATAAAAATAATCAATGATAAATAATCGAAGTTAATATGAATTGGATACCGACTGATAAGAGACGAAGTATTTTTCGAAAAGATATGCTAAGAATCAGAATATAGTTAGCATGACCAATGGTTAAGGATGTGATAGGAGATAGATACGAAGAATTCCTAGGCATCATCCAGTATGGTGCAAAATGAATTTCCAAGAAAGAAACCGAATGTCATTTGGACAGTATTTATGAACTATTTAACGACAAGTATAGACCCGAATTTGATTGTGGAACTATCCAATAGTCTACCCATTTATAACAGCAGAGAAAAACTAACAAAGCTTCCGGCTTATGACATAAAAACTTGTAATGAATCCATTTACAACATGGGATAAGGATGAAGAATGAAAGAACTGAAGTTACGTTTTGTGAAGAAAGGAACTTTTATATGATGGAGAACTGCATTTGAGATAAACAGTGCACGGGCGATGGACGTCTCTGTAAGCAGCCCGGAGAAACTACTTACGAACGAGGGAACGAGAACGTAAAAGGAACTCCCTAAAAAAACAGAAATCCCTAAAACGATCGCCTTTTAACCTTATGCGTGTGTGCTGTTTGGAGTTACGACCAAAGCCTCTGAGGCCATTAGATTAAACGCTGTAGTTCTTGCGGTCAGTTTCTTCGTTTGATTCCGATTTTCCTGGAACCCTTCCGCCTCCATATGAGACAGGTTACCACCCTCAGATGAAAATCCCTGATAAAGGTTCTTCGCTTCCCAGACCGGATTCGAAACCAAGTCTTTCCATCTGAAGAGCATCATCGCTTGCATACCATGGCACGTCACAAGTGACACTGATTTAATAAAATTAAAATTCTTCGAAGAGAAGTATCAATTATCGTAGTTCGTATAACCAGAACAGGAGAGTTGTGCTTGTTTTGAATGGTCAGTGCGTCTCTAGTTGTTAATAGGACTTTTGAGATTGTTAACATTAAGACAAAATTACAATATGCAACGTAAAACTTATAAGAATAAACGGAAGGTACATACGTATATCAAGGGTGACTGCCATACCTGTTATTGGGAAAAAAGAATCAGTCGTTGACGGTAGAGTACCACCCAATGTAGATGATAGTTACGTACCTATAGATAAATGATTATTAGATCACATAAATTATTACATATATAATTAGATTATATACAACTTTATACATTAAATTCTGTATAATTTTAGGTACACAGTTATTGCGTCATTTGCTAAGAATTTTTATTTTGTGTGTTTGAAATAGAGTCCCATGTCTTTCAACTTCATGGTGCTCTTCGCACTACTGATATTGTTGGTTCCGCTAAGGTGGGGCTTGCGTATTGCGGCCCTGCCATAGAAACCCACGTTGTGAGGGTCGGTTCTGAATGATTTTGTACAGATTGTGTACAGAGATACGGTCACATTCGGTGAGTGTTATATAGTTTAGTAATTCACTACAGCTGTTTTCGGCCATACACTGTTTGAAAAGAAGTTAACGGACACCATGGTGTGAGTAACCAACAACCATAGAACCCACCTTATGGTGTAAGCTTGGAAACGTATATTTCCAAGCTTGCGATGTATTGCACTACTGACACTGTTGGTTCCTGTAAGGTGAGGCTTGCATATTGCGGCCCTGTCATAAAAATCCATGTTGTGAGCGTCGGTTCTGAATGATTTTGTACAGATTGTGTGTACAGGGATACGGTCACATTCGGTGAGTCGTCCACTGCGGATAGCACTTGCAGTTGATTCTCTGCGCTTCCATCTCAGTATGATATCACTGATTGCTGACCTGGGATGGCCCAATTTGTCAACAATTTGACTAACAGATAGACCTGCGACATCGTATTCCATCACATTGCCTCTTTCAAACTCCGTCAGTTCCCCACTCGAAGACGATAGAGTACTTTTTTTACCCGGACACAGTTGCACTGAATTGAGGACATCAAATTCCTACAATTTATACCTGCTACAAATACGTGACCCATTCCATTCACGATGCACCTTGCCTATGAAATGTTCGTTGACTTCTTTCCAAGCAGTATCTTAAAAAGATTTATGGAATCTCTCTCTCTCTCTCTGTTGACTTTGGGCACCACCAACAGATTTCTCCCATAGCGCATACTATATTCCACTGAGAAAATTCTAACGTTCCTGATGTATAATAAACTGCAATATAGGAAAAGTTTCCGCATTGGTAAGATATCAAGGATAATATACAGTTTTTCCAGGATATGATGTTCGATAGCAATTGATAAAATTGCTCTTATTGTTTTGGATTCTTACCAAATTAGCATTGTGATAATCTGCACTCCAGCAAGTGATGGCTTCCTAGAATAAGAACTTACAAGTGTCATACTGACATATAATAGAATTATTGATGACGTATTTTATTTTGACTGCCAAAATTTAACATGGGAATTCCACCTTAAATTGCAGTCAATATTTAGACCAAAGTATCCTATCGAGGTTTTATTTATTTATTTTTATTAACGTACAATGGCGTACTTTCTTGTCATCGCAATTTAAGTCGTGACATTTTATTAAAAAATTGCAATTTAGCTTATTTGTGAAGTTGAAGCATATTTTTTTTATCTAAATTATTTTGAGCCCGTTATCACGACACCGTTTGTTCAATGTTGTCATATTCTGATTTATGTGGTCTTCTAAGTCATCGATATTAACCTCGCTGTAAATCAGAACGGCGCCGTCAGCAAAGGATAGCATTTTGCCAAGTAAGCTGCAACCATTCAAATCATTAAAAAAGAACGGGTACTAAAAACTAATCCCTGAGGAACGCCATATTTTATATTTTGTATTGAACTGTTGTGCGCTAGAATGCCGGAAGTAGGGTTGACAAATATGATGAGTGTGAACTAATAGTGAAAAGTAATGAGAAGTATAATTGACCTGACTGACACTTGAGGTCAGTCGGATATTCCAGAATCAGAATATGGAATTTAAGTCACAGACAGAGTGGAGAGCAATGCAAAGAGGCGGGGCTGTGTTATTACTGTTTGGTAAAAACACTCTATACGGATATTTCCCCTTAATGAGAACTCTGATCCCTTTATTCAGAATGTTAGATTTGATACGGAAGTGAACAATTCAATTTAAGGGAACTGTTTCGAACAGGTGAAACTTCTAATTTCCATCTGACACAATGCCAGAAATAAATACATGATAAAGGGAGACGAATTCCAGTTGATCGGCAATTGTTGGATAGATATTTGGCTTGATAGTGCTATTTTTCTGGATCTATTAGATGGCCTGTATTTTGCAGGAAGGTGGAGATGTGCCACAAGCAAGGACTGCAGTTAATTCGAAACCTACTGAGGAATTTTGTAATGCGATTAACCGTTATTAATATGACTGGCTGTTAGTGGGAACGGAAAGTATTCGCAGATGGTGATCACAATTATTCTGGAATGTATGTTAGGAAACCTGACAATGGAGCAAGAAGGTGGTATACTTTTTCCAAAGGAAATCATGAGGACCGAAAGAAAACGCATGAGGAAAATTAACCGAATAAAGATACTGAAAAGGTTAAATGCTAATTATAAATTAAATCCTTAAAGGAATTTGTGAATGAAGATATCAACCTTTTCAGAAATAAAATGTTCCAGAAGCAAAAGTGATAAACAACCGGAATGAATGAACTCAAAAGATTTTAAAGGAAGCAGTTTGGGGTATCTACAGACTTCTGGGAGATGAAAGTTTTTCGGTAATGACAGTCGTCGAGACGTTTATAATGGACTGTTATATTTTGATAAATGTTTGTAAGAAAAGGTTGCTATGTTGATTTATGATGCATTTAGTAATAGTGTTGTTTCGGAGAATTTCATCTCTTTCCCTAGATGTGGGGTTACGAATCCCTGCGAACAAGGGAGATGTCCGACCAAGACGTGTCGTTTATGTGGTCTCAGTGATAACCTGCCTTTAATTCAGTTTGCATTTCCTGCAATACGAGTACAGTAATGCTGATGATGCCGTGATTGCGAATTGTTTACGCTTTGAGGAAAATGAAGGCTGATGATGAGAAAGGGCTTGAATCTAATTTGTGAAGAGAAACAAAAGACGACAGAAATTACTAATCATAAATTTCTCGTTTACGCTTGCGGCAAATGTTTATCTTCCAGGACTTCGTTCCTTTTCTAGCATTAAAATTATTCACTTGAAGCTCCCCAAATGTTTCCTTTTAACAAACTTCCTGAAGCCAAATGGAAGTTTTCTTGGTAAGGCTCCTTTTGGAAGGATTTGTGTCGGGGGAGGAGAATGTTTAATTTGTTACAGAAACGTAGGGGGCTATGATATTGCTCAACTGTTCATTAAGTGTTAACCCAACTCCCTGAAGGATGCATTCTGCAATTGCATATCCATGGTTAGTTATATCTGACATGAATATCGTTCTTGCAGTATAGAGTGAAAGAAGAACTTACACCTTTGTTCATGTTGCTGAAAGACGTTCAAAAACGAAACGGCTCATGTTTAAAACTCATTTTATATGTTCTTTCTTGAAATTAATTTTTTCAGCATATCTAATTTTTCACGCAAAAGTTTTTTAACAAGAACTCGGATCTGCGTGGGGTGATTTCCCTGGTGGGGCATTATCAATGCAGCTATGGGTTGAAAATGTGATTTAATATTTACGAAGACGCCACTCACTTATTCCTGCCTTTCTTAACCGGAACATGAAGCCAGTGTCTGCAACTGTTAAGGGAATCTTCTGGGGAGTGGGTTTGCAGTACTAGAGAGAGAGTGAGAGAGAGAGGTGCTAACCACTCGATTCGCGTACAAATAGGATATTTGTACGCGAAGACTGGTATTGTTTCTGTGTGTGTATTTGACTTCTTCAGTTCTCATATATAAAGATAAGAAATAAGACAGTGTAAAGGGAAAACACTCGTAAAGCAGACCGAAAAGTGACGGTTGAAATTTTAATAGCATCTCGTTCATTCCTGCCTTCCTCGTATTAATTTAGTTCTCAGCTTGTATGCATCAGCAAGAGAAGCATTGGGGTAAGCAGAAATAACGTTTTTTTCCCATTAAATATCGATCCTGCCGATTGGCATATGATTCTTACGAATTCCTTGGGAAGAACTCATTCGTTCTGGTATTTATTATTTCATTCCATATACAACAGTGAATGGTACGATTATTAGTAGACGCATTACGTAAACAATAACACTAACTAATGAAAACAGTAACTGTGATTTGCACGGAGTTCTCTGCGGTGTTTTTCGCGAGAATAACATTATCACTCACTTGTGAATTTTTTTAATTTCTTACAAAATAGTAATAATAGATTAATAGTTTAGGTATATCGGAGATGGTATTAGCAATTAATAAGAACTGAAACAGCCTAAAGGAGGATTGGTTTAAGTAAATTCGGACAGTAAATGTTGATGTATCAAAACTAGTCTTGGAATCTGTGCTTTCTTTATCTCATGACGAAAATCCAAGAAAAACATGGAGGCAGTGAATTCCGAGGAATTACATTTTCCGCGAGCACGTCTGATTTCAGATGGTAATTGTTATATGCGGGATTACGTCATCCAAATGGACTGCGAAGAAATCGGTGAAAGCGATATTAGATGGATATATAAACACTGCTTGGGAGAGGGTGAAAGTGGAATTAAACAAAAAACTGTAAATTGTAATAATTAAATCTGGAATTATTCAGTGTATTGCGTGTAAGTTGAGGAAAAACAATTAAATGGACATTTGGATATCTCATGAGTTCACAACAGATGTTGCAAATGTGCAAATAGTTTCATGAAAGAGAATTACGCGTGGGGTGGGTAGGATATAATTATCCGAGATGAGATCTGTCAAGAATTTCAACAAAGGAAACTGATTCAGTATGGAAAGCAATAATTCGGAGATGATAACTGGAGCCTTAATTCGAGGGAAATGTCTGGATTTTTGGTGGATGAATACAGCGGGAAGGAGGTTCTTTTCTAGCCCATTTAAAGATTAGTATTAATACCTGTGGCGATTCTATGGCAAGAGGGGGAGACAGGAAATATATAACGTCAGTTTAATAAAGAGGAATGTCACTGGGGTATTTGGATGCGGATAGAGAAAGTGATCTCATATCAAATGTATCTCCTAATGAAAATAAGATCTGAAGGGTTTGTGATAGTGGGGACGAAAGATTTAAACTTGGGATTATTTAAAATATTTAGTCCACGCGGTTAGCCTAGTGGCTTTACGCTTCGCAACCATATGACTGGGGAAGGAGTGTCCCAGGTTCGATTTCCGTCGAAGACGTGAGGAATTTGAGGATCTTCTTCAGCCATAGCCAAGTTAGCCGGTCTTGGGCGCGGGAAGTAGGGTTTTTTCCGCCAGTTTATGTGGCGTTTTTCATCCCGCAAGCAGGCAAACCGGCCCCGTGAACATACGCTGCTACAGTCAAAAATATATATATATATACCCAGCGATAGGCTAGGCGACAGGTCGGGTGGGAGTGGTACTAACAAGAAGTCGCATCTAAGTAACACGCGGACCCTGCATAAGAAGCAGGAATAACGCGTAGTGAAAGAAGAAGATTATTTAAAATATTTACGGAACTGATTTGGTGCTTCACTTACTAAATCAGCAGTTAAAAAAGGTTAATATCACCAGTTTAATGCCTTTTGATTCTTCGCTCCCACACATGCAGCATTGACGAATCAAAGCTGTGCTAAAAGTAATCCACAATACCAAAACTATTGCCGATGTACGTGTGTAGAGGCGTAATTGCTGTGAGGACATTATGTTGGAGGCTTAATGGATTTTTTACAACACTCAAAAAGAATTAAAACAGAATTTAATGCTTTATATATTTCGTCCTAGTCACTAGGACATCAACGGGGATTATAAAACAACTAATTTAACATATACACAAATAACAAACAATACTAAGCCCAACCACATGGGTGACACTAAAGTCCTATCTAGGTAGAGCGCCCTCTAAGGGCAGTAGTAGGTGGCCTGGAATGTAAGGTGGGACCTCTGGTGATGAGTGTTTCCCAAATCTTCGGAAGCTTAATGCAACCGTATTTATTAAGATTTGGTTGGTTTTTGAGAGCTGCTGCTGCTTCTAAGAAACGTCTCTCTTTCTTGAATTTGCTGTGGTGGAGCGCGGTGGTTTTCTTCCATGATACTCTGTGGGTGGTGTCCAAAACATGGTCAGCCAAGCCTGAATGACCATAGTTGTGTTTACAGGTGTAAGACTTGTGTTCCTCCAGGCGGATGGATGCTGATCTGCCTGTCTGTCCAAAGTACACCAGCTTACAGGAACGGAGTACTTTGTAAACTCCAGGCTTGGCTGACCATGTTTTGGACACCACTCACGGGGTATCATGGAAGAAAACCACAATGCTCCACCACAGCAAATTCAAGAAAGAGAGACTATTCTTAGAAGCAGCAGCAGCTCTCAGAAACCAATGAAATCTTAATAAATACGGTTGCAGTAAGCTTCCGAAGATTTAGGAAACACTCATCACCAGAGGTCCCACCTTACATTCCAGGCCACCTACAACCGCCCTTAGAGGGCGCTCCACCTAGATAGGACTTTAGTATCACCCACGTGGTTGGGCTTAGTATTGTATGATATTTGTGTTCATGTTACATTAGTTATTTTTGTAATCCCCGTTGATGTCCTAGTGACTAGGACGAAATATAGAAAACATTAAATTCTGTTTTAATTCTTTTTGAGTGTTGTAAAAAATCTATTAAGCCATGATATTGCCGATGTAACTGTTTATGCTGTTCGGTAAGAATGCATTATAAAAGGGATTAAGGCATCCAAAACAAAGTTAAATTTACGTTCGTAGCGTTCGGTTTTTGATGGAATATTGGTGCAGGAATCATACTCGTTAAAGAGAGGAAAATGTCGGTTTAGTTACATCGAACGGTATTCTACCAATCTGCAGAGACTACTACATAGTCTCTGCAGATTGGTAGTATACAGTACTTTCATAGTATACATTCTATAGTACTGTATACTTCTATGAAAGTATACAGTACTTTCATAGAAGTCTCTGCACTCAGATATTAACGAAAGAGGAGATGATAGTAAAGAGAGTCGGCTGTGAGCTAAAATTTGTGAAATTATCTACTAGATATCTTTATTAAAAATTTCATTTAATATCGATACATATTACTGAAGTTTTTAATGAGTTCATGTCTTAATGTATGACCGATGTCAGGAGTTGCTACATTTCGCTAAACAAGGCTCTAGTAGGGGATAATAAAAAACGGAGAGTAAGAACAAATACACGAAGCTTAATTTTTAGAGTTGAAAATAAATGCAATGTCCTCATTAATGAGTTATAGAAGTGAGTTTATGTAACATTAAGAAGGCATTTGACAGCGATTTTTGCAGGGCAGGTTATAAACATCATCCGTTAAACGTGTAATCTCATTCAGCACAGTTGAAAATGTTGTTAGGTTTGGTATTGGCCACAGTGCAGAGTGGGATTCGAAACCGACAGCAATTCTTTGGAGAGATCAGAGCCGCTATAATGTCGGCCAACCTGTACGAATCGGTAACTTCAGCGGGTGTCGAAAAACAACAACAACAAAAAAGAAGTGAATGTGTATAAATTTTCCCCTCACTCTCAATGCGAAAATTTTAACCAAACATCATCACACAGTCTTTCTAGAAAGTATTTGTCAGCAAAATGTTATTAAATCTGCAAGAAGATGACCGTTGTTTAAATCACACACACACACACACACACACACACACACACACACACACACACACACACACACACACACACAAATATAGATATTAAAAATGCTGGTGGCTCGTAAGGTCAGACTATCTTTGGGGCTCGGCAATTATTTATTATCTTAACAGTTATTTTTTTAATGTATTAACTGAAAAGTACTTTCAAAAGGTCGTAACGTAACATCAATATAATCAGTTGTTCTTTCATAATGTTACAGACAGTTTACTCACGCATTGCTGTAATTATTACATAAGCACCTTGTGTAAGATGTTTCCTTTACAATTCTAATGTTCCTGATCAAGTCACGTGTTTCATAGAATTTTGTTCATTTGTAGAGAGCAGAGACGGGATGATGCAAGGACTGCCGGACCCACGAGGCCACTTGCAAATATCCAAAGGAATTTTTATGATAAAATTAGTTTGCATTCATATCGCCGATGTGAGTAGAAACGTGTTCTTTCTCACAGGAGTGTAACAAATGGCAGTAAGGCCTAGAAGGCGAGAAGAGATCTATTCTTTTCACATGAATGACATTATTTGTGTTCAAGAAAAAGACACTGAGCTGTATTAATAGACTGGAAAAAAAAATTTTTCGGGGGGGGGGGGAGGAGCGGTCGCTGCGTAATGCTTCTATCAAGCTGCGAGGGAGAAGGTTCGACATGTCATCTGATGAAATCATATCTACGAAACGGCGATTACACGAAGCTGCTTTTATTCTTCGCGCTTGAGGTAGAAAGAAAAAGGCTGCTACAGACAGAAGTACGAACTGCATTCTTTGTTAAAGTTATTATTTCTTAGTAGATTTTTCTCTTTTTAATTTGCTACGCGTTTGTTTTGATCCTGAAGGTGTGTGTGTAGTAGAGAAAAACGAGGAGAAAGCTGTCTTATTCAGACAGAGAAAAGAACTGAATTCATGCAGTGAATATTTGTTCTGAAAGGGCAGCAGTTTAGTCTTCATGAAGAAGAGTAATTTAAGCTACTGAGGTAAGATGAGGTTATCTATTGCCGAGAGTGTTCACTTTGGCCACAGTGCGATGACTCTAATTTGGGAAGTGCTTTTATTGGAAGGCAAAAGTTGTTAAATCCCAGAAACGATGTGTAAAGAAATTTGTTTGTTTTGTTGTTAGAAAATTTCTAATATAAGAGTGCGTGCGTGCATGTGTGTGTGTGTGTGTGTGTGTCTATGAGTGTGTGTGAGAGAGAGAGAGGGGAGAGTGTATCTCTTGTAACTGTCTTATGTAATTATTATATTTGTAGATGTTAATATTTATTAAATAATGTTTCATTTGTTTTACAATTCCTTATGTTATTTAAGAGATAAAGATAAGCGAAAGTAATATATGGTATTTTAATTGTGTAGGGAAAACTATAATTATTTTTAAGGGAAATAAATATATTGGAAAGATACCAGAAATAATTTAATGATATTGGGGCACGAGCCTAACCTTTAGTGCGGGAATAAACAAAAAAGGAAATATAGATAAAATTCACACACATATAATTCCTTCTCTCTCTCTCTCTCTCTGGGTTGCCTCCATCTTTTACCACGTTTTCCCTCGTTACTATATCCATAAGCTCATTGGGTAGACTCGAATGTACTTTGAAGTAAAGATGAGCACGCCCACTTTGTTCAGACGTGGACGCCTTTCTTCTTCAGAACTCTTAAAATATTTCTGATGAAACGGATTCTTTTGAAATGAAACACCACTGGCAAGATGCTCGTAACTTAGTGTCATAGTTTTTGAATTATTCTCGAAAATTAAAAACCTCAATTGTCGTCGTTCTTTCATTCGTTCAATTTATTCTTTCCTTCCTTTTCAATTCATCCCCCCCTCTGTTTGCACAATTTTATCATCTCTGTTTTTGTTGTTTCCATATTTTTCTCTGACGAGGATGTCAGAGAGAAATATGGAATACAGAAATTCCTTCTTCCATCCTCATTCTAATTTTCGTTCTTCTCTCTCTTTCTCTCTCTATCCATATCTGAAATTCTTCTTCAGCCCTACACATGCTTTCGTTTTTCATTCAATCGCAGTCATTTCTTATCAAAATTAATTAAATTAAGAAAACGGAAAATGGATTTCATCATTTTTGCTACTGTGTGAAGCGGAAGGAAGGAGTGGCTCCTTCTAATCATTTGTTTTTGTAAACACTTGACATGCTCTTCAAAATGTGCGGATACACCACCGATTCGAATTCTTGCAAATCCTCATCCGGTGATGTTCAGCATTTATTGATGACCCCAAAATCTGAACCTAAGCCAGACCTGCTGTACAATTCGCAAAACGTACTTTCCGGAAATGTTATTCTGAATATTGTGGTGTGGTAAAATGAAGTTTAGGAATCAGTTGTCTCATTTCGCGAAGAGAAGCAAAACAGGCAAAAGTGCTGAATGGATAAAGAAGACTTCTTTCTTCTGCTCGCAGCTACAAACAAATCAGATAAGAGATGGCGAAATAAAAGTTTATGCAGGCAAATAAGAAAGTTAAAACTTGGACAAAAGGTAAAAATTACTTCGTTGGGGATTCCAACACTTTCATATCTCGGAGAAGTAGAATTCAGTCTCGATTCGTTTTTGGAATAATGTGCTTTTTTCTGAAATTTAAATGAGTTATGACTATTCCGTTTTATTTTCTTTAAAATTGCCTCCTGGCTTATCCTCCATTTCCTCTTGAATGTCTCTCTGTTAACAACGCGTTCGTAGTTTATAACAAACAGCGAGTGAGACACTCCGATGGGCGTCGGTTTGTGTATTCGTGAAAGGATGTAATTAGATTATGCTTCTTGTTTCCGACGATGACACAGCGAGATATTTGCTCGCTGATGTAGCACGATATTCTCAAACAGTACTAATATCAACCTTCATAGTGGAGATATGCTTTATGCTGGGGGAAGTAATGAATGGGCGTTCTGGAAGAGTATTGCAAAGACGCTCTTCTGTTATTTGTTTAACATTTCGGGATGCGCGTGTAAACCTGGCAGATGGAGGAGATGAAGACGACTTACCATTACATGCATTACTCTTAATTGCCTGTGAGAGGAAAGCACAGCGAAACTTTTGTAATTCGTACGAGAAGCAAATTGCAGGTGGGCATCTTCTTTAAGGAAAGCTTTGTAAGACCAGTGATGTCTCTCTAATGTAATAGAAGGAATATCTTATTGGTGTGAAAGAACGGATAGAAGCAGCTAAGAGTGCCTTTTCTACATCTGTAATAAGAAGTCGATGGAATGAATTCACGTGGGAGAAACGCCTAGTTTTAGCTATCTGCAATGCAGAGTGAAGAATAAGAGTTAACTGATGCAAGATTTGAAGAGAGAATTTCATTTATTCACGAAGCTGCTTATAACTTTTAGGATTTTAGCTGAAATGTTTATTATAAGAATACACAATTTTGAGAATACCGCATATATAATATAAAACAATGCGTTGTTAATCTCATATACTTAGATAACTGAAATTCGCAACTGATCGCAAGATGTGTCATTAAGTCCAATACTTCGGATAACGTTTAGTTCCACAACACATTTCGAGACTCCATTGGATGTTTGCAGCAGTGGATACATGTAAACTTCGTTGGTTGAAGAGGAAAAGAGAAAGAATGAAGCTTATTACTCGTTTTTTGTCCCTACAATGCGATCAACAAGGTCCAAGAATGTCTGTACGATAAATTACAATCATAAAAATTGAAATTCGGTTCAATACTCTCCTTCGAGCAGTTTTTAATGAGACAAAAATACTTAATTCTTCTTTTTTTCTCGTTTTGTCTTGAGCATTCGAATAATGCTGACGTAATTGCAGGATTGCCTTCTAGAAAAAGAGGATGAACGGAAATTTAATTACCGAAGTGAACGGCGCAAAAAAGTCTCGCGCAATCTCACTTTCTTAGTTTCAATTTGACTTGAAAAGTCTGGGATTTAAAATGGCATTTTACAAGCATTGAGTGTTATGTTCGTCACAGGCCCTTCGATACTCCGGCCATTTAATTACGGTCTGCATACACAAAAAACACGCAAAGAGGGATTGAAGAAAGGCATTTCAGTTGCAGCACTCCTTTGTATCTTCTAAATTAAATTGGGAAATGTATGTCATTTCTTTCTGCACTGAAACCGTCATCTATTTGCAGAGCCTGCGAGTCTTAATGGATCGATGTTGGGGGGGGGGGTCAACTTTCAGCCTAACAGGACGCTCAGATCTCTTTGATTACTCCTTGAATAAGGAATGAGTGGAAAACACACCCATGGAGACACTAAATATAAGCGATTCCAAGTACACTTGAAATGATGATAGGTGATTGCTCTAATGCAATCTCTAAATGGCAATTTGCATTTGTGGTTTTGTATTTAGCGAGTACTGATGCATTCTGCAGATGTGCTTTGTGCTTGAGGAATGGTTCTTTATCACCTAAATGAATTCGTCTACATGTACCCGTATTTTAGAGCTGTATTAGTATTGAATTCTTCCACCCAAATTGTTCTTAAAATTCTTTCTCTCTCTCTCTCTCTCTCTCTCTCTCTCTCTCTCCCTCCCTCCCTCCCTCTCTCTTACTGATGTCTCGTGTTAACTAAATATTTCACATTTGATATAATTGTCTCAACCACACATACTTTTCTTCTTTCCTAGTCTTGACTTACTAGGACTGATAACTTGGAATTATTATGATCTGACTTACATATGAAAATATTCAGATTTGAAGAGCAAGATCAGATCATCTTCTTGGGCTGACTTACATCTTTATCCTTCCCTAACACAATCAAACCCACTACATCGACTGTATTCTCAGCCTAGGACTGGTATTTTTCACCCTGTAGATATTACTCCTGACTTGTATTGTTGCAAACATTATGCAAGTCTGAAATACGTCCGACCTTAGAATGATGCTCTCCTGTTGGGATGACCAAACCTTTACTAAGAGCTCTTGATACTATCTAAAAAATAAATAAAAATAAAATATGAATAAGCAGCTAGTTTAGTAATGGTGTCCTCCTCCTTTCACAGACACAAATTTGTTCTGTTTTTACACTTTGCCTTTTCCAGAGATATTTTCAGAATGAATTCCCATAAGACGTGCCCTTAATTTAAGAATAACAAGAGGTGTACTTGGGGTCAAATTGTAGCTCCAGTAGGGTTGATCCATACTCGGATTTCCAAGTTAAACCTGAAGTTCGGTCACAGCCTCAAGGACAGTTGAACTGAAGACGCATCTCAAGGGGATCCATTTGAAATCGTAAACAGGTCATGGCAAAGATCCGAATTTAGTTCTTTCAGAAACAACGTGAACAGAAACATGACGTTTTGAAAAACTTCATACACAGTGCAGCAAGTGCAGCAAAAATACACTTCATTTTTATTAGTAAAACGATTGAAAGTCTCACAATTCTTCTCCAGCTTTTTATGTGAGTTCCACTCAAGAAAGGTTTTAAACCTTTCGTCAGGCAATCCTCTTCTGGAAGTCTTCTGAGACATTTCAGTTCTCCCTTGCATCCAATAGGGAGTCAAGTATACCAACGAGTATTTTACGGTGTCCTCAAATAACATTTCTTTAGGGATTTTTATCTTCGTAGTACAGGGTCCTCGTTCCCCTTTCGGGGATAATTATAGCGACACCGAAACTTGCGCTTTTGCCACATCTAGGACTGACTTTCATTACCGGGTTTCATCATCCAAGGCAATATTTTTTTATGATGCCACCAGGAATATGTAGAAGATCGCTTCTCGTTGCTGCAGTCTTTCCTTGGAAGCCATTACAAGAACATAAAGTGTGTATTGTTTTTTTTTTTTTTTCGGTACCACCACTAATATGAAGTTCGAGGAGCAAAATAAGAAGCAAAGAAGTATTACAAAAGTGACTGGCCATCAGACTTGAGATGACATGTGCATTATGGAAATTCGAATGAAAATTTCAACATATTGGAATAGTCACTTTTCCGTAAACGTCTGGGCGGAAGAGGAAGGAAGTTCGTGAACATCGCATGATGTCGGACGAATGCCTTCGTTGCTTGTGTCCAGCGTATCTAAGGGAAGATCGTTTTGTGATAAAAATCGACATAACAAAATGCAGTGCTCACTTCTATTAGGGTACGCTTTATAATTGAAAATGCTGATCATTGGCAACATAACTGGTTGATCAGGAAGGTTTTATTCTGCTATTTTTATGAGAAAATGAATACGGGCTTGTCACGAGTTGTTGCATACGTTTATCGACACCTTCTTTGCAATACAGATTAAAAAAAACCTCTCCGTTTTGTTCCATTTCCAGATGGGTTTCCTCGTTTGATAATCTGTTATTATCACTTGCATTGTTCTCAATACTTGCTGCATCTGTTGTATTATACAGGGTGTTTCAAAGAGAATGTCTTGATTTGAAAATTGTATATCTCTGCAACCACGAACCAAAAATGAATACGACTTGTACCATGTGAACGGCCTTATCCCAGAGTTTGATATGACGACCGTAGGTGGAGGGCACATTGAGCATTTGTAATTGTGGTGAGTGAAACTTTAGGCCTTACTTCATACTTGGTAATTTATTTTGTAATAACTGTACCACATTTTCTTTATTAAATGTAATTATTTGAAACCGGGTCATTCTTTTTGAAACACCCTGTGTTTTCATTTGTACTACCAATTTAGTTCCATACCAACAACTATCGAAATGTTCAAATTAACTGGAGGATGTTGAATGTGAATCTGTGGCGACCTTTCTGCAAACACATTCTAGTGACTTTAAAAGGGAGAAGAAGAGGAGGAATAACAATCTTTTGCTTTTAAATAGAGCATGTTCTAGTGTGACTCTCTCTCTTTCTCTCTCGATTAAGAACTAAAATTAGTTCATTTGTTGGAAGCACAGTGACCAGCTCGCTGTTATTCAACTCGGCAATTCTTCACTCACGAATGGCCTTAAAATTAATACTGACAAAACTAAACACATTTATTTCATCTTAACAGATTAGGTAGATCACGATATAACTATGAAACGGCATGAAACGAATTGTACTGGTACTCAAAATTGCAACTGTAGTTTAATTAATAAAACAAAAACAATAAAAAAAACACTCAACTATTTGTTCCTTCACATTCACAGCAACCTGAAACAGAACTCCCACATCGCAGGTTTAAAACACAAGTTGAGGGTCGCCATTAACAGAATATTTTATGGTACAAAATTATCAATTCAGCATTTTTAAGATGCTTCTACTACTACTCTTTGGTAAATTCCTCACTGCAATATGGTATAATCAGTTTGGGTGGAGATTACTACAACAATCTGCTTCAATTGATAGAATACAAAATAGAATGATCACAACTATATCCATTACTAATATCTTCGCATATTCAACTAGTGACCGATTTGTCATTTTCTTAACATTTTACCATTACATAAACTTTATTTATATAATTATACACTATACTTAAGCAGTAACATTTTCTTTTCTGATAATAATAACGATTTAGCTTATTAGTTACTGAATAATATTATGAAAGAGAACTCATCGCACATGTGGCCTAAGAATTCATCCCTGGTACACAAAACGATAAACTTAAAGTACGGTTTTATATATCATCACTTTTATACACCTATGAGGTGATTCTTTATATCACAAAGTTTAAGCAGCATTTTACACCTCAAAAATAACGAAAACGCCCCACTAAGCAGGCATCCCCGAATTTCATATTTCCGAAATACAGTCCTTTGTACTTGCAGTACCAACGATGACAACAAGCAATACAAGAAGAAGACAAAATGCTATAAATTCTTTACTGTCAAAAGAAAAAGTTCAGAATGAACGTATACCTTATAATAAATGTTTCAAAATGACCCATAAGATTTAGGTCAGGTGACCGAGAAGGCCATATAACTGGTTCTCCTCCACTAGTCAATCTTACCAGAAAACCTTTCATGGTCGTGCTTATTTCAGTGCTTATTCCAATGGAACTCTTCACATATATCATTAGCATACATTTTTTCTTTGTCCTGCCTGATGGCTTTCTGCCTTCTCTACGTATTCCCATATTATTTTATCTCTTTGTTTCTCCAACTGCTTGTATGGAGATTGTGCTGTTGACCGCACATGTCAACAGCACAATCTCCATACAAGCTTTTCAGATGAGTTGAAATTCCATCCAACTGGCATCTTCTGCAGGAATTCAATCACAACTCGTGCTTCATACGTGTATTTATAACAGTTGCCATTTTGAGCTACTTGTGCTATTTTCATGAGAGATCTCAATGCCACTCATTGAGGTAAAACTGGACCATAACTATTCATTTTTTACTGGTAAAACATTCTACTGCGCTGAAATAAAAAAAAAGAGGGGGGTTGCTGATTTCGTATACCGCTTCTTGTCTATATCCAACCAATATTCGTATTACAGTCCAATATCCAAGCTACAGTAACCAATTTGTTTTTGCGTTCCTTACATGCCCAAATTATGTATAAAATAATACACTAAATTTCTTCTTGAAAAACGATATGAAAAATATATTAAATTTATTAATATTACATAAATCACATGCAAAGATATCTTGCAATACATGATGCAGTGGAGGTCTAACCCCATAACACATCACGAATAATAAATTTTATTTAAAAATACGCTGTAATTAAACGTAAACATCTGTGTAATAAGTAAATTTCAGTAGCTAGAAACTGAAAAAATTATTGGATTAGTGACACCCAATTGTGCTAACTTTCTTGGGACTCCTGATCTTTGTCCAGCATGTTTCCATTTATGGAATGTTTGAGTGACTTCTTCTCTGGCAGTACTAAGAAATCAGCTATTTTACATACAATAAAATAGCTAATATTATGCTGTTTGATTGGTGAAGAAAGCATCCCAGTGACACCAGCTGGATGCAGTAATCTAACTATCAAATTTCTAATTGCTTTTTTTCATACTTCTAAGTAACGGACACTTCAAAAATCCTGCGCGATCTTGTACCTTGATATAGTAATTCAGAAGTAATCCTTTCTCTCCCCTAGGACCCAAATGTAGTAATTTGATTACATCGGTTGGGTTACAGAATAATTCTAAATTCCGTTCATCTAGGATAAAGTTTCAAAGATTTTAAATATTTCATAGATTCAGCTATTTCTTTAAACAACTATTTCCAGAGCTTGGAGAATTGGTTGGTAGGGTTTTAACTCAATGTTCTGTGCTACATATTTCGGAATGCATCTGAGTTTTCAAATGTAGAGAATATTTCACTTTACAACGTGTACTGTTTTTATATAGATTTAAATAAAATAAGTGATGCTCCCAAACACAGCACAAGCTTTTTTTTTCTTAAATATCAATTTTCTTTGAGCTAATTCAATGCAAGAGGTTATTTCAATCCCGTTCATTTTCGCCAAAACCACTAGTGTGCAGTGATGATCGAAGCGATGTTAGTCAGTTGAACAAATTCTGATCTGTCATTGAATTTGAACCCACAGCCATGAACATTATTTCATTTAGTTGAGTGTTTTCAATGGACATGGTTATCAAATTATAGTGGAAATAATTATGCTTTGGTTCCATGTTATTTGAACACTCATGTCCCCCCTCGCACATCTGTCATCGTTTCTGCTATAACAAAAACCAATTGTTTGTGTCGCACGAAATAGTTGCAAACGCAATACTTCCACAGCTTTCCTGCCAAACACTTCTGCTAGTTATTCCATCAGCATAACACACATCCGTACTATTCTTTTCAGTCTCATCTGTAAAGATGGATAGAATGAGGTGGAACTTTCATCTGAAGTATTTCCTGTCAACTTATCTAATAAGCAAATGCCCAGAATTTCTGGCAAAATCGAGATAATGCCATAAACTCCTTGGTCTTACTTCTGATGCTTTTGGTTTGGTTTAGTTATATGCATGCATTCCGATTCCGTATTATGAAGCATGGACGATCAATCTTGAATCCTGTCTCATTCAGATTTGAGACTCCTGACAAACTGCATTGAGTTTTCCCATGATTCATCTCAAAGGAGCTTCCACGAATACTTACATTCTCGCTATCTCCCTCCTAATCGCTTTATTTCTGTTTGCATGCCAATTCTCATTGGATAGCTTCTGGAAACCTAACTCCCAATCCATTCAAATGCAATCCATCAGGCATATTCAAGTGCTTGTCCATCAAATTCATTCCAAACACAATGTTGCTATGAATGAGTAAAAGAAAAAATCAGATGGGTCACTTGCAGTGCATTTCACGAAAGTCCAACTCTAAACTGTTGATAGCCTAACACCCAGCACGAAAGTGGCGTTTCCTTAAATTAGATATTACCAAAACTTAAATTCGAAATGTCAATATGAAATTGCGTGTTTAAAAAAATGCGGAAACACTATGCAAGAAGACAATTACAAATTCAGTGTTTTTGCATTGGAGTCGTTTCGCATTTTCCAACACATTTCGCAGTTGTTTTTTTTTCCCCGAAGATTCAAGCTGCAATTTTTCAGTCGAATACTCAAGCAACATGAAGCGTTTCTTTGCATATTCTTAAAGATTCACATACACACATATTGTACATAGAATACAGTGAATGCACCTATATAAACTGAATTTGTTTTCTTCAATAAACGAAACATTTTATGCTGTAAGTGTAATATATGATTAAAAACAAATCGCTGTGTATACGTGCGTATTTTTGATGCATTGGCAACTCTCGGGCAGTGATTAAAGTGTCTCCCAATTATAACGGATGATTATATTTTCCTTTGAAAAAAATTGCTATGCAATTAAGCGCTATGCTCTGTATTAAAGTATTGGCTTGCTTTAAACTAAGCTCATTAATTGGCTTATTTGTGCTCAGTTCGTAATGAATGTCTTAAATCGCAGTTCTAGCGAATCGTAAGCATTCTTAAGGATTTGTTCAATATTGCAAATTGCCGACAGTATTCAAGATGATGGGGCTGCATGCCATAGGAGCCAACTCCACGCGCTCGCAAAACTACCTAGTAAATTAAATGAGATAGAGGTATAAAGACTGCACGAATAGCATACTAGACATTTCAAAGTTACGGACACCTCACAACTGTGATATACCATTTAAAGGTTTATCAAATAATGTAAATGCTCTTTAAATCGAAATAAGTTTAAAGGTTTTTTCCGCACATATGCGAGATTGTAAGTGAAATGTTTTCATTGTTCACCACTCTCCAAGCAAAGAATTCAGTCCACGTACCCTTGTTATAATGACAACTTCTATGCGTGATCCTTTATCTCCTGTTGTCACTTGCTTGTCTCTACAATAGACTACTTTAGAATGAAACCTTTTCAATTACTTTGGTTTCAGTCAGCTCCTTCGATTTATGCATTTCATCATGAAGAGCGTTTCACAACCCAGTCAACATTGGGGTCGCCACCTCCGAAACCACTACTCTCACATCCATAAGAAACCTAGGTGGTGAAATCCCTGGGTATCCCAGATGTAGCTTATCAAAGTCCTAATAGTTCTCTATCCTTGCTTCTCAGTGTTAATTCCAAGTGATCCTTTCTTTCCAGCCATCATTCTCCAACTCCTTAGCCTCAGTTTCTTAGCTGGGGTTCGGTGGTTCCAGTGTGGAATGACTGGTAATAGTTTGAGCAGGGAATTGCCAATGAGATTTGGTGTGGCCACAAACGACTTTGAGTGGGAATTATGGGTGAGGATATTTGGGATGTTTTGTCTATAAATGACAGCAGGAGTTTTAAAGTTTGCGTGGTATTTCATCCTCAATTAGATCATTGGTATATCCTGTCTGGTGTCAATGGCGCCACAAGTCTTTACATGTTTTGTCAATAGATGGCAGCGTATTTCTCTAAAGCAATTACTGGATTTCAGTTCTGTACCTAATTTAACTTTTCCTGAAATAATTTCACTGTAGAAATTATTGGCACTATGATTTGGCAATTTTTAATCGTAAATTTTTTTACATGTAGATTTAAACAAAAATCTGTTTCAAATCGTTTAGATATCTCATCCAAATATTGATTCCTATATAATGAAGTTCTTTGTAATTTTAAAAGCCTAAGTTCATTACTCTTCCCAACTAAATGTTGCCTTTTTACCATAATTAATCAGAATTGTATTAAGGATAAAATTATGGGTTTGAATATCAAATTCTAATCAGAATAACTGAGCGAAAACGTGCACCGACTTAAAAAGATGTGAAACTTAAATATGGAGAATACATCAACACGTGCCAAATTCAAAAGTTATTTTATTTCCCTTAAAGCTAGCATACAGAAAAATCAACATTTCTTTGACATCACCAATGACCATATTCTTCCGGGTCAAAATTTTCACCCATCACGCATGTCCGAGTGGTTGTTTTTGATATCACTTCCGTATGAAAATACATTTCACGAACGCAAACATCAGCAGTGGCGATATAAAGACAGTCAGCTGACGCTTCAGCGACGGTTGGTTTTTCACCCCACTGAGGTAATTCAGTGGAAGTGGTGTTCGCACTCCTCAGCCATAAACTGCCTGAAGAGAGCGTCGTTAGTTCGATTCTAGTCGTTGACGAACTTTCCCGAAGCCTTTATTTTCGATTGTCGATTTTCTTGAGTTTAGGGGAGGAGGAACAGGAGTTTCTGGGAGAAAAAAAAGCCCGCTTGCCCGTACCAGAGATCGACTAAACGCAAATACAATCCTGGAATGTGGCGACCCTGTTTAACAATCGTCTCGGTGTCACAATCAACGGAAAGTTTTGTCCGGGGGTTATCCTCCGGTTTGAGCACAGCATTGTTCAAGTGTGCAATCTTGCAGTGTGGACACTTTTCAGGTGGACAGGTGTGCAGTTCTCTGGAGAAAGTGGCCAAACATCTATTCCAATGAAAGAATTTTGGACAAATATTTTAAGTGCAAATTCAAACATTCGTTGCCGCACAAACATCTGTTGCATGACCGTAGCAGCGGGTGCTGAGATTCAAATAACTATGGAATTGTTATCCCGTGGAGTTCTTGAATGTTTTAAAGCAACTAGTGCAGTAATGGACTACCCTAAACATAGCTGGGAGACTCAATTAAGTTGGTGCTTATCGTGATATAAGAGACGGATCTGTTTACCTGCATTTGGGCTTTGAAACACCCAGAAAAATCGGCATCTTCCGAAAAATTACAATTTGGTATTCCTGAGTGAAAAATCTCTTAGGAACATCCAGAACAAGTGCTCGAGCCATACAAAGATCATCTATGCTAATGTCTACAACAGTTCTTTCTGTTTTCATAAATTCATGCAGGCTAAGCAGTCATTCTTATCACGTTCGTTCTCGTGTTGCTTTTATTACTAATGTCGATCATCACCACATCGATTGCCAAATCGTCAGCCACCAGGAAATGTTTCGACTTGCGACAGTTAATGCTCTCAGTAGTTTCTCCAGAGCCGCATAAATGGTAAGTTTATGTTTTTCTCTAAAGCAAAGGCACTGACAGCCAGCCGAACTCGTGAAAAATTTCCCTTGGCAGACAAAGGATCAATTAGATTATTAAACATCTCTCCAAACATATTGGTAAAATTATGTGTGAAGAGTTGAAGGTCCGACGTTTTATCTGGTATTCAACTTGTGTGTTTTTGTATTTTTGAGAGAATCAAGACCGGCCCATGGATATATCATAAAATGCTCAGTGAGGCATCAGTAGAAATACTTCCACCTCCAGAAAGTGGAAGTAAACTGTAGGGTCCTTGCTTCCCCTTAGTCATACCAGCGACGTTTGCTGAAATGACACTCGCCGATATTTCCAGCATCACCAAGATGGGTTTACATTTGCTTATGTTAATTCAATAATCTCTTCTGCAACTACTTAACGAATAACCGCTAATAAAGGTTATTTCTTGATTTGTGATCTTTTAGAAAATCACTTTCCGCGAACAGTGATTTTTGTGAACAGTGATGCGCTTTACAATATTCTGCAGTTCGATCCGTTCTCTGGCAAATTTTTGCTCTTCAAACCCCTTTCCAAACAGACGGATATGACATTGAACATAAGCCATTGATCTTGCGGACATCTCCCTTTAACGAGACAAAACATTCCTTTAAATATTTCCATAATCATGTTTTATTTGCAGAATGCACCTTACACAGTGCTACCAAATTACTTGTCAGACACACAAGTTTAAGAATACATAAGTTGCGAAAGAGCACCAAAATGATTCACCCTCCTGTTCTAAATTGCTGCAAAATTGTTGTGCTACCCTACCAAAATTCTGAATCAAAATCGTCATCTACGAAATTTAGAAAGCCTGTATATGGGAAATGTTGCATCCAATATGAAGTACTGCGTCCATTGAACGAAAAAGTCCAACACGAGGCAGAGAGTGATTTTATTAACAGCTAATAGCAACTGATCATTTAGATCATAACATACTTCAATTGAGTATAACAAATACCGACTACTGAATTAAACAGTTTTATGTAATACCACGTTGGTCTTCCTTTAGTTCCTATTGCAGCGCAATATGCGGTTTGACAAAGATTCTACAAAGCGTTGGATTGCATCAACGTCTAAAACATACCAGGTGTTCGCCAGTCAGTTCTTTAAATAGCTCAGATTTCAAGGCAGAAAACTTTGATCTCGGACTGTTTTCGTAACATGTTCCAATTCGCAATCGAGTCCAGATCCGAGCTTTTGTTGTGGCCAAGGAAAATTGCAGAGGCCGCCGTGATGCTCGCTGAATCACTGCTGAACAATACTTTGCAATAGACAGTAGCACAGATATTCATGAAGTAACCGTCACTTGCTGGATAAAATGTCAACATTGCACGATGGACTTGATCCACAACAATGTTCAGATACTCCTTGAAAGACACATAACCTTCCAGCTATACTAGGGGATCCGTTCCCATACCAAAATCATGGCACCGCTTCCAGAACCTTGAGTTGTGTTTACAACTCAAGGTTCTGGAAGTGGTGCCATGAGTTTTGTTTACAAGGCAAGCTAGATTCATTGCTCCATGGGATTCCGGCCAAGATTCCTGCGTACAGTCTGTACAGAACAAAATGTACCGTTACAATTCGGACCACATGACTTTTTTCCTATCTTCCAGTGTCTGCAACACGGTGTACCTGACACCAGTGTAAGATGAATTTTTCGATTCTTCGCAGAAATCAGTGGTTTCCGTATACACATGCGACTGCCAATACTGAACCTCTTCAATTCAGTGCGCATAGTTCGGTGCGATATGGGTCGGGAAATGCCTTCATTAAATGCTTCAGTTAATTGCTGCACACAAGAAGTTCGTCCATTGGTATTATATGTAAATTAAGGAAATAATTTGTTTATCTTGTTGTTAAAATATTTAGCCTGTTGATATATTTAAAAAACATTTAGAAGGCTAAATTTCTTTCTTAATCACTTCCCCACGCAAAGCACTATCATGTTGTAGGTCTTGTGAACTTTCACGTGTGGGGTAAACATATAAAGAAATGTGTATATATGCATTTTTGAAGATGACCTTGATTTAAATGTCGAAACGTCGAATTTTATTTTAATATAATTAACGTAAGTTCTCTAGCAAGGTATTGTGTCTCCATAATTATTCATAATGACTGTTGATCACCATATAACTTTGGAAGAAAGAATAAAGCAATCACAAGTTCCTCTACTCTTTACACAGCTGATATGATGTTGGTGGAGAGCTACGCCACCAACATTGTACTCTTCTTCTTCTATGTTCACTGGGCATCTACAGATGCCGTATGGTCACTCCGATGCTCGATGATGTTCCAGACCAGGCCTCGCTATGTAGTCCTGTTGTTTGCTTTTCTGGCAGCCTCAACTCTCTGAAGATCAGTCACTCCACACACGCCATCCATCCATCTCATTGATGGTCTACCCCTGCCTCTTTTCCCAGGAACTTTACCTTCTATTACTGTTCTGAGAAGTCTTCCTTCCATCCTTTCTATGTGTCCAAAATATTTTAACTTTCTTCTGTCAATATCCTTAAGGAGCCTTAAAGGTCTACTAATCTTTTCTAACACCCATTCATTTGTACGCCTTTCAGTATATGATATCCTCAACAGCCTTCTGTAACACCACATCTCAAAAGCAGATATCCGTTTCTTATCTGACTTCTTTAGGTTCCAAGTCTCGCATCCATAAGTCGCTGTTGGAAAAACAACTGCATCTAAAATCCTCAACTTTGTTCCCATGGAGATAGATCCATCCTTCCAGATTTTAGACAGGTCTCTGACTGTTGTTTTAGCCATTCCTAACCTTTTTCTAACATCTTCTGAACAGCAATTCTTCACATTAATAATGGATCCCAGGTACTCAAACTTGCTGACTTCCTCAATTCTTTCTCTATTAAGGTTCTCTTGTTTCTCAAGCGCTTCTCTGTTTGCTTTTCCTTTGAGAACCATGATCTTTGTCTTGCTAGAATTGAGTTGAAGTCCTCTGTTATTACTGATCTTGTTAACTTTGTCAAGAATTAGTCCTAGTTCTTCCATGTCATTACAAAGGAGTACTCTATCATCAGCGTGCCTCAGATTACTGATCAATCTACCTCCTATCGTAATTCCTGTCCTGAGCTCATCCAATGCTTCACGCATGATGTCCTCTGCATATATACTAAACAAGTGAGGAGAAAGTAAACATCCTTATCTAACTCCTTTTCCAACTTGAAGCCAGTCAGTCAATCCAACACCTGTTCTTACTGTGGCTTCTTGCTCCTTATACAAGTTGGCTATCAACCTGATAGTGTGTTGAGGAAACCCCCCCCCCCCCCACCCCCCCCCCCCCCCACCCCCCCCCCCCCCCACCCCCCCCCCCCCCCACCCCCCCCCCCCCCCACCCCCCCCCCCCCCCACCCCCCCCCCCCCCCACCCCCCCCCCCCCCCACCCCCCCCCCCCCCCACCCCCCCCCCCCCCCACCCCCCCCCCCCCCCACCCCCCCCCCCCCCCACCCCCCCCCCCCCCCACCCCCCCCCCCCCCCACCCCCCCCCCCCCCCACCCCCCCCCCCCCCCACCCCCCCCCCCCCCCACCCCCCCCCCCCCCCACCCCCCCCCCCCCCCACCCCCCCCCCCCCCCACCCCCCCCCCCCCCCACCCCCCCCCCCCCCCACCCCCCCCCCCCCCCACCCCCCCCCCCCCCCACCCCCCCCCCCCCCCACCCCCCCCCCCCCCCACCCCCCCCCCCCCCCACCCCCCCCCCCCCCCACCCCCCCCCCCCCCCACCCCCCCCCCCCCCCACCCCCCCCCCCCCCCACCCCCAGGGGAGGCAAAGGGGCCTTAGTCCCGCCAAAAGAAAAAGGGAAAACCACTAATAAGTTTTCGAAAAATCTATGTTGTGTCGAGCCTTCAATTTCTATGCTGCTTATGAATTAGCGGTCACATAAGGTGGGAATACCCTATAGCTCTCGGGAATCACGGCCGCTGTGAAAGTAAGGCGAACGAAGTAGTGCTCGGGCACTACTTCGCATGCACGAGCTCGGGGCAGTGGAGGTCACAGGTATCATGTATTCGCGGTCATTGCAGATGCTCCGTCATAGGTAGAATGCAATGCATAGTGTGTATTCTCAAATCGTCTACTCAACTCGGCTCACCCCCAAGAATAATAATCAGTGCTCGCCCCACCCAAGATTAAATCCTGAGTTCGCCACTTCTTGTGATTGTTGCGTGTGCAAACAATCATATATCTTGTAATTAGGATTTTACGGTGAATTACACTACCACGAGTAATATACCTGACAAACAGCTATGCGGAATCTGGCAGAAGAGAAACTTATTTGAACTGTAAGAAACAGAAAGACATTTGGAATGACTTTCTATTCAAATATCCTTCTGTTCAATATATATATATATATATATATAGAACTACCAAATATTTAATGAAGCTATTCAGGGGAGCTTCATTAAAAAAAATAAAGAACATATAGTTGTGTTCATTCCGAATTATGCCCTTACTTCCTAGCTTAAGGTTACTGAGATCTCTTGGCAATCCTCAAAGAGAAACGGTAGCCACGCACATTTCATTTTGAGCGGTCTTCGGCAAAGGGAATATTAAAGACTTCATTGAATTTTCTATAGAAATTCCTTTTCCTGTGTAATGTCGGAGGGTGTAAGGTAGTTACAATAAAGATTAATTATGTTTAAATGACGAAGTATCTCTAATAAACCTCATAGAAACTCTATAATGGATTAATTAAATATGGAAAACGTCCTAAAGGGATAACTCCATAAACATACAGAAACAACCTGGAGGCAAAGTGTTAATTTTGGATTATATTCCATCTCAAGTGGATCAGCTGTTTCCTTACTTGTTACTGAAGAGTGTTTGATTGGTTATCAACACCCAATATACAAACCATATGTTGCTCAGTTCGTTGTATGTATAAACAGCGCAGAACGTTTGCATTTCGTTACGCATATGCGCATGTCTCATCCCATTTAATCATCATCAAAATTCTACCTTTTGATTCCTTGAAGAATACTGTTTAGCTTACGGTATTTTGATATAGGAAGAGGGGCCCAATGCCCTGGGCTTTTAATTTTATAAGATTTTGCAAGTTATACCACTTCACAAATCTGTTAACAGCACGGCCATCAGAAGATGAGAGCGAGAGAGCCAGTTATACATCTACCGTAAAAACGTAAAAGGCGTTGCTACTACGAGACTGCACTTTTGGTGGCTATTTACAGAGAACGCACGGGGAATCCGAAAGAACAACTCTACAATTGGGAGCAAGTTCGAATTTTGCTCAAGGACACGAATTATCCAGAAGAGGCTTAGCACTCTTCTGGATAATTCGGCGATGCATTTCTTCATCGGCAGCAAATGAACGACCTGATCTCTAACAACACCCCACCATATTTTCCTTCTGTTTGCCTCCAACTTCACACCAGATATCCTCAGACCCAAAGTTACATATAAAAAATTATTAGTTTCTTCTGTTTCTCACCTAAATGGACACAACTCCTGTGAAATAGTTGGTCGTAGTACATCCCCTCCTCTTTTTACTCTTCTGTGATTCCTAAAAGTACTTTATCCTTTGCACAAGGGCGCGACAGTGGTGTCCGGCGCCTGTGTGCAACACTTTAGTTGGCGCCCTTCTAAGGGTAACTTCCTTTAAAGGGTAACTTTAAAGTTACCCTTTAAAGGAAGTTAAAGCACCCCCCCCCACACACACACACATTAACTTTGAATGTATTGACACGTCGCTAAACTGGAAGCCTGAACGAATATATTGTGTTTCATTAAGTTTGTATGGTATTTTGGGTTTCTTCTTCATAGTATGTCCTTAGAGCTCTTTTCAGGCTATTGTAGTTTGTAAGGTTTCTGTATTCAAAAGGTAATTTGTTTATCATCTCTGGGATGTAGAAGTTTCCCGTGGCCTTTCCATAGTGATTATTGTATTTATATAAGATATATTTAGTAGTCTGAGGTCTTGTTATACGATATGTATTTCTAACTGTCCTGTTGTTGGCATCGAAATATTGTTTTAGCAAGGCTGCATAGTGACAAATGTTTTGCTGTCAGTATTTTGTGTTCTGACATTGCAATGTTTATAAGGTCGTGATTTTCTCTTTGTTCCCAAAAGATCAGTTTTCTCATTTTGTACTGTAGCGACATTAGTCTATTTAATTTGTAGGGTCCACAGAAAGCATACGTTGTTATAGCGTATCTTAGTATATTTTGGCATAGTGCTTTGTATATTAGTGTTTTTAGGCGTATGGGAACTATATCTTTTAACGTGTAGAGTTTGCCACTTATTTATCGGAGTTTGTTGTGTAGATGGTTTATGTGGCTATTCCAGTTCATATCTGCATCGAAGAAAATTCCAAGGTATCGTATTATTTTAACCTGAGTGATTGTAGTGGTTTTGCTGTTCTGTGTGTTTTTTATGTTGGAAAGTGGATGTTGGATGGTTATATATTTGTAATCAACTGGTCGAGTCAGTGGATTTCTGAATATCATTATTTTTGTCTTTTCTGACTTTAGGTGTATGGAGTTTTTCGTGAGCCAGTCTATGATCAGATTTATATCATGTTGCATATTTGTTTGGGCTATGCTTGCGTTATTATGGATGGATATTATTGCTGTATCGTCTGCGTACTGGAATATTTTACCTTTGAGTGGTAACTGATTAATATCGTGCGTGTAAATGTTGAATAGAGTTGGGGAGAATACAGCTCCCTGTGGCACTCCACAGGTTACTGGTAGCTCTCTGCTTCGGTTTGATCCTATACGTGTGATATGCTTTCTATTTTGGAGGTAGTTTGTAAACCACCTGTGAAGAGGCCCGTCTATTCCAACATGCCTCAGCTTTTCTAACACGGTTTGATGTGTAAGCGTATCGAATGCTTTGGTTAGATCTATAAAGACTACCATGGCTATTTTGTTTTTGTCTAAGGCGGTATTAATTACGTCTGTAAAGTCTTCCAAGAGAGATGTTGTTCCCTTATTTTTCTGAAAACCATATTGTGTTTTGGGGATAATATTAAAGATCTCAGTGTATGCTGTGAGTTTCTTCAGTATGATCCGCTCCATAATTTGATTGATAATTTGTAATGTTCCTATAGATCTGTAATTGCTGATTAAATTTCTTTTTCCATGTTTGTATATGGGTGTGATTATGGCGGTCTGTAGCATACTTGGTATCTCTCATGTTTTAAATATTTTATTTATTAAATTTAGTAGGATAGGACCTAAGCTAGTTGCATATTGCTTGATATCTTTAGGTCTGATACCATCTATTCCTGAGCCTTTGTTTGGTTTGATTTGATGTATTGCTGAGAGAAGTTCTGCTTCTTTTATGGTTGGGAACCATAATGTCTGTTTTGATTGTGGTGTTTTTGTAGGAGTGTGTAGAGTGGCTGTACACAGTCATACTCTTGGCACTTTAGGGGCTATTCAGTACTGCACCTCTGCAGGAATATCCGTAACAAGAATATTCATACTGTGCAGACGACTCGGAATAATAATAATAATAATAATAATAATTTTTTTTAATTATTTTTTTTATTGTTCTTTCAAATATTTACATATGTACAATGATCATTATATGCAGCACTTTGTGCTACATATAATGAGATTTAAATAGAAATGTGTTGATAACAGTTTTTTTTATATAACAATCATAATAATAATTTACAATTATATTGTTCAGAGTTACATAAGTTGTATAATATTACATGTTGTGGTTTACTATTTTTTTTTTTTTCAAGTTTGAAAAGGTGTGATTATACAACAATATTTATACATATGCAATCTGAATATTATGTGTCCTTATTTTCACAAACATACGGTGTAACTCATGATTTACTTTTAAAATAATTTTTTTTTTACACTGCATACATTTGTTACAATTATCATATACATTACATTCATTTGTTTACATATGATACATTACTTACAGATGTTTACATGTGATATTTACATTACGTACATTGGTTTACATATAATACATACATTGGTTTTCTTGTGATACTTTCATTACATGCATTTCGTTACATAATTTTGATACATCTTGGATGAGAACTAATTATTTTTCCCTTTCATCCTCGAAGCTTAAATGTAAGCTTATCTGAGGATGACACCAGTTGGTTATTATGTATTGATTTTTTTTTTTGCTGTGTTAGGATGCTACGGAATCTATGATTGAGTAATTCGAGTGCGCGCACTCACACGCGCACGCACGCACGCACGCACACACGCGCGCATCCCCCCCCCCACACACACAATACATTGGAATGTACTGATGCGTCGCTGAACTGGAAGCCTGAGCGAATATATTGTGTTTCATTAAGTTTGTATGGTATTTCGGGTGCGTGTTTCTTGTTCGTAGTATGTCCTTAGAGCTCTTTTCAGGCTATTGTAGTTTGTAAGGTTTCTGTATTCAAAAGGTAATTTGTTTATCATCTCTGGGATGTAGAAGTTTCGCGTGGCCTTTCCGTAGTGATTATTGTATTTATATGTGATATAATTAGTAGTCTGAGGTCTTGTTATACGGTATGTATTTCTAACTGTCCTGTAGTTGGCATCGAAATAATGTTTTAGCAAGGCTGCATAGTGACATAAATGTTTTGCTGTCTGTATTTTGAGTTCTGCCATTGCAATGTTTATAAGGTCGTGATTTTCTCTTTGTTCCCAAAAGATCAGTTTTGTCATTTTGTACTGTAGCGACATTAGTCTATTTAATTTGTAGGGTGCACAGAAAGCATACGTTGTTATCTCGTATCTTAATATATTTTGGCATAATGCTTTGTATATTAGTGTTTTTAGGCGTATGGGAACTATGTCTTTTAATCTGTAGAGTTTGCCACTTATTGTTCGGAGTTTGCTGTGTAGATGTTTTATATGGCTATTCCAGTTCATATCTGTATCGAGGTAAATTCCAAGGTATCGTATTGTTTCAACCTGAGTGATTGTAGTGGTTTTGCTGTTCTGTGTGTTTTTTGTGTTGGAAAGTGGATATTGGATAGTTATATATTTGTTATCCACTGGTCGAGTCAGTGGATTTCTGAATATCATTAATTTTGTCTTTTCTGACTTTAGGTGTATGGAGTTTATCGTGAGCCAGTCTATGATCAGATTTATATCATGTTGCATATTTGTTTGGGCTATGCTTGCGTTATTATGGATGGATATTATTGCTGTATCGTCTGCGTACTGGAATATTTTATCTTTGAGTGGTAACTGATTAATATCGTGCGTGTAAATGTTGAATAGAGTTGGGGAGAGTACAGCTCCCTGTGGCACTCCACAGGTTACTGGTAGCTCTCTGCTTCGGTTTGATCCGATACGTGTGATATGCTTTCTATTTTGGAGGTAGTTTGTAAACCACCTGTGAAGAGGCCCGTCTATTCCAACATGCCTCAGCTTTTCTAACAAGGTTTGATGTGTAAGCGTATCGAATGCTTTGGTTAGATCTATAAAGACTACCATGGCTATTTTGTTTTTGTCTAAGGCGGTATTAATTACGTCTGTAAAGTCTTCCGAGAGAGATGTTGTTCCCTTATTTTTCTGAAAACCATATTGTGTTTTGGGGATAATATTAAAGATCTCAGTGTATGCTGTGAGTTTCTTCAGTATGATCCGCTCCATAATTTGATTGATAATTGTTAATGTTGCTATGGGTCTGTAATTGCTGATTAAATTTCTTTTTCCTTGTTTGTATATGGGTGTAATTATGGCGGTCTTTAGCATACTTGGTATCTGTCCTGTTTTGAATATTTTATTTATTAGTTTTAGTAGGATAGGACTTAAATTAGTTGCATGTTGCTTTATATCTTTAGGTCTGATACCATTTATTCCTGGGCCTTTGTTTGGTTTGATTTGATATATTGCTGAGAGGAGTTCTGCTTCTTTTATGGTTGGGAACCATAATATCTGTTTTGATCGCGGTCCAAGTGGAGGGTCTCGTTCTGTGATTGGGGGAATATTTCTGTGAAGTTCTTGGATGGAGTCTGCAAAGTATTGGTTAAAGTCATTTGCTAGTTGTTGGATAAGTTTTGCGTCTTTCATGAAGCTGTGTTTTACGGTTTCGGAGGCGGTGGTGTTGGGAACAGAATCTAGCATCTCATATCAGATGCCAGGTTTGTTTCATGTTGTTTTGTACGGAGGTTAGTTTGTCTCTGTAGTAGCTTCTTTTTGCATTTCTGATTTGTGTTGTAAGGCGATTCCTTGTTATCTTATATTCAGTTTATAAAGTTGTGTTATTTGGATATCGCTTTAATTCTTTCCGTAAAGCGTCCTTTCTGTGTATTTCTAAGATTAAGTTTTGTGTTATCCAAGGATTTTGTGTTGCTTTTTATCGAATTCGGACTTTCTTTGTAGCTTTCTTATATATTTCCTCCAGTGTGAGTTTAATGTTGTTGTTGTATAAGATATCTGCTGAATCTGATGCCAGGTGTTCCCAGTCTGTTTTTCTTATTTCGTGGTTGACTATTTCTTCGTCTATTATTGTTTCTGTCGTTTTTCTTCTGTGGGACATTGCATGGGTATTGTCTTGGTGTGCAGGTTTAGAGCGGTGAAGTAATGGTCTGCTACGTTGCACTTTATGACTGATGCAGTGTAACTATTTGGTGATGCTCGGACGTTTATATGGTCTAGACAGGAGGCAGTGATAATATTTCCGAATATTTCTTCTCTAGTACATGATGTTATTGTTGGTATTAGATTGTACATGGATAGTGTGTCTAGGTATTGTACAGTGTTGTTCTGGTTTTCATTTGCAATACTTATGTTTATGTCGCCAATTATCATTAGGTGTTCGGTTGAGCATATTTCTTGGCTTGAAAGCCAGCAATTGAGTTCGTGTAAGAATTTTATCATGTTTAGGTTTGGTGGCCTGTAAATAGCATTTAGTATTATGGGATGCTGTGTATTCGCGGTATTAATGATTTCGAGGCAGAGGATTTCAGCATGCTCAAACTGATAGGCCATTTCTTTTGCTATTAATTTTTGTTTCAAAAATATTAGTATTCCACCCCCTCTTCTTGTTTGGCGGCATGATCTATGTTGTTGGAAACCTGGAATTTGGAAAGCAGTCGCTTCGTCATTAGTTATGGATACTTCTGTAAGAATCAATATATCAATAATATCAGTGTAATTCCTCAGATAAGTCTGTAATAATAACCAATGTTTTCGGATGCTTCTGATGTTAATATGCAAGATTGAGAGACCTCTCGCTTGTACTGTGTTTTGTTTCCATGCAGCAAGAGATTCGAATGTAAAATTACTGATGTATTCTGGTGTAATTACACCTACCTGATGGTTCACATTCATTTTTGTTGTGTTGAGATCTTCTTATTGAACTAAGTTAGAGTCTTTTGTTTCAATAAGATCTCAACATAATAATAATAATTTTTTTTTTTTTTTAAAGTTATGATAATAACTTTAAACATTTTTTTTAAACATTTTATTATGTCTCAGTATAAATTACATACAATAATAATATTTACAATATTTACAATAAGGTTTATACAGAAGTTTTGAATTTAGAATATAATAATAATAATAATAATAATAATAATCATAATTTTTTATTTTTTTTAATTTTTTTTTTATTTTTTTTATAAACGACTTATTTGTTTTTGTTTTTACAATGAAAATGATAAGGTTTACTATCACACAGAGTATCTGCACACACACAATGAAAAACATATTATCTTTTCTGTACAGTACGAAAATTCGATATACAAAATGCAGAGTACGTTTTATAAATATGAATATAAATTTTTTTAAACTAACTAAATATGGATTGGCACCAATGTGCACACAATTCACGATACAATGCAGTAATGCACCATACACACACAATTCAATAATAATAATAATTTTTTTTTTTTTATATTTTATTATGTCTCAGTATAAGTTACAAACAATAATAATATTTACAGTATTTACAATAAGGATTATACAGAATTTTTTTTTTTTTTTATATGTCTCAGATGAATTGCATACATAGTTGCTGTAGTAATTATATGTATATAATATTTATAATGCATTACAAGTGTGTATAACAGATTCTTGCAAGTTAGTAATTTTCTTCCTCGAAGCTTAGCAGAGCTTATCTCAGGAAGATAATTGATGACAGAGGGTGGTGGTTTCATGGTTGTGTTCCTATAGTGGTCACAAGCCAGGTGTTGATTTTACTGTTTGTTGCTACGTGCTTGAAAGACTTCGAATGCTATTACAGTTCAACTTTTTTTTTTTTTTGTGCAAATAGGGTTGGATTTAGACATGGTGTGTTTGTTTCTTTGTGTTCTTGTAGTGGTAGTTTTTTGAGAGGGGGGGGTTGTCGTGGTTTGTGTGTGTGTGTGTGTGTATGTGTGGTGGGGGAGAGAGAAACAGGAATTGCTCTAATTTTCATTCTTGCTATAATATTTATATAGTGCCTGTTTCAGCTCTCTGTATGTTCCTAGGTTTCTGTTGCCGAACGGCAGTTTGTTTATCATGTCAGGTACGTAGAAGTTTCGGGTGGCTTTGCAGTGGTGATTGTTGTACTTATATGTTATGTAGTTTGTTGACTGTGGTCTTGTTATTTCATATGTTGTTCTGGTTACTCTATATGTTGGGCTGTAGTAGTGTTTTAACGTGACTGTGTAGTGGCATAAGTGTTTCACCTGAAATATTTTGTGTTTTGTCCATGCTTCCTGCATAAGAGTGGGTTGTTCCCAGAATATCAGTTTTATCATTTTATCTTGCAACCATTGTAGCTTGTTAAGTCTGTAGTCTGCGCAGAATGCGTATGATGTGATTGCATATCTTAAAATGTTTTCACATAATGCTTTATAGATTTGTATTTTTATGTGGGTTGGGGCAATGTCTTTTAATCTGTATAGTTTGCTTGCTATTATCCTAAGCTTGGTATGTAGGTAGTTTGTAGGGCTATTCCAACTTTGATCTGCATCGAAGTGAAGTCCAAGGTAGCGTGTTGTTTTCACCTGTGTGATGGTTGTGATTTTAGGTTCTGCACTTTGCGTATAGGAGAATGAATGTTTGATAGTGAGATATTTAGTTTCTATGGGCAGGGTTTGGGGGTTTTTGAATATCATTAGCTTTGTTTTTCCAGGGTTTATATATATGCCGTTTTCGGTTAACCAGTTAGTGATTTGATTGATGTTGTGTTGCATATTTTTGTAAGCGATTTTTGCAGTGTTGTAAATGGATACTATGGCAGTGTCGTCTGCATACTGGAAGATTTTACTTTTTAGGGGGAGTTGGCTTATGTCGTGTGTGTATATGTTAAATAGAATGGGAGATAGGACAGCTCCTTGCGGTACTCCACAGGTTACATGTACCTCTTTGCTCTGTGCTGATCCTATACGTGTGATGCTTTCTGTTTTTCGTGTATGCTTTAAACCACTGGAGTAGACAACCAATTCCGATGTGGGTAAGTTTCGTTAACAAGGTTTTATGTGTTAGTGTGTCAAATGCTTTTGTTAAGTCAATGAATACCACTAATGTTATTCTGTTTTTATCCAATGCAGCGTTTATTAGATCTGTGAAATCTTCCAGGAGTGTTGCTGTTCCTTTATTTTTTTGAAAGCCATATTGTGTTTTGGGTATGATTTGAAATTTTTCAACGTATGTGGAGAGTTTCTGATGTACAATGCGCTCCATGATTTGGTTGATTACAGGCAGCGTGGCGATAGGTCTGTAATTACTTATTATGTTTCTTTTTCCCTGTTTGTGTATGGGTGTGATTAATGCAGTCTTCAGTGTTTCAGGTATGTGTCCCGTTTCGAAGATTTTATTTAACAGTTTTTGTATAACTGGAAGTAGGTCGGTTGAGTGTTTCTTGATGTCTTTTGTTCTGATTCCGTCTATTCCCGGTCCTTTGTTAGGATTAATTTGTTGAATTGCCAGTGATAGTTCTTCTTTTGTTACTGTGGGGAACCACATCGACTGGGTTGCTCATGGACCTAGTGGAGAATGTTCGTATGTGTGGGGAAAGGTTGTTTCTTGTAGCTTTTGGACAGAGTTCACGAAGTGCTGATTAAAGTTGTTTGCCAACTGTTTGAGGGATTTGGGGTCGCAGGTAAAGCTGTGTTTATTGTTTCTGAGGAAATGGTTCTGTGTATATTGTCCAGCATTTCATTGATCAGGTGCCAGGTTTCCTTTATATCATTCTGAGCTGTTGTTAATTTGTTGCTGTAATAGTTTCTCTTTGCCGTTCTAATCTATGTTGTTAGGAGATTCCGTTTTCTTTTGTATTCAGATTTTAAAGCGATATTGTTCGGCGACTTCTTAAGTTGTTTCCATAAAGCATCTTTTTCTTGTATGTCTGTTAGTATGTTGTCTGTTATCCATGGATTTTGTTTCGTTTGGGGGCTTATTTTTACTTTTGTTAATGCTTTGTTGTATATTTTGTTAAATGCTAGTTTAAGATTATTATATACAGCTTCAGCAGAGTCTAAAGATGCTATCTGCATCCAGTCTGTTTTTCTGATTTCATCGTTCACTATTGCTTCGTTTACAATGCTATGATACTGTTTTGTAGTCTCAGTGATTTTTATGGGTTGTGGTTCAGTGTGTAACTGCAATGCTGTGAAATAATGGTCTGCTAGTTTGCATGTTATGACGGCTGCTGTGTGGCTGTTTGGAGGGGCCCTTATATTTATATGATCAATGCAGGTTGAGGTTGTTGTGTTTCCGACTATCTCTTCTCGTGTATACGACTGTATGGATGGGGTTATGTTATATGCCGATAATAGGTCTAGGTATCATTCTGTGTTGTTATTTATGTTCCTAATGTTTATATTAATGTTTCCTATTATTATCAAGTATTCTGAGGTGCCTACTTCCGTGGCTGAAAGCCATCTGTTTAGTTCTTCTAGGAATTTTGTGGTGCTTAAGTTGGGTGGTCTGTATATTGCGTTTAATATCAGGGAGTTTTCTTGTTTGATGTTTTTAATTTCGATGCATATGTTTTCTGCGTGTTCTAATTTATAGTTTATTTCTGTTACTTCTAGCTTATGTTTGGTAAATATTATTATACCACCGCCTCGTTTTGTTTGTCTGGAGTGTTTTTGTTGTTGGAAGTGCGGCATTTAATAATAATAATAATAATAATAATAATAATAATAATAATTTGCGGCATAGTAAATGTTTCTTGAGTTACTAATTTAATTTCAATTTAAGTCACTTTCATCGTCACGCAGCTTAGGAAATGGAGGGAATGCCTATTATTAAATGAGAATCGGTGGGGTGTGCACTGCACAGCATAATGCGAATTTGGTGATGACTCGTCGGAGACAGCACCGAATCGTATTAAGCTTTCAAGTAGCAAATTAATTACGTGATCATGACCCTAAATGGGATGCTCGGTTGTAACTAGTACAACTGATGCATCCCACTTCCCACCCACCCGAGTCGTCTGCACAGTATGAATATTCCTGTTACGGATATTTCTGCAGAGGTGCAGTACTGAATAGCCCCTTAAAGCCCCGAGAGTATGACCGTGTACAGCTCCTCTACACTATTACCCTCTACCCTTGGTATCCTTGTGATGACCCAGTCACAAGTGCCATCAGATTGATTTTTAACCACCACTAGTCATGTACGCATGTTATTCAAGACACACTTGAATGGGTACACCGTCATGCGCATAAACCAGACTAGTCCCAAAGCTAGGAATTATCCACGCTGTGTAAATTAAAGCTTCTCAGATTACTGGACTAACCGTATAGCCCACCACGCCGCGTCTCCTTCTAATATTCGCGATGTATATATTATTTCATCGCCACAACCCTCCTCATATGTCCCTATCTGGTATATCTCCCCATAAACACATCATGAGAGTTCAAACATTATTTCAGTCTGACTCCTTCCATGTAGTCAGGGAACATGTATGTGGGGTCCTTCACAAACCGTCTTAAGGATTTGATTCGATTTACTCAATCTACTTTGCTACTAAGCTGCTAAAAAACCCAACCCAATGCAATAAAATCAAGGTTTAATTCTCCATCAAGTGTGGTCAGCTCTAATAAAAAATCTACCTCAATCTGAGCTCGGACTGTATGAACGAGAACACGTGACATCGTCCAGTATTGTTCAACGTCAAGAACGTTTTATATCTGCATTCTCTTATTTGAGTTTATGAATAGCCACACGGTTATGATTTGTATTTATTAATTCTCTTGTTTAAACTTTAAGTTATACTATTTACCCCCTGAAGATGTAAATCCTACGATTTACGAAACCTGTCGGGAACTATTATTTCAGTGTTTTATATAACTGAATAATAAAAAAGATGTGGTGTAATCAGCGAAATATATCTTTTGAACCAATTAACCACAGAAGTCTACGCCTGTAATTATTATAATTGTTTTTTTGTCTGGTATGCTTATTGTTATACAATACACATTGCTTATTATTATGTCTGTGTACAATTGCTACGAGTATCAGAAATAAAGAAGTATATTTTTTTTATTGGTCATTATGTTGGGATATGAGATTGTAGGTATTAGTGAGGCCAGCTATCAGAATCAGACATACCAACTGGTATTAAGTGTAAAAGGTACACTATTTTTAGGAAGGATAGAGAGAATGGAAGGGAGCGTGGGCTGTTACTGTTAATGGATGAATTGAATTCATTAACAGTAACAGTGTTGAGACCTAAGATTGTAACAGTAGTAACAGTATTTCCTGTGGCAGTGAGTTTGAAGCAATCTGGTGTGAAGTGGAATCTAACAAGATCAATTGCATAGTTGGGTGTTGTTACAGACCTGGTGGATCGGTTGCTAGTGATGAAGAAATGTATCACTCATCTTTTCTATGTGGTGATACATTTCTTCATCACTAGCAAAAACAGTAATTATAATGAGAAACTTTAATTATCCGAACATAACTTGGTAGCTGTGAAATCGCATGAAAAGAATGAAACTGAATTTATTCAGTTTCATTCTTTGCAAGACAACTTCCTCGAACAGCATGTGACGGAAAGAAATCGAGGCCAGAGAGTATTTAGATTTGATTATAGTGTCAGAGAGCGTTTCAGTTAACTATTCTGCCTCCGGTTGGTAACGAGTGATCAAAAAGTACTCACTTCGAAAATAGCTAAGTTTGTGAATGTTCCATTCGGGAAAGGCTGAACTACAAAGCAGGAAATTCTGACGATCTCAGCATTATACTGAGTTCAATGAAATGGATTCAGTTGCTCGATGGGAAGAATATCGACAGTCCATGGGAAGTAATTAAATAATACTTAAATGATGCAACATCAGAATGTGACCACAGAAGAATAAATAAGGAAGGAATCAAATAGAGGTGCAATTTTATTAAGTAAGAGATTCGTAAGAAAACGATGAGGAGAAAAGAATACTGTCTGCATAATGATAATTGATATTGGGAAGGATTTGACAAGCGACATCCAGCTATTTGCTGATAACCGAAAGCTAGGTAGGTTAATCAGGAATGCTGCTGATATGCAGTACTTGCAGAATAATTTGAATAATCTGGAATTATGTGCATGGGAAAATGATGTCAGTTCAGCGTCAGTAAATCAAAGTCATACTTCAGCGTGATTAGATATCACATGTCGTATTATATTGGTGGGATTATGCTAGAAGAAACTGATGAGGCTAGCTATCTTGGAGTGTTAGTAGATAGTAAGTTGAACTTCAAAGACCACGCCACAGATTGTAGATACAACTGAAAAGATGATTGCAATTCTGAAGAAAACTTCCGCATGTAAGATATGGATGTTATTTTGCCTCTTTACAAGGCCTCGATAAGACCTCACTTGGACTATTGTGCGCAGGTCTGATATCCTGGTTTCCGTTGTGATTCTGATATATTGGAGAGAGAGAGAGAGAGTACAAAGGAGAGTGTTAAAAATGATATCAGGATTGTGGAATAGTGAGTATGAAGACATATTGAGAATTTGTATACTGCAGACACTAGCAAACAGGAGAAAGAGGGGTGATAGGATTGAGACTTACACACTCCTGAAAGGGTCATACAGGATTTCAATTGATGCAATTTTTCATTTTATGGAAGGTGGGGAAAGAACAGAGGGTGTCCGTGGAAGATGAGAATGAATGCCATTAAAAAGGGGGTGAGGGCGAGATTTTTCTCTCATACAAGCATTGGAATGCAATCCATTCCAATGCTTGATTGGAATGGATTGCATTGGATGTTGTGAGTGCAAGCAGTGTGAATGAATTCAATAATAAGTGTGACAGCTGATGAGTGTTCAATGTGGCCTCCCTCGATGAGTCCCTGAACTTCTTAGAGGTCTCACTTAAGAATAATAAACATTTTTTGAAATATTTTATTATCTTCTTCATATAAATAGAATATTGTACAATTGGATTATTGCTATTACATTTTTGTTCGCTACGAATACTAAGACCAAAAAGATAATAAATATATTATTTAAATATGCATAAATAATAATACTGCCAATGTATTTTACGCATATACTTACGTCCATACATTCATATACATCTCACATACGTATTTACAGTGATTCATTTCATGTGTTTAGAGAGAGAGATATTTTTCATATTAACGATATTAGTTGAGGAATGATTTTATATAAATTGACTTTCTTTTTCTGCATTTTATCACTTACATTTATAGTGCAATCTGCAGTTCATTTTAATTCAAGAATTATTTAATTTTACAATCCTAAAATAGGATTTCCGAATGAATTCATTTATGTTTTCCGCAATGCTGCAGACAATTTACTTTCATTTCAAAATAATCAATTCTGAAAGAAGTCCGTATATTGTACGAAAACACTTTTTTAATACTATGCTTATGTTATATTTTTTGTTTAGTACAATATGTTACAGGATAAACCACATGGTACATTGCAACCTTCATTTTTGGATAAATAGTTGCTAAAGTTATAAAGAATACTGGTTGATGAGGTCTAAGTGAGATTTGATATGCACAAAGAGAGTTACGTGTAAGTAAGAAGGAATGAAACCGAATGACGTAGGAGTGAATATCTTTCAAGGGTCAAGATCAAAATTATGGATAACGTATGGTGAACTGGATGTTGATTGTAGTGATTGAATAATAAGGATTCATCCAATAAGCCGTGCTAATCCCACCAAATTCGAAGCTAGGCTTAGCTTTTATGCAGATAGGATGACTAGCATACTCTATTTATGTCTGGTTTTTTAATGGATGGAAAGCGGACGTTGGATGCTGTTCATTTGAGTATTGTATGTAGGTGTTAATGATATATTATTCTGTGTTGATATAGCTTACAGAGTTCCTGTTTTAATGTTCTGCAATTGCTTATGAGCTTTATAGTTTGTAGTATGTTGTTGAGTAGCTTGTGTATGAAATGTGATTTCTCTGCCGAACCCTATGTCTCTTGAATGATTTAGGAGTGTAAGGAGTTGTGGTGGGTCATGTTACGATACGTGCCTGTTACGATAGGTGCTGTTGAAGTAATTTCTTAGTAACATTATGTAGTGTTTCTGATTTTTGATGTTCAGGATTTTGTTCATCGCCATAAGGGGATCAGTTATTGACTGTTGTATATATGAGGCCTCCAATTCGATGTTCAAATAATTTTCCAATATCTTCTTCCTAACAAGGATTTTAGGTCAGGTGGCCTGTTCCCGTCTCATGCTATATTTTTTTTGTTGTTGTTTTTCGAATCTTCTTTTTCCACTCATTTTATATTTGTATAATATTTTCGGTAGCCTGCTGTTTTCCATTCGATTTAAATGTTCTATCCGTTGTAGTTCATACTGTCTGATGTAGTAATTAATTGGTTTTATATTTAGGGATTGTAAAATTTCTTCATTTGTTTTATGGTCCCACATTTTATATTCAGCTGTTTTTCTGAGAAGCTTTTTAAAGTGATTTTTCTTCTTTCCTTTTTATGGTCCATGTTTCACTTCCGTATAATAAAGTTGGTTTTGACAGGACATTATTCAGTCTGATTCTATGCGATTTTGTACCGGGATGACATAAATATATTATTTATTATGCCATTTACTTTGACAAAGTTTGGAATTTTAGTTTCTGTCTTTTTCTTCTTCGTATGATAAATCACATCCCAAGTATTTAAAGTATTTACTTGTAATATTTTATTACCTATCACTAGTTTTCTTCTTATTGAGTTTTCTCTTTTGAGTGACATTATTTTTCTTTTTTCTTTAGATATGGACATTATATGTTGATTTGAGATATCAATTAATGATTTCAATGATCATCTTTAAAGCATCTACTGATATAGCTAATACTCTTTGCTCATCTGCAAATAGTAGTGTATCAATCTTCATTTGTGGAGTTAAACTGTATACCGAATGGGTTATCCTATTTCCAGATTGTTCTAATTTTATATATATATATATATACTGGAAAGCAAAGGTGAGAGCGTATGTTCTTTTGCCGTAATCCACTTGTTATATCTTTCCATTATGAAACGTGTTCTAATTTTATTTCCTGTATATACATTTCTTGAATGGATTGTAAAAGTTAGTTTGGTATATTTAAATCGGTTAGTATTTTAAGCAATTTTTGTCTATTAATTTTATCAAAGGCTTTTTCATAATCAATAAAGGCCACATGTATTTCTTTTTGAAATTCTCTTCTCTTTTCTATTAATAATTTTAGAGTAAAAATTGGATCTATGCAGGATCGCCCTTTATGGACACAGTTTTGTCTTCTATTAGTTTTTCCTCCAGAACATTGTTTCGCTTCTCTTCTAATATTCCTACAGATAGTATATATCCCGTATTTAGTAGAAGCATAACCCCATAGAAATTATTTACAATCGTTTTTGTTTCCCTTTTTATGATGTGGGATAACCAGTACTTTATTTAAAGAGTTGGACTTTTACAGACATCTGAGCCATATTAAAAATGCAGAATTCTTTCATTAAATTTTTCAGCTGCATTTTGGTACAGTTCTATATTTATATTGGCTTCTCTGGTGTTTACCTATTTCTCATATTCTTTATTGTATTTTTCAGTTCCATGAAAATTCAACGAAGAAGCAATTCGTCGACTAAACAATTCATCGAACGACAATTTAACGAATGATAATTCGTCAAAAAGGCAATTCATCGAATGAGAAATCATCGAAATGTTTTTTCCGATGAATTATGAAAGAATTCATCGCAAAGTCATTTTTCTTGCACACTACTGTTTAAAAGCGTTCGGTAACAATACCTAACGTTACTCAAGATACAGACAACATATGGAAGTGGTCATTGAATCGTAATAATTATTTTCTTGCATTTCATAACATTTTATGTAAGTGTACGCACTGCTTCATTGTGCAGATGGCGGTTTATTTGTACGGAACAAATTTCATTCTTCCAAAGTTTGTAATAATAACACCAGTTAGACTGAAATTAAAACTTTCATGTATATCTTAACTGTAAAATTTCATTAAATTTCATCCAGCCAGAGCGGAATTACTAATAACAATTCGAAACGTCTTTAAGCTTCTTGTAGTGACGACTTTTGCGAATTATGTTGTGTGTCAGAGAGTTATTGTAATACATAATTTCGACAACTTGTTTCTTTGTAGCTCCGAATAGGGCCTGCGTAGTTCAGTCGTTATAAATGAAACCCTTTAATTAGAAAGCCTTCGTTGGAATCCCATGTACGACGAGCATAATTTTTATCGCTCTTCTTCAAGTGAGAGTGAGTTAGCTGGCCTGACACGGAGATTTTCCTCAGTGTTCCATGAACACAAAATAATAATAGGGATATGAAACAGTTATCGGACACGAAAGACAATAAGAAATCATATTGTACTATAACTATTCCCTATTAAAATAGCATTGTTATCTCACCAATCATCAGGTTGAAGGGTATGAGGAGCAATAGCATTAATCATTATTAGTACTACTGCTACTACTACTACTACTTTTTTTTTTAAACATTTTATTATTTCTCAGATAAACAGATAAATTACATACATTATATGAACACAATTATGCATAACAAATACTTCCTCGTACATAAAGTTTTTTAAAATAATAATAATAACAATAACTTGAAAGCCAATCGGATTAGACAACAAGGGATTTCTATCCCCTTAATTATTATTAAGGGGATAATAAATTAAAATAATATACAACGTATATTATTATAATAATCAGGATGATGATTATTATAATATCAATGACAATATCAATGGATATAATCACTCTATATTGCATACTTTTGTTGCAGTTATTACATACGTTACATACATTTGATTACATATGATATTACTTACATATGATACTTCCATATATTTGTTTACATATAATACATACATTACATACATTGTACGCGTGGATAGGCTTATGTGTTCGTCAGACATGTTGTAATAGGTTTCACGGTATAATAAAACACAGATGGTTAAGAAAATAACTATTTATTAACTTAGAAGCTAATATTTCGCTGGTATTATATCCAGCATCTTCAGAGCACACAACACAAAGTTTGTTACAAAGGCAAGACAACCACAATTCGGTGTAACAGTGGGGGTAGTATAAGTGATTGCAGCATGCAACACAAGACTAAAGTCCTAATATGGCGCCGTCTAGGTTTAAAAAAAAAATTCAAAGTTTTGAAATAGTAGTCCAAATGATAGTCTTAGAAAGTTTGAAAAAAGTATAAATTAAAAAATAAAAGTAATAAATATTAATTTGGTCTTAGGATGACTGTCTCCCAAATCTTTGGCAGATTTATACAGCCATACTTGTTGAGGTTTGGAGTATGTTTTAAGGCCTCTGTTGATTCCAGGAACAACCTCTCTGTCTTGCAGAAGCTTCTGTGCATTACTTTTGTTTCTTTCCAATTGATCCTGTGTGCAGGGTTATCCAAAGCATGGTCTGCCAGACCCGACTTACCATAGCGAAAGTGTCGGATATATTTTTTGTGTTCACTGAGGCGGATATCCACATTTCTTCCTGTCTGTCCGTAGTAGGCATGATGGCAAGAACAAGGCACTTCATAGACACCTCGATGTGATAAAGGAGTGCATTTGTCCTTAGGTGAATGTATGAGAGTTTATATAAGGTTTAAATACTGTGTGTAGTTGGTGTTTGTTAAGCACCCTAGATATCTTTTCAGATGTGCCTTTAATGTATGGGATGGTGATGGTTTTGTTGTAGTCTTCTGTGGTAGATAGAGGGGATTTATGGGTAGCATTTAACTTATAATTTAATCTTAACCATTGATTAAGAAGGTTTGACGTAGGTGAAAAAGTTCAGCAGTGAGAGCAATGTCATTGGAACAGATTGCTCTTGCTCTATGGGTTAGTGTTTTTAAGATACCATATTGTTGAGAAGGGTGATGGTGTGATTGTTTGTGTAAGTATCTCCCTGTATGTGTGGGTTTTCTGTAAACCGAAAATGATAAGGAACTTTCTGGAAGACATGTGATCAGTGTGTCCAAGAACGGCAGGCAATCATTGGCTTCTAGTTCCATTGTAAAGTGGATTTTAGGGTGCTGGCTATTTAGATGCACTAAAAATGTATTCAATGTGTCTGGGCCATGTGGCCAAATAGCAAACACATCGTCAACATAGCGTATAGCCAGAGACTAGGTTTGAGAGTGGCTGTGTTGATAGCTAATTTTTCCAGATGTTCTATGTAGAAGTTGGCTAAGGTGGAGAGAAAGGGGTGAATCCATAGCTGTCCCATCTGATTGTTTGTATATTTTCCCTTTCCATGTAAAATAACCTGCCTGTACTGTGAATTTAAATAGCTGGAATGTATCTGGGGGAAATTGTGAATTTAGTAAGTTAAGTGTTTCAATCAGTGGTACATTAGTGAATAATGAGGTGATATCAAAACTCACCATTAGGTCTGAACTATTTAAGGTGTGGTTTTCTAAAATACTTTTCAGGTGGGTAGAATTTTTAACAAAAGAAGGAGAAATGTTTGTGTAAGTGGTTAGTAATTTTGCTAAATGTTTAGCTAGTTTATATGTAGGACTGTTTATACTATCTACAATAGAACGCAAAGGTGTACCTTGTTTGTGTATTTTAGGAGCACCATATATTCTGAGTGTTTAAACGTGCAAGGGTTTGAGTTTTTTGACAATTTCTTTAGGCCCGAAAGTGATTTTGTTCAGTAACTTGCACACCTTATTCTTTTGTGAGTTGGTTGGATCTCGATCTATGATTGGATATGTAGACAGGTCTTGGAGCAGTGCATGCATTTTGCTTTCATATTCTGTTGTATCCATTACTACCTTTGTCTGATTTGGTTATTGTAATGTGGTTATTATTGTGCAGTTCTTTTAGAGCTATTATTTCTTTATGTGGGATATTATTTTTGGGAGGCTTAGAATGGATAAAGATATTGGCCACATCTAACCTAATATTATTGGCTATGGCTGGAGGCAAATGGTAAATCCCACGTTCAACGGAAGCCATTATTTTGGTTTTAGGCACATCTTTTGGAGTAACGGCAAAATTGTGTCCAAGACTTAATGCACTCATGGCCTCTTTGGATAAGGTTCTACAAGTCAGAGAGGTTGTTCCTGGAATCAACAGAAGCCTTAAAACATACTCCAAACCTCAACGAGTATGGCTGCATAAATCTACCAAAGATTTGGGAGGCAGTCATCCTAAGACCAAATTAATATTTATTACTTTTATTTTTTAATTTATACTTTTTTCAAACTTTCTAAGACTATCATTTGGACTACTATTTCAAAACTTTGAATTTTTTTTTTAAACCTAGACGGCGCCATATTAGGACTTTAGTCTTGTGTTGCATGCTGCAATCACTTATACTACCCCCCATTGTTACACCGAATTGTGGTTGTCTTGCCTTTGCAACAAACTTTGTATTGTGTGCTCTGAAGATGCTGGATATAATACCAGCGAAATATTAGCTTCTAAGTTAATAAATAGTCATTTTCTTAACCATCTGTGTTCTTATTATACCTTGAAACCTGTTACAACATTACATACATTGGTTTTCATGTGACACGTACATTACATGCACTTGGTTACATATGATACATCTTGGATGAGAACTAATTTCTCTGCTTTCATCCTTATATGGATGACACCAGTTGGTTATTATTTATTGGTTTTCTTTTTGCTGTGTTAGGATGCTACGAAATCTATGATTGATAACTCCGTGCGCGTACGCACACACACACACACACACACACACACATATATTAGGCGAACATAAGGACCTTGGCAGTTTCCGTGTTATTTTTAGTAGAGCAAGCTAATTCATCCCCGATGTTAGCTTACACTACTTAACAATTAAAACAGCAGTGAGCTTACGAAGTTGCATTCTCATAATCTCTCAGGTCAGTTTTAAAAAAAAAAAGATCTATTTTTCTATAGTGATTACTTAGTGATATTAACTTGCGTGGTTTATGCATCGATCGATGCGCTTTTAAGCAGTATACTCTAAAAATCAGCACTTATTGATAGACCATTATTTTTTTCATCTGTAGTGATATATAAAGATCATAAAAATTAACATATTTTAGAAACGAAGTGTATCGGACACTGGTTATTGAAATCCTTGACAAATTTGCAACTGAGCACCTTCTTTCAGTGTCCCGTTTTCAATAAATATGATGTTACTTTTTGCTCTCTTTCTTAGTAATAGCAAGCATGTTTAATTATCGTTAAACTAGCACTTCGATTGTACAAAGAAATCGGACAAGAATGCTGCTTACGTCAATGAATACGTTGCAGAGAAATGAATAACTAGTGTGAAGGAAGTTGCTGTTTACAATTTGAAGTGACATGGTGCTTTTATAAAAGTGGAATGCACAAAAAGCATGTTTGTTTATACCGAGAGCTTGGAATGGTAAAAAAAAAATGGTAAAATTATGGTAAACGAATGACTCCTGTGATTCGTTTACCATAATTGGTCATTTTAGTTACCTTTAAAATTATCTGGAATTTGTTTTAATTTTTCCTCTAACTCTATAGAGTTAGAGGAAAAAATAAAAACTGCTACTACTACTACTACTACTACACACAGTGAGAGAGAGAGAGAGAGAGAGAGAGAGAGAGAGAGAGAGAGAGAGAGAGTATATATTTTAATATTGTAACCATTTTGAATTGCATTGCCTTTTAAATTTTGGAATTTAAATGTAAAAATACATTTAAATTTTTAAATGTATTTTTCTCCGAAACAGTACGTAATTTATTTTTTTTTATTATATTTTTTGGATTTAGAATTTTCCGTTTGATTGAAAGGATATATAAATTATATGCAGTTCAGGAAAGCACCTTTCCATTATATTAAATGCAGCAAGTCAAACTACCATTTTTGTTTATAGTTTGTCTTGATAAATATTTCTCCCTGCTTTGGGAATATTCTAACTTCTTTTGTTTGCGTGTGAGAAAGACATTATGCGAAAATGTCATTCTTTATTCTTTATTTATTATTTGTATTTTTTTAAAACAAACGCTTTAGTGATCATGTTTTAATTTAACAATAACGCAAGAAACATTTGCAGACCTCGAGAGGTCTGAAGGATTATCATTTCAGTAATACCAGTCTTATGACGTTTCACTTTATAACAATGCATATATCAATTACTAGCACCACCCATTTATACGAGGGAAGGGTGGAAAGTTCTGATGAACATCTAGAACAAAGATCAATTAATTTTAGGTCTTCTTATATATCCTAAAAGGAAAAGACAAATTTTTGCAATTGGATGAAACATGAGTGAACAGGCCGGCGTCTTCCTTTAAGCCATGCGATTCAGAATAATTTTTACGTTTCCGAAAATGATTCTAAATATTTCTTTAATAAATGCTTAAATATAAAGAGCCAACAGGCTTCATTTCGGCGATATAAACACTATTCAAATTAAGGGGATATTAAATCCCACATTGTTTTAAAACCGAATAAGAAACTCCAAGATTGGGATCAGAGAGTTTCATGCCGAATATAGTAAACTATAAAAGTATCGGCGACCACTAGCGTGAGCTGAATGCAAGTAGTCCTAGAACGTAGTACAAACTCGGGCAACGCGTTGCAAAGGTGGGTAAAGTTCTGATCATTATTCTTGGTGTTTTCCATAATGTAAAAACACATTTCCTAGAAAATGTACGCTGTTATTACATTATGGTGGGAGGTCACTACCCAGAACGGTTTCAGCCTTTATTGAGGCTTCATTAGTGAGTAGCTAGACCAAATTAATACCAAAGGGTATAGCGAAAAGAACTTATATACTCTTCTATACGAGTTGTCAAAAAGGTGCAACCTTTTAGACAACTCGTATATAAAACAAATACGAAATACAAACACAAATACAAAACATTATATAATTTATATAATGTTTATATCGCCGAAATGAAGCCTATTGGCTCTTTATATTTAAGTAACTTAATGGTTGCACATGTTTAACAACTCGTATAGCGGAGTATGTAAGTTCTTTTCGCTATACCCTTTGGTATCTATTCGGTCTAGCTACGCACTGATGAAGCCTCAAAAAAGGCTGAAGCCGGTCTGGGTAGTGACCTCCCACCATAATGTAATAACAGCATACATTTCCTAGGAAATGTGTTTTTACATTATGGAAAATACCTAAGAATAGCGATCAGAACTTTACCACCTTTGCTGCGAGAGAAACTGCGAGTGATAAAAACGCTGAATGCACGATGAAATGCGCTATGGGAGCTGTGGTCAGTAACCTAACATGTTGTATGACCGGGCATGTATGTATTATTATTAATAGGCCTCCCTGCAGTCAACAACTGATATTGGGAGATCTTCCGTTACACTCACAGCCCATCATACAGTGGCCTGAATGTATTCACCGTCTTCGCACCCACTACACTTACAGGCAACGCATTCCAACTACCTTCAACTCACCACACACAAAAAAAAAAAAAAAAAAAACAGTTCTTGCCCATTTGCTCACGACCTTTTTATGCCGCTTCCAGGAATGGCCGCTTGTTGTTTCCTGTATCCATCCATCCATTCTATGAAAAATCTGATAATCATTAATCCGATGATTACCCCTTAATAACTTTATAATATGTCTTGATGACGTCCCATCATAATTCTATCCACTAGATTCAATGATATTCCGTTAATCTGTCTTCATGTTCAACATTTCAGAGACTAAAAATCACCTTAGCCAATCATTTTTGAATCTTTTACAACATATCTTCATCTATTTGAAACCCAAGTAATGAAATCTTGGAACAGTAATTGATATGCGGTCTGAATAAAGATTGATACAATGGAGTCATTACATTTTTACGCCTACATTTCAGTGTTCTCTCAATCATCCCTGTTAAATCTCTGTTGTCCTCACAATTTATCTTCAACGTTTCAATTCCTTATCCACGGAGATCACAGATCCTTCATCTACTCTACGTCCTCTAAGATATCTCCCCACCATCCTATATTCTGCTTCCCACTGTGCCTCTCAAACTTTTAAATCTTACGAAGGTGTGCTGAATATTTGTGATAGTCATCGAGAAGGAATTGCAGTAGAACCACCTAACTTACTCATTATTCTACATGTTCCCCACGATTTGTTACACATCTATCACAATGATGCTGCCATTTGAATCTTTTGAGAAAATAGTCTCCCTTTTATGCAAAAATCACCCCTCAGCTGTAGATATGACTTTATCATCTGTGGTAATTTTTTTCTTTAAATTTTGAGAATTGGAAATCGTCAGATTGGGCCAGGTCTGGCGAATATGATGGGTGAGGCAGACATTGAAATACCAAGTTGTGTAGTGTCTGTTGGGTTTTATAAGCGGGTGCATTCTCCGGAAAAGCAACATGACTCTGCTCAGTTTCTGTTTACTGAATCCCATCCTTCAGTACCTTCAATTCCTTCAGAGCTACTGTGACAGTTTCACCTTTCTTGAGGTTCTTTGTAAGAATTATACCATCCATATCCCAAAAGACAAATGCCAGAAACTTCCCTACTGAATTTTTGGTTTGAAATGTCTTTGGTCGTGGAGAATCTTGGCGTCTTCACTCCATTGACTGTTGTTTGATCTCTGGGTCATACTAATGAAGCCATGTTTCATCAGCAATCAGAATACCAGCCAAACATTTGCACCTGATTTCTCAAAAATGAACAAAAATCCCTTGAGATGACAGCACACGTCTCTTTTATTTCGGCATTCAGCCATTTGAAGACCCACTTCGCTGAGAGTTTCTGCATGTCCAGATTTTGGTGGATAATAATCCCAACTCGTTCCTTGGATATCTCCAGAGTGTTTTTTGGCTGGTATTCGTCTACCATCAGGATCATGGAATGCACTGCATTGATGTTTCCGGGTGTGACCGCTGGGGAAGGTCTCCATGACCTTGTACCATCTGTGTCTCAGGATACCCAGCATTCTTGGTCACCCATCTAGCAATTGTTGATTATACTGGGGGCACAGTTCCCTAAAGTTTCACACTAATTTTAGTGAATCTCAGATGGGGACTTTTCTTGCAGCACGAAAAACGTGATGGCCCGCACCTCTGTGTTTTCGAATTTCTTAACATCTCTAATATGTCTTCTTACATATCGTAGATGAAAAAGAATAAATTATTACGAACTGAGGAAACATGGGCGCTAAAGGGTTTTATGATATCTACTTCCTTTCGGTTTATATCAGTTGCTTTAATATCATTTTTGTTCTAGGTGTTTATCAGAACTTTTCAGTCTCCCCCTCGTACGCCTTGTTATGTCAACTGGTCCATGGCCACCCCACTTGTGAGCTTCTCTTCTGGGATATCGCGCCCCCATACACAACTTGCCGATACGTGTCGGACAGCCAATCTCCAATCGGGTATACACTAATGTGTTATCCAATCCCATCTGTTCCACTTTAAATGCCAGGTTGTTGTTTAGCAAAATCTAAATATAGCGTAGTGTACGCATCCCATTGTTCCAATTCACCTGTCTGGCTGTTATAGTAAAAAATTATCGGTTAAAACACTATTTTCCTTCAGTAAATCCATGCTGTTCATCAAAAAGAAAACCAACAAATCCCAGATGCTAATTGATATCAAGTTTACTCAATTCCTCATGTATATCTCCAACTCCTTCCTCCCCACTGATCCACTTTATGCAATGTTTATTTAACATCTCTACTATATCTGGCTCAGTGGATATCATTCGCTGCAACTAGTATAACTAGTTAACGATCCTTCATATCGCTCCGAAAAAAATCGCTTTCCTAACGGATAAACAGCAGATTAATGCATATAAGTGACCTGAAAGATATATCCTTCTCAAAACAATTAAAAAAAAAAAATGCCCACGCATCTTTACTATACATGCTGTATAATTCATTTTTGGTGAACTGTATTTTCGATTTTCGATTAATTGTGATTTTTCGATGAATTGTTGTTTTTCGATCAACTGCGTTATCGATTAATTGCTTATCGCTGAATAGCCTTTCGATGAATTGCTTTTTCGATTAACTGATGTTCGATGAAATGATTTTCGCGAATTGTTTTCCTCGATAAATTGTCTTTCGGTAAACTGTTTTCGGTGAACTCTCTGGATACCGTTAGGATCCTTCTTTTTCATAAAATTTTATTTCATCGTTCACATCTGTCCAAAGATTTTGGTAAAAGATAATCTACTTTTTTAAACCTACTGTTTGTAATTTTATATTTTCTTTTATTTCTTGATTATATTATAGGTTTTGGGTTGTGTCTTAAGTATATCCTTTTCTATTTCTGTTACGAAATTGTTCATGTCTCTCTAACTTCTCGTTTTGCAATTGCACTGTTTCTTTTATATTCTATTTCTTCTTCTATTGTTTTGGAATTTAGCCATTTCTGGTAAATGTGCTTTTCTGTTTTATTATATTTTCTGTTCCTTTCTTCCAGTGTCGTAGTAGTCATTTTCTAATCCATTTGCGTTTATTCCTAAGCTTTCTGTTGCTGCTTTTGTGAGAATTTGTTTCAGATTTTCCCATGCCTCTTCAACATCACTTCATTCCTGTGTAGTTTCTGTTTTTTAACATTTTTGATATTTTTGTCTAACACAGAGATTCTGTAATGAAGAAAGTTTGTAACTCGGTTGATTAGAATTTTAATTTTACGTATTTGTGGGTACTTTGGTTTAAATCGAATTTTTGCTGATACCACAGTTTAATTCAAAACTGTGGTATCAGCAAATAATCACAGTTTAATTCAAAATCTCGATATGCCCTTACGTCTAAAATTAACTGCGAAATGTAGTCAATTACTGATTTGCATCTTCAGCTGACCAAGTATATTTCTGTAAGTTTAATCACCAAATTGATTATTATGATATTATTATAGATGACAAAATCTCGCAGTCTTTTTTTTTTTTTTAATTTTGGGCTCATATAAAAGAGGATGGCTGGTCATCCTATGGTACGTTAGTACCGTAAATGGGTAGTGAAAGGAAGAACTTGTATACATTTCTTTAAAAGCCTGTATCTTGTATTCCTTGCGAAACACAGTACCGCAGTAGCAGTGATGAAGGACGAAGAAAATAATCTTGTTCTGTGGGTTTCAAGGTACACTGTGAAAGGATGTTGGGCGGCAGCTGCGTCTTCCAATGGACTTAGTACAGAATGGGGGGAATCATGGATGCTGTTTCTTATGAAAAATTGTGATACTTAAATAAATTCAGTGCAAGTATTTGGGACTCTTAAATGCTGGAACAAGTTTGTCTGAAAATCAGAAAAACAAAAAAGGCAAAATTATGAAAAACAGGAAAGGCCAAAATTAGGGGGGAATGAACAGACGACATCAATGGCAAGAACACAAAAATGGGAGATTGGAAACGAACCTGACATTGTGAGCAATCCAGAATGTGCGAGAAGAGCTAATTTAAGGCGATATGCCACATCTTACACAGAATGGAAGATGTTTTTTGCCAGATAAAAGACCCGCAGGAAGAACAAATCGAAGTGGATCGATCCAATTAGAAGTGGCTTAGATGATCAAAATATAAACCTTCAAACAGCAAAATAATTAATTTGAACGTAAACTGTTGATGGAAAGGTAATAAGAATATAAAAATAAATGCGTCCTGGTATAATATCCTGACCCCCCCCCAGGATGTTTATCAGGAAATGGCATTTCCTTTGGACAGATCTTTCTTAAAGTTTAAGAAGAAAATTCCTTCTTCCTGTACGGAGGAAGAAAATTCATTCGCAGAACTTCTAAATATCTTTTCTTTCTTTACTAGTTTTCCATTTTTTTTTCTCGCGTTTATGATCTCGGTGTTTTTATTTCGGAGGAAGAAGCCTGGTACATTTGAGTATCTTAAGATAATCTTAAAGTGTTTCCTTCTCTCCTCTGCAACTGCGAATATCTTTGCATTCCTACTTTCTGTGTCTTCAGCGTTCCCGAATAATCTTTCAAGTTGACATCAAGTTGAAGCATTTGTTGCTGTCCACATACGGCAGCTTTCTTGCGTCTATTTCTTGGGAAAGGCAGTGCGGCTTGGCATCTGTGTGTTCTCGTCTGGCCAAGTTTATAGAAGGAAATAATAAATAAAAATAAAAATAAAAACTTTGCTCTTTTATATCTGTTTTCTTCTATTTTCCCGAGAAAAATATTTTTGAGAATTTCTGTCGCAAACTTTAAGCCTCCCAAGAAGGACGTCTCCGGGGAGTGAGCGTCGCGTTCGCTGCTATTTCGTACTTTTCGGTGAATACTTCGGGCGACGGAAAGAAAGTTTCCCAGGACTGGAAAAGAATATTCGAAATACGTCACAGGGGATATGGCTCGACGATAAGTTGTCATTCGGCGTTACCATCCATCAGAGCTTTCCGAATCTTCCCCTTGTGACCCCATAACGAACGCTTGCCACCTCCGAAGGAGAGCCGCTCGTGCCGCTGATGCGGGCATTAGCGGTTTGTGTTCGAGGAAGAGGAGGCGACAGGAATATTGAAGAATGGACGACGAGAATCAGTTAATCATTGCCGGGCTGCTGTCGGGGAGAGCGAGCCCAGGACTTCGACGGAGGTGTGCGGAGAATCCACACGAGACAAAACCTTTGACCAACCGCAAAAGGAGGGAAGCTGTGGAAAGTGAAAGGTAATCGTGGTCGGAAAGGTGGACTTCGCAAACCAACCTTTTCCTCTCCTCCCCCTTATAAAGGGTAACGTCTTCACTTCAGTTTCTCTAATGAAAACTTTCGTGCTGTGATTCGGAACTCAGCGAACAAAATCATTTGGAAAAGTTATTTTGGGAAAATTTGAAGAAGGATTGGAAATTAAAAAGCCTCAGCTCTTACGGGAAATTAAACTTCTGTAAACAATTACATTCAAAAAGTACGCGCAGTTTTAACCCGCATTCCTCGGGATTAAAAATAAGAATGAAGTCTTGTTAGAGATGATGTTATTAAACAATGCGGGATTTGAAGACTCTTCCGTTAGCGGAAGAGTCTTCATCCTGCCCTTCCTGCAAGGTACTATTATAAAGCAGTGGTTGACATGTCCCTCGGATGGTCAATTTGCTGACAAGGGCGCGAAGCAACTTATAACTGCTTGACTTAAAACAGTCATGTCGCAAATGAACGCATCATATGTCATATGTCATGATGACATATGACATGATGACTAGTATGTCATCACATCGCTTACAATGCACAGGAAGGATGGCGTACTCTCGTAAGGCCCAGTTTTATGTGTGAACGCAAGAAAGTGTCGTAAATGCTAAAGTGGGTATACAGTGTAAGCGATTCCTCCATCTCATGAAATCACAGTGAAAGAGTCTTGTTAATTTTACCTTAATAACAAAAATGTAATTAATCCGTTTAAGAACAGATTACAAACGAAATGAAAGAAGCTTTACGTGAAATTGTGAAGTAAAATAAGTACTATGCAATTGTCATTACTTATCCAGACAATCCTTCGTAATATTTGTCGATTTTCCCTCAACATCGTCTTTCCCCCATCGTCGTACTCACAACTACCAAAAAAAAAAGTGAATTTTTCACTCACGATGGAGAGAAGACGAAAGTTTCGTACAAAAAATATCCGAACGACTTCACAAACTTTCAAATTTTCAGTTTTTTGAAAGGAGGAGTCGGAGTGTGTGCACCGTCCACTATACAGCAGAACAATGAGCGTAATTTCAGAAGTCCCAGGGACTGCTTCAAGCTTTATCGCAACATCCGAGAACGCATTCTTTGCTGCTTTCCATTCCATCGCATCTTCAGACGCTGCAAAGATCTCATTTTGGTTCTCAACATTCGGCAGAAGACCTCATTTCATCTTTGTCACATTTCGAAACAATATTTTAATTCTTACTTAGCGAACAGTCAAGGGGAGGGGAGGGAGCAGTGATGCAAGTGGGATTTATTCCTTAAGGGAAAGTACGACTAACACAGAACCATGATGGTCGTGAGGGATAAATTATTATAAACAGAAGAAGCAACGAATGATTGTTGGTTTCTAGAAACCAGCAAAGGAACCTAAATTACAGACAGACGCGGAAATAAAACAAAACTGAGTATCTTCTGCACTGATAGAAAAAACAGACACAATTACAACCCCCAAATCAAAATATATAATACCAAAATAGGAAACACAGTCTCCAAATACTTACGCCAAACCATAGATACTGAACTGAGTTTTATAATTCATATTACAAATGAATATTGTATAATAAAGATCTTAAAAGCTTAATATCATCAAAAGGCTTTGTGGAACACAGTTGGGAAAAATCGAAGGCACTTAAAAGTACGTTTGCGGCACTCATGCGACCCGCTATGGAATATCCCAAATCAATATGGGCTCCATCTTGTATTAGCTCAAAAGCAAAACTTCACAGAGTACATTTGCAAGCAACAAAAAATATTATATCACCCACAAATAACTTCAAATCTCAACAAGAGTGTGGGCGTCACATATCAGAAGAAAGAAGAAAACTCTCCACAGTTAAATTCACTAACAGAATCAGGAGCCAACAACAGCATCACATCTTACTCAGCACTTTCGAGGCCTGGACAGGAAAATCTAGACAGAAGAGATCACACACTTTACAATATGATCATGAAATTAGAAACAGATCGAATTAGAGCACCTGTCCATTGGAATAAGCAAAGAACCATTCTTTTCCACTATACTACCAAATAACACAATAATTACCTTAAATCTCTTAGAACCTTGTTTAAAAAAGGATTCACAGCAATAAAATTAAATAAAAAGACTTAGCACTATACATTACGTAAATAATCTAAAGCATGTCATTGCCAATATTGATAAATTGACAATAACCCTATAATGATGGATCATCTGATGAATCACCCAACCAATGAGGAGTAGTTTTTTTTCTAACTCTACCTGGAGGCGAGGAAACGCAAATCAAAACAACAGCTGGAAAAATAGCTTCGAACGTCACTTGTGAATTAACAGCCATACAAGCAGCTCATACAAGGTGCTACAGTGACTCAAAATCTGCACATGAGGCATTCAAAAATGAAAAAAAAAGTTACACAGGGAATTCACAAGTAATAACTTTACATTTGAAAAATAAGAATTGTACATTGCAATGAATACCAGCTCATGTAAATATTGAAGGCAATGAGAGAGAGCAGACAGACTAACCAAATAAGCTAGATACTTAAAGAATCACACCCACTATCATTAACTGATGCTAACTCTGTCGCAAAAATAAGATTGGTAAAACAAACTGTCAAGAAGAAGAATGAAATCTGCGAAATTAATGAAAATAGAGAAATAACCGCAATCATCAGCAGACGAAGGATGGAACATTTTAAAGGCATGAAAATGTATTCGGGCTGTACTGGAAGCTAGGAAATATGCAAGAAATGTCCAGCAGTCGAATTAACACCTGCTCATATCTATTCTTTTCCAGCAATTGCCGCTACTGTATAGAAAATTGACAATAACCCTATAGAAAAGCTCTACTCCATCAAAGTTCAACAGATCAACAGGCCCACGGACATATCTATAAGCTCTTCTATGGACTCAACAACAACAACAACAACAATAGCATTTTCTAAGTACAGTTTAAGTCTACTTGAAAGCCTGTTTGATAAAAGTTCGTTTGACAAAATCTTCGCCACCACTCCTGAGATACTAATTGGTCGATAGTTGGAAGATCGGTCTTTGCACCACCCTTGTGCAATGGGATTACCATACATTCATATATAATATCAATGATGTAAACCTCTTGACATATACTGTTTCTGACTCAGTTATACTTTCTCTTTGTTGATAATCCAACAATTAAAGCCTCACCTCTTGGAATACTCGACATAACTAACATCCGCCATTTTCCTACGTGATCTTCATTCATGGAAACACTAATGGAGTAACACAATAAGGAATGGATATTTCTTCGAACAAGCTCTTCCTAACCTTTCTTATGACTCTTTGCAAGATTTAACGTACTGCACGTTTCTCAAATAGAGCAGTACGTGGTTCACCACATACAATTATACATGATCTTCCCAATCTTGTTTGTAATTCTTCCATGTATACCTTTGAGAAGATTTATTCCGTACGCAAGTCGAACTTCTCTGATTTAATTTCATAATTTGATTCGAGATTTGCATCGAGTACTGCGGAAATAGTCTAACAGAAGGTCACCACCTCCTGAATTGCATCCCTCTTCGCCTTCTCTTGCGAAATCATTCCTGAAAACAGATATTTGTTGGAATTGTGAATAAATGTTGAACTCTCCCTCATAGTGGTTCGGTTTTTTTCCGGTTAACTTCAGTGGCTCGAAGTTAGATTTGCAGTGGTGTAATGAGATGAGGGGTGCGTGCTGGCCGCGAGAAGCGAAAACAGAATTTACAACTAGATAAATCAACAAGATGTTGCGTTACGATGCTTATGGTGACAATGCAGTGACAAACTCGATTCTTTTCTTTCAACCACGCCACTCTTCATTCAGACTTCGTTCCGTTGCAAATAATTCAGATTCCATGCGACTGTCATGCACAATTGGTTATTTTGCCAACGTGTTAACTGGGGAAGGGGTGTTCCGTTTGGATAGCTCAGAATATAAAATTCATAACAAGAATGAATTACTACGAATTAAATTCGAAAAAAAAAAATAGAATGCAAAAACCTGCGCCTTCACTTCATCTCTTCCTTGATCCGCTCTCTCGTGCATGAACTTGAACTTTATGGAAAATGCGACAACGGGGTTACCACAAAAAGTTGAAAGACGCAAATGAAATTAAATATTTAAAGCTTTTAAAATAGATAAGAACGCCGTTGAGCTCTTTTATTGCACCAACTGACGAACAGTGTGCCATTGCACAAGGGTTCCATAGAGGCTTCACGTGTACCGAGGGAAGGTTGGGGGAGGGTTTCGAATAGTTTATTACTCAATTAAAGAACTCTGATGTCGCGTCCACCACGGAGAGTTATCGTCTGCTCCCGAACGTTTCTTTCTTTTGTCTCTTAGAGAACTATAAGAATGCCATGGACTGGTCTGTAAATACCCCTCGGACAATTAGGTAATAAGAGCTTCGGATGACACTGTGCAATCTCGCACGTCTTGATGGGTCCGTTTTTTTTACTTCATCTTTAATTTTTTTTTTTTTACATTCGGTGTCAACCGAATGTAAAAAAAATAATTAAACTTTAGGGAAAGAAAAACGCAATGCTCTCAGAAAACCTACCCGACGCAACTTAAGAAACACGAACAGGAAAGTCATTGAGGAGTTATTCTTGAAAGATTGATCTCCCTGATCAGCGGTGGTGGTGAATTCAAGTCGGTTATTCTTTGGAATATAAGTAGAGAAGCAAAGGTTTTAGGTTGGAAGAGAGAAATCAATCTCTCAGAAGAACTGCATCAACACAAACCAACATATTTTCTATTAGTTGTAATTCCTTTTCTTGAAAAGTTCGGCGATGTTAGAAAGACTTGGGTTCTGATCCTATCTGGACTCGAAAAACCTTTACGACGGTTTTTATCTGAAGGCCAGTCTCAATGAAATGTGGATGGTTTGTGATTCCTTACACTATGAAACCAACCTGACCAGAAGAACATGCGCAATTTACGACATGATACAAGGTTCTTTTTTCCGTATTTTCAACCGAAACTGCTTTATTTACTGCATTAACAATCATTTCACGTTCTTAAAATGACATGAAGATAGAGTCAGTCGTCACTAAGACGCTAATGCTAAAAACGGAAACAATATATTAACGAAGTCACCTGAACTCGGACATCCATATGAAATTGAAATGATAAAAAGCGAGGTATTTTTTAATAGACATTCCTACTTGTTATCGTGAAGCAGAAGAGCAAATGGGGGCTCAGTGAATGAAGAAGGCTTTCAAAAATTCTTAGTAAAGAGCAAACTCAGAACAAGAATACAGTAGTTACAAGTAGTCACACCCATCCACCCACCCACCCACCCACACACACACACACAATATTCATCAGACGTGGCCCAGCTAATTGACTATGCTTCCAGTCCCTAAGCACATAATTACAAAATTCTATTCGGCCTGAACACTCCTTTTAATACTGGAATTATCGATGAAAATTATCATTTTGATTGATAATTCACAATTCCGAATTTTAAGAAACCATCATTCTAAAGAATGCAAAACAATCGACATTAAACCTTCTTGTAAGACTGCTTCATAGGAGAAACATTATATGTACAAAATAAAAAAAGGTTCCTTTTCTTCTGGTTTGAGTATTCCACTTCAAGTTGTTATGCGTAGACCTTTTACTGAATTTTTGTATGCCATCCCGCTGCTGTAGGCAGTCTCAGTCCGGTGTCTGCATCGTATACTTTGGAGATCACACATGCTCCACACAAAGGAAATTGGGTCTCCTGTCTGTGAGAGATGCGTTTGCAAGTCCGCCGTGTTCTCTCATTGCTTATCCAAAACTGCTAAATTAAAAAAAAAATCAATCCAATTTTCGTGGTTTCTTATTTCTTATTCGCCATGGTCTGGATACGGCTTCTGTCCATCCATGCTTGCATGGCTCCAGCGTCCCAATGCCGCTATTGTAACAATACTCAAACATAAAGCTGATTTAATGGAATTGCTGTTCTTCTCGAACAGTCTTCTTGGTAAATTCATTGACGTTCGCCTCTAGAACGGGAACGGTAATAAATTTGTCAACTAAGTCGGTCTCGTGCAGAGATGAAAGAGATTTTTCTCACCAGACTCACATTATTTCTTCCAGAACTACTGAAACCTACCAGAAAACAGTCACTCAACATACATGATGTGCTGTTCTCATGACTTTAGTTTCTTTAAACTTGGTGCAGCTACTTTAGAAAAAGAGTGCCGTCCTGTTCGGCCGAGTAGCGGCGTACCCGCCCTCCACCCAATAGGCTGTGAGCATGGATGTTTGTGATAGTGTTTAGGTGGGAGATGAATTTCATCGTCCAGTGTGGGACCTCCGTTCCAATTACTGGAGGCCTGAAGAGGGCTAAAATATCCAGGTTCGGATATTTTAGAACGGAGTTTCAGGATTATGTAAAAATATAAGTTGAAATATATGCAAAAATGTAATAAAATAGAAAACAAATCTTAGCCTGCCCACCCTAAAAATGTACTATATTTTGGGAAGTGAACCTTTCTTGGGTCAAAGAATTGAAAGATAGAAACAGACGAGGCATAATTATCAATGACCCTCTGTACGGAAAACAAGTTCTCTGTATTCCAGAAACAAAGTGATATAAGTCGGTTCCACAGTCCAGTTACAAACCACAAACCTCAGCTCCTTTCCACAAATAACTTGGCATTCACGTTATGACAATAATAACACTGATCATATACGCCGTGCCAAAACCAGACGCCATCTCACGGTGCCATTCGTGTGTTGATTGTGCGTAGTAGTGCACATGTGAAACTGCTCAGGCTCCTACAGAAACTGAAATACGAGAACCTGATATTTATAAAAGCTAATACCTCCTGAGCCGCCCTTCTGAAGCGCATAACATTGTCAAGAACTGGTTTAAAATACAGATTTAAGAAATATCCTCATAAACTTGACTAAACAGTACCCCGTCTCGTAATTAGGATGAACAAAATATGACAATGTACTTTCTTATGATAAAATTTAAAAAAAAAAAAAATTGACCGTATTAGTCTTACTGCCATCTGTCAGTAACGTATGTCTCAAGTTTGTGACCGCTGTTCAAGTTTATCGCGTCGTTTCGATTTCTGTTGCTATCGTGTTATTCGTACGTGCAAAAATAAAACAGCAACGTTGTCCCTTCATGATTAAAAGCCCCAATACGAACTGACATTTCCCAAGTGTGCTTTTAGTTTTGATTCAGACTTTTTTTACAAAAGAAGCAGAGTCGGATCGGAGCTCTTTGAACCTGTCGCAATAACGATGAATTTTTCTTGTGAAATGATAAATATGACGATCAGAAATTTAATCCTATAAAATTATAAACTGTATCATGTTTGCAAAAGGTGTAATGATGAGTAAACTGAATGTTTATTTGATCACGTGCTTAGCGTTATATTATGGATCGTGTTCTGGTCGTTTTAGGTTCAGAATTGATTGCAAAAACATTTCCAGATAAGAAATTTGGCATTTGGAATTACAAGTGCCAGATTTTTCTATTGCAGTTCGTCTGTCTGTTTCAGACGAACCATTTCCACAGCAGAAGGAGGTCAAACACAATTATGTTTTCAGTGCCGCTCTAAGAATCGCTCTTAGGAATGTTACTGCAATCCTATTTTCGTTCCTGTGCGACTATTTGCATATTTTTTAGGATTACACAGTAGCAGTTGCCGTCAATATTTTCAAAAAGGAGGCCTTTCCCGAGCCTATACTTATAATAACTATGGTTCCAGTATGGGAAAAAGAGAAAGAAAAAAAGTCTTTCTAAACGACTCCTGAAATTCACCGGCAACAGTAATAAACGTGAATAGAATAACCACTTTTCTGATATCATCACAGCTTGATTTGTAATTGTAGAGCGGAGATTTAAAATCTCCCTTCTCCGAATAAGATTGTGGGTTCGAATCCCATTGATTGCATGCATATTAGTGTATGCATGCAAACAGTGCATGCACACACTCCGTCAATGTTTTTAAGCGACTGTTGGTGGAGATAGCGGTATTTGGAATTACTACGAAAGCCAATAAGAAAGTTTGCTTGTTTTGACGGATCAGCCTCCCCAGTCTTCGTGAGAAAAAAAACATCCATCTCCGTGTGAGACCAGCCAATTCAACTTTAGATATGTAAGGCGGTAAATGCATATTACTGTGTGTTCTCATCCAGTGAGGAACCACAATCTGTTTATTTGCCCCAAGAAGCTTGAAAAAGTTGCATATTTGATATCCACGTCAAGGTTTTCTGTCATTTTATATTAATTTGTACAATAGTTTTATTGTACATATTAAATATTGTACATGATAGGTTTATCATGATGCAATCACATAAAAGAAACTCCAACGATTCCAGACTGAATGTAGACATGTTTAAACTACTGCTGGGAATAATTATACCTGACTGACTTGTTATCGTATCAAGGTACAGAGAGTGGTTTCTTGACCTTCTGCTTTGCGTGATTTACGACCTCCTCCAGCTTACACTATCACCATCCTTGCTCAGTCCACAAACCATCGATCTATAGTTTATCCTGAAAGTTTGGCAAAAGTGGCGAATTTCAAGATGTCATAAGAAGTTCCTCGTTGTGCACTTCCGCTAGTAACAAAATTACTCCAATACAATCTCTGCTGTGAGAGAGAGAGAGAGAGAGAGAGAGAGAGAGAGAGAGAAAAGAAAGGACATATTGTAAAAGAATATGGCAGCACATTGACTATACTTGTTTGTCTCTTTACAGGTACTCAACTGGAATCATTATTAGGTTTCAAGTGATTTATCGCTTCGTTCTTGACTGACAAGAGCGACATTCATACTTCCTCTCTCCTCCACCTTGAACAGTCTTTCGCTCGAAGGCTTTTTCGGTCAGTGAACACTCGCTCCGATACCTCTGATAACTATTCCGTGGTCAATTAACTCCTGCGTGGGCTTCTCTCACTAAACGCGAATCGATGAGAATTTCCTAACTGTGAGCTCAGAGTTTGATAACTGCGAGCCATCCTCGTGTCCGGCGACACGGAGAGCAGCTGTTTGGAACAGGAGATGGAGATGGCCTTACGATCGAGTGACAAACACCGGACGAGGATATAGAACTGTTACCCCAATTTTGGTGCTGCATTCCGAAGCACGCGCTGTTTCTTCATTACCATGAAACACGTGCTCCTTCAAGTTATTGCAATCATCCGAGGATTAGTGCGATTGTTCCTGCCTATCAGCTGTGCTAATTTTCAGTGATTCGTACGTGACGTTTACGTTAGTTCCTTCGTTTAATTTAGATAAATATGAGTTTCAACGAAACGGACGTCTTATTGATCGTCAAGGGCAAAGTGGATTTTAAACGACTCGTGCACGCACAGCTGGCGCAATTCCATCTGCTACGTGTTGGGTCTCAGTTCTATCATCCTCATCTTTCTCATACTGGAAGGAGAATTATAAGCATCGCGTGACCGTAATATACATGAATCCGTTAATTTATTCATTATGCTCTCCATCTCCGCAATTCGTTCATCGAGACTTCTGAACGTGCTGAATGAGGAGGGTGACTGCGGCTTCCTTAATGCATCAGATGGATGAGAAAGTTAAGAAAGAGGAGTGGAAACAGCTGCAAGAGTTTTTAAAAAACCTTTTGAGAGAATAATTTAAAAAGCGTTTTAGTTTAGTTATTCATGGCACCGTCGCATTTCGCTGTTTAAATTCGCGTTCCTCAACTTGTCCATTCTACGTCGTTTGTTAACTGGAAATCTGCACTCTGATTTTCGAAACATCCCTGATGAAAAGAGCGCCTTTGCGTCTCATCCATCATACTTGGTCAGCAGATACCGAAGAGCAGTAAATTCTACTAATGAACGAGAAGATTGACTTTACTGCAAGAAATGAGACCGGAATTAGCCGGCAATAGACGTCTTTTACTTCTCACGCCTCTAGCGAACGAATTTCCGCCTGCAGTCAGAATCGGTACGTGATGCGCGGATCTTAACGATCTTGGTGTAACGGCACGTGACTGTAAGCATACCGTTCCCAGAAATTCGATGTGCGAAATGCCGTAACAAGAACATCTGACACGAAGCGTTATCTTCTTCGTTCCATTATTAGAGAAATTTTATTGGCGCCAATTGCCATCAAAAGAACTTTTCACCGTCTTAAAGTTTGGTCTTCTTTCTTGGCTCGCTGTCACATAGCCACGTTACAGACTGTAATGATCTCTCGTTCGGTTTCGCTTTGTTTTCTTCTCACTGTTGGGATAAACGTAATTTTTCGTGACACATCGGGCGTTGCGTGAACATCTTTTACTTCGAGGGAAACATAACTAATGATCTCACAATGACGTAGCCGTCTGTCCTTTGTGAATTCATTGCCCATCTGGGAATGCCCGCTACCTTTCTCATTCAAACGTTAAAAATTCCACAGTTGAAATGAGAGAACCAAAGTCATGTGAATGTCAGTCTCTCTCTCTCTCTCTCTCTCTCTCTATCTTCTCTCACTCGCTTCCTCGAAAGGTAGTTCATATTCCCTTCTAATTTAGATATAACCAAACAAATTAAACTTTGTTGGATTTCTTCTTACTGACGTTGAATAAATTTTACCAAAAGTGTCCTAATGAGAAATTGGTCGACATCGATTGATTTCGGTGAAATGTTCATTGTAATTCCCCTTCACATCTGATTTAAACTTGAGTCAATTCCAGTATTGCACAAGAGGCAGATGAACATTTGCTCAATTTGATATCATGTACACAGAAAGCCTGCTTCATTTCAAAACAAAATTTTCATTTGCTATCATTATGCTTGTAATTTAAAAAAGTTGTTTTTCCTCGTTACGTACTCTCAGAGCAACTCCATCGAATGCCATCTGCCTCACCAAGAATTATATCCCGACCAGACTATTATGACTGATGTCCAATGCTCACAGTTCACAACTTAGCTAAACTTACCAAAGAAATTCTTACGCATACATCAAAGAATTAAGATATTTCTGGCGAAAATTCCCGAATCTTCTTAAACCATCTGGTGGTGATAGTACATCTCCTCTAATAGCAACTGGTAGAGCTGTCCGAGGATTAGATCAATTATTGAGTACAAAGTAAGAGATTCCTAAAAATCAATTAGCATCAGAGTGGGTGAAGAAAATTCCGTGATGTTCCCGACTCAGTAAAAGCTTTTGTTGCAAAAAAAAAACAAAAAAAAACTCTTAAAACAGCTTCTTGTTTATAAGACTAACACAAATGAGTTAAGTTATTCTGAAAGACGGAAAACGTCTTTTAGAAAATCTTATTTACTGTTAAACATTGATTGGAAACTAAGTTGAATATCGCACAGCATGTTATCATAAAGAGTGTAAGAGTTATGCTAAGCAGAATGTACTTTAACTTCTTAAACTTAAAAATCCTAACAAGAGTATGTTCTGCATGGATTCACAGCACTACAGTATGGAATACAGTTGGGGGAGAGTCTCTCTTGCTACAACGAATTTCTAGGGTCGACTTAAAGTATTTTACATTTCGTCATTATTTTTCCCATGTTCGCCATATTGATGTGTAGGTACCGGTTATCCGCTATTGTGCTACTTCCAACACGTGTTATTTATTCTCTTAGCTCGAGAAGGCCAATCGGTGATTCACTGTTAGCCAACTTCGCGTGATTATTGTCTCTACCAGGAAATTTGTGCACACTAAAACATTTGTCAAGACGACCATCATTTTGCCGAACGTGTTGTACGAAGCCGTGGATTGAATTATTACCCAGTGAATCTAATGTCGCATTCAGTATGCGACAAGAAAACTTTGGCCGTATCGTATTGTCTGTGGCCAAGACCTCCTGCCATTACGCTGGGAACTTGACTGGCTTGTCACATTCGCGTTCTACTAATTGTGTGCCCATTGCACGCTGTAGAGAGGCAAGGAATTCATCCTTCCTTCCTTGACTAACTTGTAAGGGAGGAGTCGCATCACGCGTTAGCGTCTCACGAATTTGTTCTTAAAACGAATTTCATTTTAATCGGATCTGTTTAAGGGATTGTAATTGGTTTGTAATTTGCACATCACTCGCATCTGTGGATGAGATGAGATCTCTTAGGATAATTCGAATCTCCAACTTTTTTTTTTGTCATAAACGTGTTACAAACATCTGCTACTGAGGATCCAACAATAATTTTTCCATTTTTAACGTCACGTCAGTTCGCCTATCAACAGTCATTGAACGACAGCTAGCTATTAGCTGCGTACAAATTGCAAATCAATCCAAATACAGTAATTGAGTTCTATTCTCACGTTAGGGTTGCCAATTAGAAGCTCCAAAAATCTGAATTATGCCTATTAATGATTTGTGTCTGACCAATTAGTTATACTCTTGCTCAAAATTTTATTTTCTGTTGCTTGCATTTCCCACATATTTTTCCGTGGTGACTGTAATTATACGTTAGACTTTGCATCAGTCATCCCGACCCCTTTCTCTAAATCTATTTAGAGACATTCATCAGCTATTCATCACTTCTTCACAGTTCAGTTCCAAGCTCAGGGACAAATGATGAAGGTTCCTCTTCTTCGTTCATCAGATGCTATACAGAACAGGATAACCAGTTAATTCCTCTCTGACAAACTGACTTTAGCCGCTATCTTACAGACGTACACTATTATTTTCATGTCTTTCCAACAAGCCCTATTTTTTTACAGTTCTATAAAAAGAAGCTGTAGATCAACATGCTTTTAGGGTTCAGATTTAAACATACTGAACGAATCGCGTGTCCTTTTTCCTGTGGTTAGCTCTTTGGAACAGCATTCTCCTTGCTTTGTGTTCCTTTCAGGTAACTGAGGTTAACAGTTACCTGAGAAGGGACTGGACAAAACTCACTTGGATTAAGAAATCCTTGTTATGGCATAGAACAGGTGTCTTGACACTTCTAAGACCTTATTACACCAGCAGAAGAAAAGACTAAATAGTCGTACCTCTTTGAACAGCCGTTCACATCAAGGAATACTCCCACGTGATGACCTATCCGATAGAATAACGCATCGAATCAGAGATGCCACACAGAAATTGTTATAAGAACACGACAGCAACTTTCGCTTGTTAGATGGTTCCCTCGAAACCATTGAAATTCTATCCCATTTAGCATCATTGGGATGCTATAGAACGACACCTTCGTGCAAGGGATCGACCTATTTGTATCGAGAATGTTCTAGAGGATTAATGTGGCCCAATAAGCTGCGCGGTAGGTATTTCCAATAAGCTGGCTACTCTGCGTACCGATTGGGAACTATTAAAAAATATAAATTGTTGACTACAACTTTAAGTCATTAGTGCCAATCTGAAAAAAAAAACCTGTTCGATTGGCAATCCCCTTGAATGTAAAGGGGTACTGCAGATACCCACGAATAGTTGATTTTTTCAACAAGAAGTGCTTGTAAAGCTGTCCTGCACAACCAATCTCCGGATTTGTCTCTTATCTAGTCAGAGATGTCCCATTGCAATGAGAAGCTGTCTTCTTTGTACGCCTTTGTGTTTTTCACCGGAGAATTTACTTGAATTTCTGTTATTTATTCCTGTGACGAACTAGAGATCAATTCACTTTGTCTAAAGTTATATTTCTGTCCTTAAAAAAATCGAATGACGTTTCATTTTAATGACATTAGATGAAGTTGGTTTTATTAATTTGCTTATTCCTGTTGGAATTAAATTTTTATTAGAAGCACTCTTTTTAAGAGGAAAAATCTAAAAAAGGGTCTTTTGATTCTAATACAATCTTATTATGTAAGCATTTCACCAATTTCCCCATTAAATATATTTTTTGTTTTTCCTTAAACCTTTAATTGAGTTTGGCTGCGGAGGAATCCCGCTGCAATAAATGGTGTACTGAAATACGAAAAAAGTCAATAACTGCAAAACAACAACAACAAAAAAAAACAACCATGAAATGTTGTTTTAAAGAAATCATCTATTATGGATTCGTCTCTGACTAGCTATTAATATTTAACCTGCAGTAATTATGTGTTGAATCAAAATGCAATGGAAGGACAACTCCAACTTCCATCCATGCACGAATATCCACAGTAAAGGTATAATCAGATTTGAATGAATTGACGCTCCCTTCTTTTGTAGTTTATTAGGAGTCTCGGTGTACTCGTAAAAACACAAAATTCTTCCGCCAGCGCTAAGCACAAACTACCGATAAGAAGCTAACAAAAGTCGCTCATTTAGTTAAGCAAGGTTCTTATGTCGTCGGCATAAAATCACCAAAAGAATGAAGGGTTTTATATTATTACCATTATTTATCTCCAACGAGGTTTCTAAACACGTCATTCAGAAAGCGAAATCAAAGGATGTCGTTGCCTGATTCTATTCATTTCTCGTAGATCGACTGCAGTAGTTCAATCCACTGTTAGAAATGCCTCAAATGTAACAAGCCTCTCATCAAAGATTATTAGATGAGATTATTTACCTTATGCAAACATAAACTCAATTTACTTCGAATTTTGTACATTAAATTAAATTTTGTTGAAATACAGCACAGGCTCCTTGCACAGGCGTGGTTAATTTGAATTAAATTTCATTAAGAAGGTGTGCAAAATAAATTCATACTTACCTGTTAACTTAAAAATGAAAACAAGTGTGGACAGATTATCTTAATATTTAGGTAACTTGAGGTAGAACTAGAAAGTACAATCCGTCTCGTTTTCACAGCCTTTTTGGTCGCCAGCTCGTTGATTATTTCCATCTAATATGGTGGGAACAACAAAGAACCTTGGTGTGTTCGGGGCATCGTTACTTTTGTTTCTTGAGCGCACCACACTCGGTTAAAGTGTAAAATTTACTTCCAAACTACATCATCTTTTTAAATAAATTTTACACTTTAACCGAGTTCACCCAATTGTAAGAGAACAAAAATGTAAGCAGCGCTCTAAGGACGTCTTTCTGACAAATGCTGGTAAGTCGAATTTGGTACATCGAAGTATTCCCCACTGTAGCTAAAGATGCGTTTGTTCCGGAGAGTCATCTTTCCTAGCGCAGAATAAATTGGAAACGAAGGTTCTTCCAAATAACTGGAAAATGGGCTGCACATTGCCGTTGGTTATCGTCGAAGCAGAGTAAATCACTGGGTGCAATATCATAATTGTGCTTCCGGTGGTATCGAGGCTTCTAGTTGTGGCATAGTAATCACTAATGCGGCAGTGTGTGTGTCTGTGCACAGGGAGGAGAGAGAGAGAGAGTAATCAACCATAGATGAACCTTAATTAACTGAAATCAATTGCGAGAAATTATTCGAGATTAAAAGGTGAATAACAAAACGTGCACTTTGGGAGAAAACTGACATTTGTATCGATTCCTAAAGACGAACCTTCTTCAGTTTGGATGTGTCGGAGTGTTACAAAGGAAGTTACTCTCGAAGTCTCTCCTGTTAGCAGCGTCATTAATATTAATAAAAACAAGAAACCATAAAATAAACGTCGAGCAATGAAACTGGATGAGATAAGTGCAAAGTGAGAAGGCTGTGTGCTTAAAAGTACACACTAGGTGGCGCTGTCGCTATGACAACGCGACGACCCAATCTCTGCCCTTCTTATGTGGAAATGTGGATCGTTTTTTTTTGAATTCCTTAAAGAGAAGTCCTTAAAGGATTTTTTTTAATGAAAACGATTTATCACACACAGAAAGGGAAGAATTTTGCTTCCCGAAAATTCAAGTTTTTACTCTCACAAAACAAGCCAACTGACTACGGAGTGCATACACTTAAAGGAGATAATGACGGTTAATGTGTTCTCAGTAATGTTGCGATGTAACTAGGTTTTGTCTATCAAGAGGGTAGAGAGTGCAACGCAGCAAGAATTGCGTCTGCCAGAATGTGAAAGAAAATCTTCGAGAATGAAATGAGAGATGATCTTCTGCGGTGAAGTAGTAATTCTTATTGTCGCTTTCCACCTGCAATCCAAGTCCGTCTAAGATGACAGTGGCATGAATTCCACGAATTTTACTCATAAATTCATATTTATGCGCTTATTTCAGAAACAGTATCACTGCTACTCGATATGTTGTGAGGTCAGTTTCAGGATTGTGAGGACAAAATCGGAACACCAAAAGCTTCTCTTTTCCCTCTTCGGTCTCTTCCATCCTAAAATTTATTTATTGTTTAGGTTTAAACGTTTATTGTGTTTGTTTTTATGTAATTACCAGTATTCGAGTTTCACAGTTATGCACAAATCAATAACAAACCGAGGTTTTCAACAGCGCGAAATCAGATTATCATTATTCGTAAATAATTCAATTAAACGTTCTTTCAGCCATAACTGCTGTTTAATTTATCTTATATTTGCATAAGTTCATAACTTCTAGAATTATTTTGTACCCTAAAAGGTAAAAAAAAAAAAAACTTCGCACAGTTGTTCTAACTCTCTTCTTTTTTTTTTTATTGTGCCCTATAGTAGAATAGGATTCTACTACAGGGCACAATAGTAGAATAGCATTCAGCTTAGTACTTATAAATTTCAGTTAATATCTCATCTACGAAATTAATATCTCGTCTTGCGTTAGACGACTTACTGATTAGACATAACTGTCCACATAACTTTCATGTGTAGAGGGAACAATCGCTTGCCCTACACACATCTCTGAATGTCCTCGATTTTCTTCACATCTCCATTTAAATCTTGGTGAATAAAGGTGAGAATCATAAACGCCATATTATCAGAAAATATTCTATCAAGCAAGGAAAGTAAACTCAGAAACAAATTACTAGTTTATATGGATAGAAAACAGCAAAATATTCCTTAGAAAGACACAAGACGCAAAACCAATCGAAATAAAATCCGTAGACGACCTCATCAAGCTGCCACATTGAAAGGAATATTGAATAAAGAATGAACAGCACACCAACCAACATGAATACAGACGTAATCACTCCAGAACATGATAACTGCCACATTCTGAAATCAATAACAGAATGGAAACAAGTGACAATCCCCAAAAAAGGACCATCTATTCTCCACATCAACATCAGAAGCATTCAAAAATACTGGCTGCCCTGCAAGCTTATCTGAAGGAAGATATAGACGACATAGACATTTTAATACTGACTGAAGTATCTACAACAAACGAAGAGGCATCCACCTACCAAATGCCACACTTCCAACAACACAAACACTGCAGACAAACAAAACGAGGCGGTGGTATAATAATATTTACCAAATATAAACTAGAAGTAACAGAAATAAACTATAAATTAGAATACACAGAAAACATATGCATCGAAATTAAAAACATCAAACAAGAAACTCCTTGATATTAAACGCAATATACAGACCACTCAACTTAAGCACCACAAAATTCCTATAAGAACTAAACAGATGGCTTTCAGCCACGGAAGTAGGCGCTTCAGAATACTTGATAATAATAGGAGACATTAATATAAAGATTAGGAACATAACTAACAACACAGAACAATACCTAGACCTCTTATCGGCATATAACATAATCCCATCCATACAGTCGTATACCCGATAAGAGATAGTCGGAAACACAACAACCTCATCCTGCATTGATCATATAAATATAAGGGCCCCTTAAAACAGCCACACAGCAGCCGTCATAACATGCAAACTGACAGACCATTATTTCACACCATTAGAGTTACACACTGAACCAGAACCCAAAAAAAATCACTGAGACTACAAAACAGTATTATAGCATTCTAAACGAAACAATGGTAAACGATGAAATCAGAAAAAACAGACTGAATGCAGATAGCATCTTTAGACTCTGCTGAAGCTGTATATAATAATCTTAAACTTGCATTTAACAACATATATAACAAAGCATTAATAAAAATAAAAATACTCCCTCAAACGAAACAAAATCCATGGATAACAGACAACATATTAACAAACATACAAGGAAAAGATGCCTTATGGAAACAACTTAAGAAGTCGCCGAACAATATCGCTTTAAAAGCTGAATACAAAAGAAAACGGAATCTCCTAACAACATAGATTAGAACGGCAAAAAGAAACTATTACAGCAACAAATTAACAACAGCTCAGAATGATATAAAGGAAACCTGGCACCTGATCAATGAAATGCTGGACAATATACACAGAACCACTTCCTCAGAAACAATAAAACACAGCTTTGCCTGCGACCCCAAATCCCTCAAACAATTGGCAAAAAACTTTAATTAGCACTTCGTGAACTCTGTCCAAAAACTACAAGAAACAACCTTTCCTCACACAAACGAACATTCTCCACTAGGTCCACAAGCAACCCAGTCGCTGTGTTTCCCCCAGAGTAACAAAAGTAGAACTATCATTGGCAATTCTACAAATTAACCCTAACAAAGGACCGGGGATAGACGGAATCAGACCAAAAGACATCAAGAAACACTCAACCCACCTACTTCCAGTTATATAAAAAATGTTAAATAAAATCTTCGAAACGGGACACATACCTGAAACACTGAAGACTGCATTAATCACACCCATACACAAACAGGGAAAAAGAAACATAATAAATAATTACAGACCCATCGCCACGTTGTCTGTAATCAACCAAATCATGGAGCGCATCGTGCATCAGAAACTCTCCACATACGTTAAAAAATTTCAAATCATACCCAAAACACAATATGGCTTTCAAAAAAAATAAAAAATAAAGGAACAGCAACACTCCTAGAAGATTTCACAGATCTAATAAACGCTGCATTGGATAAAAACAGAATAACGTTAGTGGTATTCATTGACTTAACAAAAGCATTTGATACACAAACACACAAAACCTTGTTAACTAAACTAACTCATATCGGAATTGGAGGTAGCCTACTCCAGTGGTTTAAAGCATACATGAAAAATAGAAAGCACACCAAACGCATAGGATCAGCATACAGCAAAGAGGTACATGTAACCTGTGGAGTACCGCAAGGAGCTGTCCTATCTCCCATTCTATTTAACATATACACACACGACATAAGCCACCTTCCCCTAAAATGTAAAATCTTCCAGTACGCAGACGACACGGCCATAGTATCCATTCACAACAATGCAAATATCGCTTACACTAATATGCAACACGAAATCAGTCAAATCACTAACTGGTTAACCGAAAACTGCATATATATAAACCCTGGAAAAACAAAGCTAATGATATTCAAAAACCCCCAAACCCTGCCCATAGAAACTAAATATCTCGCTCTCCAACATTTATCCTCCTATGCACAAAGCGCAGAACATAAAATCACAACCATCACACAGGTGAAAACAACACGCTATCTCGGACTTCGCTTCGATGCTGATCAAAGTTGGAATAGCCATACAAACTACCTACATACCAAGCTTAGGATAATAGCAAGCAAACTATACAGATTAAAGACATTGCCCAACCCACATAAAAATACTAATCTATAACGCATTATGTGAAAACATTTTGAGATATGCAATCACATCATACGCATTCTGCACAGACTACAGACTTAACAGGTTACAATGGTTGCAAGATAAAATGGTAAAACTGATATTCTGGGAACAACCCACTCTTATGCTGGAAGCACGAACAAAACACAAAATATTTAAGGTGAAACACTTATGCCACTACACAATCATGTTATGTTAAAACATTACTACAGCCCAACGTGTAGAGTAACCAGAACAACATATCAAATAACAAGACCACAGCCAACAAACTACATAACATATAAGTACAACAATCACAATGGCAAAACCACTCGAAAGTTCTACGTACCTGACATGGTAAACAAACTGCCGTTCGATGACAGAAACCTAGGAACATACAGAGAGCTGAAACAGGCACTATATAAATATTATAGCGAGAATGAAAATTAGAGCAATTCCTGTTTCTCTCCCCCCATACACACAAACCTATGACAAACCCCCTCTCAAAAACCATCACTACAAGAACACAAAGAAATAAGCACACCATGTCTAAATCCAACCCCATTTGCAAAAAAAAAAAAAAAGTTAAATTGTAATAGCAGTCGAAGTGTTCCAAGCACGTTCCAACAAACAGTAAAATCAACACCTGGCTTGTGACCAGTATAGGAACATAACCAAGAAACCACGATCATCTATCATCTATTATCTTCCTCAGATAAGCTCTGCTAAGTTTCGAGGAAGAAAATTATAAACTAGCAAGTATCTGTTATGCACAATTGTAATGTGTTATAAATATTATATATATATATAATATAGCGACAAAAAAGTATTTTTAAAAATTTTAATTGAAATCCAATGTAGAAAATGTAGCACTTAGTGCTGAATTCTGTAAAATTTAAGTTGCAATATCATTCAAGATGTTTATTGTATGTGTAAATATTTTAGCAAATCAATTTATTATTATTATTAAAAAATATTATTATTATTATTATTATTATTATTATTATATCTGAGACCTTCACGGATTCAAGGATTGATAGAGGGTGTCTATAAATCACCCAAACCAGCTATCATACTTTCCCTTCACACTCGATGCACTCACCACCCCTAAAGACAAATCTATTCTATATATTGACTGCTCTCTTGGAGAAAACCCTAGATCTTACCCCTTTCTTCACTGCGAAACAAACCTAAGTTCCATGGATGCCGCTGTCTTCTCTCCCTACCTTCCATATAACGAAACATTCCATTCAGATGATGTCCTATAACATCATTTTCCAAAGATTATAGACCTCTATCTTATCGCCTCACTTTCTCCTGTGAACCACAGTCTGTAATCCACATACAGTACTCGTATAATCCGGATATAATCTTCGTCACTCTTCTCTGCATCATTTCAACAGCTTCGTTATCCCATTAGAACAGAGGAGACCAAATCTGGGTACAATAATTCAGGTGTGATCTTATATTATAAAGGTAACAGGGCCTTATAAAGAGGCAAAATGGCTTCCTTATCCTTAGATGTCAAGGTTCGCTTCAACATAGCAATTATCCAAACATTACAACGTTTGCTATCTGACCTTTGACGTTCAAATTCCTATCCCCCAATACGCCAAGATCCCTTGCCTCATCAGCTTCTTGTAGTATGACCCCGTTAATGCAATATGCCGCTGAAATCTCATAACGCCAAAGTGTATAACTTTGCACTTACTAACTTTAAACTGATAGCTTTTTTATTCAGAATTTCCAGCCTATTCAAATAATTTTAAGTGCTTAATATCAGTAGCATCCCTGGTTACCCTGCCTTTATTCACATCATCTGCATACAATTGCACATCCGATGTTAGATGCTGCCTGATGTCATTAATGTATATTTTGAACAATAATGGCCCAAGGACTGAACCCTGAGATACACCACTTAAATCTGGCAGATTCTGATATCTGTCTGTCAACCATCCCCCTGATCCAAGTCAATAGATTATGTTACAATCCTCCCATATTCTCCTGTTTATGCGACAGCCTTTCGTTGGTATCCAATCAAATGCCTTAGAAAAATCCAACATTATCATAGTGTATCCATTCCCTTTATTCAACTGGGCCGTAACATTGTTATAAAATATGAGCAAATCGCTAAAACATGACCTTCCTTTAATAAATCCATGCCGTTCCTTGCAGAGTATAGAATGCTTGTCTACCCATTTATGTATGCGAGTTCTTACCAACTTCTCTAAAATCTTCACTACCACACCAGAGATACTGATAGGTCGGTAGTTAGACACATCAGTTTTTGCACCACCCTTGTGCAATGGAACTATCACACATGTCTTCAATTCCTGTGGTATCATTCCTGAGCTAAGACTCAAGTTATACAAACATATGAAATGCCTAGCCAATTCGGCTGAACATTCCTTTAGCAAATGAGCTGATATTCCATCTGTCCCTATTGACAAATTCTTATCCAGGTTAAGCAACAGCTCTTCGACCTCATTTTCCTGAACCTCTAACTCTTCATCCGACATAGCAGTAGCACTGTGCACCATGCTGCATACACCTGGTTGTTATATTATAGCGAAGTGAGCACTCATTAAATGAATAATCTCATTAACTTCCAACACTAGAGTACTATTAGCATTCAATAAAGTTATTCTTCCACATTCATTCTTTCTTCTACTTGCGGCATGACGATAAAATTCTTTTGGATTGCCTTTAGCATGGCCAATTTCTTTTCATACTCCGATTTAGCTTTCCCCACAATATTTGTCACTTTTCTAGCATGAGCTTTATATATTTCATAACTCCTCTCACTTTTATTCTCACGATATTCTTTCCACATCATCTTCTTCTTGTGGATTTCTAGCTTAATAAGTCTCCACATCCATTTCATTCCCAGCCTATTTATTCTTCGAACACTAGGGATGCATTCAGATACTGCCTCATTTAAGCGCTTTTTCCAAAGATTCCCATGCATTGCTGACATTTTCCCCATTCAGTAACTGATACCATGGGACCAAAGACAGTATTCTCCTAAGCTGATCATAATTTCTAGCTTTGTAGTTCAGCATGCAACCTGTTTTAATCGGATGCAATCAGATATTTTCCAAGAAAGCACAGCATGATCACTGTTACTAACCGTTGGTACAATACTCATGTTCTTAACAGTTCATTCATTTCGTATGGTGATTCAACGGCCGTGAGCCCCTTTTAAGGGGAGGTACGGCACCACCTCAATTCTCCCTATTTTTATCCGGACACGGGACCGGCATAGCTGACAATTCAAACTTATGGCTAGAGGGATTGTCTTAAGTATTCCTGAGTGTATCCGTGTGTGTTCATGGGGCCGGTTTGCCTAGCGGGACGAAAATCCCCAGAAAAACTGTGGGGGAACCCTGCTATCCACGCCCAAGACCGGCTAACTTGGCTATGGCTGAGGAAGATCCTTAAGCTCCTCACGTCGTCAACGGGAATCGAACCTAGGACACTCCTTCCCCAGGCATATGGTTGCGAAGCGCACAGCCACTCTTTCTTTCTCTTTATCATTAGATTTCTCTTCTACCCAATCAGTTTTTGGAAAATTAAAGTCTCCCATAATGAACATTTGTTTGGTACCCATAAGACTAAATTGGCGATGCATTTCTTCGTCTCCTGCAACCGAGCTGCCAGGTCTCTAGCAACACCCCACCACATATTTCATTCTGTTTACCTCCACTTCACACCAGATAGACTCAAACTCACCGCGATATGGGACACTGTTACCATCATTGTTTTCTTGCGTTTCTATCCCAAGTGGACGTAAGACATCTGATATCATTAGTATCATTCCTCCTCCTCTCCTATCTCTTCTGTCATTCTTAAAAATAGTATACCCATTACACTCGATCCCCGTCACCATATCTGATTCTGATATCTAGGTTTCACTAATGCCAACACTTATGCCAGAACATATTCAATAAAACAACGAACTCATCTCCTTTGTTCCTGATGCTCCTGGCATTTCTGTATAAATGGGCGTCCTCGGAGGGAGATAAACGGGGCACTCCCTCCTTGGACGACTTGTGAAAAAAAAAATCGTAAATTCGAAAAAAAATGTAAATAATTAAATAACAATTTATTGATGTAATTATTTGTCTCCAAGCTTCCCCCCCCCGGGAAAATTTTCTACTGACGCCCATGTCTGCACACACATAACAAATTCCCACCTAGCCTATTCTTATAATTAGATATGCGATCTATTTGACCTTGTTGTAGAACTGTCTCTTTTCCCCTCCCAGACATAATCAAAAGGTCCAAACTCAAATCATATTTTTTCGCCCCATTTTTGTACACCATAGCTGAACTTTCTCACACATGTTTCCCATTCCTCCCTTGATGATCTAGTTTCCCTCACTCTACATTAGGTCTCATACCAAGAAGGAATTTTTCCAGGCTTCTGATGCCAAATGAATTGAAGTTCAGGCTATCCCTCTTACACAAGGTTTTTCTGCCATCAGACACACATCTAAAAACTCGTAACCATTTCTTCTACACAGACTGCGCATGGAATCATTTGCTATCATTGCCCTCTTTCTTAAATCGGTACTGTCGTATAGAGGAATAAAACATACACTTTTTACTTTCTCACATTTCTTTATCGCTCTTTCAAACAGACCTTTCATATCTTCTCTTATACTATATTTGGAGCTATTTAAAGTATTAGTTCCTAAGATAATTACCATCACTTTTACTTTTCTTTTCTAATTTTGAATTATGTTTGTCATATCTTTAATTTTCGTCCCTGGGAAACTAGAAATAGTGACTCCCTCAGCAAGGGCAAATTTTAAGATTGAATCACCATACCATCGTGAACAAAACACTTAAAACTCAGTAATGATAACAACAATGATGTAGATCTAAACAGCGAAAGAACGTTAGCAGACATATTTAACATATTTAATGAAATCAACCCTTCTTAACTCGTAATTTAGCAGTTGTGTAAGCGCCAAAAATCCTCCGGTGATCTTTTGAATAAATCTCACTTTTAGGCCATCTGTTTCCACCAGCACGAACAATTCCGAATCTTTCTAATTTTCCTTTTACAACCTCATTTAACTCGCTTAATCCATCTCCATCAAACAACTACTCGATTATCGTTCTTAAGCTCCATAAAATATTCCTAAACCTGTTACGACCAAAGTGCCATCCATGTTAATATCAACGCATGAAGCGAAATACTCGTTGAACCCAGAATATTTCCAGTGGGGAATAGGACGTTGCAGCAATTCCGTGTTAAAAGATGCAGCAATATCACTGGGTACGATAAAGTAAACACTGCGACTGTAAACTAACAGTGTTACTTGTTAATGCGCGCTGCCTTCCTCCTCATTGTTAGTCAGATGTTGTCTCAGCTTAACACGTTTTCTTCAGGTAATCGAAGCAAGTAATCCTTCCTGCTGCAGCTTCAAATAAACATCGGTTGGGTCCTTTCCTGTGAGGACGTTGGTGGCGCCTCAGTAGCGATCAGCTGCGCTTCCCATTGAAAGTAGGTCGCCCCGTGGGTATGAAGATGCATCCGAACTACGCGATGAACGAGATCCGTGAAAATGTCGACAGGTAGACTGCGTCAATTAACTCCAAGAATAGCTCCCTTTAATTGGCTAATTACAGTTCGCCCTCCCCAACTGAAATTCCTTTCCGGCTAGCAAACGTATTGTAACTCATGGCGACTCAAAGTCCACTGAGAATTTCGCTATGAATTCCGAGAATCTCTGCAGGGGGTTACACGATACTCTAATTACCATGGAAAGCGGAGGGTCCAGATGCGATCAATAGTACTACTGCCTCTTTTAAGGCAGAGGTCATTCTGCCTTAAACAGTGTGAAACATAGAAATAAAAAGTGGAACTGCAAAACTCAGTTCTTCTCTTGTCCGATAGATGGCGGCACTACAAATGTTACTTTTCCCTGCTTAAATACAGCAGTTTAGAAGCTACTATCTCGATAGACAGGAAAGCGAGATCTCCGTGTTCATCTATGCTTCATCTAAGTGTTCATCCCACTCGCGATCCCATTTATCCTACTCTAGATTTGCATTTGCTTAGATCAGAAGGTATCTGGGCTTCGTGTAGTTTTCTTAATGACTGCGTTACTCTTAACTGTATTACAGGCTTCCGGCAGTAATGCAACGCTTCCGGATGTGTAGTATGCCAAAGCAGGGACACGTGGACCACAGCAGGTCAATCTTCATCTCTGCGGCTCTGGATATAAACTGAGGAGAAAATAGCTTTCAGCTGATCGTGGCGATTTTCTTCTGTTTATTCACAGAAGAAAACAGTTAAATAATTTGAGGCGCTGAACTGTGTCATCGTTAGGGTTCGCGAAAAGTAAAATTAATTGTTTTATTTTAATTCTCGAATCACTTTTCTGGTTTTTATAGAAACACGAAGGGTGGTTAGGGAGTTGTTAGGAAACGAAATTTAATGTTTATTTTTTAATCTTTCACTATTTTATGCGCACTTAAGACGCTCGTCCAGATGTTCTCATTAATATTTTCTGATGAGGTGCTTTCAATTTTAGGATCCCCTTGTAGCTTGGCCTGACTCCAATCGTCGTTTCCTGCATACTAAAGAGATTTAGAAGACTGTTTCTCTTTTTCAGGACTACTTCAAGTCACCTTTCAGTAAGTCGCCTTTCTTTTTTCATGACCTCGATAGGTTTAAGGCGAAATTTTCATCCGCGACTGAATCTGCCTTCACCTAATTTCCCAATCCTAGTATTTCATGAAGTGAAGAAGTTTTAAAACTAATCTTTGATATTTCTCTTCTTGACAGCAAAAATTCCTTCATTAATTAAAACTCTTGTAAACATTTCGTAAATAAAATGAAACCAGAAATGTTTGCAGTTTCGATAGTTGACTGTTTTACTTTTCGTTCCAAACACCTTGCAACTCGATTTTAAAATTTTGAATTTGATTTATTTCGTATGTGCTCATTAAGTTATCTGCCATTTCATCACTTTTGTCTTATCGTTCATTTTTTATTTTATCATCGCAGTTAACATTTTTGAACACTTCAAAGCCTGCAAATTATTTTTTATGAAAAACTTGCGAATGAAGTTTCCCGAGAAGAATCGGGTGGAGAATCGCTTTGTACTGTTTCTCGCAGATCCCACCGAAGAGGAAAATATCAGCGTGCGGATAAAATACTTCCAGGGGCGCTTCATCCTCCGTAAGTAAAATAAATAAAAAGGGAAGCCCGCAATGTCGGGCTTCCCTTTTTATTTATTTATTGTTTTCATTTTGAAGATAACTAATTTCTGTAACTCTTAACTACATGATTCTAGATTTAAGAATCTTAAAACGACTTTCTTATTTAGTAACGTAAGTGTCGGAGGTGTTTATACAACTGAATAGTCTTCTTTTATTTAAGGAGTATGCAGATACTGTTTGGCTCTTTATAAGAGCCAGAGTTACTAGTCATCAATTGGCATTTTTCTTAGGGTCAACATGTCTTTATATCCGGAAGATGAATAAAATAAGTGAACGATTATAAATTGCAGTATATTTTGTCTAAATTTTCCTAAATAGCTTTCAGTGAAAGTGTGTGTTAAAATATCACAAAATGCTGATGGACTTGTTCAACCTCTTCCTGAAGGTCAAACTTGCAAGTATTCCTAAAGATAACAATCGGTCGGAGATTACTCAACAGTGATCCATAAAATTCTAATCAATTTAAATATCCGCCATCACGCCAGAGACTAACTGTGACAATTCTAAGAGTAAAATCGAGCGTCATATAAGGGTTCTGATTACACAAATCTGTTGACAGGAATTCCCGCTGCACACAGATGGTGGTATAGCAGATGCTTTCTTGTCACATCTAATAACATGAGGCCAGCGCAGAGTGGCGACATCAAAATGAAGATATAAAACTGAGAGGGAAAAATAAATGAATGAAAAAAAAGAATGAAAAAAATAAAACACTAATAAGACTCTCTCTCTCTCTCACTCACACACACACACACACACTGTCTCTGTCTTTTTTAAAGTCATTATCTTGAAAAACAAAATATGCGATATGAATTGGAAGGAAGCAGAACATGAACAATCACTAATATCTTGTCTGGCAATCAAATTCATTATGACCAATAACACAATAAACAGTTTAGCTCTAAAACTACAGTTAATTGTCTTTTAGTTGTGTTTCTTATTAATTTAAGATTATGATTTTCCTTTATGTTTGGAATACGGGACAGAGCATAATTACCCGTGCCATTCCTAAGATTAAATAAAGGTTTCAAAATATTTTCAACCAACAATCTCCTAGGATCAAGATTGATAGCAACTGTGGCGACATCTATCGGGTAATGGGTGCATTAGATCAGTCTCTTGTTAATTCGGTTCCATAATAACCCATGAGCTATGCAGTATAAATAAATAAACCAAAACGCCACTAGTCTAGTGAGAAAATTAATGCAAATCTAATTTAGAAAATAGACTGCATGTAAGAGGAATTTTATTCTGTCAGGCATGCGATGGTCTGCAATAACATTTTGGCATTCAAATAAGCTCTCGAAACGTAAAATGATTCGTCGTACAGCGCTGCTGGCAGTCTCCAATGTCACCAATCAACTTAGCTGGCACAAACGAATGTAATGAAGTCAGAGAAAGCGCAGTGAATTTCGATGAGTTGGAGATATGAAAGCGGCTCAGAGGTACAGCGATGTTATCTCCTCGTGGGAATAAAATGCCTGTTTGCTGACATATACAGCTCACTTGGTCACTGAGTCGCCTGGTGGGTGTGATCGATGGCTCTTGGCAGACACTCGGACTGCTAACGAGAGCAGCTGAAAGGGCCTCTCGTGAGGAGTGTGTTGCCCCGATCACGGAGACAGTCGACCGCCAGTATGGGATATAATAATGTTGAAGATATTGGCGAAAACTCTCGTAATATTAATGAAGAATTCCCACGCATTTTATTCTCGTTAATTACGATATTTCCGATTTTGTCCACATGACAAAATATGGGCCAACGTCTCGCTGATATTAAGGCATAAGTTACTGGAATAATCCGAGTTAAATCTGTACGATATCACCGCTCTAAGGGACCCCCATCATATCAGATGTCAGAAGGCCAAAGCCTCTCCAAATGGCGAATAAAAACATTTCTGGCAAGAACTGCGAACTGTTTTAAGAAAACTGAACTCTCCGCTGAATTCCGACACCATCTCCGTGGTTTGTAAACCATCCTGATGACGACAGTTAAGGGCTTAACAATTCAAGTGGTGTTTCTTTACCTCCTTTAGCGCAGCCATCCGATGATTAAGGTGTACATCATCATAATTTTCTTTACTTTCCCGGCGTACTTCTTATTTTGTGATTTCGTGTCACGCACATCAACAGAAACAAACTCCTCATTGTCGCTTCAGGAATTGAAAATGAATTTCCCCCTTTGTCGTCCGTTGCTGTTTATTTTTTTTTGTCTTCTCTGTCTGTCTATCTCCCTTTCTTTATCGCGTACGCAGCTTTCGATTTCAGTTTTGCTTTCTCTCTTTTTCTTTCACTCTCGATCTTTTCTCTTTCACTATATTTCTTCACTCTATGTTTTTGAATGCTTCTTTCTTTCTCTTTTCATTTGTTCTCTTCTCTTTATTTGTTTATCTTCTTTCTCGTTCTTTTGATTCTTTATATTTCGTTCCTACTCCAAATGTTTATTTTTTATTCTCTGTTCTTCCATCATGTATTTCTTCAATTCTTTCTCTCTCTCTCTCAACCATCATCTCCTCGGTCTCGCTTTTTCGATGTATTTTCTCTCTTTCATTACTTAACCTTGATTTCTGCCTCGCTATTTCTATTACTCCTCTCTCTCTCTCTCTCTCTATATATATATATATATATATATATATATATATATATTATTATTATTATAATACAGCTATATTGCCTGCTTCAGTTTAGGAGTGCCCCTGTTTAAATGTCATTGGCTATTTACTCATGGGTTCTTAGGGCATTATGAGTGTAGATGTACTAAAAAGTATATGTAGCTTAAGGAATAGAAATTGCACATACCTTTTTCTGGGTGTTGTGGCTTTTCCTCTGTCTGCGATGTCGAGAACTGCAGAGTGTGTGTGTGTGGTGTGTGTGTGGGGGGTAGGCAGTTTGGTAGAATAAGTTAGAAAAACCCGGGTTTTTTTCGTAATATATAGAAACATATACTTTTATATAGGGTGGGGAAAAAAGTGAAAGGGTTAATTTTTTAAAATAAGGAGGGGGAAGGGGAAAGGTGGTTGACGGGGTGTGGACCGTTTCGACTATTCGTGGTCATCATCGGAACATGTTGGGAAAGTGGAAGCTATGTCAGGTCGGGTGGGTGCTTCAGAGGTGTTTGTGTTGTCTCCTATTGGTCGGGATTGTGACCTCAATTTAATGTTGTGAAGCTTCCAAACCTCGGAGATTATGTAGTCTGTCTATTATGATGGCCTTGTCTATCTGCGGGGTGTGTTTTTGTTCAAGGGCGTGAACAGCTATTTCCGTTTTTCCTGTGCTTTGTATACGATTTTTCTTTTTAATGTTGCGTTTTTTAGTGTTTAAATGTTCTGGAATAGGGATGTTACAGTCACGGAAGTGTTCTTGTAGTCTTGCCCATAAAGACCTAATGGTGGAACCTGTGTAGGTGATGTCACAGTCTTTTTGGCAGGGAAATTTATAGACTACATTGTGCTGTTCAAATATATCTTTTTGTGTGTGAGGTTTGGTGGATTTTAGGAGGTTAGCCAGTTTTTGGCTTGTGGTGAATACCAGTTTGTAGTCAGTATGTTTGAAGATGTATTTATAGGCTTTGTATGTGTTTTATATATATATATATATATATATATATATATATATATATATATATATATATATATATATATATATATATATATATATATATATATATATATATATATATATATATATTGATGTTCTGCAAACACAACTCATCTCACTTTGCACGAATATTTCCAGCCTGGTTGGCCGAGTGGTTAGCGTATCCGCTTTTTCCAGGCAAAAGACTGCGGGTTCGAATCCCGCCGTGGGCATGGATGTTTGTGATTGTCTGTGGAAACATTAATGGTGGTGGTAGTGGCGGAAGTCGGCAGCAGATGGCGTTGGTGTAGTTGCGATCAGTTGGTGGATTGTGAGTGATTAATGCAGAGTTGTAGAGTAGGTGCCCTCCCTCGATGAGTCTTTGCTGGAGGTGACAAATAATAATAAATGTATTATAAGTATTATCTATACAATATCAAAGAAATTAGGTTTTGGTTACTTTCTTTCTCTCACTCACCTAATGTGTTCCTTTACCTGAAAACAGATGCTAACTCTATAGAAAACATAAGTTTAGCTAACCACTGAATATTGCTATCGCATTTGGGGTGGTTCCCCTAAGAACTCCACGCAAACACTTAACTATGACTTCATATAGCAACTGTTACTAATCAGTTTCGATTAAAAACAAAACCGTTGATGTAGTATAACGTGAAAATATTTTAAAAGCAGAAAGTATTTCGATGCACACATTTCATTGTTCAAATAATCCATATTTCTATAGAGGAGCATTTTTCTTTTTAAAAATTAACAATTCGCTCACTAGCATGTCTACCGAGGAAAATATCAGTGATGTCTTTTCTCTCCTACTCTCTCAATGGATGTGGATAACTAGACGCAACAGCGAACTTTCCTCTATGGATTTGGCACTGATTGAATAGCTTAGGGATGTTGGTGTTCCTATTCCCGAGCGTCGCATAACAATTTCTGACGCGCTGACTGCCTTGGAATCTGAGAACAGGATGAGCAGACAAACAATATTGTCTGCTTTTCAGAAAGTCCTGTCTGAGATTGCTCATCATCAGAAGTCAGAAGTCACTGCCATTATTCTCGTAAGCAACCATCACTTACTGACTCAAAGCAGAATTTCATGTGGAGCATACGAAGCAAGTGAAGCTGAATACTCCGCTCACAGTGCGTGTGTGTGTGTATATATATATATATATATATATATATATATATATATATATATATATATATATATATATATATATATATATATATGTATATATATATATATATATATATACATATATATATATATACATATATATATATATATGTGTGTGTGTGTGTGTGTGTGTGTGTGTGTGTGTGTGTATACATACTGTACTGTTAATGCAATTTTTAAGTCTGTTATTTTTTGTATATTTCTTTGATTGCGATACCTGAAGAAGTTGATTCATTCAACGAAACTAGTAAACTAGTAGTATCTTTTTAAATAAACCATGTCACCTCTTTATCTCTCGGTATCAGTCATTTAAACTAATTTATATTTTCTACCGAGTAAAAATGAACGGTCACAATATCAATTTTCCTAATGACGAGAAATTAAATCTCAGGACCATTGGATTATCCATTAACAGACTTGTGTTTCTTAAAATATGTAAGTGCAATTCTATTATTCCACTCTTCATTAACTTTAAAGAATCCATAAAAACAGCTAAAGCTGCAAGAATTTACCGCAGAGCCAAACTAGAACTTTTATCGGAACGCGTTTGACACCAAACGTTGTCTTGCAGCTTATTTCTCAAAGAAGTTCTATCTTGAAACCCGTTTATCTCATTCTCTAGACAGTTCATCTTGGAACTATGTAAAAGAAATTAACACTCTTAAAGCTTCTAAAATCCAGAATTCAAATAAAATTAACCTAATCAGAAAATTTGATTCTCTTAAATACATGCAAGATCGCCGAACTTCTCATTTTGATCGTACCTGTTTGAAAAAGGTTGTTATCAAATATTGTTCCCACCAACTGTCTTCGGCAGAAGAATGTATACTTGTTAAAGGTCTGAATTTTGTCACTGCTTCTACCTCCATACCTAAAGAACAACTCCTAACGAAGATAGAAAAGGCGGCATCTTTATAAAGAAGCTTACCTGCTTCGTATGGAAGCCATTTTCAACATAAATCATGCTAGACCACCTCCAGAAAACATTTCTTACTCTGAAACAGCAGCTATTAAGTTTTTATAAAATAATAATGATATCGTTATTCTACCTGCTGACGTAGGGAATGCGACTGTCATCTTAGACAAGAATGATTACTACAATAAAATTTTGGAACTTTTAAACAGTGATACTTACTCCGAATTAAACAGTGACCCTACAATTGAATTGCATAATAGGACTAATAATTTATTAAAAACCACCTTGGAGTTACCAAGAAACTGTGTTTCACTTAGGTCACCTCATCCTTTAATCCCACGATTGTATGGTCTCCCCAAGATGCACAAGGCAAACTGCCCGCTCAGACCAATAGATGAAGGCATACACTCACCTATCTACAACCTTTCTACATACCTCGCAACTTTTTTAAGAAATATTTCCGGAATTTCCTCTTCTCATATTAAAAACTCTGCTGATTTTGTATCAAAAATCAAAGAATCAAAACTTAAAATAAAAAAAATTAATGGCTAGTTTCGATATTGTTTCTCTCTTTACAAATGTGCCTGCTCAAGAAGTCCTCGATCTTCTCAAGAACAAATTATCCAAAAAAAACTCCTTGCTTTACTCTCCCATTGCATAAAGTTAGGATACTTCAAATATGACAATGACATCTACTTACAAAACTGAGGTCTGGCCATGGGCAGCCCACTCTCTCCAATTCTCGCAGATATATTTCTCAACGATTTTGAAGAAAAAGCTATTAACTCCTTCCACCTTAAACCAAAATTCTGTATCGCTATATTGATGATATTTTCCTCATCTGGGAAGATGGTGTCAACAACCTCAATTTATTTTTAGACCACCTAAACAACTGTCATGAAAAAATCTCTTTTACCTTCGAACTGGAATCCGATGACTGCCTCCCCTTTCTAGACCTGAAACTTACCAGATTTGCTGAGAGTATTAAAATCTCAATTTTTAGAAAGCCTACTCATACTGATAGATACGTTCATGCTTCCTCCCATCACTATCCCCCAGAAAAATTTGGTAGTATTTCCACCTTAGCACACTGGGCCAAATCTTTACTAACAGAAGAAACAGAAATTGAAATTAACTCCTTTTTCTTAAAAATACTTTTATTAATAATGGTTTCTCTCCTAATAAGATTGAAAATTTCTTTCTCTCCGTCATTCAACTGCTTCTGAAGATCCCTCTTCCCCCAGAGCCTTCATCTCTTTGCCTCACATCAGCACTCTTTCACCAAAACTGGCTAAAATTCTCAAGAACTTTAACTTTAGAACTTACTTCACTACGCTCCCAAAACTAATAAACTTCGCTCCATACTTAGTAAACCTAAAGAAAAACATCTTCCCACTCCGTTTCCAGGAGTCTACAAGATTTTATGTGATTGTGGAAAGCCATACTACGGCCGGACCGCTAAATCCATCCTTTTACGTATGGAAGAACACCGTAGAGATATTTGCTACAACAGGACTAGAGCCAGTGCTCTCTCTAGCCATGTTCTCTTCTCTATTAACTCAGATGAAGACCGCCAACACATTGCGGATTGGACACAAACTTCTAACATCCATGTGTGTTATGATAAACTTGAAAGAAAGATTGTCGAATCTAGAGAAATTACCTTAGATTCTTCCCATATCAACAGCAGCCTAAGTTTCAATCTCTCTGGTGCACACATTGCCTCTGTTCAATACTGGCGCAATCGTGACAGCACCTAATCAACTTTTATTTGGAACTCAAGCTCGCATTACTGTTTTCAAAATGTATTACTGTGTTTTGTACTATATATATATATATATATATATATATATATATATATATATATATATATATATATATATATATATATATATATGTGTAATTATGGACTTCGACTCGGTTGTTGTGATACATTTTTTTAAAAAATATAGTTTTAATGACTTAAAAACCGAGGTAACATAAAGTTTTTTATGAGAATAATGCAACTAGTTTCGGCCTTATAACAGCCTTCATCAGGTATTCATTAAAGGAAGAGAATAGTAATAAACATTGAAGCATTTAAATAACTGAAAATTACAGGTAAAAATTGCAACACATAATTGAAACAAAAAACGTTGTATTTTTTAAGTTATCTATCGCTAGGTGGCCAAGGTGTTGTACGTGCGTTCATACCGCTCCTGCCCTTTCCACACCTTTTATACGTTTATCCGAAAGGAAGGACTTATTTTTTTATACAGTTATATTCTCCAAGCTGAGAGCTATCTACTCATACTAGTCGTGTACGTGTAAGTTTAGTGATAAGTGATTTATGAAGTTTTCTTCTCCTGCTGTACGAGTTCGTATATATCTTCAATTTGGACGCCATAATTCCTTCTCGGGCACCTGCACCCCTCACCTGAGGTTATAGCCGGCGAAGGATTACCTGCCATGGCAACTGCACATTGATGTACTACCAAGGATTTAGCAATTCAAAGACCCCATACGACTTCGGACCCGGAAGGAAGAGCAAAGTTCACCGGAGCAATATACATGAAAAACAGGTCAATCAATTCAAAATCTTAGGGTATTTCACAACATTCGTGTGAAATACACTATCGTCTGCCCAAACACTGATCTCACACACGAATGCCACATCAGTCAGCAATAAACCGATTAACGCAAAAATAACTACCACTGTAACCAACGTCATTTCCCCAGAAAATGGGATTGTTATTTTCACCACCAAAGAAAACATCCCATTAGAAGATTATCTGACGGCGATCGCCAAAATTGTGCCCGCAAAAAATATTACTGACGCTTCCCGCGTAGCTGGAACTGTGCAGGTATATTTTAGCCACATCTCATGGGCAGAAACGGTACTGCAAAAAGGCGTCGATATCGGCGATTTTCACTTCGAAGCAGCCCGAATAGCACTGGCCCCGACAAAAGTAACAGTATCAAATGTTCCCCCTGAAATTCCTCATCAACTCATCAGACCCATGTTATCAAGATATGGTTCTGTCACAGGAAAAATACGCACATTGTCAGCAGCCATGAAAAACCTTAATTTGCCCATGTCAAAAGCTTTCGAAGGCAGGCATTAATGCACTTTCCAAACAACGACGCACTACACGACCTCCCAAAATTAATCAACGCGGACATTAATGGAATAACATACACTTTCTACTCATCTTCCTCATCATAGTGCTTCTTCTGTCACGAAGACGGTCACATTAGGAAACAATGTCCCTATATTACCAACAGTTCATCAACAAACATCCCAGCCCAGAATAGTAAACCAGCTGAACAGAATAACATCGTACATGAAGAAAATCAAAGCATAGGAAAAAGTAAACCAAAAATTATCCCCTCATCACGAACTTCAGAGGAAAGAAAATCCCGAACTGTAAAAGACAACGTTCACGTCGCTCTTGAACGCCTGCTAAGTAATGAGTTCCAAGGCTCAGATAACGAAGTCTCACAACACGAAAACACGGATCCTCCCAACAGAAATGACAAGGACGAACTAATTAAAAGAAATCCCCAGACCCAGCAACCAAAATCACCAACTCAGCCTCCCACTAATTCAAAACCTCACCCTGTTGAAGAACCTACTCAAAATGGCCTTTCACCACCTGCAGCCAGCCAAAGAGAAACAGAGCTCCCAGACGATGAGGAAACTGTATTTCCACATGACGACCTAGAAGAAGAGAAAGCTGAGGGCGAACTTCCCCACACTAAGGGTCCCTTAACCATGAAGCAGCTGTCGTCCTTCATACAGAAGTGCGAGGTTCTCCTCACAAACTAACTATAGCCCTCAAATACACCACAAGAATCTCGGAACTAATATCTCAACTTCAGGACCTACACTCGAAACTGAAATGTAAAAAGAGCAGAGCAGAGGTTAACAGGAGTAAGCGAATCTACTACTTAATTAATGGGCTACAAACCCAGTACCAGGACCAATACTAGATTAAACTTACAATCAAACTTTCATAACTCATAATGTCTATAAGCATTTTCTCTCTCAATGCAAGAGGATGTGCCTCTACTCTACGCAACAGAATAGTCCTTGACCAGGTACAAAAATATCATATAGACCTAATACTTCTGCAAGAAACTAACATCAACTCCTCATCCAATTTATCCAGAAGATGGGCAGAGTGGCCTTATGACTTATAGCACTTGCAACCCAACAACATCATGGAGCGGGAGTTTGCTTAGGTGTACATCATAGATCTCCCTACAAACTAAAAGTGATTGCTGATATGCCCTGTATAATAGCACCTAACCATAACACCCTGCATGTGTTCAACATCTATATACCACAGCAGGATGCTCTGGCATCACAAATCCTGGATTTCGTCCATAACCATCTTTCTAGTATAGACCAAGAACATGTCATAATAGCGGGAGACTTTAATTGCATTCTTGACCAAGAAAAAGACAGATTTCAGTGTGCTGAACATCGTAGCCAATTAATAAACAAACTTCAAACACTGGTAAACGACAACGAACTCATCGACATCCTTCGGCATCAACAACCTGATAAGAAATCCTACACATGGAGGTCAGCAATCACAGCGATAAAAAGGCCACTCTACCAACCACGACTCGACAGATACTACATTTCCAAACACACCTTGCCTCTAGTTAGAAACATCTCACACATCTATTCCTATATTTCAGATCATTGCTTCGTCAAGCTGCAACTTTCATTATCTTTGGAAGCATCCAAATCAGGAAGTGCCTATTGGATCTTCAACAATACCCTCCTGAAAGATCCAGCTTATATAATGAACACTCAGGCTTTAATAACCAACCTCACTCACTCGAAAGTGGATACAGAACCAATGAAAACATGGTGGCCCCACCTGAAATCACGAATAAAATCTTTACGCAGATCTACAGTCACCAGAAAAATCAACAGAAGAACATTAGAATCTGACAACTTGAAGAACAGCTCAAGTATCTCCCAGAAGAAAGCCCTGAACACCATTCTTCCTTCCAAGCCATGCAAAGACAGGCAGAATTATTGCAAAAGGTGCCTACTTAGATCGCGGCATACACAAATAAATCTTTCAGACGCCCCCACAAAATATTTTTTCTCTTTGGAAAAAAAATGCCAGGCAGCAAATTCCATCTCTGTTATCAGACTTCAAGATGACAGCATCACAGAAGACCCAAGTAAAATCACCTCTGAAATCAAATCCTACAATACTACAAGAATGCATACAGTACTGCAGGAACATCTCATCATGCCATTCACGAAATACTGAAAGAAACAAAAAAAAAATCTCTGCAACAGATCTGAACCACTTAGATAAGAAAATCACGCTAGATGAACTGAAAACTGCATGCACATCTTTGCCAAAGACCAAATCTCCTGGCCTTGATGGTCTCACGTCAGAGTTTTTCCAAGTCTTCTGGAATCAACTCGGACCACTTCTCCTCAAAACACTGCAAGAAGCCTACATCAATGGCCTCCCACAATCCGTCACGACCTCAGTAGCACGATTGATACCAAAGAAGGGAGACCACACGGGTATCCGGAACTGGCGTCCAATCTCCCTAATTAATACCGATTGCAAAATAATTTCCAAAGTTATAGCAAACCGAATAAAGCCAACACTCTGCGAAGTTATTGGCCAACATCAAACGCACTCTGTCCCAGGAAGATCAATACATGATAACCTCCATTTAATAAGAGATCTCATCCACATCGCAAACAGCCAACATGAAGACCTAGCTCTCGTCAGCCTTGATCAGGAGAAGGCTTTCGACAGGGTAGAGCACGAGTACCTTTATGAAGTTCTAAAGGCATTTGGCTATGGTCCTCTCATCATTGAAACAGTGCAATTGCTTTACAGAGATGCACACATCTGTTTAAAAATCAACAACAGGCTCACTCGCACTTTGTCATACTCTCGAGGGATCAAGCAAGGATGTCCCTCTCTCCGGTCAATTATACACACTGGCCATAGAACCCTTCTTAAAAAAAGTACACGACACCATAATCTCCAAACGAACCAGAATAATAGAGCCACATCAAAAAATTACCTTATCAGCATATGCCGATGACGTCACTATAATAGTACGAAATGAAGAAGAAATGACAGTAACCGAGGAAGCACACAGACTATATGCACAAACCTCGGGGGCCAAATTAAATTCTGCCAAAACCACTGGCTTGTGGTCAGGCAGATGGAAGTCTAGAAATGATTCTCCGATCGAATGTACCTGGTCAAGCGAAGGACAAAGATACTTAGGTGTGCACCTTGGCAACACCAAAATATATAACACACTGAACTGGACACAGCTGAACAATCGTTTTAAATAGGTGCTAAGTAAATGGAACGGTGTTCGTTCCATGTCTTCACTTAGAGGAAGAGTACTAATAGTTAACCAGATGGCTGCGAGTGTCTTATGGCATACCCTCAAAGTACTCACACCTCCTGAAGAATTTATCTACCACATTCAAAAGGAAATCAAACGTTTCCTCTGGAACAAAACTCATTGGACAACATACCCTCAACTCTGCAAGCCACTCAGCAAGGGCGGTCAAGGCCTGATTTCACTTGAAAACAAGATTAGATCCTTCAGGATAATCCTCCTCCTAAAAACACTTCAATGCAATCACACTTATGTAACCACCTTCGATTACATCACGAAATCATCCACCAGAGGACTTACACTTTCCACAATCCTCCGAATGGCCAGTCCTGCACCATCTCCTCCTAAACTACCTCATTTTTACAAAGATGCATTACAGCAATGGAAAAACACAGGACTTCATCACACACTCACAGGATCAACAGAGTCAGCTGTACTTGCAGAACCACTATTTGCGAACAGAAACATTACAAGTCTCACAACGGGCCAGCCTTTTCTTTTCACTACATGGAACTGGGCAGGAATAAGAGTCATAGGAGACCTCCTAACCCACACCCTAAAGTGGAAAGCATTCACAAGCCTACCAATGAAGAACCCAAAAACTGAAAAGCAATATCAACAGCTGCAAGCCTCTATTATAAAAGCATATCCAGATATCGCTACACCTCAGGAAATCCGTATTCCTTCTAGAAACTGCTCGGGGCCAATATTTCATCTTGTACAATCTGAAGCCTCACTTCCAATTCTTCCCTCCAACTACAAGAAAATATACCACTTCCTCATGTCAGTGTCCCCATCCTCGCCCTTCTTACACTCAGCCTTAACACTCTCATCTACAAGGCTGCATATACCACACAGTTTTCAGTGGGATCTGCCATATAAATCAAAATGTGCCAAACCAGATTCCGATATACAGTGGAGACTATGGCACAACATCTTGCCAACTCCTTCTAAGCTCTACAAATTTCAGCTAAGAGAAACGGATCTGTGTCTATTCTGTGACGTTTCAGGTACCTTGGAACACACATATCTGACCTGTCCCGCAAACAAAATGATAATCACCTATCCCTGAATACTGCCTCGAGCACCTGTAACTACGCACACAGCCAAGAAAACTACTGGAATTTAGTCCACACAGAAGAAAACAGACACAGAACATGCAATTTCCGCTTCATCTGCGCTAAGGTCGTCATCTCCAGCTTCTACCTAAAACAGACAAGAAATAACCAGCACCCACCATCACTGAAACTGCACAAACCCTCGTGTATATCCTCCGTCGGAAACTAAAAAGCAGGCTTATATTGGAACTTGAATACTTCAAAGAAACAAGAACTGTCGCGAAATTCATAGAGGAGTGGAATCCGACTGGTACCCTTTTCTGGATTGACGACGACAATGTGCTTCATCTGAAAGATAACTCAGAATGAAACTGAACTGTAAATTTTTAATTCATTTGTTGCATTCTGTATTGTACACCCGAAAGGAAAATATTTCTTTCTCTGAAATATATATACTTAAAAACTTATAATATATAATATGTAAATAGTCCTTGTTACCTATCGTGTAATGTTTATTTTAACAAGTTAAATAAAACAAATATCTATCTATCTATCTATCTATATATATATATATATATATATATATATGAAAAAATTTTCATAACAATTTTTTTTTGCAATCGTCCTGTTTCTCACCCAAATGTCGATTCCGTTTTGTTGTTATTACAAATATCTGTCTTTATACTCCATGATAGAGCGAGGGCGACCTCGTAGCAAAGTCGTGAACCCATTGTTTTGAAATGCAGCCCAGAGCCTTCAACACTATGTGAGATTCCAAACTCATTGGCAATATAAATAATTTTGCAGCCTTTCTGAAGCTTTCCAATAATTCTTCATCAGTTGAAATCATCTAGACGATGTCTTTGAGACATCGTCTAGATCAGTGCTTCCCAAACTTCTGGATGTCAGGGCCCCTTTGCAAATATGAAAATATTTCACGGCCCCCCCTCGAAAACAAATCGTAATAGAGAGATATATTATTATTATAATATTTATTGTATTTATATTCAATACAAAACATACACAGCGAATATTGCAAAAATCAAATGCATATATTACATTTTTTGTCTCTTACCGTTTGGTTCTGAAGACAATGCGGGCTGTTCTGGTAATATATGAAATACTGTCCTTTTTTTTTTTTTGAGTATGTTTCTGCTTCTTCTGATTGTTCGAGGGATTTTTTTTTATCAGCCACTTATCCACCTCAGGGTTAAATTTTTCAATGTAGAATAGATCAAATAATATCACCACTTACCGATAATGGCACAGCACAGACTGATAACATGAAATTAGTGAATATTACCTGAATAAGGGAACCCCGGACCAGGAACATTTTTCTCTTTATATATATATATATGTATATTTAATTATTTTATTTTTTTACTTAGTTTTAACACTTTTACGAATTTTAACATGTTCGGTTGAATTTGATTGCTGCCTTGGGAATTAGAAATCACACACATCTAATTAATAACAATAGTTTTTAGTTAGATACTGTGTTTGCCCATGCAACATATGGTTTTGTTTCAGTCTATACAGCATAAGTTTCTGTATTAGAGGACATGTGATTCATTAATTCATTAATTAGTGTGTTTTTATCCCAGTTTTCTCTAATTGCACTATTTGTTGAGAAATATATTACACAGACTCCTCATACCTTATTCACTGGCATAATAAAAGTACTTGTTTTTATTGCCTCTGTAGTATAGTGGCTGTTAGGGAGGGTGTGTTTTTTACCACTGCAAGCGAGTTACTATCTCCCCACATGAACTTGTTTAAGCTTTTTTTCATGTGTGAAATATATGCGAAACTTTTATTGGTAACAGAAAACTAGCTCGGATGACAGTGATAATATAAAACGAGTTTTGATATGTATATAAAGTCAATATCAACAGTCCCTGATTACGAACGCGTGATGAAAGGGACAGGAAGATTTGGAGCTTCCCTGGAGAGCATTCGAAGTAAATTCAATTAACCACTGCTTTGAAATGAAACATGAATAAGCAATATTTACTAATATTCATTAAGCGCCGAAATACGCAGGAAGCAAAGCAACAGCAATATGTGAATTTTCCCATTAAAATATAAAAAATAACAAAAAAGAAATAATAAATAATAAAAGTTAAATACGTTTCTTTTAAAATAAAAAAATCTACTTAGTCTTAAAACATTTTAAATTTGTTTTCATTATTTCATGGCCCCCCCTCAACAAAACCTACGGTCCCCAAGGGGACTGTGGCCCACAGTTTGGAAAGCGCTGGTCTAGATGACTTCAAGACATCGAAGTGCGCAGCTTTTTTCCTTAACGAAAAGAGCTTTTTCAAAACAATTCGCTTAGTTCAGCCTTTGGCTTTTATCCTGTTGAGTTCTACCACGTGATCCCTTTGCACGCGATTCGAAAATTTGAATGTGTATCCGCTTTCTCCTCGAAATCATCCGTTACACAAACTGCCACAAGCTGATTCGGTGGGAGGAATTTGAGAATTCCTCCCACCGCAGATTGTAATGTTGAGAAATAATCTTCGGCCTTTAGTTTTGAACACAAGTGTATATCGAGTTTTTGTTTGTTTTTGGATTTGTTTTTGCTTTCTTTGTTTATATTTGTGCACCCTTTAAGATGCATCATTAAAAGTGAAACGGATTTTGTTACATTTAACGAGGGTTATATTTTTACAACTTAATTTACAATTAAAAAAACCTCGTTTCTTATTTATTCCTACACTTCATTTTGTTCTTTCATGTATATTATTGTTCCTCTCTCTCTCTCTCTCTCTCTCTCTCTCTCTCACTGAAATCATTCTCTGAAGGGGTAGTGCACACAGAAATTAGTGACAGTCGCTATCTGTGTCGTCACCTCCGAAGAATAATTTGTAAGTCAACTCTTCGCCTGTAACTCATAAAATGAGAAACCCAAGATTTCGGTAACACCAAATCGAAAACGCGGAGCCAAGAAATGAAATCAATTCAGTGAATGCCTTTGGATATGAAGGAATCTCTTCTTGAGGAACAACAGCTGAATGACGACATGAGTGGTATTTTAATCTGCCACTAGATGGCTGTATCGGGCAGAGAAATTATCTGGAGATAGCAGCGAGGGGGGGGGGACACCACGATCGGATTCACTGAGCTGAAACACTTGGCGATTTAAAGAACTTCGCGAACCGAAACGTGGGATGACGTCACCGGAGGAATTCCTCCCACCGCAGACATCAAATAAATATTCCCATCGGCACTTGTGGACCGGATCCTCATTTCTCGCAATTCCATCGTTAGTTTTCTTTCTTTGTGCTTCGGATGACGGCAGAAGATTTTGTGTGTGTGTGTGTGTGTGTGTGTGTGTGTGTGTGTGTGTGTGTGTGTGATTCATTTGCCTACGAGCTCTGGTCAGCACTGGAATGCATACCGCTTTGGGACTGAGGACTTGACCGCTGTGAGCTTGGTTGCTCTCGACCTAATAGACCACTAGAAGGTGGATTATCGATAAACAGCTATAAAATAATCTCCCGACTTAAACATTTTTAAGGTGGTTAACTGCAAATTAGTAAGTAAATTCCAGTTGTGTCATTTACCTTATCAAATACCCTACAAGGTGATATGACTGGCAATCGTGTGCCTCTAATAGGGTACTAACAGTATATGAAAAATATATTGAAACACGCGAACTGCAAACAGCCGCCATAATCTTTTAGCCTAGGAACAAGGTAAGCACGACAAAAAGCTGAAGGATTAACCTACTGCTATCTTTAGGAAATGGCGATAAGCCGCAAAGTTCTCCCTGTTGTGCACTGTGAAATGTTAAAAGATGCGGTTCGTAGCAAACTTGTAATAAAGATTGAAATAAATGATTACATCCCCACCTTAACCACCGGATGTTGAGTTCCCAATAAACATAGCAAAAAAGAGACGGTGCTGTCCCATTACCGAAGAACAAAGGCCCTAGAAGACTAGATCTGAACCAACGTGCGGCCGATTTATGCCATTTCTGTGTTCATGTAAGTACGAAGAAAATTATGGTTGTTTGTATTAAAGAGATGGCGCCGTAGTTTGCCCTCTCTGAACGAATCTCGTTTACGTATTACCGGAAGAGACAATTCAGTGTGGTTCCAACTGAGCGCTCATTCTGCTGTTCCCATGGCAACAGGACAGCAGCTGCCCAAAGCAGTATTTCGAATTGTAAGATGCTTTCCAGATTCACAAGGAACGCTGTGCATTTGATTGTTTACATAAAATCCTATAAAAATAAATATTAAACAGACACGCTTCTTTAGCCATCTACCAGCGCCAAGCGGTACTTAAGTAGTAGTAGTACTAACGTTGCAGGTAGATGGCTGAAGCAGTAGATCGTTTGAGTGCGCTGTCTAGTGCCTTCCAGGTACATCTCGAAGGTTCTCGATACTTCGTTATTTTCACATAAATACAAGAGGATCTCATCCGCAGTCAGTCAGTCAGTCATGAACAGTGTGATATTCGTCTGTAAGCGTACACAGATTCGTCGCGTCATCTATAGCCTATTGTGGTTTAATATTGCCAGACTTTTTTCATTCATGCGAAACATATTCAGTGGATAATAACTGTTACAAGGCCATTTTGGATCATTTTTTGGGTTCACCTTTCATCACTATGGCGTCTACGAGTAAAAAGCGTAAATCAAGTGATTCTTGTCGGGTTTTTAATGAAAAGTGGACCAATTTGCACTTTTTTTGTGCCAATCGATGATAAGCCAGTGTGCTTAATTTGTTGTGAGTCAGTGTCAGTATCAAAAGAATACAATATAAAACGACACTGTGAGACAAAGCATGCGTCCAATTTCGATTACCTTCAAGGGCGACTTCGTGTGGACAAAGTGAACCATCTTAAGATTGATTTAAAATGCCAGCAGGGTACGTTTAAAAGGCAGAGCGAAGAGAGCGAAACGTGCGTCAAAGTTACAAAGTTATGTAATAACAGAAAAAAATGTTAAAAAATCAAACGCCTTCTTGGACAACGAGTTTGTGAAAGAGTGTCTCATCGCTGCTGGGGATATTCTGTGCCCAAATAATAAGGAAGTCTTTAAAAATCAGAGTTTGTCTGTGGTAACTGTAGCACGACGTGTCGAAGAACTTGCCGATGATATTGAAGGAACTATAAAAAAAACAGTCGTCCGAATTTACGTCATATTCACTTGCTATAGTTGAGAGCACATATGTGAAGGATACGGCACAACTCGCTATCTTTGTCTGTGGCATTGATCAACAGTTCAATGTGACAGAAAAACTGCTAGAGCTTGTACCTATGAAGGGAACGACGAACGGCACTGATATTCTTGAAGCTGCCAAGAAAACGCTCTAGCGTTTCGACCTCATCTTAACCAACCTCGAGTGTGTGGTAACTGATGGTGCCCATGCTATGATGGGAAAGAACGAAGGGTTTGTTGCGCTGCTACAGAAAGAACCGGAACTAGAAGGAAAAAATTTCATCCATTACCACTGTTTAATCCACCAGGAGAATTTGTGCGCGAAAACTATGAATTGAGAATGTCGTGAAAGTTATTGTGACTGTCGTCAACATTATTAAGGCAAGAGGATTGAATCATCATCAATTCTAAGAGATTTTGATCCAAGAATGCGAAGCGGATTACGGTGATGTGGTTTATTATAGTGATGTGCGTTGGTTGATCGGAGAGAAGGTTTTAAAAGAGTCTTTGACTTAAGGACCGAAATACAGCAAGATTCCACTTGGTTCATGCAGACCAAGGGGAATCCAATTGCGGAATTTAACGATCCGAAGTGGATGAAAGACTTTGCCTTTGTGACCGAAATCTCGTTGCATATGAATGACCTAAATACGCGGCTGGGATCCAAAGATCAACTGGTACACACTCTCTTTGATCACCAAAGCTTTTGTGGCCAAGCTCAAACTTTGGGAGGCACAATTCACAAAAAAGAACTTAACTCATTTTCATCTTCTCGCTGAGTCCAACTGCTCGTCTCTTGATGAATACGCTCCAAAATTAGCCATGTTGCGAAGTGAGTTCGAAAAGAGATTTTGTGATTTTCGTAACCAACAGTCTTCTTCAGATTTATTTTCAATGCCGTTCAGTGTGAATGCTGCCGAAATGCTAGGCTCAGTACAAATGGAGCTGCTTGAACTCCAAAACAACTCTTCTTTGAGAGAAAAATTAGTCAGTGTGCCTTTGCTTACATTTTACAGACTACATTTCTGAGGATGCATTCCCTAATATTCACCAGCATGCTTTGAAAATATGCGCTTTGTTAGGAAACCCATACTTATGTGAGCAGTTCTTCTCCAGATTGAAGCATGTGAAGTCCAAGACAAGAAGGCGGATTACGGACCAACATCTCGAGAATAATCTGCGCATAGCGAATTCCAACATTGATGCCATCATCGACAAGCTGATCAAGGAAAAACATTGCCAAGTTTCCCATTGACATTGTAAAAAATGAATGTTTTCTTCATTAAATTATATTTTTTCAAGTATTGATTGTATTTACTTATTATGAACCCTTATTTCCTAAAAGCTGAATTTGTTTATTTTTATAGGATTTTATGTAAAGTATCCAATGCACAGCGTTCCTTGTGAATCTGGAAAGCATCTTACAATTCTAAATACTGCAGTATCATTTTAGACAAAGACATTTAGGGTTAGGGATCACAAGATGGCAGCAGCTGTCTGCAGTACTCTCCTTCTCGAATGACAATTAAAATCATGATAGTCTTGAGCCAGTGGTAGGCAAAGGGTAAGTTGACTGTCCACTAGTGTTCAAAGTTATCTAAGGCTAAATGGCCTCTCCTAGTTTCGTTGGGTTAGCCTTAGCGTATAATAATAAATCAGCTGAACTATACAGACTATGGAAAGAAACGCCACTTTCTAAACAGACAAGAACATCCCTCACCTTTTACAAAATGGAGAGCGACAATAGCTAAAACATACTTATTTCGAATGCAGGAAAGTAGAACTTGAAGAGGATTTCGCATAATTAGGAATTTCATTTGCAAACCTGAACAGGACTGTAACTAACCATTGCTGCTGTTCCGTATGTAAGGGCGAGAGGAAAATCTCATTGAATTAAAGGTTAAAGTTTACTAGCCTGTAGGGAAACGAACTTTGACCTTATTTTTTCGACTTCAGCGAGATCCATCATTGCTCCAGGGCGAGCTTTCACCGCGTTCGCCAAACCCTTAAAGAGTGGCGTGGAGAACGCGCACACATGCATTGTTCGCGAAGACCAGCTCGTTTGCAAGGTGCAATTCATCACCTGCTGACAGTCGAAGATGCTTCGTCCCCTTCTCCTCCCAAGCTCGGTTTCTTGCACGTGTCAAAAACTTAGTTTTCTAGCGGGATGGTCAGTAATGAGATTGATACAATTTGGGGATCCAGAATGGAAGGAAGGAAGGAAGATTATTATTATTATTAATGAACTTTTGTCCATCCTCGGCATCTTCTACACCCTATTTTAGTTACTCTGTGGAAGCATCAAAGTTTTTTTGCTTAATTCAAGAGATGAGTTCCTTTCAACTCAACTTTTTAACGTCTCGCGGTTATTATTAATGATTTCAGTCTCCTTTTGATTCATTTTCACGTGATTAACTAATTCGATTTTGAAAATACTTTTGAACAGACAGTATTACCGAACAACGTTTGAAAATACTGTCTGTTCATTTTTAGTTATAAATTCTCTCAAAAGATGGCGGATCACCTGAAAATTAAAAGAAAACAAATGACACATTTAAATAAACCTAAACTTCTAAGACATTAAAAGTCGATGACACATTCGCAAATAGGGTAGAGAACGTACTCAGGATGAAAGAAAGCAATTATAAACATTGAGCAATCTGGTAACGAACTTTGAAAGGACTCTTATCCTTTCTTGCTCTTGTCTCTTTTCTTGTCTTTTGGGTGAACTTTCTTTCAGATAAGAGGCGCAGTTTCTTTGAAGTCAGGGAAATAAGACTTCAACACTTTAAACGTTTTTGGGAATTGTATGTTTTATTTATTTATTATTTATTCATTTAGATGACCTAATTATTTATAATTTATTTTTAAATTATTTTCCAACTGTGTATTGTTACAGAGAGATATAAAACAATATACAAATAGACCTCAGCTGGAGTGTAAGATAAAAAAAAGGGGCTGAGCGATCATTCGCAGCACGATTCGTTTCTTCCTTTGGCACTTTCTTTATTCCTAACAAGAATAATCAATTCGTCTCACACACACAATCAGAGCAGAAGTCCATGCGATCTTATTCTTGCAATTATTAGATGCGGGCAACAACAACCAAAACGAAAAGAGCTTCAGCAGTTAACATAAATTCGAATGAACCTCATCCTCGTTTCGCTATTGGTGACTGAATTATTTACGTCTAACAAGTCCTTGAATATCACTACTCAAACATCAAATATTACCTTAAACCTGGAACGTTTTCTGTATCTTTAGTTTCGTTGTATTCTGTGGACATCACATTCCAGAAAGATAAGTCGCTTCGGAAGTCGGTTTACAAAAGCTGTTATGATTTATTCACTGCTCCCGGTTTATTGCACTTGCAACATTCTTGCTCAAATGTCCATCTGTAATGAGCACATGTTGAACCACAATTATAACAATCAGTTGATTATGTAGGTTTTGTTATCCGAAGAGAATATTCAACATTGCCACAGATTATTCTACTTTTTATATGAACTCATAAAAGTTGAAAATCTCTAACGCAATCAATTCGAAACTCTGCTTGAGACCAAAGATCGAACTTTTTCAAGCCAATTTAGGTTTCAAGATAGTTGATCGTTCTTCTTATCCTGGATGACAAAAACCGATAACCACCACCAAACGACCTCCACAAACATCCACGCTGCACTTGGATTCGAAACCAAAACCGGTTTGACAGAAGACCAGAGTTGCTACTCACTCAGAGAACGTCAGTTTCTACCGAGCATATTTCTAAAAGAATTTGCTACGCCTTGAAACTCGAAATACTCATGCCGGCCACGGAATTAGAAACCTTAATGCAGATTAACCTCACTTACACAGCATATATTCAAAATACTTTGTCACGTGCATCACCACGTGTTCTAGACAACTATTGAAGAATGCGTCTGGTCATAATCGCCAATAGTGTTGATCACAAAGTGAAAACCAAAGAATCATTTGGAGTTAAGTTAGGCCCTTTATCCTTCGATAAAGGGCTTATTGTAGGTGCGCCTCTGTCATGGAGATATTCCTTGTGTTTAATCAATAAAAAATAGAACCCACTTTGCTTTTCTAAGAGGCGTGGCTGTGGTCCTAAAACAGTCTGTCAGGAACGAGATCGCAGTGGTAAGTGAAAGCTTGTGCAGACAAATAGAACTTGCTGTGTGCAGCAATTGATCGAAGCATTTAATGAAGACCATATCTCAAGCCATATCTCACGTTATTAAGCGCTGGGAATGGAGACGGTGGTTATTGGATTCATCGCCAATCTCTGCTCTTAGTAACGTGAATGGAGATGGTTGGCAATCCATTGCATATACGGACACAACTGATTCATGCGAAGAACCTTTAAATTTTTTCCACAGTGGTGTCAGAAACCACGTGACTAGACACTGGAAGACCGAAAAATATTTATGTGGGCAGAAGAGTCACAGTCTACCTTGTTATGTACTGATGGTAGGCGACGAGTTTGGCGTGGCGCCACGAAGCAACAAACTCAGATTGCCTTGTGAATACAACTCAAAGTTATAGAGGTGGTGTGGTGTTGAGAATGTTCTTTTGGTACGGAACAGCTCAGCTCTCTTAATATTGTTGGAAGGATGGCTGTCCTCCAAGGAATATAAGGAAATTGTTGGCGATCAAGTTCAATTTGCAATGTTTAATTTTTATCCGGTAGGTAACAGTTAATTCATGTACTCCAATGGTCCATCGCGCGAGAATTGTTCAGCAACGGTTCCGCGAGCATTACATTGACTTCAGCCATCTTACCTGGCCATCAGAAAGCCAGGATCTGAGCCTTATTGAGAATGTATGGGACATCGTATAAAAATATATTCTTTAGCCAAGCCGTCTTCCATCAAATCTGAGCCAGTTGAAGGACTATCTGGTGAACAGCTGGTATGTTGCAGACATAAATGCAATCCAATGCGTTGAGTAATCTAATACCAATCGTATCTGTGTTGTTACTCGGACTAAACGATTTCCAACACTCTATTAAATGAAGGTTTCTAATTTAGTGGAAGGAATGTGTAAGAGAAAGAAGAAATGGAAGAAAAAGAAATCCATGATAACGGGGAAATCGTTTTTGAAATTAGAGAATGCTGAGTTAGTTCTCTGGAACTCTTTCAGGTGTTGCTAAAATATTTTTAGAAAACCACAAGATTGATAGCAATGAGATCCAAAGTAAAGAAGAAATGAATAAGAAAAATCAAACCCCATCACTCTTATAAAGTATCTTCACTTTAGTCTAGTTGTTAATGGCTTCCATTTTTGTGGCATCTCCAAAACCAGAACCTCTTTAATGGGAATCTTAATGGAGAAGAGGTCTTCAGTTTGGCTTTCCAATTACGACAGGGAAAAATCTGTGACAAAAATAACGATCGATTCAGACCGAAACACTAAGAATACAGAAAGGTTTTTATCTAGTTTTAGCAGAAATTGCTTCTAAGAAAGAAGAAATTCTGTAAAACTCATTCGGAGATTTCTGGATGAACTTCACAGAATCCCTTTGGACAAAAACAGTTCCAAGTTGCTTCACGTGTCGATATTTATTGTTGATCTCGATCCTCTATAAGTCATACAGAATATAAATCACTTCAAATCTCGTACATGGATTTCATTTTTTTAAAGTTAATGTGTTAACCAATCTCATTAATTTCGATTCTGTTTTGTATAAGAATGATGCCCGAGTTACTTTCGAGGGTAATCGATCCAATCGGATGCAGATTCGAGTCATTTGTAATTTGGCAAACTAGTTTTACAAGAAAATTATTATCATGACTACAAATAAGGATGCAGTTTCTGAAATTAATTGGGGAAGAGGAAGGTACATTAGTGATGGAACGGACGCTGAGTCTATTTTCCGACATCGTCTTAAAATCTGCACCTGACTAAGAAAAACTCATTAATCACGGAGACGTCAAGGCGATATTGTAGCTTTTTTTCACCTCAGCTTGTCCACTGCTTCGACGTCAATGGATATGATAGCGTCCAGGACGCAATTTATTTATTTCTTTATATAGCTATCGATAACCGGGAAATAAATGGGCACTGCAGTGTTATGTCAGTGACACCAACCTAAGCTGTTTCGAAAGGAAATTAATATTTTTAATTTGTGCAAAACTATCTCAAGAACAGAATGCGATTTCACCTGAAGACTGAAGAAATCTTCTCGTCGTGTTGTTTATGGAAGAGCGGAAATGTGTCAGAGATTTGCAGTCTCTGATTGACTAATTCAAAACCGATGGGAGGGAGTGAAGCATTCTCTTCTGCTGAAATTTCCTTGGTGAATCGATTGATGCAGTTTGAACAGTAACGGGAGAAGATTAGCATCCTATTAGCATCATAAATGATAGCACTCAACAGGATAAAAGGAAAGATGCTAAGCTAAGCGAATGGTGTTTGAAGGAAGCTCTTTTCGCGAAGGAATAAAGTTGCAAACTCGGATGACTTGAAATGACTCAAAGACATCATTTAGATGATTTCACGTTGGAAAAAATCATTGGAAAGCTTGAAGAAGGCCGTAGAATTACTGATATTGCCAAAGAATTTGTAATTTCACATAGCATTGTATCCAGGCTCTGGGAACTGTTCCAAACCAATGGAATGTGATCCAGACATTTGCTAAGAGGTCGTCCTCACTCTACTGTTATAACCAAACCTGTGTCTCCATTAAATAAGCACCTGCTGGGGTCACTGCCTCTCACATTGGGAAGCAGCATTGTCAGTACTGACACAAGGTTGAAGCCGAAAAGCTTGTGATCAGAGATTTGCAGATGGCAATATGATTATATTGTGTACGTCTGTAATACTGCGGAACAGAAAACAAATGGAGAAACTACTGCTCTGCCTTATCTCCAGAACAACCACCATGCCGAGCAAACCCTTACAATTGGCCCCAAGTTCCTGGCGTCCCTTAAATGGGACAGGGGTGCGAAGAATCTCCGGGCTCAAAATGGTGTCCACATTTAAAATTGCAACTTGGAATGTCAGAATTCTGTATGAAGATGGCAAATTAAGAAATGCCACAAAAGAAATGAAGAGGCTGGGCATCCGGATTTGGGGAATTTGCGAGACAAGATGGCCAGGACCTGGAAAGTGTCAACAAGATAATACGATAATGTATTACTCTGAGAATAATGAGAACAAACATCGACATGGTGTAGCTGTAATAGTAGATGACGAAATCAATAAATCAGTAATACATTGGATTCCATTTTCTGAAGGGATAATGCTGTTACAACTTAAGGGAAACCCCGTTAAAATAAATATCATTCAAGCTTATGCACCCACAGCTGACAAAAGTGAAGAAGATGTTGAAGAGTTTTATGAGCACCTAAAAGAGATTAAAAACCTAACAAAGAAACATGATATAAACATAGTGATGGGTGACGTCAATGAAAACGTGGGAAGAGGGGGTGATGGAGAAATTGTTGGCGAAAATGGGTTAGGCACCAGAAATTTTAGAGGAGATCGCCTAGTCCAGTTCTGTCAGGAAGAAGATCTAACAATAGCAAATACCTGGTTTAAACTTCCACTCAGAAGACTGTACACTTGGAAATCGCCTCAAGATAACCAACATAACATTGTCAGAAATCAAATTGATTATATACTGATAAATACAAGATTCCACAGTAGTATAAAGAGTGCAAAGACTTATCCTGGAGCAGATATCTCATCAGACCACAATCCCATAGTTGCAGAAGTACGTCTTAGATTAAAATCAGCTAAAAAATCACAAAAGAAAAAGAAAATTGATGTAGAAAAATTGAAAGGCCCGAACATAAATAAAAGTGCCAAGACACAGCTTAACTTGCGGTTACAACATATTAACATAGAAGAAAAAAAAAGTGTGGAATCTCTTTGGAATAGCTTAAAGAATGCCATCGTAATAACAGGTATTGAAAAAGTAGGTTATGTGAATAATATAAAACAACAGGAATGGATGACAGATGAGATTCTTTCACTTATTGATACAAGAAGAATGTACAAAAACAAAGACCTAGCCAGGTATACAGAAACACATAACATCATCAACAAAAAAATAAAAGAAGCCAAGGAAAATTGGATGAAAAATTTATGTACTGAAATTGAACTGCTTCAGAAGAAACATGATAATTTCAATTTGTATAAGAAAATCAACGAAATTTCCGGAAAACTCAGGAAAAAGCAAGCAGTGTCTCTAAGAGACGAAAGTGGAAAAATAGTTCTAGAAGAAGAGAATAAAGCACAGATCTGGATAAAATATGTAACAGAACTTTTCAATGATACTAGACAGAAGCCTATAAATATAAAAGATAACATTCAAGGACCAGCAATCATGAAATGCGAAATAGAGAATGCTATACGAACAAGTAAAACAGGAAAAGCCAGTGGACCAGATGGTGTGCAAACAGAATTTTTAAAATTAATAGAACCAGCATCAAACTTCTTGAAAAACTATTTAATGAAATATATGAAAGTGATGAATTTCCATCAGATTGGCTCAAATCTACATTTATCACTGTCCCAAAGAAACCCAAAGCGAATTCCTGTGGTGACTTCCGAATTATTAGCCTATTGAGCCAAACATTAAAAATATTTTTGAAAGTAATTCAGAATCACATTTATAGAAAAAGTTAAGAAATTCTAAGTGAAACACAATTCGGCTTTCGGAATGGTTTTGGCACTAGAGGGGCCCTTTTCTGTACCCAAATATTGATACAAAAATGCATAGAAAAACAGAAATCTGTCTTTATGTGTTTCATAGATTTTGAAAAAGCATTCGACAAAGTCAGACACACTAACTTAATAGAAGTCCTTCAACAAATAAGGCTAGACGAACAAGACATAAGACTAATAACAAATCTGTATTGGAATCAGTCAACTACCGTTCAATTAGACAACATTACCACCAGTGATATTAACATCGAAAGAGGAGTGAGACAAGGATGCGTGCTCTCACCACTCTTGTTCAACATATATGCAGAGGTAATCTTTAAAAAAGCATTGGAAGAATGTCCAGAGGGAATTACAATAAATGGAAAGATTGTTAACAACCTACGATATGCAGATGACACCGTGCTAATTTCAAATAATATTATGGATCTCCAAAAACTCATTGACAGAGTATACATAGAAAGCCAAAGAATGGGAATAAATATAAACATCAACAAGACAAAATACATGATCATCAGCAAACATCCAGCCTCATCAATGAAACTGACACTCAATGGGAAAAATATTGATCAAGTGTCAAGATATAAATATCTTGGTTGCTGGCTTAATGAACGGTGGGATCCAGAAATAGATATAAAGAAAAGGATTGAAGTTGGACGGCAGTCCTTCATGAAAATGAGAACACTATTCTGCAATAAAGACCTAAACATGGAAGTCAGATGCCGAATGCTGAAATGCTACGTGTGGTCTATTCTGCTCTGTGGAGTTGAAACATGGACATTGAAGGCAACAGCCATCAAGAAAATCGAAGCCTTTGAGATGTGGCTATACAGAAGAATGCTAAAGATATCATGGACAGAAAAAATTATCAATGAAGATGTCTTAAAATCCAATGGCAAAGCTAAACATCTTGTACAAATAATCAAGAAACGCAAAACATCATATCTTGGCCACATCATGAGAAACAGCAAATACCAACTTCTACAAACTATTTTGGTAGGAAGAATTGATGGCAAAGGAACTAGAGGAAGAAAAAGAATATCATGGTTTGACAACATCAAGACGTGGACAGGAAAGAGCAGTGCACAACTGCTCAGATTAGCACAAGAGCGCAGTTTGTTCGCCAAGATGGTCGCTGACCTTCGATAGAAGATAGCACAATAAGAAGAAGTGTCTTCATGCTCCACGGTAGAGTGAGGACGACCATATGCAAATGTCTAGTTTAGCTTGCAAGTCGGCTCCATTCAAGCAGAGGTACGCGGATATTTCGACACATTGTGGCAAGAGGTTTGCGACAAGTAGGCCTATATGCAGGAAGGCCTGTAGTCTGCGTTCCCTTTATCCACAGCTCATCGTAGAGAACGTTTTCAGTGGTGTTGCATCCATAAAATGGAACAAGACAGCAATGGTCTAATGTACTCTTTACAGATGAGAGTCCATTTTGCCTTTCCTCCGATTCTAGACGACACTTTATCTGGCGTGAAAGTGGCACTGCTTACCACCGCGAGAATGTTCTTGAAAGGGATAGATACGTCGATACTGGGGTCATGGTGTAAAGAAACATTATACTTATTGGACGCACCGAGCTACAAGTGCTGGAAAAAGGGACTATGAGTGGTGAATGAATGATATTGCAAGGAAGTTCTTCAACGTCATGTTCTACTGTTCCGCGGTGCTTAACGTGAAAAATTCAATTTTAAGAATGACAATGACACGCCAATCGTACACAAGCACTGGTGATACTTCTAGAGACCAAAGGTATTAATCGAAGCAGACTCCCCAGATTTTAACCCCATAGAACACATTTGGGACGCAATAGGGAGACCCACTGCTGCTCGTAATTACCCTTCAGAAAACAAACAAGGCCTTATTATTGCTCTGGAGGAGTGGACCAAGAACTCCTGAATCGCTTGGTGGTACTGTTGTGAGAGCATCGCAGTCCGGGGTTTTGCATCCCGCAAGCAGGCAAACCGACCCCGTGAACACACACGGATTACCGTCATGAATACTACTCTTAGTGGATGCAGCAACGAGTGACGAACCGGCCGCATTAATTTCGTCGTATACCCCTCCTTAGGGGTACCTACCGTCCTAAATGGATGGATGAGATCAATCAATCAAATACTACAAAGAAACTTGAATTCGGAACTAAGCAGAAAGAAACGAAGCGAGTGGAGGAATCGAAATGGAAACGGCAGAAGAATCAACCCCATTTGCAGAATATATTAATTCTAATATTCATAAGTCGTTTCGTTTAACTCGGTAATGTTTCTTAGCTTCTGAACGTAAGAAAACAACAGATGTGCATTCAAATAGAAAGAAAAGAAAGAACATCATAAGTGCAATGTACAGAATAAGAAGAGAACGAAATTTAGACAGACTTGATATGAGATCTGTTAAAATTGCGTTTATTCCAAACATCAAACATTTAAACATTATACAAAATTTAGCTCGAAGCAGTGGGATGATAACTGTTCTTTGGTTGTGCCATATTGCTATCTTGAGTGTGGTACATCAATTTTCTAAATGTGGACTAAAATTGAACTTGGTGGGTTGCCCAATTTCATCAGTGTCTCGAGCACTTTGAGAGATGAAAGAAGTAATATTCGGTTAGTCAATAACAAAAACAAAAATGTCTGCTTCTGACACCAAAATGAATTCCTATTACGTTTTGGAAAAGTAGGCAATCGCCATAAACTTGCTGTGCTCATAACGAAATTCAGTCTTTTTCTCGTAACTAGAGAGTAAAGAGCCAAATTTATCACTCGGTTGTTCCTGCTTTTATTCGGAGGTAAGTGTGCGCCCCAACGCTCGCCTTGCTAATCAAGATGCTGCTTTCTTGTTTTATGCAGTCTTCCTTCAAACACTTCACTACAATCCCACTTTAATAAGTGATTCTTGTCCTATATTAATTTCTTTCAACAAAGTTTCCCAGGAGAAAAGTCACAGACAATTTTAGGTATAAAAGGAAAATGCAGTAAAATATGGTTTTATTCATGAGAGAGCGAGAGAGAGAGAGAGAGAGAGAGAGAAGAAAACAAGAAAAAATATATACAGCAAGCATAGTGACTCTAAATGTATTCTGATTGATCAGAGCTTGTGTAATTCGCTTGTGTAAATCTCAAAAACATCTTCCTCACCCACTGATTCCCTCTAGCAGTCCCATTTTGTCTTCGCCGATACAGAATATCCAAAAAGTTATATTTTACATTAAAATTTCAGGACGGAAAATGAAGCATTTGGCGAAGAGTAAAAGGAATGTTCGATAGCTTGTAACATTAATGAACGACTTACATAAATTTAGCCACTGACATAGAATGAGTAATCACGAATGGTACACTTCTATGGTACACTTTTAATGGTACACTTTTTTATTACTTCATAATCCTTTTTAATTTACCTCAATTTTTGTCTGAGCTTTTTTTCTCCTTGTTCCTCCCTGTTCGTACCATGACCAGAAAATTTTCAGGAGTGTGCACTCTAGTGACATTTTTTTTTTCTTAATCTTCACACATTTGGACACCAGAATGGCCCCTTTAGGACCAATGGGCTCACCTGCTAAGCTCCACCTGAATTGCCTTGCAGGTTTATAGTAACCATTTTTTCTCTTCGCTCAAAAAGAGTCAGGCCATTAAAAAAATTCCGAAAGTTTGTATCTGAGTCGTCCTCGTACTTTATTTTACCCATAATTCCAAGAACTGTTCAGGACAATACAGGATTATCTCTGGTCAGCGACATACAGGTTGATAAAATCCAACGTGTACACCAGATGGCGCCAGGAGGGTCCTCGTCCAAACTTGATGTGTCTCAAATTTAGCCTTGAAGCAATTATTATTCCTGCTGTGCGCTATTGCGTCGGTGCAACACTCAACCCCGCAAAATAAACAAGCAGATCCAAATTTGAGCATCACTCACACACACACACACACACACACACACACACACACACACACACACACACACACACACACACACACACACACACACACACGCAGAATAATAAAAATAAAAGCAAAAAAAAATTCGATGATTGGTTTTCTCATTTCCTTTCTGCAAATCAAATTTTAAAATGAAAAGAAAAATTCACAGTACGCAAACACGTCGCTTCTTAAGCTCTGAAACTTAAGAAGCGAGTGGTCCTACATGGATGCGTTAAAGAACGAGTTAGATAGTCTGCAGCAGCGCCCTCTAGACGCGCAGGCTCAGAATATTCGGACTTCCGGTTCTGTAGAGCAAACGGAAGTTTTGTGTTTCAGCAATCTACTTCCTTTCGGCATTCGGACTGTTTTTTAGTTTCGTTTGCTTCGTAAGAGGTCACCTAACGGACCACCAGAAGCACCGTTCGCCTCCGCCAACACCACAAGGCAAACAGACGACGGATGTGATAGGGTTGGACTATCGAGCTCTCGGTGGTTGCGAAGCTTCGCTGGAGAGCGGGCGGCCATTGTGGATGCAGCCTATTCACCAGGGGTGGTTTGACGTCAGCAGAAAGGGGCGGTAGTGCGGAATAGGTCGTGACTTTTCCGAAGGAAGGAGAAACAGGGAAGAGAGTGACTTTTTTCCGTTTATTTATTTTGCCTATCGGAGTCCTCGTGAGTCTTCCTTTGTGCCTGTCCGTAGTACGCTAATATGCACCTTCTAATAAATAACGTTGGGAATTGTTTCGTCGCTTCTGTCGTGACGGAGACGCTCTATGAAGCGCTTCGGAAGGATCTGGAACTGAAGCAGGTAGGTGTCTTTCGTTTCCTTACTTTAGTTGCTTTAAAATGAACAGAAATTGATTTGAATTTCAATTGTGATAAAATATTTATCCCCTAAATCCAATAAAGTGATTGGCTTCACTGTCCCTCGATTCGAATTGATTGAATTCTGGAGTGCGCCGTTTCTACTTTTTTCTAACCTCGTTTATTTCCCCTGAATAATCCGTCTCTTCTGTTTCCCAGTATCCGGTCTCATAACAACCGTTTTTCCATCTGGACCCGCGGGGGGGGGGCATTTGGATCTTAAACGGCGTGTGTAACGTCTCATGACGTGGAGAACTACGGGTTCACACGCACCGAAAAAGAGAAGGGGAATGAGAAAGATTGTAATCACACACGTACGATAATGAAAAAAAAAAAAAAAACGTTTCCCCTCACTGTTCCACCGCTGAACGGTCTCCATGCAGTCAGTCGCACACCCCCACCCAAGGCAGGCGCCAGAGCGGTCATTTCCCGCTGATGACGTGTAGCCAACGACAAGTGACCATTGCCGAACTACCGGGACCGCCCTGCCACCTGGCCGTGCTGGGATTAATGTAACTCATGCGCGTGCGTGCGTGCTGCTCTACGCGCTGTCCTTCCTCCTCTCTTTCGCTTGGAGGAAGTTGATCAATAGGCTGATGCAGCAATATCGAGATTTTATGGACTACCCATCGTAGCGATCGATCTCTTCCGTCATGCTGTGCAGTTAATTTTATCCGTTGAATTTCCCTCAGTGCATAGCATGCGGAAGGAGAATCTGCCCTGAGCCAATCGCTTTAAAAAAAAATAATAATAAAATAGTATTTTTAGCTAATTCAGAGCACCTGCTCCAGTACAGAATTCACATTAAATTGGCAGACAAACAGACAGCAAACACTCGTCTACTTCATGATGTATTCTAAATTCTCATGCAACATTTACATTCACTTGAGCTGTTCAAAACGGGAAATTGTTAATTCTGAAATTAAATGCAAGTTCAGGAACAGTTTGTGTTCAGTGCACACAAGATAAAACTTCGTTCTTTTTTAGTAGCACATGTTAAAACGTAATAATCGTTAATCAAATGGCTTAAAAATGGAAAATGTTGAGCAATTCTCGTGACTTCTCGCACGCATGAAACTGCGTGCGCGTTATTCCAAAGTGGATATGATTCAGATTTTTTAGGAACGGAGGTGCGTTTAGCTGAATAATGATCACCTAGCGTCCTCTGTGGGAGTCTTTTTCTTAGAAGAAAACGCCTTCGTTTTACTGATTTATATAAAACAGAAACATGGAATGTAAGAAGTATGTATGAATGAAATCTGGAACTGGTAAAGAAACGAGAAGAAGTCAAGTTAAGATGGTAGGAATCAGAGAACTGAGATGGACAGGAATGGATCAATTCGATACCTATGATTTCATGATGTATTACTCTCACATATGAAAACCCTCGAAGATAAGGTAGAGGAATTTTACAGCAGCTTACAACAGGTAGTATACAGCATCGATAAAACAGATTTTCTCATGATATTAGGTGATTGGAATGCAAAAGTGGGTGAAAAATAAGAACGAGGCATCTGGAAAATTTGGCATACTGTGTTGTCAATGGAGGGCTCTTGTAGTAATAATAATAATAGTAATAATAATCCACAAAAGGTCTGATTCTGACTCTTAATAGTTATCTTGCCTTAAAAACATCTCAAAGAACTTCAGACGTTGCTGAAAATTTCAAGAAGGCCTTCATCTTCTTGAAATTTTCTATGCATCTTCTTGTAGTAACCGAGAAGGCTGTAGTAAGTATTCGGTTGTCAGAGTTTTTGCTAGAGAGAGACAGATGCGTTTCTCTGATTACGGGAACTGCAGTCTGTCTTTTAACATTCTGAGCATGCGTTAAATTGAGTTTAGTGATTCCACAAATTCTGACTAATTTCAAACAAGAAAAAGTTCCTCAGCGCACTCTGTTATTATTCTCGCGTGACGTGCGATTAATAAATGTTGTATAATGGATCCAAAAACGAAGAAAAGCAAAGTAAAAGTGCAAATTACATTTAGAATAAATTACTGGACCCTTGAAACCATAAAACCGCGTTAGGTTTTGCGACTTTTTTGTTTTATTTCCATTCTCATTTGTGAGGCAGAAAGACAATTACACTGAGCAAAAAGTGTTGGCTTTTCTTCTGCCATGAAGAACGTGGCTAATGCCAGAAAAAGATAATTTCAGACATCCATAATTAATGCAATTTCTTTACTTTTGGAGTCGAAGAGATCCTCATCACATGACTCTGTTTGACTTTTACTACCGATCGTGTCGCGTCCGGCGTTTGTGACGGCACCAGGTTTAAGAATTTAGGAATGATCAACTTAAGACCGAAGTGTTTCATACTTTTCTTTTTTTTTTGTAATCCCAAAAGGATTTCGTTGTCCCTTCGATACATTAAGTATCCGTATCTTCGCATTCGCAGTTATCGGCCTCCTTCTTTTACAACTGTCATTCTTTCGGTAAAGGAGAGAGACAGAAGAAGAAGAAGAAAAAATCTCAAGACAAACAAGAGAAGGTGGCAAAAAATAGAGCTCTGATTCCACAGACGTTCTGCCAATTTTACGAGCGAATGACTTTTCGTTCATGGCGGCTGCAGCGACCCTTCTTGGGAACGCTGAGTCTAAATGAATTTCTTTGTGTCTGCGATTGGGTTTACTGAGAGCTGGACAGCAAAAAAAAGGAGAAATTGTCACCTGAAGCCTCATTCCAATCGCAAGAGGATTGGTTCCGTAGTGTTCAGTTTTAATTACCTTAAAGGAAAAAAAAACAGAGAGAGAGAAAGAAAGAAAGAAAGAAAGAAAGAGGTAGAGAGAGAGAGAGAGAATGTTCTGCTATGGAAATCATAAAAATGCAATATTTCCGTATTTAGTTTTATATAAAAAAGTTTCCGCAGTGATTGCACAAGATGAAGTCAAATTTTGAAAGGATGGGAGGAGAATATACAGGTAGGGGTAACATACAAGGTGGGAGGGGAATGTTAGTCTGTTAATTCACCATTCGTACATTTTCAGCATCTCGTGCGCTCTGTTCCTAATGCGATGCATCCACTTGGTCAACCTTCCATGTAGAAGTAGTAAAGTTAAATATAACTGCCTTGTTGGGCTTAATTTCATTTAATTTTTATTTGAATATTTATTTAAAGAAATAGGGTGCTTAAGGGTCAAAGCTATATAACGGAGAGGAAACCTCCACATAGCCTTTAAAGGAATGCGGAGAACCGATCAGCGCATCTGACCTAATGTCCAATCCTCAACTTCTCGTGGTGCACGCTGTTAGGTATCTACCGGGATACCAAAGGAACGAGGATGGACTGGCAATTTCGGATTTAGCCGACTAAATTGTATTCTTATTTGCTTAAACCACAATAAAAATGATGGTACAACTTGACAGAATTTCATGCCAGCTGGGGCGTCACACGATTAAACAAGGCCCCCGTTGTTTTCGCCAGGGAACCAGTTCAAACAGCGAACAGTCAGCTACTGAACTAAACCCCAAAACCCATCCCAACTCAACATCACAAGAGTTCAAGATCGGTACTATCAACATAGGAAGCTTGGATGGCAAAGAAATGGATCTATGGAGGTATGAAAGTCTTACAGAGGCTGCACTGCATAGTTCAAAAAGCCTGGACAGAGGGACGAATTCCCGATGATTGGAGTAGAGCTCTCATACTACCCATATATAAAAAGAGAAATAAAACTGAATGTGAGAATTACAGAGACATTTCATTACTGAGTGTTCCTGGTAAGATATATGCAAGTATCCTTGAGAAACGGTTGAGAAGGATTGTGGAAGAGAAGTTTGGTGAAGAACAAGCTAGATTACATTCAGGCCAAATAGAGACTGTAAGGATCAGATTTTCACTTTACGACAAATAGTGGCGAAATCATGGGAATATAACAAAGATCTGTATTTAAGTTTTGTATATCTGGGCTTATGAAAAAAGTGACACGAGAGAAGCTATTCAACACGCTACAGTTATATGGTGTCAACGGGACATTATATCAAGCAATACTTAGTCTTTATTTGAGTTGCAGGTCAGCAGTTAGAATTGAAGGAAGTACAGGAAGGTGGTTTAATGTTAAATCTGATGTGAGACAAGGATGTACATTATCCCCTCTGTTATTCATTATCTATATGGATCACATCATGAAGGAAAGTGGTATTAAATCTGATATCAGAATTGGATATGTTAATGCCAGCTTTTTGCTTTATGCGGATGATGTTATACTTCTAAATAAATCCATTACAAGTCTGCAAGATTCCCTGACTAAATTGAATAACTGTTGTAATGGATATGGTATGAAGGTCAGTATTAAAATGACAAAGACAATGAAAATAGGCAGAAACATTGAAAATATCAACTGCATTGTGAATGGAGAACCTATAGAACAAGCAAAACATTTCAGCTAGTTTGGCACGATTTTTAATGAAGATAGTAAATTAAATATGGAAATAGTTAACAGAATCAACAAAGCTGGTACGGTAGGAAGTCAATTGAATAAATTCATGTGGAATAAGAGAGAAATTAGCTGTAAACAATACAGAGTTCAAACCAGTTTTAACTTATGGATATGAGAGCTGGGTCAGAAGTGAAACACTTGACCAAAGACTAGAGACGACAGATATGAGAGACCTGAAAAGATTAGAGGCATGAACGGATGGCATCAATGGCAATATCTTATTAAAAACGAGGATATTAAGAAAGAACTACTTGACATTGTCAGCATCCAGGAATGCGTTAGCAGAGCTAATCTCAGGTGGTATGGTCATTTGAACAGATTGGGCGAGGAAAGATTAGCAAAACAAGTGTTCTCTGCCAGGTTGGCAGCAAAACGACCCAGAGGAAGGCCAAGATATAGGTGGATTGATACGGTCCAAAGTGCCTTTCAAGACAGAAATGTAAGATCTGATAATGCTGGAGTCTTGACAAATAACAAACTGATTTGGAAGAAAATTGCAGATAGGGAGTTAGTAATGATGTTATTTTAGTACTATCATATCCTGTACTCCACTTGAAGGTACATATCAGGAATTTCATGATGATGATGATGAGAAATGTTATTTGAATGGTTGCTGTAGACGACATTGCCGAATGTCCTAATCTTGATTAAGCCTAATGACTACGAGAGCATGTTCTGAGACATGATGATTGCTATTCCAAATTAACAGGAATGAGAGCGAATTCGTTCTCTTTGATTTTCACTCCCAGGTTCTTCAGGTTCTCCCCCAGGTTCTTCGGTCGCTTCTTCCGGAAGTGACAAAGAACTACGAGAAAGAATTGTTGAAGTTATAATTTTCCTTGAAGGAACGGGAATACCTCGTCCTTCTGTCACGTGTATCTAGCTTGAAAGGGTTCATTATCAGTGGAAACAAGTACGTTGGAAAAGAAAAACCCTGAGCATGCGTAGAAACGTGGACCAACATCACGAATCGTGTGTAGCAATTATTTTCTGACTTTACATCTGAAATCTGAAAACCCACAAAATTATTTCTGCTATTTGAAGAAGAAGAAAGGCTCGTGGTTCAGGTAACACGCTGTATACACTAATTAAAATAAAGGCGAGCCTACTTTTTAAGAAATGAATCAACTGCAGACTGCGAAAAATCTCCTTCCGACTTTAAAATGCTTAAACCTTTTGCTGGATGATCGTTTGAGAAACTGATTGAGTCTGTTGTTCAAATATCACATTTGGAGATTAATACCGGAATACACCCACATTTCTACATAGGGTGATGCCCTTAGGGCGATGTGAAGAACTGAGCCTCTACGGCCAAGATAATTTCGATGCACAGCACGAATTGGTCTCACCGCGTCATCCGGATTCAGCTGCTCACAAGGTCATTCATTCTGCGTCATATTTCCGCATTTGTGGTCCGAGCGATCTCTCCGAATCTTGCCGAGGGGCGTTTGAAATGATGCCAGTAAAGAGATTATGCGAACAAATATAAACAACGTCTCAGCTTACAAAGCTGATAAGGAGGCTCTTAGCCTTTCGTAACTTAGGCTGTCGATAATTGATTTCAGTTAGCAACGGAGTAGCGGTTTGATCCAGCATTTGCATTAATGGCTGATGAGAAGCCTATTTTTCCGCGCACAATGGATTTCTCTGTCCGTTAACCTCTCCCATTTCTTTTCTTTCGTTCAGGGTAAGATATGTCGGCTGCACTTTCGCTCCAAGTCCCAGGAGGCGTTTTAACTGCGAGATAAAACGGTCCGCCGTTAACTTCGGATGAATTATTGCAAAGTAACTGAAATTTTAGTCCAGTTGTAAGTCTCAGAATCCCCGCGCAGACCCGGAGATTGATGCTGGAGATTTCTGGATGTTTCTTTCTTTCTCTAAACCGAATTCGCTTTCCTTTCTTGCTCAAGGAAAGGAAAGTGAATTCGGTTTAGAGAAAGAAAGAAACATCCAGAAATCTCTGGCATCGATCGAAAATGAATGGTGGAGAGAAGAAAAAAAAAAGACGTTGGAAGTTCGATGAATGTGCTGTCCTCAGAGCGATTACTGCGACTAACCTCTAACCCCTCTTTCTCTTCGAATGCCAACAAAGCTTCGGCAAGAAACATCACTATCGAATCCTCTTCTGCGAAGTCTGAAATTCACAAACTCGACAAGGGAGGCTAAACTTGCCATCAAACATTGTGTGGCTGTCTCATATCGCATGAAAAAAAACAATAATAAACGTCCCCAAGTGTCGCATTTGGTGAGTGAAACAGAGTCCCTCTAAACCATCTGTTCACTGTCTGTGAGACTTTCTTTTACTTTTAATTTCTCAGTCTATTCAGGAATGTGTTCCTCTGTTGCACCCACAAGAATCGGAGCGAATCATTTGTCGCCAAGGAATTCGCAGAATTCGGTAATCGCCTTTACAGCTTTGACTTCTTCCCTTCGGTAAACAAAAAGCAGAAATCTTTCTTACGACGCACTCACACGAAACTTTTATGGGACTTTTGAAAGATATCGGATCACTGCCCCTAAATGTTCGCTAGCTCAAGGTCTGATGAACACCCTCCCCAACGTTTCCTTGGCAACCAATCAATCCGAAGATTGCCGCAGCATCAGTTCTTAAATGCGCATTATGCGTGGTGTGTTTCCGTGCCGCTGAACATTAATTGCTCGTCCAGGTGGGCTCCAATACCGTCCCTTGCGGACAACTTCCCTCAAGGACTGCGTTCATCACGGGTGCAGACTCTTCGCGACTTAAGAAGCGCATTCAGAAGTGTTGAAATCAGTGAATTTGTCCTTTGAGATGGATTCGCCCTCCACCGAAGGATATTTATATGAAACCTAAGCGAACTGTGTTGTAAGCAGTGCCACCTAGTGACGAAGAGCGAAATACTGCCTGACACCATCACTAACTCTCGTCTGTCAACTCAACCTTTAACGTGAGTCCCAAGCACGTGCGAGAGAGCTTCGATAAGCAAACAGCAGTGGAAGCAAAGAAATGAAAATTGAATTCCTTGGATCGGTTCATCTGTTCGGAGCGAACCAGGCGGAGGCACCTTCGCCAGCCTGGACGATGGATGAGCAATGGTGGAATGAAATATGCACGTCCTCCCTCTCCTTTTGATGGATGGACCCTGACAAGTGAATAAGGATAGCAGCTTTCGGATGCACGGCACCACTTCTCCAATTTCCCTTGCAAACGTCTTCAATGCATCGTTTGACTTCTCGCCACGAAAGGGTGTTCTCGTTTTTCTTTCTCCCCGAATCAAGTTGTGTCCGTTCCTTTGCCAGAGTTAGTGTTGCACCAGACGGGGAAAAGTGCATCCTGTGAAATGCGAAAAACCGTTATCATCTTGATCTACGTGACCCCAACTCACCTCCCCCCCCAAAAAAAAAACTATCGGTACTTATTAGCTCACGCATCCGCCCAGTCTTAGCTTGACAATGACGCCATTATTGTTCACGAGCAATTAAATCACGCTTCTGCCACGTGCCAACAGAGCAACTCACGCAAAGGTACCATCAGGCCTACGGGTAGTGACGTCATGTCCGATCCACACGTCCCCTAATCGAAGCTACAAAATCGATTCCCGGCTACGAGTAATGAAGAGGTGATTAGGGTTAGAGAAAGAGGCTTCTGTAGCGTCATCTGTCCATGGAGAAGCAAAAGTGATTGCATAAATTGAGTTTTTATGAGTCATATTCGACTAATTTTAAGTCAATATTAGTCGAATTTTACAAAGAGCCTTATAGCCATAATACAAGGGAAGGCTTGTTTGTTCAATATGCAAATTTGTCAGGCTCAATCACCAGGTTGTGTGTGGGCAGGTATCCCCTCTGAGAATTTTTATTACTCTTGTGGCTGAAGATCCGATAAACGCACAAACGTTCTCCAATTCATTTTTCCTCGGAGTTCACGACGAAATGCGAAGCGAATGAACTATCCAAATGGAATTATTAACCACTCTCTCTCTCTCTCTCTCTCTCTCTCTGCACGACTCCATCTGCTCAAAGTCACTGAATCAAAATGCAGGTCGTCGTTTAACGTCTCGACTTCTTAATCACACAGGGAGGGTAGAAGGCATGGAAATATGTCATTAGCGCCCTCTGTCATTCAAAAGGAGTGGGTGCGCCGTTAAGAAAATTAGTGATGTTTCGACTCCAACCAAGAACGAGCCAGTCAGGACGACTCACAATCTGACATAATGAGTCCCAATGTAGCACGAGTCGTGAGAACAGTGTCTTAGGGAGAAAGGGAAAGACGCCAAGGCAGAAACGGTGCGAATCAGTAAAAAAAAATAATAATAATAAAAGCTCTTCTTTTTCTTTATTTCAACTACCGCAGAATGTTTCCATTCGGTAGTTCGTTACAATCACGAAGAAACTCGGGAAATCCTCTCGGGGTGTAGTTTGAGCTCGTGTAGGGCATCCAAAGCGTGCTCGATATGCAGGTACATGTTTCCAGCCTGTCCTGGGAAGAGAGAAGGTCGAACCTCGTCAGCTTCTTTCCTGATGATTCGCCAAATCAAACGAGGGTCGAGATCCACGTGAATCCGATGTTCTGAAAGCAATTTTCCAGGCCTCGGCGACGCTTGTGCTTTACTCGTATTCCTCCGGGATTGTTTCCTTTTTCTGCATCAGCTTCTTTAAGGTTCCTGTGCCTGAAAGCAAATGATGAGCACTCATCTCTAATGGCGACCGTGCTTGTCAGGACGAGTGATAAAATCCAGTGGGAATACGAAGGATCCACTGATACGATCACTACCGCCCTCTGATGTTATTAACCCTCTCTCCGCGCGCACACACACACACACAAATTCGCTGACCATAAGCACACCAGTCAGCATTTTGTGTTTCAGGAACAACTTAGAATTTGTTCGGGATTACTTTCCTTCAAGGATCATTCCGTGGAGGACGAGTTGTTTGGACACCCTCGCCAGTTTGCAGCAGCGTCTTTGTCGTGTCGTCACAGTAAACTGTCCTCTAAACTATGAGAACGTCGTACAAAAGGTTGGGTGGAGATAATTCACGCATAGTTGACTGCGAACAAGTAACGGCAGAGAACTTTGAACTCGTCTGATCTTTCCTTAAGTGCTGTTTGGGTCTCACCTGGGAAGCGACAAAGAATAGCAAGTCTTGGGTATGTCATCGAAAGAGATGTAAGAGGAGGTTGTTGCGTTATAGAAGTCACAAAGGTTGGAAAGTAGAGTGAGTTTGTGTTCAATTTACGGATTTATGCATGGCTGAGAGGGCAATGGTTGTTCTCCTTTTTTCAGATCTGGTTTTGCAGGGTCAAAAACCCATTCGCTATCAGAGACAGCTTAATCCATTTCAGCTAAATATCTTTCAAAGATTCTTCCCATCTCCTAAACAGAATTCGAGCCCAGGTATTCCCAATCAGACAGGCAAAGAAAAAAGACCGGCAACGAGATTATGGGAGACTGAGTCATTGCTATGATTTCCATAATAACACAAATGCAATTGGGGAAAAAATGTAAATAGGGTCGTTTCGGTGGTTGATCAACAGAAAAAGACACTTGTGAGAGGAGGAATGTGTGAACATTACATTAAATCGTTTCTTCTCTCGCTCAGACACCAGGAGAGCGAACAGAAGAGGGGAACGCGTCGAAACAAACAGGAAGTGATAGAGGATGACCGAGAATCACTCTAAAGTTGATTAAGTGCCCACTTACCCAGATAGCCTTTCAGCTTGAAGGGCCTCCAGCAGCAAATATATTTGCTGCTGGAGGCCCACTTAGCATGCCTACTTAGAATACTGTGAGGGCATAAGGAATAGGCAAAGATCTGACGGGATTTCTGCAATCCAAATGAGACATTTTATTTTATGTAAATAAAGTCAACGTTATTATTTCGATGTGGAATCATTTAAAAATGGCGCATTAAAAAAAATGGAAAAGTACATTTTAAGCGTTTTTATATTATATAAAACACCTAACCCGTCGATTATATTTCATAATTGCAAAATATAGTTCCTCAGTTCCGGAGAGGTCATCTGAAATTCTCGTCAGTGACGTCAGAATTGCGCTGCTCGTGATATTCTTAGCTGCCGCCTGTTCTTATCACGAAACGTGAAGAGAATTTCTTTGTGAACCCGTTCGCGATGTTTTCGTTCTTCTCGTGCCAGGAGAGGACGAGGAGAAGACACAAAAAGAAAGAGCGAAAGGAGGAGGAGGAGAAAGAGATGTTTATTCAAGGAATTGCGAGTGTTGATTTTCGGGGTGTCTAATGAGAGGTTACAAGTTCATCGCGTACGCAGGTGGGAAGGCGTTTTTGCGCTTCCCTTTTAGCGAGGAGGAGCTGACGGAAGACGCAATTAAAATTAAGAATGTCGGCCGGAAAAAAACGTTAGAACGACGTGATTAAATGCGTTCGACATTGCATAAACATGAGCCGAGCGGAGCATAAAAGAGGCAAAAGTCGCTTCGAAGGATTTCTGCGAATAGTTGGTGACGCGTCGTCACTCAAGGAAGTCAGTTTCTCTCTCTCCCCGGAACCTTGTCTTCACACAAAGAAACTCAGCTTGGGAGAGAATTCGCTTCGCGGGTGGGAAAATCAATTCAGGAAACCAAAAAAAAAAAAAAGTCAGTGCTAAAAAATACGCTGATTTGATTAATTACGTCCAAGCAGAATAAAGACGGGGAGGGGTAGGGACAGGACGAGATGAGGGCTGACAGTCCTCACCGTGTACACGAAATGATTCGTTGCGGCGATAGGCGTCCGCAGAAAATTTTCCAGGGGGCACAAAGCCTGGAGACAAATAATTACATCAATAAATTTTAATTTAATTTTTTGGTTTTTTTTTACAAGTAGATTAGTATTGCATCAATACAAAAACGCATACATAATGTATATAAATTTACAATATAAAAGAAACAAAAATTTAATATATATATATATATATATATATATATATATAATTTCAATAATCACGTATAAGAATTGAAATCTCCGTCTGTCGCTTGCAAACCTTAATGACATTTTCAATAAATTTCTTCTTTACCTCTTCTAGTTTCTTCCTGTGCACACTCATCATACATAAATGCGTTTCTGAGGTAGTGGACCTTAACCATGTTTTCACACTTCTTAAGCTGCTGAAACTTCTTTAAATGGTGCAAGTCGTAACAAGTAACGTCGTACCAACAGTTATTGCCGAATTAATATAAGGGAAATACTCGTAATGTTCCAAAACGTCTGGTAAAGTTTGGGGAATATCAGTCGAAGGAAAATTTGTCCATTTTTCATAACACGTTGTTGCCTCTTTTTCTAAATAATGTAAATTGTATTTTTCTCTTATCTTTTGACGTTGTTTTTGAACTTTATTTCATCTATTTTTAGAATATGCTTGGGATGAAGCTGAAATACTGAAAATGCTACTTCGTTATCCGAGAAAATCTTGATTTTAAGGAGAAAATTGAAAAATATAAGTATGGGATAATATCGATTGCCGATAATAGTCTTCAGGTGTGATTCCACGTATTTTCATCTATATTTCTATATGTAACATCGTCTAGTATTTCTATTTATTGTTTTGTTGGAAGTTTATTTTCCACTTGGTTAGACTATAATAAATTTAGTTTAATCCTTCATCCAAGTTTAAGCAAGCAAAGTTTGCGCCTGAAAATATCTTCAGGACTGAGGCAACTCGTAGTAAACGTGGACCAACCTCTCATCACTCCTTGTCTCAGTATCTCCCATAATGCAAAGCACATCTCCTTGCGGACATGTATGCTGCTATATAACGAGTTTCCTCAGCCCTGAAGATACTTTAGGCGCAAACTTTGTCTGCTTACACTTGGATGAAGGATTAAACTTCATCCAAAACAATAAATTTATTATTTATTGTTTTGGTTTTATTGTTAATTTTTCAGTCATATTTAGTGAAGGTTACATATCTCAATCACTTTTACGATTATAATTTGTGGTACCGGGGGGAGGCAAGTTGTCCCGTTTTGCCCCTCTGCGGACGCCCATGGTTGCGGCATAGAGGTAGTCAACTACGCAGTAATGATAATTTCCTCGGGGGAAAGTATCAAAGTAAACAGTAGAACATGACCCCCCTTAAAGCGAGGGGAGTTGCTGATAAAGGCTTCAGTGGGGTGATAAAAGTGCTGGTTTCGTGATAATGGGACAGGGGAAGCCTCACAATCGCCCAAAAGAGTATCCGAGCAGAAAGAGTAAAAAGCTTTGCTTATCGCATTGACGAGTGGGCATAAGAGAAATGTTATTCGCTCCTTTTATGAGCCAACCTTCGGGGGTGTGCTGTCACTGGGTGGTCCGTGGGATTCCTGGAATTTGTAGGGTTCAACCAGGTTCTGTGCGTAGAAACGGATGGACTCGACAAGGCGAGAGAGGATGGTTCCTGTATTGGGAAACATTTCCATACGTTTTCATATTGTTATTCACGCGATCACATTTCGATGTGGGTGTCCTGAATTAAAAGGAAACGTGTGTGACGTAAGGGATGACGCCACCCAATGAATTTAAGGCTGCTAAAGGTGGCATTGCCGACCTGGTTGGCAGAGTGGTTGGCACATCCGCTCTCCAGCCAAAAGGTTGCGGACTCGAATCCTGTCATGGGCATGGATGGTTGGGATTTTCCTACTAATTTTCTGTGTGGAAACGACACTGCGACCCTACTTTTCTCTCTTGTAGCAGAAGGCGTCACTCCCAAAATTCTACGAGGTACAAGGGTGACCATACGACGTCTACAGGTGTCAAACGCGAATAACTAACCATCGTAAAGTTTGAATGGAATCCTCAAATGACCTCTTTCAAGAAAAGCGTATTTAAAATAAGAAATTGTGGGCATGAAAGAAGTGCTTTTGCAAGTCTGTTGAAGTGTGGAACTTTAAATTGAGAGGAGCCAACGCATTGAGATAAAGAGATGGAACCTTTCTCCACATTCAAGACAAAGTTCGTGGACCAATTCCTGGCAGGAAATGGACAACTAACTCGGTTTAAATTTGCAAATTTATAAGAAAAAAAATTAAGGAAATTTGAAATCAACTCGCCCCTTTCAGACTGAAAAGTCTGAAAAGCAAGGAAAACTATTACTAGTTTATTCCAACGACCGCTTCATCTCAGAAAGAGAGAGAGAGAGAGAGAAGCAGTTCAGTCCGAACGTTTTCGTGTTATTCTCTCCCAGAAAACCTTGTAAACCGCTCGTCCATTAATATCACAACTGCGAGTGGTGAGACGATTTGAATCCGCTCTAGAGCCAAAACATGAGACTTTCCAAGCCACTTCAAGCCTCCGAAAGGCGGGGAAGTCTCACACCTGACGATGAAATTCATCTTTTATCTAAAAGCGATCACATTCATGCTCGTATTGGTGGATTGAGCCCACCATCTATCGGCTAGTGGGTGGAAACGCTATCGACTTGGCCAAACAGATCGACATCTCTCTTTACAGCAGCACTTCGTGTCCTGTGATCCCTCGGTAGAACGGCAAGTTATCGGCTAATTCGGTCGAAGACTTCAGTTGGTCACAGCAGCGGTAAAGATTTGAGCAATCATCGAGGCGAATTTCTGTTTCGGTTCCTCCGTTTGCAGCTTTGGAAGCGTGCGAACACCGCGGTTCCCGAAGTGTGTCGGGAAGTTGGAGAATTCAACTGCTCTTCCTTTCCATTCCAATTCTAAGCGTAGATTTACGAGCACTTTCTTATTCTTCCATCTCTCGAGAATTAGTAGACTGACGATCCGAGTGGCGTTTACATTCCTCGATTTGATGGACTGAAAAAACACATTCTGTGTGCATTTGTGTGCGCGCGCAGTGTTTACCGAAGCGAATCTCTGGAAAGCGATTCATTTCCTGCCCCCCCCCCCCTCCCATGGAACACACTCCATTATCTGCGCGAAACAAAACAATTGCGTCTAGGGACCGACACTATCATTCGCTCACTAATCGCGTTATTCTGGTTTTCCATTCATTGTCTCACCTTTTCACGAACTTGTTCCCCGACCCCACCCTATGTATTCTCGATCACGCATCGTCGTGTTTCTCGTGCTGTCACAATCGCGAGAGAGTCCTCCGGAACAAGCAAACTGCTGATTCGGAGAATGGAAGGCTCTCGTGCTCATCCGCCATGTCGGGACACGAAGTGCTCACACCGACATCCGAACAAAAGTGCACGCACACACACAACCGAGCAACAGCAGATTTGCTGTAAGCAACCGTCGACCGATCATATAAGCCTGCGTAGTATCGAGATCATCGCAGCAGCTGCACGGAACTCATTTTGACGGCGCAACTCACGTGCGCTGCATTTTAGAAGCAGGACAAACCTCGATCAGAGTTTACCACCTCTGCAATTGTTTCCTCATCGATCTGTTTGCAGCGAAGGATCTGCGTTTGCATGAGGACACAACGCCTATGTCTATATCTAATTCTGTCAACATACACACGAAACAAAATAAAAAATAAAACTCGACAATTTGTCATTTCCTAGAAACTACACACTCCGCTATTTCCATGCGCAGAAACTAAAGTTTTATAACATGATGAGGCATCAGTGCAGGCTTGTGTGAATTTGCTGAGCCGACATGAAAACCATCTAACGTGCTCTCGCTTGGAAAAACTGCTCAATAATTATTGTGGAAAGATATACGAAACACTCGGGTAACGAAATAGGAAGATCTACCGGATGAGCATCCTTTAATTAAAGCAATCTGGATTTCTTTTGCTTCACTGACATGAGCCACATTTTCCTCGCGGCTTTTAGAACTCAGGAAAATCAGCTGCTCCATTGAAGAGTGACTCTTTGATTGATGCGAGTGAGATGCGCTGCCAACATCTCGGTGGCGTTTTAGTTGGGAAGAGTTACGTGCTACATTGCTGGTTGGCAAATGAAGAGTTACTTGGGATCCCCGATTCAATATGTGCAAACAGTGACAGCAACGACCTTTCTTGCATCTTCTTTGAGCTACTATATTGTTCAGAACAGACTGCGTGGAATGCTGTGTGTCAGCAAGTTTAACGTGTGGACGGGGTGAATGATAAGTGCAGCGTGCTAATGTCCGGAAAACAATTAATCGCAATGCATCGATCAACAGTTCATCCAAATGATAATTAATCGCAAAACAATTCATCGAATAATCATTAATAGGATCGATTAATCTGGAAAAAGCGATTCACCGAAAGGCAGCTTGCCGAAAAATATACAAATCACCGAAGAGTCACAAAATTCAGCGAATTAACCGAATTAACCGTTAGGGAAAAACGAACTGCAACCCACGTTCACCAAAATAGTAATCAATACGAGACGCTTAATATTTTTTTATGATACTAATTATTTTTTATTACATATGATACATACATTACATCACATTTAATTACATGTGATACATACTTGATTACATATTTTTCTATTAAAAAATTCAGTCCTTTTTTAAATTAAAATTATGATTAATATTGTGATTACCTATTTACAACAGGCTTAATTCTGTTTTGTTTAGTTTTTCTTATAAGAATGAAATTCGTACAGATATTTTTTCTTTCTTTTCTTCCCCCCCCGTATAATGTATTAATAATAATAATAATAATACAGCATTTATTCAATTAACAGTGAGTTATATATATTTACGATTTTGGTTTTTTTTATTATATTTAAGCGTTGTAATTACAGCACTGAAATGAGATATATCAGTTTGAATTTTCTTTTTTTGTTTAAATCTTGGATGAGATGTAATTTCTCAGCTTTCATCCTCGAAGCTTATTTGTGAGCTTATCTGAGGATGACACCAGTTATTATTTATTGGTTTGTTTGCTGTCTTGGGAAGTTACGAAATCAAACCTATGTTTCACAGGTTTGATTTCCACTGCAGCTGTAGGCTGAGAAATTCACACACACACACACACACACACACACACACACACACACACACACACACACACACACACACACACACGATAACTTGGAATGTCTTGATGCATCACTGAACTGGAAGCCTGAACGAATATATTGTGTTTCATTAAGTTTGTATGGTATTTTGGGTGCAATTATTGTAGAAGTAGTATTTTTTTTAAATAATAATAATAATTTATACATACATTACATAGTTTTGATTACGTGTGATACAACATTACATACATTTGTTTACATATGAAACAACATTACTTACATTTGTTTACATTTGATACATTCATGTATTCTGATAATAATAATTTTTTCGCAATAATAATTATAATAATTTATTACATATGATACAACATTACATACATTTGTTTACATGTGAAATGTACATTACATGCATACATTTACATCTATATATTTATTATTTTATTTTTTTTTATTTTTATTTTTATCTTGGATGAGATGAGATGTATTTTCTCAGCTTTCATCCTCGAAGCTTATTTGTGAGCTTATCTGAGGATGACACCAGTTATTATTTATTGGTTTATTTGCTGTGTTGGGAAGCTATGAAATCAAATCTATGTTTAATTGGCTTGATTTCCACTGCAGCCGTTGATTGGGAAATTAGCACGCTCACGCACACACATGACAACTTGGAATGTCTTGATGCGTTGCTGAACTGGAAGCCTGAAGGAATATATTGTGTTTCATTAAGTTTTTATGGTATTTTGGGTGCGTGTTTCTTGTTCGTAGTATGTCCTTAGAGCTCTTTTCAGGCTATTGTAGTTTGTAAGGTTTCTGTATTCAAAAGGTAATTTGTTTCATGTCTGAGATGTAGAAGTTTCGCGTGGCCTTTCCATGGTGATTATTGTATTTATATGTGATATAATTAGTTATCTGTATATAATAATAATAATCGAAATGGTAAAGCACAATTGAGATTCATTTTTTCCATCTACTCAACAGTTATTATGGAACGTGTGGAGTTTGGAAAACTTCAAAAAAAAAAGTTTCAATTTTGAATCGGACCGATTTTGCAGAACGCAACGAAATATGAATAAAATATGAATCCGAAAGGAATTCATTTTCATTCAAGACTGAAAATCGGAAGACTCAAAGCAATCTATTCGTCATCCTGATAAAAGGGCATCGTCAAATAAAGAAATCCAGGATTTTTTTTTTTTTAGCATAGCATTGCGTTTTTTAAATGTTGAACGTTCGCCTAGCCAACCCAGTTTCATCTTACAAGAAACTTAGTTAAGAAGTTACGCACTACCTTTCAACAGCCTGGAGGGGATCGAGATTCTTAGAACATGCGCAGCAACTACAGAAGTGGGTTTTCAATTTTTATGGATGGGATTGAAATTCAACAGTAATCTAACGGGGAAGGCGTGGCGTTTCTTTTCCTAGTAAAAGAAGCCTTCGTAGCCTCGGCTGCCTTGAGACAATCGGAATTATCACCCCTTATTGAGTTTCCTTATTCCCTCAGTTCCTTGTTGAGGTTGACGCGGGTCGAACCCCGATTTCCATCAGCTGCTGATTAAACCAACTCGATTCCGACGGTTCGGATGGAAGAGAATTTTGGGTGTCGACATTCGTTAACGTCTCTGGGAGTTCAAACGAACAGCTTGACGAAGACCGAAGTGGGTTATTGGGTGAGCATATAAGTGGAAGCATCCTTTGACCTCCCTCTAATTCCCTGACGTCCATGTTTCGGTGACAAAGAACTACCTGTTCCGGGATTAACACGCGGACGCCCCACTGTCCCTGACAGTTTTGTCTGGCGAGGCCATTTACACATGAAAAGTGTGGACGGGGGGGGGTTGGATTTGAATGGAAAGGGGAAAGCAGAGCAGGAAGTGCCAGTTGAAGATTTCAGCGTTGTCAAACCGATAGCCTGCATTTGCGTAGAAATGAACCTTCGCAATTCCACCCATTCCGAGCAGCATATTAATGTATCACGCGATCAACAGATGGCGCTAATTATGCAGTCGCTGGTTTCCTTTCTCGGAAAGGTTTATTGTCATCCACATTTTTTTTTTTTGACAGCGTTCAAGTTGAGCGGAGTCATTTCTTTTCTTCATATTTTTTATGGTGCAGACCTTGGAACAAATGGAGGGATCTTTGTGAAGATCTCGCGAGCACGCCCTAGTGGATAAATCCCCCTCATTATTACTAATAAGTAAATAGCTCGGACTGGTTCTGCCGCAATGATCAATGCCTGAGGTCGGTCGGCTGCAGTTTCAAGGTCACCAGCTCGCGACAGCTTCTTGGATGTGCGCATGCGCAAAATGCATCTTCCGCATCCAGGAAGTATTCTGCCGAGTCCCAGTAAAAGCTGCGTAAACGCACAAACTTCGCGCCCCCAGGAAAATCTTGATTCGCAAAAGAAACGCCAGAGACGCAATGTATTGCTCCGCATCACAAAAAACAGCGGAATAGTCACGATCCGGATCATCTATTTTCGGTACTCCACCGATAGCAAGTAGTGTTTCGACCAGACGAAGCTCATCACTTAGCAGATAAGCAAACTAAGTACACGGTATCATTACTCGTCCCATTTTTATGATTTCTCGTTGAAAGAACTACCGTCATCACCACCAGACGAGTTGGAAAGGGGTGGGGTACCCCAAATCGACTCGTTTCGTATTTCGCAGATCATTTCTGGCTAAACGACTTCGGCATCGAATTCAGTCTCACAAGAAGCGATTTCTTGGCAGCAGAGAAGACACGCGAGATAAGAAAACGAATTTGCCGAGATGTCCCATCACTTATTCATGCTCGCCTTGCGCTGCTCCATTCGCAGAGATGTCTTCTTTTTGGAAGTCATCGCGAGCCTTTTCACAGTCCACTGTTTCGTGCTGTCGCAAATGATGTCTCGTGTTATTTATGGCTCCGCACTTTTCTTTAAGCCTTCGCAGTGCTTAATCTCGTTAGCAGATCGTGTGAAAGGAAATGAAACGAAATGAAGCCAGGCGCTGCGTGTGATTGACCTCCTACCTTTCCCTAGAAAGGTCAGAGGGCATCCCAAATCTTCCACACAGCTCCATGTTCCATATATTTGCTGCTCGCGAGATCGTGGATGGTGACTTCTCTTCCCTCTTCAATCGGTAATTGGCGTGATTAAATGGAGTGTCGCTAACAGTGCACCGTGATATTTGTCCCCTCGTGCATTCAACAGGACTTCGGCGAATGATTTCGGTTTTCTAACAGTGAAGCCTGAAATCTTATTAATAAGACACGTCGAAAAAATTGCTGCAGCAGACTTCGACACAACACCGACCATCGCTGTGGGGCTGCCACTCTTATGGGCGAGTTCAAACTGGGTCTCATTGCCTGCCTGACCTCCCTCGGATGTGCAGTTTAAAAATGCAACTTAGCGTAATAATTTTTAACTCTTCTAAATGTGAAGATTGTAATAAAGTCCGAAATAATAAATTATGTGGGCATTACGCCTGTACGAAAAAAAAAAAAAAAAATCCTGACCTGATTCCGAAGATCAGGGGTGACCACAAGAAATATGGAGGGGTGAGGAATCAGCTCGTTCATTGTTTAGAATTTGAAACCCCCCTCCCCTGAGATGCATCCTCCTTTACTGCCAAATTGCTTTTGTAACATAAAAGAAGATCTTGAGTCGCTTTAATGAAATTGGCTTCCCTCAGAGACTCGCCTCATTAACGAAGCCATCCCCGTTTGTTTCCGCCAAATTAAAATACGTTTCAAATTGGATCGCCCTTAAATGTCGCAGGTTATTGGGCACTGGAAATATTTCGTGAACTTTTTTAGTGGCAATTATCCCATTAACAACTCCTTAAAGGTTTCCCTTCTCGCCCCCCCCCCCTCCTCCTCGAACGTGATATTTGAGTGTTTGCTTGCCACTTAATGTCCTGTTTTTGAGTTAATTTCAAGACAACCCGTTTCCAACCCCTCCCCCCACTCTTCTTAACTCTATTAACTTTTTTTATTTCATTTCGCTGCTAAAGACAGTGATCCTGTCGCCAACCCCCACTCACGCACCCACCTGCTCTGTTGTTTCATTTCTGTGAGCTTTGATGTAAAAAAAAAAATAAATAAGTTGCATTTTGGGGAAGTAAAATAAAAAAAAAAATGAGCGGAAGAATCGCGAGTCTTATCAATCACAATTTTCGCCGAGCTCCCGAGTAAATTACTAAATCGATTACCCGGATGCATCTAACAGCCCCCCCCACCCCCCCCCCCCCCCACCCCCCCCCCCCCCCACCCCCCCCCCCCCCCACCCCCCCCCCCCCCCACCCCCCCCCCCCCCCACCCCCCCCCCCCCCCACCCCCCCCCCCCCCCACCCCCCCCCCCCCCCACCCCCCCCCCCCCCCACCCCCCCCCCCCCCCACCCCCCCCCCCCCCCACCCCCCCCCCCCCCCACCCCCCCCCCCCCCCACCCCCCCCCCCCCCCACCCCCCCCCCCCCCCACCCCCCCCCCCCCCCACCCCCCCCCCCCCCCACCCCCCCCCCCCCCCACCCCCCCCCCCCCCCACCCCCCCCCCCCCCCACCCCCCCCCCCCCCCACCCCCCCCCCCCCCCACCCCCCCCCCCCCCCACCCCCCCCCCCCCCCACCCCCCCCCCCCCCCACCCCCCCCCCCCCCCACCCCCCCCCCCCCCCACCCCCCCCCCCCCCCACCCCCCCCCCCCCCCACCCCCCCCCCCCCCCACCCCCCCCCCCCAACCTTTAGTCGAAAGAGACGAGGTAAAGGTTCATCATGTCACGGACGGAAATCGAACCCAGGTCTTTCCGACCAAAGGGCTTCATCTCTACCGACTGAGCTACGGAGGATCAGTGGGGTGTGGCGAGGAGCATTCTTCTCCTTCGACGTCTTCTTACGCTGTTCCTGTTGTGGTCAGCACTCATGATTGTTAATAATCCCTCCCAAAATGACTGGTAAAGCGAATCACTTTCTCTCTCTCTCTCTCTCTCTGTTTAAGAATCATAAAAACTACGTATATCTGATAACATTCGCTGAAAATGTTATTCCGTAGAAAACGGAAATGAACTGCATTGATACCGATATAATAAAAAGTACACGCAGTGCAAGATAAATTTCACAAAATATAATTTTATTATGTATCTATAAAAAAAAAGGTGGTTGGCCTATTCTTCCAGTGTATCCTATGTCTCTAGAAGCGTTATCTTCTCAGAGCCGGTTTGCTGTTTGCTTGCTTGCTTGGGGGAGGAAAACCCCACATAAAATGGGGAGAAAAATCCTGCAGTCCTCGCCCAAGACCGGCTAACTTGTCTGAGAAAGATCCTAAGCTCTTCATGTCAGCGTCGGGAATCGAACCAAGGATTCCCGTCTTTCCCAGACATATGGTTTTGAAGCAACCAGCCACTCGGATCACCGCGCGGACTAATACATAGATACATAATGAAATTATATTTTGTGAAATTTATCTTGCACTGCGTGTACTTTTCATATATCGGTATCAATGCAGTTCATTTCAGTTTTCTAGGGAATAATATTGTCAGCGAATTTTTTCAGCTATCAATAGTTTGCGCGATGGATTTTTCTGTGATGAATTGTCCGGGGACACTTCCAGAGTTTGTTTCCCCAGAGACAAAAATATTTGGAATTGGGGATATTTTTGTCCTTTAAGGATAGGACATTGTTTCAACAAACCTCTGATAGAATTCTTATGTGCAGGCGATTGAATGAGTAGTTCTTAGTCACTGACTTCCTGATCGCATTGAAGGACTCTTTACATGTGTATTGAAACCAAATGGTGGCCACAGCTGATTGCTTTTCACCAGAGGGCACTGTGTATATTGAGATTTCTCGCTTCTGATTAGCCAATGAAAAACACAAAGCTGCAAACCAAACCATGGAGATTATTGGAATTAGCCCAATGTCACAGAACTTGCTTTCTCATCGCCTTCCCCTCCCCCCGCGGCAACTGCGAACGCAAAAGGCATTTGACGCCGTGTGCCGGCTCATGTTTTATCTCACTGCGTGTGACACAACAGCAGCACGGAGACCTGACTTTGACGAACACAATTAAGATGAACGAGAACCTGCGGGGACGGCTGTAAATCACTCGGATCCCGCAGATAGGGCACAAAGTGTGCGGATTACTTCTAATCCCTCTGCGGGGTTGCTGCTTCCGTTTCTGGAAGGTAACCGAACTCCTTTTTTCTTTGTTTTCTGCAACATTCGCGGTGAGTTTGCTAAAAAATTCATTTTCACGCATACACGTCCGCTCAACGAATATTTCTTTTTACTACCAACTCCCGAGTGTGCAGCAGATGAGAGCGAAGTCGTTATGCTGACTGGACACATTAGAAGATCGCGGTGGCTAAACACACACGCACGCACACACACACCCGTACGCATTCAGCAAACGTCGGGCAGCAATCCATTGAAGTCACCAACAATGAGAATGAATAGGAAACCGGCTTTGTGAACATTCCCTTGTATCCTCACATGAACTTCAACGGGAGACGAGATTAACATCCTTGAACTGACTTAATTCTCTATTTGGGATTTGCTTCGTTTGTAATTTTTTTGGAAATGTTCATTTTAAATCAGAGGACTGAAATATGATGGTATCTCTCGTTTTTTTTTCTCTCTCTCTCTCTCTCTCGATGAAATTACTGAAATAATGTCTAAAGACAAAGATAATCTTTTATCATTACTTACTACAACTTATGCATTGATGGCTAAGACAGCCATACCAGAAACAGTACACTTCTATTTATTCTCTTCCCATCGTTCATTTTGGCTGAATTATACGAATAATGCAGACATATTTGCAGGATTATCTTCCAGAAAAAGTGGACGAATAGAAATTTAATTACCGAAGTGAAGGGCGCGAAGAAGTGTCGAGCAATCTCACGTTCTTAGTTTTAATTTACCGAGAAAGTTTGGGATTTAAAATGGCATTTTACAAGCATTGAGTGTTATGTTCGTCAAAGGCCCACAGAGACCCCCCCCACCATTTAATTAACGTTCTACACGTACAAAAAAGAGGGATTGAAGTTGCAGACATTTCAGTTGCAGCACTCCTTTCTCTCTTCTAAATTAAATGGGGAAATGTTTCACCGAAACAATAATCCATTGGCAGAGACTGCAAGTCCTGATCGATCGATGTGTGTTGGAGGGGGACAGTCAATTTTCAGAGCTCTTTGATTACTCCTTGAGGAAGGGGGACCAGCGTGAAAACACACCGTTGCAGAGCCTAAATGCAAGCGATTCCAAGTATGTCTTAAATGAAGATAACAGGCGATTGTTTTGTGTATCTCCAAGTGGCATTTTGGAGTTTGTATTTAGCGAGAGGATGCACTTGAATGTGGTGGAGGGTGGCGAGTTGGCAGTTTTCTCTTTCATCGTCTCGTTACGTAGTTCCTGTTGTGATCAGCACTCATGGTTGTTATTATCGCTCCCAAAATGATTGTCAAAGTGAATCTCTCTCTCTCTCTGTTCAAGAATGATAACAACTACGTATATCTGAGAATGGTCTTTTCGTGTTTTCTCGTGCATGAGGCAACGCGCGCAGAAAAATCCTGGTCTGCTTCATACTGCTTGTAGTAGCTAGTATCTTTTTCTTTTGCTTATTAAACCTAATATCCCATGGAGGAATTTAACTTAAATTTTCTTATTATAAAATTTGATCCTGTTTAAGCGATATTAGAAATGTAATACTTTTCTGAGCGCTGAAGCGATTCCCATTTTCTTGTTTGCCTCTACCAGGAATTTATCACTAGGGGGCTCTACGAGTTCTCATTTGATTTCAATTGCAGGTGGAACTAGTATACTGCTTTCCAAAGGCACTGAGAAATGTTAACCGAGCAGATCATGTTTTTGGAGTTTACTAGAAAGTTTGGTCATTTCAGTTCCCTCTCTGAATTTACACCTTTCTCTTTGTGTGTGTATTATGTGCTCCCGTGCGTGCATGTGAAGCTCTAATCTCTCGAATTCCAGATTGCTTTCGCTAAGAGCGAAGCCTTTTTTTTTTTTTTTTTTTTTATAGAGGAACTACTTACACGTCAGCCATGAATCTTTTATTCAATTTAAAACACACGTTTTGTCACGCAACTTGCAGCAGGTTGCCTCTCACAACCCGTGATTACTCTCTGAATGCCACTTTCATGTTTTGTTCGTGCGAAATGGGCTGCTCAATCAACAAGCTATCCCGCACACGCTTAATTTACTTCAGGTTAGGTGTTGGAGCTCTCTCTCTCTCTCTCTCTCTCTCTCTCGTTGTGCGGTTAATCTCGCATGACCTGTCGAAAATTCCTTTTATTTCCTTCACGAAGGGGGGTAAGAAAACAACTAAGAAGCTTGGGGTCTGAGTACCGCAAACCTCTGAAGTCGAGCAAGCAGCAGTCACATTTGTCTTCATAATAGGAACGGAATGAACAATTAGGAATTAGTACGTATATTTCTTGCGAATTCGGTATGAGTAAGTGTATAAATTTTAATATGTATTTAATTTTTTTCTTCTAAACCAGAAATAATTTTACAATTTTGTTTTATTTTCATGTTATCCTGTTTTTCTTTGAGATCACAGCAAGATCATCTGCATCTGTCACCAATAGCATGGCTTGCTGCTAATCTGATTAACGTTATAATAAGGTGGTTAATCATCTCCTCAGAGTTTGCTGTGTAAATGTGTTTTGTGGCCAGTTAGTCTGTTTTGGGGGATAAAAAACTGCCTTTCCGGAATTAAAATTTCTGCCAACTCTTTATAAGACCACTAATTTATCTTCGCTTTTGTACAGGTTCGACACTTCCTAGAACGAGATTTGCATTGAAGTTATTCTCCGTCTGTCACCAAGTAACATGGCTTCTTGTCAATCTGATTTATTCCAAGTAAAGAACATCTTATGACCGAGTGAATTACGGAGTCTGTCAAGCAAGAAAAATATAAGAAATGTGAAAAAAAAAAAAACATTAACATTATTATTAGGCGTATACAATGTTTTTTCTTAGATGAGTCAAATAAATTGGACTCCAGCGTCGTATATGGTCTATGGACATGCTGAGTACTCGCTCAGACAAACACTCATTGAGTGTTTGTCTGAGCGAGTTTTGTCTCTCTGACCGTTTAGCCGGTTTCCACTACATTAAGTACTATGTCATTGTAATTTATGTTTTCACTAGACACAACGATATCTAGAGTTGGGATACTATTTTTCTTTTAAGGATAGAAGATTATTTCAACAAACTTTGGATAGAATTCTTACGTGCAGGTGATTGAATAAGTAGTTCTTATTCATTCCTGCTTGTATTCAAGGACGCTTTTGATGTGTATTGAAACTAATTGGTGGCCAAAGCTGATCGAATTTCAGCAGAGGGCGCTGTGTATATTAACTTTCTCGCATCTGATTAGCCAATGAAAAACACAAAGCTGGTGTGAAGCTGCAAACCAAACCATGGAGATTATTGGAATTAGCCCCGATGTCGCAGAACTCGCTTTCTCATCATCTCCCCCCCCCCCCCCCCCCCGAGCAACTGAGAACGCAGAAGGCATTTGACTTTGACGCCGTGTGCCGGCTCATGTTTTGTCTCACTGCGTGTGACACAACAGCAGCACGGAGACTTTGACGAACACAATTAAGATACGAAAACCTGCGGGGACGGCTGCAAATCACTCGGATCCCGCAGATAGGGCAAAACGTGTGCGGATTACTTCTTCTAATCCCTCTGCGGGGTTGCTGCTTCTGGTTCTGGAAAGTAACCGAACTCCTTTTTTCTTTGTTTTCTGCAACATTTGCGGCGAGTTTGCTAAAAAAAAATTCACTTCCACGCATGCTCGTCTGCGCAACGAATATTTTTTTTTTTTTTTTACTACTAACTCCCGAGTGTGCAGCAGATGAGAATGAAGTCGTTAGGCTGACTGGCACATTAGAAGATCGCGGTGACTAAACACACACACGCACATATACACGCCCTTACGCATTCAGCCAATTATCAGGAATCAATCACATGAAGTCACAACAATCAGAGTGAATCGGAAACCGGCTTTGTGAACATTCCCTTGTATCCTGATATGAACTTCAACGGGGGGACGAGATTAACAGCCTTGAACTGACTTAATTCTCTATTTTTGTTTGTAATTTTCTAGAAATGTTCGAAAAATTCCAAAGGAATGAAATATGATAGTTTTTTTTTTTTTTTTTAATTGTAATGAATCCATGTTGGTGTGATTGATGGATGATCACCCTTTAGACTGCTTTCTCCAATTTCACATCAACAATTTTGCTCTGCGGAGACGAATTCGCTTCTCTTTTAAGTTAATTTCGACTTTTGTTTCGTTCTAATTCTTCGCTGTTTCCTTCTGTTTTTCTTGTTTCTTCTTTGCTCACTAATTTTTGCAGTCAGTGACTTATTTTCCTGAAACTTTATCTTTTCCCAGGCTGATTCAACACCACCCATGAGTGTTTCTTGGCACTTTTTAACAAATATTTTCTAAATCGAATTCATTTGACTTCGTGGGATTTCCATCATGATTCAGCTGTTTGACGCCCCAAATGGAATTTCTGTTGCTTTCCAGTGGAATAAGGTGTCTGCGTGCTAAGCACATCTCTCTCTCCTCAGACATCAAAACTTCATTAAAGATGAATATTCTTCAGTCTATTCAGAATTCCATCCAATACTAACTCCACTTTTTTTCAAGAGGTGTGGTAAGGCAGTCGGATTAAAAAAAAAAAAAGAAATCTTAATACGAAACATCAGCTTTATTTTTAGCGTACATTGAAGCCCTCAAGAACTGCAAAGCAACCATTAACAAATCTAAGTCTGAAAGAAAAACACCCAAATTCAAACAACTCGCCTATTGCAGACGTTGTTCGATGCATTTTCTGTTCATCTGTGCTCCCACCTCTCTCTCTAACCAAGATGAAACTACTGAAATAACGCCTAAAGTCAAAGCTGACATTTTATCATTATTTGCTACGTAGATGGCTAAGGCAGCTATATTACGAGCAGTACATTTCACGTCTCGTATTAACTGCAGCCAGAAAAATATCAGAGATATTTTTTCTGGCTGCAGAAAAATACCTACATGACAAAGTGGCTCTTCGTTCTGATAGCATCTCCCATTTCTTTTTATGAAATGTGCTCATGAGCTAATCTGTCCTACCTTTATCACCTTTACACCATAGTATATTCAACTGGCATTCACCCCTCAGCTCAGAAGCAAGCTCATATTAGCTCATTTCCACTAGAGAAGAAAAAGGAAATAAAATACTGCCATCACGCTACTGATGTGTTGATCTCACCTCAGGGTTTTCTAAACTTAGGGAGAAGATAACTAAAATCGCCTTCATCATTTGGAGAAATGCCAGCTACTCCGTGACCAACTCTACCGATTCCACGTGACATGGAGATGTTTGGAGAAACCTCTCGCATTTGATATTTCGAAGGCATTTGATAGGGGAGCAAGAAGGGCTACCTTTCATCATTGTGCAACTGGATTGCCAAATTCTATCGAGTCGTCCTTTGCGTTAATGGCAGCTTTCTCTCCTAGTTAAGTTGTTCCTCCAGATCCTGTTCTTCAGCGACATCTTGTTTCTCATTTGCATGAGGAATAAGACACAACAAAATGTGCAGAACTGGCACCTCGCTTGCTTCAAGATATTTTACAACTAGTGCTCTGAATGACGATCGTCATACTCTCCACTCATCCTACTCATTCGACAAACCAAATGCAGTATTCTGATATCCTTTAATTCTTCTTCGGGTCTTTGGTGCATCAATCCGAAGATTGATTAGTTATGGTAGCACGTCATAACATCCTGTCTTGTGACCTCCTTTTTATCTCTTCATAACTCTTAGCGGCAGTTAGCATCATTAGGTTATTTATATATGAAATTCTTTGTATGCCCTGTGACCTCTTTCCTTTCTACAGTTTCCTCCATTATTTCTGTAATCAGTCCCACCCATGCCTCAGATGGTGTCCAATTAGGTTTTTTCTTCTATTGTTGATGTGGTTCATTAGAGACTGTTCTTCATGAACTGTATTTAGAACTTCATTATTCTTTCTTTCTGTCCAACTAATTTTCATCATCTTTCTCCAGCACCAAAGTTCAAACGCCTCAATTTTTTGATGACTTGTTTGTTAGCGTCAAGACCTCACAACCATATAATGCAATGCTCCATATGTATGTTTTCCCTAGCCTTTTTTTGAGCTGGATGCTAAGGCCTTTACTGGTAAAAATGTTTCTTCTGTTGAAGAATGCCTTTTTGGCCAAGATTATTCATTCTTTAATATCTGATTGGTTTCTTCCATATTCCATGATAAGATTCCAAGATATTTAAAGGAGGATACCTGTTGTATTATGTTATTATTTATTTCCAGGTTTATTTTCATTGGATTTGCTTTACTTGTAATTAATAGTTTTGTTTTGCTTAACCAGTAATGCTAAAGTGTCTGAAGCCTCTGTCCTTTCACCAACTCTCTTTCTCCTATACATACATAATCTCCTCACAATCACCATTAATCTTATCCGCAGCTTTACAGATGGTAGTAGTACTCTCCACTCATTCTAGTCATTCGACAAACCATGCAGTACTCTGATATGCTAGGCTACAAAATCATCTACAACTAGTGTCTTAAACATTGACCTATACATTATCCTTCAATAGGGCGAGGACAATCTTATCACGTGCAATCCACCAAAACAGAGTCTTGCGTTTTCTCTCGCAAAAGAGATCTCATCCACCTCCGTCATGTGGAACAGCCTATCGCAAGAAGTATTTCCAAACAACTACAACCTGCAAGTCTTCAACATTTCCTACGTTTTTTCAATCTCGGTCCTCCTCTACATCTCCCACACACAGAACTGGTGTGCATTTGGGTCTTCGACCGCTCGTGTATGGGATCAATATAAAACAAAGATGCAATGGATATTTTATGATAATGTCGCATCATATGCAAATTTAAAGTAACACTCACATGAAGGCGCGCTTTCTTCTTGAAAAACACTTCATTTCAATCGCAGAAAATAATGAACATTTGATACCTTATATATATATATATATATATATATATATATATATATATATATATATATATACGGAAGCTGTTCAATAAGTTATAAGACTATATTTATACAGAAAACAAATTACCTTTAATCGTCATCACTTACATGGTATTTTTCGAAGAAACTACCGTGAGACGCGATGCATTTGTTCCAACGTTGCGTCCACTTCTTAAGCACATGTGAAAGTCCGTTTTTTGAGAGTTCTTTCAAAACCGCCTCCACAGCTTTTACACATGCTTTGTTGCTTTCGAAATGGCGGCCTCTTAGTGGTTTCTTGAGCTGAGGAAACAGCCAGAAATCGCTCGGTGCAAGATCAGGACTGTATGGAGGATGTGGTAGGATATCTGTGTTGTTCTTCTGCAAAACGTCCACTACACAACCAGCAATATGTGGCCTTGCATTATCGTGGTGCAATAAGAAGCCATTCTTCAGCAGTGGACGCTTCCTTTTGACGTGCTGTACCATTGTCCGTAAAACATCCGCATAGTATGAGCCGTTTACAGTGTTCCCGGGTTTTACAGCGCTTTGGTAAACAATGCCTTCGTAGTCAAAAAAACATTATGGTCATAATTTTACCAGCCGATTTTACAGTTTTTGCTTTCTTGGGGGTGGGCGAAGACGGATGCTTCCATTCACTGCTTTGTTGTTTCATTGTAGGGTCACAGTGATACAACCAAGCTTCATCTGCTGTAATGATGTGTTTTAAGAAGTTGTCGCCTTCTTGTTCCAGTCTTTCTTTCCATTCTGTGCACACATCCACTCGATGCTGCATTTGCTCCGGTGTCAAGAGTTTGGGAATCCATCGGGGGCAAACACGTTTCAGTCCCAAATGTTCAGCCATGATTGAGTGAACACTTCCCACAGAAATATTCAGGACAACATGCAGCTGGCGTACTGTAATTCTGCGATCCTCCTTGATGATAATCGCTGCTGTGTTGATCATTGTCTCTGTGATGGACGTTGAAGGTCTTCCCTCACGTTCAAGATCTTCCACATTTTGCCTTCCTTCCTTAAAAGTTTTATGCCAACGAAAAACACTTGCTCTCGACATTGCTTCATTGTGGAAAGTTTCGTGTATCATGTTGAAAGTGTCCGATGCCGATTTTTGCAAACGCACACAAAATTTAATCGCATAACGCTGTTCCAAGGACGCTTCCATTTCGAAGACTGGTCGCAACTCGAAGGCGCGCCGAAATAAGCTTGCGTTTAGTCACGTGACACTCTGGTACATCAGCCCGTATACGCCACCTATCAATCTCTTTGTTAATACAGACTGCAACATTTCTTTATTCCACATAAATTAATATTGTGATGAGTGGTTTCGCGACAGTAAAATTAGTCTTATTACTTAATGAACAGCCCTCGTGTGTGTATATATATATATATATTAAAGGCAGAAATAATTCTTCCTGCGCAACAGAATGAAGGATGAAATTTCTTCCAGAGGAGTAACAGTTTCTGCTATCAATGTGATTTTCTTTCCCTCTCTCTCTCTCGTTTTGTTCAATTGACATCACAAGGGAGAACAGCAACGAGTTCTCTAAATTGTACAATTGAAGTTCCTCAATTGCGGAGCTCATCTTTTCCTACATTACGGAGCATCCAGTTATAAACTACAATAACAGAAACTGTCCCAAGCGAGACCATTGGAACATTCTCCCAGTAATATTAACTGAGCATTTTCTCTGTTCATCAGCTCCAAGACCGAACTTTACCAATTTCCTTAATGGGTTGATGCTCATCGCGAAATCCCTTTTATTTTCCCAGCAGACGCCGACAAATGACCATCCCGTCTCACTCTGAACAGAAATGCTCATATCATCGGAATTAATTTTCTGCATCGCGGGTTGTGTGTGTGTGTGTGTATATGTATGTATATATATATGTCTATATATATATTATATACTTATGTATATATTATATATATATATGTCTATATATAATTATATATATATATAATTTCTGAATACTAAAGGTTTAAGAACATAATTAATTATTAAGGGTTTAATTCTAAGATCGAACCATAACATCAAGCTTAGCAATTGGTTGAACACGATAAATTCTTTACCTTATCACTAAAATGTGTGCTTGGAGACGGCTTACAAGTGACCATGTGACCATTGATAGACCCAGATGGGCTGATTTCCCCATTGCCAGGTGTAAACATACTATTTATTTGAGTTTTGATGTTTTCTTTATGGCAATTCTTTCCACGAAATGCTTGTAACTCACTGAAACGGATTAAGAGTACACAATCTCCGGAGATCGAAGATGATTTTTTTAGGCTTTAGGAACCAACGTTTTAGGCATTTTAGGTACCAAAGTGAAATGGAATAACAAAAAAGTACGCAGCACTTCTAAGGTACGCTTCTCGTGTTATTGCTTAATTTAAAACGTTTCTTGATGAGTTTTCATACGGAGATTGCGTTCTTGCAATGCAAATTCCACAAAAATTAAACTTCTCGCGTTTTGTTCCTTTCTCAGTCCATTTCTCCCGCTTTGTTTGTGGCAAATTCTACCTACCCCGTTTGGATTCCTTACGGGAAAATATTGGCAAATCTGAATCATAAATATCATCTCAGCAGAAATGTTGTTGTTTTAATTTTCTGTTTTCCACATGAAACCGAAGTCTGAACATTTACTTGTTTCAGGGATATGTGAATGTTTAACACAACTCACAGAGCAAATGGACCACTTTATGCACTGGTTAAACTAAAATGAAGGCTAACAGGAAGTGACGCATCGTGACGTTATATCCTCTCACCTCTTGTTCACGAACACATAAAAACAATGATCGGAATTCTGATTCAGAACCACAAATGTAGAAACAAGGAAAGGAAGGACCTCGTTCGGAAAATCAAGCCAAAACTGTTTTGTCTGCGGTAAGAACTGCGGGTAACGTGTTTCTTAAGTTTTTTAAAATATCTTTTCGGTAAGAGCGAAGCCTCCGCACTCTGTTCAAACATTATTCACTTTTTAATACTTTAACGACAGGAAAGTAATTAAGAGGTTTCTTTTATGCTTTTCACCAAAATGCCTTCATCAACTGTGGGATCAAACTTGTTTGTGAAAAGTGATACTCGTATGGCTCTCTCTTTCTCTCTCTCTCTCTCTCTCTCTCTCTCTCTCTCTCTCTCTTAATTACGAACAAGTAAAATTAGTTGCGATTCGCGCAAGTAATTTTCTAAATAAAACCGAAAATAAAACTCAGAACCCAAAAGCGAACTCATTACGACCCGGCGAATCAATTGTTCCCCCACCTTCACAAAATGTCCGCATTTTATTTCTGTGTTTACAGATCGCGGGGGGGGGGGAAGTTAATTAAATGTGAAAAATGGCCCACTTTGGTAAACATAAATAAACAAAGAGGAGAGAAAACATCTTTATAAGCGGCTCCCTTTGGGGAAGGGACTAAAATAAAAAATAACCAAAAAAAGGATTAAGAAACGCACTCGATTCATAATTGATGCTCTGATAATACCACGCCATGGCAAGTAACGTTAACCAGACTGTGACTGGTGCTGCCATCTGACGACTCTTCAGGGACTCCAGCGCCAATGGGATTGTGTAATGTCTCACATTTGTCGACAGATTGATAAACAATCACTTGCAAAGAATCTCTACAAACCAGTCCCCACGCTCTTCGAAGTTTCTTTATTTATTACACTAACACGATAAGGAAGATTTAATTACTCTCAAGTGTTTCCTCTATCTTCTCTCGAAGCGCAGTCTCGGGATCACATTCATTGAAAGACAACAAAAGAAAAATTTCGATGAATCACTTTTGCTTTCGCTAATCAAGTGTGTCCAAATCTCTGTGGCTTCGTCGAAACAAAGTTTCTTGACAAGCGAGGGATTTCTGGTTCGCCAAAGAAAATCAGTGATCGTTTTTGAAATACGTTCCCCCCTAATACCCCATAGCAGCAACCAGAAACAATTTGCATCAGAAATATTCTGCAGCTGATCTTGCCTTACTACCACACGTCATATTTCCAGCAGCAGCAGCAGCAGCTTTAACTCGGCGGAGCATGCATCCATCACCACACAAAAGGGTATCCGGTTCTTTCCAAGCAGTTATGGCGCTTGTCTGATTTTACTTCTGATTGAGTTCGAGGGTCTCGGGAGAATCACATTCTTTCCCTTTCGTAGCGGCGGTGATTTTTCATCATGAAAGGCAAAGAGAAGACGAAGTGAAAGATAAATCTTAAAGAATGGAAAAGAGACAAAAACGAAGAGCCCAATTTTGAACCCTATCCATTAGTGTAATAACGGAGTGAAGAACCCTTCAACAGTTGCAATCTACATCTGGAATTTCCCGCTAGTTTCGCTTCATTTTACGATTGCCCTAGATTTTCTTAAACCCAGCCGCACCCTTCAACAGTTGCAATCTACATCTGGAATTTCCCGCTAGTTTCGCTTCATTTTACGATTGCCCTAGATTTTCTTAAACCCAGCCGCACCCTTTTAATAGATCCCCACGCTTAATGAAAATTGGCCTCTCTGAGATGATCCAAATTATTTTGCATTATATGTACGTTATGCGTGGGTCTCTTTTGCTCCGCAGTCCTTCGCATTCTCTAAAGTATCATATTCTACTTTGGAGGCCCTAATCCCTCTTGTTAGAACAAAATTAAAATATTTTTAATACCAAGGAGTGGCTTCGTTCTAATGTCAGCTTTCCTAACACGCAAAAAACTTTTTGCCCTTTCTAATTCGCACTCATCCAGAGAGAGTCGGTCCTATTGCGGATGAACTGGGATTCAGTCATATACGCGCATTAAGGAGAAATTAAATTCAGAGCTGCTATTTAATGTCGCTTTTGCAGAGGACTTGGGAGGAATGCGCAGTGCTTGTTGGATGATGATAAATGAAAGGCTAACCGCATTTTCTATCAAAAGATTACAGACTCTCTTCTGGCAAATGTGTGAGGGGAAGGGTGGAGAAAATTCAGTTTGTGTACATCCATCCTGAAATGCAAATTCCTTGGAAACAAAAATGGGGTATTAGAGAGATGCACGTTGCATTGCGCGCCGCTAATTACCAATTCCTGTAGAGATTACGACTTTGCTGGTTTAATAATGCCCAGAGATTTGCATTCTAATCTTTGAAACAAGTCTGAATCACTTAACATGATACACCTGAACAGGGATATTTATTACCTTTCCTTGTCTTCGCCATCATCGCAACCAAAATCTTGCTGACACTTTAATCCTCTTCTAGAAGCAGACATCCGATGGCCAATAATCAGCGTGACCCTCACTTACCACTCTTTCGTGTACTAACTTTTACTTTCTCTTCAAAGAAGAAAACATAGCGGTTGCTTCTCATGGCTACAGCGCCTGATACTGTCGACTTCCGAGAGAGTAGAGGTCACAACAGCAGTCAAATAAGTCAACTCACTCCCTCCGGTATACGAATAAAACACCTCGAGGACTGCTGGAAGACACAAAATCCGATAAGCCAATTTCTTTCTGCGCAGTTAATTACCACTTTGTCTACAGTCAACCGTCTCAGTAGCGCCACCTGCCGTGAAGCTCAAAGAAGAAGAAGAATGCTTCGAACAAACAACAACACTCGCGATTCGCGATCGAATTTACGATGAACTACTTTTGAAAAAGGAAGCACCCTCAGATGGAACGGAGAGGGCGCACACCATTAATCATGTCGATCCCCTTCTGCAGTTGCATTCATCAGTCAAACCGTGCAAACCAAATGGGCTGAGAACACGAAAATTCCACCCCCCGATGAATAACACCGCCTTAATGTGCGATCGGTCCCTTGCAGCCTTCCCGATCACCGTGTTCGCATTGCTTAAAACTCACTCTTCATCCTGTGTGGCAGTTGACTTACTTTGTATCGTCATTAGGGCACGCTGCTTTTCCCTCTTCCTTTGCCTTCTCCAGTTGCCTTGGAAACATCTCATCTGAACCCACTCTCATGTATCACGTTAATGTTAAAGGATACTTTACGGTCGCAACAAGAAGTTGGAAGGAGCAAATGGAAGTGGTTGCAAGAAATTAAATATTTAACATTTTAGAGATCCGAATGCAGTTGGAGCGCTGTTTGATTTCACCGAATGCCGAACGGTGTACCATTGCTCAGGAACCTACTGCGGCTTCAGATATGTTGACGCCTTCCTCCGGATAAATGCACTCAGAGAAGGGGGGTGGGGATGAACCGCGTACTTTATTACCCAATTAAAGTACTTCGATTCTGCTTCGATCACCGAAAGTTTACGTTTGCTCCCCAACGTTTCTTTTCATGTCTACTTAGAGAACTGTAAGAATGCTGTGTTCGGAAGCGGGGGGGGGGGAATAGCTACTGCTCGCGCTCTTAGGTAATTACGGACACCGAATGAACAATCCCCAAACTCGCACGTCTTGATTGGTTTCTTTTTTGCTTTCGTATTCATTTATTTATTTCGTGCGGTGTCGACATTGAAGCAGGGCCCAATGAAACTTTTTGGGAAAGAAAAACGCGATGCTCTCAGAAAACCAACCCCACGAAACTTAAGGAACACGAAGCTAATTGGGGAGTTATTCTCGCAAGATTGATTTCCCTTAAATAGCGGTGGTGGCGTCAGTGATTCTTTGAATCTACTAAGCGCAGTAAAGATTTTCTGGGTGGAGACGAGAAATAAATTCTTTAACAGAATTTTGTGTGTATCGGCACACAAAGTTGCGGTAACACACAATAGATTTTCTGTTACTTATGATTCCATTTGCTGAAGTACTTTCCGTTGCTTCACTAACAATCATTCCATATTCAAAGCTTTTTGGTTCAGAAAGCGGCCTCTGCTTTAAGACAAGGAAGAATCGATAGGTTCTTCCTTGTATCGAAACAAAGAAAGTTGTTCGCATTGCTACTGTTGCTCCTTCTAGCGGATGAAATAAAAAACGAGAGCTTCAGAATTTTAACTTGCACGAACCAAACACTTTTCGACACTTCGGACTCCGAAGAACCCTCATGGGAAAATGTTGCATCATATTTCTCGCGCAATCTTGAGGCGACTGTTTATGTCATTTTACGTGAAAGAACAGAAGAGGAAAAAGAGGTCGCTGACAGTGATGATGACGAGGTTCTCCCCTGCATCCATCTCCATTACGAAGGGTGTATCGTGACGAATGACTAGCTCCTTGAGGGGACACTGCGGACACACAATGAACCATTCGTCTTGACATAGCTATCATGTGACAATGACGTCATTCGTATCTTCTGGTTCTAGGAGTGACGTATCGTTGAAGCATACCATCCACCCTGTGTTCAATGACACGTTTTTTATTTTATTATTTATTTATTTATTATTTATTTTATTCTTTTTTGTTTTGTTAATCTTATTGCCACAAATGGATCTAACAGTCTTTTAAGCAAGTTCATTTAAACTCCCAGCAAACTCTCGCTAACTTTTATGTAGCAGCGACAAAATTTGAAAGTATGTGATATACACCGAAGAGCCAAAACATTATGACCAGCGCGTCTTCATGTAAATCGAAGCAACTGCAGGAAAAAGAAGCGCATGTGCAGGTCACGAAACTGTATAAATAACACCTGATATGTCGCTCTGTTGATGAGTGTTTTTCGTGTTCTTCAGATGGGAAAGACAGCGGACTTATGAGAGTTTGAGAAAGGCCAAATTTTGATGGCCAGACAATCTAGGCAGAGCATTTCTAAGAAGGCAAGGCATGTGAGGTGCTCACGGGCAACCGTGGTGAGATCTTCAAAAAGTGGTCCGATGAGGAAAAAAACCATGAACCGCGTCCAAGGTGTGGGCTGACCACGACTTATTAATGCTCGAAGCGAGTGAAGGCTATCCCGGACGGTACGAGCCAACAGAAGAGTTACTGTGATGCAACTCGCTGGTAATTTGAATGCTGGTGACCGGCGTAATGTGTCACAACGACACAGTACATCGAACTCTGCTGAAAATGGGACTGTGTAGCTACAGGTCGCTCAGCGTATCCATGCTAACCTGTACTTACATTTACTGTCGAAAGGGCCTCAAATCGGCGCTCAAGCATCAAAAATAAACTTTGCATGAGTGAAAGAAGGTCGCCTGGTTCAATGAATCTTGTTTCCTGTTGCACCATGTGGATGGCTGGAAACGTGTGCGTTGTTTAGATTGGGAAGTGTTCGCACCAGGATGCAACATGGGAAGAAAACAAGCCAGTGGAGGCAGTGCAATGCTTTGGGCAATGTTCTGTTGGGAAACCCTGGATCCAGTCATTCATGTGCAGGAAACTATGGCGTCTACCACATGCCTAAACATTATTGCAGACCAGGTACATTCGTTCACGGCAACGGTACTCCCGTCGGGTTGTGCCTTCTTTCAGCAGAAAAATGCGGCATGCCACACTGCCCGGATTGTAGAAGAATGGTTCGCGGAACATGGGGAAGACTTCGAGGTACTTCCCTGGCCTCCAAATTCCCCATTCGTCAATCCAATCGAGCAACTGTGGTTTGTGTTGGAACAGAATATCCGCTCTGTGACTGCTAGAACACGCAACATACAAGAGTTAATGGATTTGCTAGTTATCTGTTGTTACCAGATACCACAGGAAACTTTTAGAAATCTTGTAGCGTCGATGTCTTGCCGGATAAGAGCTGTTTTGGCGACACCCGGAAGGCCAACATCACATTAAGTCGGTGATCATAATGTTTAGGCTCTTCGATGTATTTTGGTCTCAATTTTCACATTTCAAAATTTTTCATTTTCTGAATTTTTTATTTCAAAAATATTTCGTTTTTAAATTCTTCAGACTTCAGTAAACTGCCTCTTCGCCCGTAGATTACATGTATCGATGGAAACAAATGAGGCTCTTTCATGAGAATATTGTTTCCTGTTTCACACGTACGAGTATTAAAATAATCAGCAGCCTCCGTATCTCAGTTGATTTCGACTGAGTTTTTCGGTCAGGGAGACCTGGGTTCGTTTCACGTCTACGATGTGAAGAATCTTTATCAGGTGTTTTCGACTAAAGGTGAGTTAGCCTGTCTGGTATGGAGGGGGGGGAGGGCTTTTCATCCTACAAAACAGGTAAACCTACCCGGTGAACACAAATACCTATCGACATGCATCACAAGTCGCCTTTAGGAGATGCAGATGACGAGTAGCGAGCGGTTCTATTATTTACCTAATTGAGGTGGTTCAACCATCTTGAACGCACGAAAAATGGTGGCTATGAAAATTTATTTGTAATTCCGGACTACGTGAAAAATAAGAAAACATGCAAAAAGATTGAAAGATAGAGAAAAATCGTTCGGTCATCCGCGGTACAAATTTTATAGATTTGTAAATGATCTATCATGGGTGGGAGTAATGTTAAAAATGCATATGCCTTATGCTTATGCTCTGTACTGTGTAATAATGATCCCAGATTCAATCATTTGGTTTTGTGATTAGCGTTGGCCACACCCTGACTACTCCATTCACTATTCTATTACTTTTTTGTAATATCTATTTATTCTCCTAGACTTATCGGTTGAATTTTGTGGATTAAAATTCAAAGTGTACCAGCGAATTCCTTTCGTCAAGCCGAACATATTGATGTAAAAACTGTATCTGTAAGGTAATAAGTAAGTTATAAGTTTTCAAAGCTTGGAGCATACGGATCACGTGAAAGATGAATAAAGGAAGTCGCCATTTTAGTAGTCACACCAGGATCGCCAAAACCAGAAAGATGAGGCTCTAAATTCCAGCGGGGGAGGAAAACTGCCAGAGAAATATGCCGTTTCTCTGTTCGGATTGTCCGAGGCAACATGGCAGCGAAAATCGAAAGCAAAGCGTGACGAGTGGAAGTTCCCACGCCGTACGAAAAACAAAGAGATGTCGCCTTCAAAGGCAGGCAGGAAACAGCCATCGCAACAACAGCAGAGGAAATGAAGAACAAGGAGTGCAATAAGGGAAACTCAGATGAACCCACTTTGAACGTATTACTAAAAATATTTCTAGTAATATACTTTTATGATCAGAGCAGTCACTAATGAACCACATCAACAAGAGAAGGAAATATTTGAATGTATTACTAGAAACGTTTCTTCTAGAAACTGCGACTGAATATTTTAAAGACACGGTAGGTCAACTAAGCCAGAAAATTGGCATTGCCATAGAACCAAAAGATATCCAGTCGGCTCATCGATTACCTCAAAAAAGGAAAAGGGAAGATTTCCCGACCGACCTCCGCCGTAGTGCGACTCACTAACAGCCCCACAAAAGATAGCCTCATAAAAGCCAGCAGAATAATAATAATAATAATAATAATAAACAGTAGTCGAGGATCTGAATGGAACTCACGACAGTACACCAATTTATCTATCCGAGTACTTAACACCATATTATTAGAAGCTGATCTACCAAAGAAGGAAAGTAAAAACAGAAAAAAAACTACCAGTTTATATGGATACGAGGCTGCAAAATATTCCTTAAAAAGACACAAGTTGCACAACCAATCCAAATAAAATCCATAAGACCTTAACAGGCTGTAACATTAAAAGGAACACTGATGAGTCTTGAAGGAAGGAACAAATACCAATCCACAACAACGCGGATTACCAAGTAGATCTGATTACCTCTGAATACAGTTGCCACACTCTAAACTCAATAACTGAATGGAAACAAAACATTGGCCAAAGAAAAGGACTTTCAATTCACCATATCAATTTCAGGAATATCAACAAAAATACTGTGAACCTGCAAGCTTATCTGAAGGAAGATATAGACAACACAGCTATTTTAGTATTAACAGAAGTATCCACAACAAACGAAGAGGCAACCATCTACCAATGGCCAAACTCTCAACAAACACTGCAGACAAATTAAACGAAGCGGTGGTATAATACTACTTAGCAAATATAAATTAGAAGTAATCGAAATAAACAATAAATAGATTATGCGGAAAATATACGCATCCGACTTAAAAATATCAAACAAGAGAACTCCTTGATATTAAACGCAACCACCCAATGAATTGAACAGATAGCTTTCTGCGACGAAGAAGGCGTCATGGAATACCTGATAATATTAGGTGAAATAAATATAAACATCTACTGAACATAAATAACAACACATCGCAATTCCTAGACCTCTTATCAGCATATAACATAACTCCATTAATAGGGTCGTATACACGAGAAGAGATAATCGAAAATACAATCACCTCATCCTGTATCGACCACATAAACCTCCAAACAGCTATACAGCAGCCGTCATAACGTGCAAACTGGCAGACCATTATGTCACTGAATTACAATTACGTACTGAACCAGGAGCTTTAAACTCACTGAGACTGCAAAACAGTATAATAGCATACTAAACGAAACTATAGTAAACGAAGAAATCAGAAAAACAGACTGGATGCAGATAACATCTTTAGACTCTGCTGACGCTGTATATAATCTTAAATTTACATTTAATAAAATATACTGTATAACAAAGCATTAATAAAAAATAAAAATACGCTCCAAAACCAGACGGAGTCCATGGATAACAGAAAACATACCAATAGACGTACAAAGAAAAGATGCTCTGTGGAAACAACTTAAGAGATCGCCTAACAATACAGTTTTACAAAGTGAATACAAAAGAAAACGGAATCTCTTAACAACATACATTACAACTGCAAAACGAAATTGTTATAGAAACAAATCAACAACAGCTCAGAACGACATAAAGAAAACCTAGCAGCTCATGAATGAAATGCTGGACAATACACACAAATCCACTGCCTCAGAAACAATAAAACACAGCTTTGCTTGCGACCCCAAATCCGTCAAACAGCTGATAAACAACTTCAATCAGCATTTCGCAAGCAAATGCCGTTTGAAGTTCGCAAACCCTTTCCAAAACCTGCAGAAAACATTCTCTCCTCATACAAAGACATATTCTGCACTAGGACCACGAGCAAACCAATCGGTGCTGTGACCTACAGTAACAAAAGAAAAACTGTCACTTGCAATTCATCATATTAACCCTAACAAAGGACCAGGGACAGACGGAATCAGACCAAAAGACATCAAGAAACACTCAACCAACCTATGTCCTGTTATACCAAAACTGTTGAATAAACTCTTAGAAACGGGACGCATACCTGAAACACTAAAGACTGCATTAATCAATCCCATACATAAACATGGAAAAAGAGACAATATAAATAATTACAGACACTACTCCACATTTTCTGTAATCAAGCAAATCATTCAGTGCATTGTGTATTGCAAACTCTCCTCATACACACATTGAAAAATTCCAAAAACACAGTATGGTTTTCAAAAAAAAAAAACAATAAAATTAATAGAGGAACAACAATACTCCTAAAAGAATTCACAGACCTAATAAACTCTGCATTAGATAAAAACATAATAGTATTAGTCGTTCTTATTGACTGACAAAAGCATTTGACATACTAACACACAAAACATTGTTGAATAAATTAAGACGTATCGAAACCGGAGGTCGTAGTGGTTCAAAACATACATGAAAAACAGAAACCACATCACACGTATAGGATCAGTGCATAGCAAAGAGGTACTGTAGAAAATAAATATCTCACTATCCAGCATCCATCCTCCTATGCACAAAGCGCTGATCCTAAAACCACAACAATCACACAGGTAAAAACAACACGCTAACTCGGACTTCACTTCGATGCCGATCATAGGTGGAATAGCCACACGAATTATCGACACAATCAATTCAGGATAATAGCAAGCAAAGTATATCGATTAAAAGACATTGCTCTGACACACATAAAAATACTAATCTATAAAGCATTACGTGAAAAGATTTTGAGATACGCAGTCTGCACAGAGAACAAACTTAACAGATTACAATCGTTGCAAAATAAAATACTAAAACTGATCTCCTGGGAACAAAGAGAACAGCCCACACTTTTACGGCAGCAAGGGCAGAACACAATATATTTAATGTGAAATAATTATACCTCACTTACTACACAGTGTCTGCGCGGTTAGCCTGGTGGCTATGCACTTCTCAACCATATGCCTGCGGAAGGAGTGTCCAAGGTTCGATTCCCGTCTACCTGAGGAGTTTAAGGATCTTCCTCAGCCATAACCAAGTTAGCCGGTCTTGGGAGTGGACAGCAGGGTTTTTCATCCCGCCAGCAGGCAAACTGGCCCAGTGAACACAAACGGATACAGTCAGGAATATTTAAGACAATCCCTCCAGTCATAGGTCTGAATTGTCAGCTATGCCGGTCCTTAGCCCGGATAAAAATAGGGAGGATTGAGGTGGTGCTGTATCTCCTAGTAAAATGAACGGAGAGATACGGGCAGAACAGGGAGACACTGGATGCATTGCAAGACAATACACCAATCTTCCTATCCGAATATTTAACACCATTCAACTAGAATCTGTTGTACCAAGAAAGAAAAGCAAAAACAGTAACAAATTACCACTTCTTGTGGATCAGAGACGTCACCATATTCTTGACGAAGTCACAGACTTAAAAGCCGATATAAATCAAAAGCTCAGAAGACATAGAAAGGCTGCTACAGTGAAAAAAAAAGTCTCCTAATTAGTTTAAAAAGAAGACCACAACAAAAAATGAATATGAACCATCAAGACAGATGTAATAACACTCGAATATATCGGCAATTTCACTTTGATCACACCTTTCAGATCATTCATTTGACCTCCCAAACTCAGCCTATTTCCAACACACAAATTAAATCAATAAAAAATATTTAACCGGTGTCATCCTCTGATAAGCTTATTGAAAAGCTTCGAGGATGCAAGCTGAGACATTACATCTCAACCGAGATCAACAGAAAGAAAAAAAAGTATTCATTACATTGAAATGCTGTAGTTTCAGCGCTAAAATATATTAAAAGCAAAAACTGTAAAATATAACATATTGTTATATTATAAATGCTGATGAAAATGTAATCTTATTCAATTGCAAACTATGAATTACCATCCACAGTAACTGTTATTAACACATTATACAAACAAAAAAGGAAATTTGTATGAAATTCATTGTTAAAAAAAAGTAGAACGACATGTTTTGTAAATGCATCAATATGCAATCATAATTTTAAAGACAAAAATCATTGAATTAAAAAAATTATTATTATTATTATTATTATTATTATTATATGTATGTAATTTTTAGAATTTTTAAATTTTGTAATTTCTATAATTTTATAATGTAATTATTACATGTTTGAAAGACATAATAAAGTGCTTAAAAATATAAAAAAATATTATTATAAAAAAAGAATTCCAAAGAGAATTGTAAAGTTTCATTGATCATAAGATTACAATGTAGATGCGTATAACTTATGTGAAAGTAATTGTATGTTGATATATGATATATATACACAAGTTTATAATGTAAATAAGTAGGCATGAATAATAAAGTTAATAATGACATTAATTTTTTTTTTTAAATTATTATATATCAAGAAAAGCAAAAACAGGAAAAAATTATAAATTTTTATGGATCAGAGACGGCAAGATATTCTTGAGAAAGTCACAAACTTCAAAGTCGACACAAATAAAAAGCGCGGAAGACATAAATAGGCTGCCAGAGTGAAACAAAATACACCTAATTAGCTCAAAAAGAAGACATCAAACAACAAAAATAAATGTGAACCATCAGATAGATGAAATTACACCAGAATACATTAGCAATTGCACTTTTGACATGCTTGATGCTGTAAAACAACACACAGTACAAGCGAGAGGACACTTCATCCTGCAGATTAACATCAGAAGCATCCGAAAACATTGGTTATTGTTACAGGCTTATCTGAGGAATTACACCGATGTTATTGATATATTGGTCCTAACAAAAGTATCCATAACTAATGACGAAGCGACTGCTTTCCAAACTCCAGTCTTCCAACAATATAGATCATGCCGCCAAACAAAAAGAGGGGTGGAATATTAATATTTATCGAACAAAAATTTATACAAAAGAAACGGCCTATCAGTTTGAATATTCTGAAACCCTTTGCCTCGAAATCACTAATACCACCAATAGACAGCATCCCATAATACTAAATGATATTTACAGGCCACCAAACCTAAAAATGGTAAAATTCTTGCACGAACTCAATGGCTGGATTTCAAGCCAAGAAATATACTCAACGAAATACCTAACGATAAACGGCGACATGAACATAAATATTGCAAACGAAAACCAGAACAACTGTACAATAACTAGACACGCTATCCATGTATGGTAAAACCTAATACCAACAATAACATCATGTACTAGAGAAGAAATATTCAGAATTACTATCACCACTTCCTGCCTAGATCATATAAACATCCGAGCACCACCAAGCAGTTACACTGCATCAGTCATAAAGTGCAACATAGCAGACCATTCCTTCACGGCTCTAAACCTGCACACTAAGACAATATCCATGCAATGTCCACATATGAAAAGCGACAGAAAACAATAATAGACGAAGAATAGTCAACCATGAAATAAGAAAAACAGACTGGGAACACCTAGCATCAGATTCAGCAGATATCTTATACAACAACATTAAACTCACACTGGAGGAAATATATAGCAAAGCTTCAAAGGACAGGCAGAATTCGTTCAAGAACAACCCAAAATCCTTGAATAACTCAAAACTTAAACCTAGAAATACACAGAAAGGACGCTTTATGGAAAGAATTAAAGCGATATCCAAATAACACAGCTTTAAAAACCGAATATAAGATAACAAGGAATCGCCTTACAACAAAACTAAGAAATTCAAAAAGAAACTACTACAGAGACAAATTAACCCTTCCACAATACAGCATGAATCAAACATGGCATCTGATCAACGAGATGCTAGATTTTGTTCCCACCATCGCCTCCGAAACCATAAAACACAGCTTCATGAAAGACGCAAAACCTATCCAAAATCTAGCAAATGACTTTAACCAATACTTTGCAGACTCCATCCAAGAACTGCACAGAAATATTCCCCCAATCCCAAAACGTCATCCTCCAAATGGACCACAATCAAAACAGACATTATGAATCTCAACCGTAAAAGAAGTAGACGTTTTCTCTTAATACATAAAATCAAACCAAACAAAGGCCCAGGAATTGATGGTATAAGATTTAAGGATATCAAACAAGCAATTAGCTTAGGCTCTATCCTACTAAAATAGATAAATGAAATATTTAAAACAGGACAGATACCGAGTATGTCGAAGACTGCCATAATCACACTCATATACAAACATGGAAAAAGAAATTTAATCAGCAATTACAGCCCCATAGCACATTACCAATTATCAATCAAATTATGCAACGGATCGTACTAAAGAAATCCACATCATACACAGAGAACTTTCATATTATCTCCAAACCACAATACGATTTTCAGAAAAATAAGGGAACAACATCTCTCTTGGAAGACTTTACAGACGTAATTAATACCGCCTGAGACAAAAACAAAATTGCCATGGTAGTCTTTATTGATCTAACGAAAGCATTTGATACACTCCACATCACATTTTATTAGAAAAGCTGATGCATGTTGGAATAGATGGGCCCTGCACAGGTGGTTTACAAACTAACTCCAAAATAGAAATCATATGACACGTATCGGGTTAAACCGAAGTAGAGAGCTACCAGTAACCTGTGGAGTACCACAGGGAGCTGTACTCTCCCCAACTCTATTCAACATTTATACGAACGATATTAATCAGGTACCACTCAAAGATAAGATCTTTCAATACGCAGATGATACAGCAATAATATCCATCCATAATAACGCAAGCATAGCCCAAACAAATATGCAACATAACAGAAATCTGCTCATAGACTGGCTCACCAAAAACTCCATACACCTAAACTCAGATAAGACAAAATTAATGATATTCAGAAATACACTGACTCGACCAGTTGATTACAAATATATAACCATCCAACATCCACTTTCCAACATAAAAAACACACAGAACAGGAAAACCACCACAATCACTCAGGTTGAAACAATACGGTATCATGGAATTTACTTCGATGCAGATATGAACTGGAATAGCCACATAAACCATCTACACAACAAACTCCGAACAATAAGTGGCAAACTCTACAGGTTAAAAGATATAGTTCCCACACGCCTAAAAACCCTAATATACACAGCACTATGCCAAAATATACTAAGATACGTTATAACAATGTATGCTTTCTGTGCACCCTACAAATTAAGTAGATTAATGTCGCAACAGTACAAAATGATAAAACTGATCTTTTGGGAACAAAGAGAAAATAACGACCGTATATACACTGCAATGGCAGAACACAAAATACTGACAGCAAAACATTTATGTCACTATGCAGCTTTGCTAAAACATTATTTCGATGCCAACTACAGGACAGTCAGAAATACATACCGTATAACAAGACCTCAGACTACTAATTATATCACATATAAATACAATAATCACTACGGAAAGGCCACGCGAAACTTCTACATCCCAGACATGATAAACAAATTACCTTTTGAATACAAAAATCTTACAAACTACAATAGCCTGAAATGAGCTCTAAGGATACTACGAACAAGAAACCCAAAATACCATACAAACTTAATGAAACACAATATCTTCGTCCAGGCTTCCAGTTCAGCGACGCATCAAGACATTCCAAGTTGTCGTCTGTGTGTGTGTGTGTGTGCGCGCGCGTCCGCGAATATCTCAGCCAACGGCTGTAGTGAAATGAAACCTATTGAACATCAGCCTACTTCCCAACAGAGCAAACACACCAATAAATAACAACTAACTGGTGTCATCCTCACATAAGCTTAACAAATAAGCTTCGGGGATGAAAGATGAGAAATTACATCTCATCCAAGATCAATAAAAAAAGGGGGGGAATCCATATATCACATTTAAGATGCTATAGTTACAGCGCTTAAATATATTAAAATGATAGTTGTAAATATGTATAACTGATTGTTAAAATGGTGAAACAATTCGATATTATTTTCGACCATTTGATGAATGCAAGAAATTAGCATAAACGGGTTGTATATTGGCCGAAGGATTTTAATAATTGATACTAAGTAAAAAACACCAACACGTTTCGCCAACGTAGCTGCCTGGCTTCGTCAGGCTGTATAAAAGAGATACAAAACAACTTAAACTATTCGTGGAGGAATGAGCCGAATGCAATTGTATTTTTTTTAAATACAGAAGAACGCGTACATCAAACTCATGGGGCGTGTGATATCAACTGTTGTTATGCAGGAACGTTCTGTGATTAGCAGCGAAATTTCACTCGTAATTTAAATTCTTAATTTAAATTTAATTAAGCGAAGGAGTGTCCTAGGTTAGATTCCCTTCGGTGACGTGAGGAGCTGAAGGATTTTCCTCAGGCATCGCCAAGTTAGCCGGTCTTGGGCGTGGACAGTAGGTTTTTTTTTCCAGTTTATCCTGGGATTTTTGCCTCCTGTATAGGAGGCAAACCAGCATTGAGAACTCAACACTACGGACATAAGATACAGCGGGGAGTAGGGCTGACCAACTTATCTGTGAACGGTTTGAGGTCCGATGATGAATACACCCTCGACATCGCAAGATAAAAAAGGGTAAAAGAAAGATGAGATGAGATGGAACAAAATAACACAAAGTAGTTAAATGGTTTAACATTATTTTGAACAAAGCCACTCTATGATTAGAGTTTCGTATTTGTTTGGGTTTGTTTCATTTCTTATTGTTAAAGGTAATGTGTTGAATATTTTTGGTACTAAATAAGTATAATGTTCGTGTGTTGCTTCTTTATTTGCTTTAAGAACTAAATATTTTAGGCCTGTATGTCTACTAAGCAAAGCATCTTGTTTGATATTTACGTGTTCGTTGTCGTTTTTTATGAATAGCAGTACCCAATAAGCGAATAAATATCTACGGGACGGTGTGTTTTGTATGGTGTATTTATTGCACATTGCAGTATCCTTGTAAATACACCATACTAAACATGGCGCTCTGTAATATCCGTTGCCGAAGTTAGATTATAAGATGGCCATTTTTATGGCGCTACAAATCTATCAGTTTCGAAAATTTATTACCGCCATCTTTCTGTCACAACTGGAACTATTTGCCACTATTAGAGGGAAGATTACACAAAGTTTTCATAGGTAGGATGTCATTTGTGCTGGGTGGAGCGATCTCTCTCTCTCTCTCTCTCTCTCTCTCTGAGTATTGATTGGCTAGCGGGTGCGTTCGTTGTCTGTGTCTGCAGTAACTCATCGTAGATGAAACATGGAGCGTGGCCATCTGGGACAGATTACGAAAGCCATCCTGGTTTCTAAACACCGCCAAAGCCTTTCTCTTCTTCGCTGGTAATGTCGATGTTGGGGATGCGAACGCTGCCGACCACCTGGTGCAGAAATTAATTAGCGTGGCAAGGGACAATGGAAACCGTGTTCAGTTTGTTGCTACTCCGTGCACTGGAGGATTGGATTCGGCGTTTATAAGATTAGACGCAGTACAGGATTACTCATGTCCTTTAGGAAAATCCCTAAACGACAGGGCCCCTTGAATGCAGGTTACATCCGGGAATCGTATTAAACGACCCGATGTATCCTTTCGTGGCACTAATATTTTGATCACGCAGCATACATAAACGATTTAATGCGCCATCCCAAGCAACCCGCCAAGGGCTTTGGCTGTCAGTTCTTGAGAGTTCCATCTCACGAAGTTTTCTTCTTCTTTTATTTATTTATTTTTCTTTCGGATACATTCGCTTTCTGTCACGTGCCAGCATTTCGACCGAGAACACCAAAAGCTTGACGACGTGATGAACACCAACTGAGAATAGCGAGCTCAGCTTAAAAAGAAAGAAAAGATGTTGAGGGAGTTAAGATCCTGTCACTCGAACAGATTTCATTTTCTTTCAGCTGCCAGCGCACTTCCTGCACGTCACTTCCTGCACGAAGCCCTTTCTTTAAGTGCCGCTATTAGGAGGAGCATCGTGCTGGCGAAAGTCGCCGAAAGAATCCTCTTTTTGTATTCATAGCACTTCTGAACGTGCGAAATATAAAACTGCGAACTTTCTCCAGCTTGACTTCCCTTCGTGGTTAAGGGGGAAAGTGTAGAATTGCGATCATAAAGTCAAAAATAGCCCGAAGAAGAGGGAAGTTTGCTTTTCTATTTCGAGAATGTATAACAGTTCTGGTTGGATAACAAGCCTTTCCAGTGGATGGCAAAAAGCGAGGGATGGTGTGCCTGGGGGGGGGGAGGTTTGGCAGCACTGATATCTAATAGAATACCCACAGGAGAACGAACTGTTCACGAAAAAACTGCTGAAGAGATGGTCAAAAATTTAACTGCAGGTCGCTTGGAATGTTTAATTTGTTCTAAAAACATGAAGCCTTTTCAAGACTTCACTTCTTATCTTGAATTTATCTTATTTTTTAACGCAAACTTATCTCACTAAATAAGCGTCAGGAAAGTGTCTGTGCAGCCTTGTGATAATGTTTTTAGGTTCCGCAATACTTGACGGCTGAAAAAAGGGCCGTTATAGGTACGACGCAAGACGCAAACTCGAGGAACTCTTTCCAGGCCTTTTTTTTTCAGCCACTTTCAGTATTCATCAACCATTCATTTAATGAGGTTCTTTTGGAAATTCCGAGTTTTAACTCGATAACTTAGGAAAATCTCACACTTTTTTAGATATTACCAGTTAGGTAAGAAATAGCGACAGAACTCTGCTTTACATTCTCGGCTTCTCTGAAGTCTTCAAAAATCATCGGAAGTCATGAACTCAACTATCGGCGATGACTAGGAGTGCAGACAAGCTGCCTTTCCATTTCCAAACAGCTAAAAGTGTTCTTCCTACTTCCTTTGGGACATAAACGGAAGCCTTTATGAACATGAAAATGAAGCATTCCTGCAATGAGTTTTCTTTTCATGTGACAAAACCTTCAGAATTCAAACGTTCTCTATTTTCACTTTACGTCAGTATGGAATGATTATTTTTGTAAATTGGCACAATTTTAACAGTAAATAAAAGTAGATGCAAAACAGGTGCAGAGAGTTTGTTTTTTTTTATTATTTTTCTTATTTTTATTTATTTATTTTATTTTTACTTAGTGATTTTAATTAATTAATTTATTTTATTTTATTTTATTATTATTATTTTTTTTGCAGTACATGGTAAAACATGTACACAGTTACTCAATAAAACTTTCTACTAAACGCCAAATTGGCTCTGGTTTAAATCTAAAAGATTTAAAAATCCACAAAGAATGAAATGGCCGTAACTGTTTTCCTCATAATTAAACGCTTATAAAATGGATTAGTTGCTTACTCTCACGAACTATTTATATGAGAGATGAATAACCAACATTATCGAAGGATATTTAACTTAATCAACGCTTACAGAACCATGAACATATTCACCAACGCCGGAGCTCGCGGAGGAAAGCCAACCAACAGCCTCATTCCATGATGGTCTAACTAAATTCAGAAAAAAACAGAAACGAATTATACAAGAAATTGAGCGGAGCGTTTTCCATTCTATTTTGCATTGCTAACTACAATATTTTGCATTCTCGTTTTGCTATTGATGCATTTCCATTTTGTATGGTTCTCTGCGTCATAGTATCGTTGTCTTCTACACGTCGTCTCTGTTTACTTTAGCTTTTCAGAACTACAAAATAAAATAAAATAAAATAAATAAATAAAGATCAATGAGCCAAAAACTCTTTCTTCGCATCTTTCAACGTATTAAGTCTCAACTCGAACTTCCACAAACGTAATTATTGCTGTGATGGAAGGGTTAAACTTATCTCTTTATTTTTCTTTGTTCTCAGTACGTGTGTTCTTTGGTCAGTTTGTCCCTTCTGTTAGAGAAAGACATCCTTAATTTTCAGGTAGGGAAAATGCTACTAATGTGTTCAATGGGAGTTAACCTATTTCATGTGGGGATCGGAGGAACTCGGTTGCAAAGCCCTAATAAAGGTTGCTCACGTCCTATGCGGAAATTAGCTCAGCGCCTCCGAAGGTTGGTCGATGCTACCGACCAACCTTCGGAGGCGTTGCTAAAATAATAATAATATAATATAGAATAAATAATAAAGGTTATTGATTGCTACTGTTAACCTCAATGTACAACTAAACGATAAAAGAAGGTTATTACAGTTCTGCATTTGTCTATTTTATTAATTTGCTAAGACATTTGTGAGTTCGTTCCAAGATAGGCCGTGAATATTAAAAACGTCTTTCATGATTTAGTCGCAGGGTAAGCAATATTCACCCACGTGAATATTAGCTACGTAATGCGTAGAACAGTGTCAAAAACTTTGGCACTTCAGATTTTATTGCGAATAGGAAAACACACACACACACACACACACACACGCACACCATCCTTTCTGCATATACTCTTTCAAAAGTTACAGATGTGCTCAACAACCGACAAAAAAAAAAAAAAAAAAAAAAAAAAACAGTTGTGCTTTTATAAAGTTCAATTTATATGTAGGTGCTATCTCGATCTGCATAATATAGAAATAAATGGAGAACTACGATGATATTATACTGAAAATTCCCCATTCCAGAAATCATCAAAATTCATTTAGCTCTTTAAGTTAGAAAAATAGCGAACACAATGAGCACCCACACTATGTAGCCCGATGACGTTTTGTTTCTATTAGCTTTGCCGTTGAAAAACACTGAAAATATTGCCCGGTCCAACAATATCTGAAAAATTTCAACTCACAAAACAGGCATTAAACTTACAAGAGTTCCAGTAGATGGCAGTACCTGTGGTATGTCGAAATAAAAGAGAAATGAACTGCACTCTCCACCTATTCAAAAAAGCTGTCCGGATACTTCCTGCTCTTCTAAACATAAAATGTATGTCGTCCATTAGCCTAAGAGAGTACTTTGTTTTGCTTTAGGATGGTCGTCAAGCAGCGCCCTCTAGATGGCAGTGGAACGCACCAGAATATTTTACAGTAGCCGTAAAATGCGATCCGTCACCCATCCTTTACTCATAGAGAGGAAAGACTGGATGAGGAGGGTTTAATCTCTCTCTCTCCCCCCTCCATATCTCTCTCTCTGTCTCTCTCTTCTTCATAAGAGGAATAAGAGTACGATCGAAATTACAGCAGCGCCACCTAGTGAACACACTTTCGCTGATTTATTGCAACCAACCCACTTGCAAACCATGATAAAGCACATTGCAAATACACCGATCCTCCAAAAGTAATGTCCCACTTCGGTTTAGATATCATATTATTACAATGCAGACATTTGAATAATGATATGAAGGAAATTATCGTAATTTCAGAGAAAGAAGTCAAAAAGCAGTCGTTCGTGTCGTCGGCAAAATGCACTCAGCAAACGCAAATTCATGGAGTCAAAGAATCTAAAGGAAATTCGTGGATAAATTGTGCCCCTCCAAGACAAAGTGGATTCTGAATGAATATGGTGGCTTTCTGAGACAGAACGAATTCTGTCACATCTCGTCTGAGATTTTCAGCACGATCGCATTTTCGCAATTCATCGAAACGTAGTGGAAGAACTTATGAAGATGTTTCTGCGGATTGCTGACCACAACTTCATGCCATTATCTGCTGTAGATAAACCATTTAATTTTGAAGGAATGGCTGTACTCGTTTCATCTGGACAATTGCTTATCACAGTGCATGAGAAGAGAAAATAAAAGTGGGATGCGTAGCGTCAATGAAATAGAAAACTCGGACCATTTCATTTGGATATCCAATTGAAATGCATCCTAGTAAATGACAAACACATTTGCATTCGGCAAATCCCATGTAAGAATGCCTTTTTATAGGTTTTTCATCCTTAAAAGTAACAAGTGACCGAAGAAGACACAAAATAATGAAACATTCATCCTTCACGACTTTAATTCTAACCACTGCAACTGCTGGTGAAGCCGCAGAATATTTCACGAAGGCTAAAAGAGATCACACGTGGGTGGAAATCACTGCGCTACTCAGTTACCGAAATGAAGAGAACGAAAATTAAAAATATCTGACGAACATAAAGAATTAAAAAAGAGTTTAAGAATGAAGCTTAACGTGCGATACGATCAAGAGGTTGATAAAGCGGGAGAAGGTCACATAAAAGATGCCCGGATGAAGTAGAAGACAATCTTATAAAGATGGAAGAATTAAAGAATGAGCAAGAAAGGAGAGAAAATGAAAGTCTATTCCGGTGAGGAGAACGTGCTAAAACATTACTCCAGGGTTTGATGTTTTTACTAACTCTTTGCGTTCAGTAACTGGAGAATCGGAGGCGATGTTTCCTTTCTAAGCAAACTGCGTTCGCCCTTAACCGAGTCCTCCATTTTGACGTTTTAAATATTCGAACGTAACTTTTCGAAAATCCCATTCTGAGTGCTCAGAACACGAAATGGCCATTCCCTCTTCCCCCTTCCCTGCCACCTCGCTTCCCTTCCATCGAAAACTAAAATAATAATGAAGTCAGAGGTGTTCAGTGGCGTGCGGAAGGAAGAAAGAGACGAACGATGAGGATCGGAGCCGTAAACACACCTCTTCGCATCCTCCCATGCCACGGATAGCATCCCAGGCGATCAAATAAGCGACAGAAATAGCCGAGCGCCAATTAATCTCCGGAAATGTTCTCCTAATCTGGTGCAACACTGCAGACTCGCAAGCCTCCCTTTAACGCACTTCCTGTACGACGACAGCCCTTCGTCAACCATCAGCGCCACTTTAAGGCTAATTAATCCACGGCATCGACGGACCCATCCCTTTTTCAGGGGGGGGTAGTAAAGACGAGACACGTGGCGAATGCTAACACCGTGCGAGAGCGTGTTTCTGCAAGATCCTCTTAATCGGGGATGTGGTGAATCCACATCGACTACCCGCATGAGACTATTGCGGTGTCTGTTTAAGATGTGTCAGCAGGATTCAAAATGTCTTTAAGACGCTTTTTTACTCTTCGCTGTTTATCTCGGTAAGCGGAAAACAATTGCTTGCTCGAGTTAACATACCCCGTCCCCCGCTGTCACTGCTCTTCTTATCAGCATCACCTCTGTCTTCACACCCGAGTCGTTTTTTTTTTTTAATTTCTCTTCCTCAAAATGTTCGCGTAATGAACTTAATCCACAGAATAAACCCATGCCTTTCAGATTGGTCCCTACCCCTTAAGATTACGTTGCTGTCTAAATGATAAGTCAGCGAACGAATTTCCGTCGTAAAAAGAAAGTATGAATGCTGAAACCACGAGATGCTGAATTCCGATGACAGGTCAGGAGATCTTTGATTTTCATTGTTTGAAATTTGCTCCTCCACAATACACAATGCAATTATCCCAATTTTCACTGGGACTTCCAACAGACGGAACCTCACAAATCATTTCGTCTGTTGGCAGTAGTCATGGAAACAAGTGCTCGTCACATTTTAACAATGCGGCAGTCAATAGCAGAAATATACAGACAACGAGAAAAACAAGGCCCGGAAATGATCGCTAACTCGAAAAAAAAAAAAAAGAGTGCGTTTCGTAATCGCATTACGACATCGTCAGGTATCCAACACTTGAACCTCGAGATTGTTTTCAGCAAATGCATTGTTTCGGAGAATTGAAGATAAAATTTATTTTTGTTGTTTTTCAATTGCAAAGCTGCAGTTGAAGCAGTCGGCAAATATTAAATGCCTTGCAGTCGGGGAGAAACTAGTATCCTCGCATCCAATTGTTTTATGAAGTAGGCTTGAACCTACGACTGGTTTGAAACCAAAATTAGTGCACTTCAATAATGCAACCGAAGCGAGGTTATCAACCTCTTGTAAGTGTTCGCCTCAAACACACTACGAAAGTGTTCACAAACACAATTTTGATTTTCATTATTTCCGTTGTTATTGCGAGAAGTATGAACTCATCTGCGACACACTTCGGTCATTCAAAGCACTCTATCGAGTGATCGCAGCTTCTTGTAAAAAAATAATGTGTGTTAAAATAATTGCTCGTTTATCACGAGTAGACATTTAAGGCTTACGTGATCAAGGCCTGATAAAAGCCTAGACCTTGGCAAGTTCTGGTATAAAGACCACATGATTCAAAGACAGCGCTAAAATGGAAGAATATTCGCTACCTGGCCTCTTGTCGACGGAACAACTGCGAGAATTCAGCTTCCACCTGAAAGGCCTCCACCCATACATACATTTCACTGTTGAACTTAGAAACTTACCATTTCTTTACATACTCTCAGGGATCTTTCTCTTGAACAAGTTAGCTCTTCTTTACACAAAAAATCCTTCGCACTGGAAGATGCTTCATCTGAAGACCACACATGTTGCATTTTTATTCTGGCACCCTGCTCAGACATAGTTCTGACCAAACATGGAACTTTTCAAACCACTTCAGGCCTCCAATAAGCGGGGTGGTGATCTCACGTCGGGCGATGAAATGCATCTCTCATCTAAAGATAATCACAAACATCCATGCCCATGGCGGGATTCGAATTCACCTATTCGAATAGGTGGTTTGAAAGTCCAAACCAACACACCAGGATATACCTGACGGTTTCTTTACCGACTCACGGAAAAACAAAGGGGTAGCTTAACTTATCTGCCGGGCGTTGTTGCATTTCTCTTCAAAGCAGTTGGTTAGAGACGACTCTAATTAATACTTCTTTGCATCGAGCACACAACGGAAAAAAATTTCTAATACTTCAACAACACGAACATTTCATCTCCTGCCATCCAGATTTTTACACCCTTCTAAACCATCTCATCTTCCCCTTACAAAACCAGTGGTCAATAAAAATCCACTGTTACCATGTTAAAGATGTAGAGCAGAATTCTATCTAGCCACTGCAGTATAATGTAATTAATTACCAAAGAAATTAAAACTCATTTAACAGATTTTGTCAATAAAATGGCTTTATAGTAAGACAAAAAATGCTGTTTGTATTCCCGAATTCCAAATTTCAATGAATCCTATTTAACCGGAGCAATAACAGTAGCGATACGCAATTCCCATACATTTTGCCCTTTTGTGCCCTTGCAAGCGGTCCGAAAGCAAAAATGATGATGCATTTTGTAACAATTCCAAACAAAAATCGAATAAAATAAGTTCATCGAGATTACCGACATTCACACCAGGAGTTACTTTCGGAATTGCGAATCTTTTGTGCGTGAATCTTTTTAAGTGCATTTGGCAAAAGAGCTTACGGAAGATTCATACCCAAATATAGCTAATTGAAAAGGTAGGATTATTCGCATACAGCGTAACATTCCCCGCTTTCATCTTCTCGAGTCCAAATTACAAAAGTCGAGTTTTTTGTAATTTGGATTGTGGACATCCTTATGAAACAAAATGTCTTTCATTTTTTTACACAACTCATACCTGCATTTGAGTGACATTCAACTGTCGTGATCGTTTTCATTTGGAAATTGTCGATGCAGTAAAACCACCAGCATCCACCAGCAAAGGTGAATGCTGGTGGCATCGGGTATCTCCTGCACTACACCAGGACCAAACCTTTTTCGCTCAAGCTGTTGTGCGCCGAGCAAATTGTTTGAATTTTACATCGCTTGTCATTTTACATTCGACGCCACTTTTCAAATAGTTTTCGAAATAAAACTCTCCTAAATACGAATGACATTTGAGTCAGAATACCGTTTTCTGAGGTTTGGCTTTTAGGAGATAATTTCTAATGCCCCACGCTTTCGCAATCAAACGAAAAATCACCATCACCTTATGTTGGACTGGAGACGTGTTAGACTTTTTTTGTTTGTTTGCTTTTGTATCCAAGGACGACGGACTTTCCTGATATTCCTGGTACTGCACTGTTCAAATGGCTCTGCAGCAGTTCAACAGAGTTTTATAACAATTATTGATGAGTATTTGTCAGTAAACCACACAGAACAATTAAACCACATTAAGCAAAACAGTGCAAGCTGCAATGGCGACACACTCGACAGACTCACTCAAAACGAAGCAAGCAGTGAGTTATATCTGCTGGGGCGAAGACCCACTGCCAGCAACACCTTTCGCTTTCGACTAGGCCCGAATCGTTTGGGAAGTATATCGTATATTCCTTAGGTACGAGTTTTATTTTACTGTTGTGTTACTTACAGATAATCAAATAAAGAATAGTCGAGGTGGTAATGTACGACAGTAAATCTGTCGTGCGTTAGTTATGCTCTCATATCACCCCACCCACTCTCTGAAGACAGTCCACTTCAGGCTCCCTTTCTCACAACTGCCCCTCTTTATAATTTCCGGGGATGAAGCGTTGTCGTCCCATTATCCGTGGCCTTGCATTCTCGTAATCTATCTGATAAGTTTCTCTCGTCAGCTCAGAACAGTGCGTCATCTCCTCTCCTCCTGTCTGCCAAGCTCTTAATTTATCTTTATAGGGTTGACATTTTATCTTCCTGTTCTGCTTGTCATTTTACACTCGGCGCCTTTCCACATTTTACATCAATCGATTCGTGAATGTCTCTTCCACTTGTCACTGAGTAGTGTTCGTTAAGTCTACCAGATGGCGTTGCGATGAAAGCATGTATTAAATCGTAAGGAGCAATTCTTCTTTTGAATTCCTTCTTGAGGATTTAGATACAATTGTTTACAGAAAACAATTTTTTGCGCGGTGTCGACAAGCCTTCTCCCGGGATAATCCGGACGACTGTTCCTGGTTGTCGTAGCAACGAGTTCGCATTGTTGTTAAGAAATGTTATCACGACTTTCAGCCTTTATTTTGTTATCACGACTTTATTTAGCTGCTTTTACGTTTTTTCTCCTTTTTTTTGTCTTTTCTTTAAGCAAACTTACCTTAGAAGCTTTCTCTTCTCCACAAGAAAACGAAGATGACTCTCATTGACTTACTTTTTAAAATTTGCGAGTTCCTCTTTGATATCGATCAGAATATTGGCTTATTTTCAGAGTTACTGGGGGCATTTTTATCCACCAGATGGCGTGTGATATCTGCCACCAATCGAGAAGTTAAATGTCGCTCTCCCAAAGGGACTCTTGTTATGTATGACCTGCTTAAATACCAATCCTTTCAACCTCCGTTTCACTTCGGCATGCGTCAATAACTTCCGCACTGCTTCACTCGGAGCTTGTCACAGCACATTTAGAACACCCTGTCTGCTGACAGGCATTCAAATCAACTACTTGCGTACAAGTGCCTGGAGCCTTGCGAGCAATTTCACTCTCTCTCTCTCTCTCTCTCTTAAATAAAAAAAAATACAAGGCGGGGAACTATCTCCCTTCAATGTCGCAGGGAACACCCCTACTTTTGAAATGACAGGAGTTTGGGTAATTTAAATCCAGTGTCTCGGAACCGGAGACCATTTCCTACTGAAAGAGAAGAAGGGGGGGGGGGGTAACGGTGGTAGTTTCTAGCAATGCGTAGTTTTCGCTGCAAAGAAAATTCAGTTTCCTGTTGGTTTAAGCTATCAAGAATTTCCTTGCTGAGATCAATGGAGAATGGAGGACACTGTCTTGGCAATTCTCATAGTAGGGTATATGTAAGTTTTGTTTGCTACAAACTTGGTATTTCTAGGTCTACCTACTCGCTGATGAGACCTCAATAAAGGTTGAAACCGGTCTGGGTAGTGACCTTCTCTCGCTCATAATGTAGAACAGTAATACAGCTCCTAGGAACTGGGTTTCACATTATGGGGAAATATCAAGAATTATGATCGGAGCTTGCTCCATCCTTACCATGAGTTTCCTCAGTGTTGCACTCCCTAAAGGGTCAGTTGTAACACTATCCAGGTATTTGCTTACGCTTGGACTCGCCGAACTTTATATATTTACTATATTCGGCATGAAACGCTTTGAGTTTCTTATTCGGCTAAGAAACAATATGGGCTGTAATGTCCCTTAACATAAATAAGCGCTTCTTCCTAATTATTCATTAACATGGGCCTGTACAAGGTGCGACGATGATTTGACTACGGTGCATTCGGTGCCGTTCATGAATGCAGTTGAAAACTAAATACCAAATCGATCTGCAGACTCTCAAATTTTTTTTTTTTCACTACTTAAAAATCTATCTTTTTTCTTAATCACGGCCGTAATGTAACAGCCGTGATTAAAAAAAAAAAATTCAACTTGTCCGAGCGGATAGTTTACATCACCCATTTCCAACCAATAGACCGTGGGTTTAATTGCTGCTGTGGAGACGGATGTTCGTGAAATGTGTGTAGGTGGCCAATGGATTTCATCTCCTAGCGTGATGGCATCACCTTGCTTACTGGAAACCTGAAGTGGATTGAAATGTTTACATGTTTGGTGTCTAGAACATTGTTTCTCGATTATCGATCTGCACTCTTCAGACGATACTGAACTCATCTACTATATCTTTCTTGAGTGAGATTCACAAAACAAAACCGAAGGTTTTCCTCTAAAAATCCTTTCCCAGTTGCAGGTTTAGTTTTAAATTATAATATAATACAAAAATAAAATTTTAAAAGATTCTGTTGTTCAATAACGTTGCTTTAATCATACGAGTGATGAGCACTCATAATAATCTTCCACCAAAAGATTCACGAATGATTTAATATTTCACTTCCCATTAGACCATCTAAAACTGCATTTTGCACACGTCTTTGACTCACCTTCACAAAAATGTCACATTTTAATCCTTTGTTGCACTGATGTGACACGCACATTCTCATTAAAAATTCTTGTCGGGGAATCTGAAGCCATAGTCAAAAACTAAGAATCTGAAACCATAGTCACTCCTTCACCAGTATAAATAAGAAATTATCCATATCGAGGAATATCTGCTCATTTTAAAGACGGATCACCCACTTCTCCACTGTAATATCAAATGTCATTTTGTCCTTTGTAAACAAAGGCGTCGTCCATTTCGGAAGACCACTCCCTCTATTATGTGGTATCATCGTGGAGCAGAAAGGCGTTGCCCATCATATGACGTCACTTCCTTTCAGAACAAGAACTTTTATGGAAATCGCTGTAGATACAGAGAGAATGAAGAGTTGGCGGATGGGGTGAACGTATCACCCCGACTTCGAAACTTTTCTTCGTGCAGAACTAACTAATCGTGTTTCTTGCGTGACTACCTCAGTCGGACTGTCATCGGATGTCACAACCCACTCATCGCGGGTCCAGCTGGTCTTTTTTACTTCTGATTTAAATAGGGTGTCCTCTCCCCACCTCTTCTTACCTTCATAAAACTATTTCTTGACGTTTATATAGATTTCCCTGAGGCACGCCTTTGGAATTATCCATTTAGGCTTTCATTGGCATCGTCTTCACACTGTGGAGAGGAAAATAATTTAGTTCGTTTTATTCCCATTAATTAATTACACTGAAATTGTCTTTAAAAACTGCAATTAGGATAGACGCAGGCACAGTTTTCAGACGGGGAGGTTGGAGACTTAATGAAGCAGGGGGAACGCATAAAAATGTTTCTAAATCCCTTGAATAGCAAGCAGTTTTTTAGATCAGGAACTGCGGAATGAACTGCCTTCAGCGAAATGAAGTCAGGAACTCCCCGATTTAAGTCGTTTCGTTAATCAACAGGAGAAGCTTCGTTTTTACTACGACTGTGTAACGCAGTCTGAATGGCACTTGCCTTGGAGTGAAAAGACTCAAGTTTGAATTTACCTAAGGTAAATTCAAACTCGAACGGGTGACTCAGCTCACTGAAATACTCTTTGTAAGAATATTTCAATGAGCTGAGTCACCCATTCTAAGATGGAGGTGGAAAGGCATCAGAGTCATTATCTGTGCTATGTAGGCTCCTCTGTAGCTGATGTTAGATAAAAAGAGCAATGTTCGCCTTATTCTAAGCATTAGATCTTCCTTCCTTCCTTATGCCGTTTGGCTCATATCGCTTCAATTCAGCTACCTCTGTTGTTTTGAGCAGAATAAAAACTTGAGAACGAGAAGTGATTCAATAAGTCTAAAGCGGAACTATATGTGGAAGTGGAAGAATGCTGGTTGAGTGACGCTCATGAAACTATCTGTAGAAAGGGCATAATATGGAAACAGTGAGTCTATGAGAAAGTGGCTGGAGCGAATTTCTACCTGGAGAGAATGCCGCCTGTTTGTTGGAAGAGGACACAAAGTTTTTTTTTTTCTTTGGCAAGCCGTGAAGCCCATAGAAGTTATTGTTAATACTAGAAAAGGATGAAGGAGTACGTCTGCTGAATAAGAGAAATCTTATCCTGACGGGCGATATAAACATCATCAAAAGTAAAATAAAAGAAATTGCAATGAGGAATATTTTGAAGCTTGAATCATGCGAGTACTGCATGACCTGTTGAATGAATAAGAGGAATCGAGATGCTATCATCAGCACACTCCATTCGTCTTGTTTGTTGCCAGTGGAAGCAGATGGTTAATGCGCAGGAGGAAGGCACATTAACTCGGCATACATTGATAGAGAAACTGAAAGAGAAGAAATAGAGAAACCATCCATTATGAAACACTTGCGATCCGATCGCAAAGAACATAAAGCAAAGACCATAAGTGGGTAGCTTGTAAAAGAGGTCTGTATGCTAGATTCAGATAAATGCCTCAGAAATGTCAAGTGCCAACATACCTGTTTCTTCAAAATTTTCCACAACTAACCAGAAAGCACAACTGAAATTTTAACGGAATTTTTTCCTGGTTGTTATAGAGACTGAAAATAGATGTTGGATTTTCACTCGATCGATTTAAAATATGCTTCATTTTTTTAAATATGGAATGCTTTGACACTGTTAGAAAACAAAGCTTCGATAACGCTTTGAAGTTTGTATGGAGTGGAGGGAGGATAAAGGTCATCATTTCAGCTATATTCTATCAGAAGTCTTTAAATCAGGAGAACAGGGGAATAGTAATAAGAACATGGAAAAGTGATGCGTAGAAATTACGAAGTCCATCGCATTTGGCAGTATTGTAGTGCCGTAACCCAGGAAAGTGAGATTGGTATGGAGAAGATCGATTTGCAGAAATCGGAAAGTGGACAAGGCTACGATCGAAGTTATCAAGAGGAGACCTGAAATCCCAGAATATCACGAGGATTATTAACCACTCGGTCAACCAGCCCGCCTGGTTGGCCGAGTGGTTTGCGTATCCAGTCAAAAGGCTGTGGGTTCGAATCCCGCCGTGGGCTTGGATGTTTGTGATTGTCAGTGAAAATACTAGTGGTGGTGGTCGTCGGTAGATGGCGTTGGTGTAGATGATGAATTTGGTGGATTGAGTGGTGGTGACGGAGAGTTGAGAGTAGGTGCCCTCCCTCGCTGAATGTTTGGACTCTCTGGAGGTGTCATGTAATAATACTGTAATAATATTTTTTTTTAAATAACAATCACATGAATAATAATAATTTACAATTATATTGTTCAGAGTTACATAAGTTATATAATATTACATGTTGTAGTTTACTATTTTTTTTTCAAGTTTGAAAAGGTGTGATTATACAACAGTATTTACACATATGGAATCAAAATATTATATTTCCTAATTCTCACAAACATACAGTGTAAACTCATTATTTTAATTTTTTTTAAATTTTTTTCTTCATTACATACATTTGATCACATAGGATGGATGAGAAGTAATTTCTCAGCTTTCATCCTCGAAGCTTATATGTAAACTTATCTGAGGATGACGCGCACACACACACACACACACACACACATCATATACTTTCGTTGATTTCAGTGACCCTATGTTGTTTCTTTTAATTTTTATAGAATATTTTGTAATTTCTTGGCTTTTTTTGTTTTTGATAACTTACTGTCGTGCATATGCATTCATTCAGTGATTGAATAATCCGCACGCAATTCCAAGGCGCAATTGAGGCAATCCTCAACTGTGTCTCATGAATTAACACCCATCCTCTGCTTTCTTTGTAATCTTTCATTCTCATCTGACATCTATCTATCCTACAGCAAGTCTGAATTCATTACCTTTCACAAAACGAGATAACATTCAGCAATCGAATGATGGTATTATAATCCTCATTTCCTTTCTCTCGAAATAACATAGATAGAGGGACATCGACAGCCAATTTCTTCACTAGTTGGAAGTCCAGCAATTAATTACTGATGAGCAAAAGGAATTCCGCCACTCTCATTCAGCATCATTACTTATCTCCTATACCTTTTCCTGTCTTTCAGAAATTCGGATAATTCATCCATCAAAACAGGCGCTCCAGCCAGAAGAACTCACGCAAATAACAGACAGAATACACTCGTCTCGTTGTCTTAGTTGCGTTTGCCACAACTCCAAATTAAAAATAATGAGAAACTTGCGTATCTTTTAAAAACAACCGTGGAAGGGTTTAATGAAATTAATGTGGCCATCCTTGCTCAGTATTCTCCAGCATTTGAAATGCACCGTCTGATAAAAAAATTGGGCACGCCTTCGTAGTAGTCGCTCATCCAGATAAAAGAGGAAGCACACTGTCTTGCAATTTTCATAGACAAACATTACAACTCATTAACATGTAAATAGGTCGTAATGAAGAACTTCGTGACTTTTGACTTGGTACTATCGTAGGTTTTCCCTTTTGTAACAACTCAATTCTAGAAAGTCTGCGCTACTTCAACTTCCCCGATCAATTATAAATGATGTTGCGCCTATGAGTAACAATAGCACCATCGCGACCTTGTAAACGATGGGGCTGTTGTTGCGTCTAGATGCAACGTCACTTATAATTGCTCGGGGAAGTTGCGGTAAGGTAGAATTCCCCATCGCGACCTTATAAGCCACATGAAATCAGAACGCGTGACGGCTTTTTCATAAAGTGCGTGGCGCTAAAAAATAGCCTGTCCTCCGTTTGAAAAACTCATTAACTATCGAGTTCCAAATGCCACTGCAATTAACGCCAGCACCACAACTGTTCGTCGGGAGCTGAAGAAAAATGGGCCTATCATCAGCAAGGGCAATGCCAACCGTCGGATGGAGCGGTAATATTGGAGTCTAGGCAAGTGGAAACGCGTTCTTTGGAGTAATCAATCATGCTCCACCATTTGCAGTCCAATAGATGAGTCTGGATTAGGGGAATGCAAGAGGACTCTGGTGTGATGTTTGGTGGAAGACACGTCGTGTGATTTAGGGCTGTCATGGTTAGGGCTGGGTCCCTACTTCCAGTGACAGGGATTCAATGCAGTGGTCAATAACGACATTCTGGACAATTCTGTGCTTCGAACTTATGGCGATAGTTAGTGAAGCTCTTTCCCCTCTATCAACAAGACAGAGCCCTTGACAAAGCGAAGTCTGTGTGTAATGGTTTGATGAGATGAGTGTTGAAGAAAGCTTGCACAGAGCCCTAACGTGAGCCCCATCGATCAGCTGCGGGATGAGTGGGAATTCGGATTGCAACCTAGGCAAAATCACCCGTCACTAGTGACCGACCACTATTGTTCTCCTGGAAGAATAAAAGGGAATCATCGCATCAACGCACGAAAATCTAGTGGAAAGTGTTCCCAGAGGATTGAAGGTTGTTATAGCAATAAATATCATACCAGCTTCATATTCTAGTGAGATTTGTGAGCATCAATGTCTGGATATGTTTTGATCAAATATTGTATGCGACTACTTAAGCTATTCTCTTGTCGGTGGACTTTCATTCTTTGCGACTGAATTGCTAGTTGTCTTTCTGATTGTTCAACATGTATTATGATGGATGTTTTTTTTTCTCATCAGATTCCGCACCAATTTAAGAGTATCCCATGGTTCCGTATGTTTGTCCACGTTCTTCTTCTTCTTCCAATATGCGACTGATTTTCCTTCACTCACCTCAACTACTGTCGTTAGTTTTTTTGTTGATAGCAGCTATACTGTATTCCTCTCTTGACAAACTTTTACATCGCAAGATTCGACAGAATTTTGTGACGTCACAAATCTTGTACTCCACAATTAATCTTTGTAGAGTACAAGATCTTCGAAGATCATGCTTCAAGATATTCCATAATCAATGCCATAAATTCTTTTTGCCATTTTTCCGTGGAGTAAAGAGATGCGTTGTGAACTTCAGTCCACCTAAACAGATTCCTAATTGATTTCTCAGAAGAAAGATCTTCAATACAGGTTGATCCTACATCTTCCCTGACTGTTGATGATGGATTTCCAGGCACGATCAGATTGATCTGATCTTCACTTCTAGTTAACTTGGCACGAACACATCACTTTGATAGCCTCCTTCCTCTCCTCCACATAAAAGTTTAGTGTCCACTTCCATTCAAAGACTTTTCTCATCTATAAATTCCGAATATGTTCAACCTTACGGGTACTGTTGTCGTGTTTGAAGCGGCGCATCAAAAACTACTCTAAAGATGCTTGATGTTGACTACAAGAGGGAACTCTGCTGTTCCCCCAAACTCACTCTTCCACTCGCTCTCTCTCATATATGTTCTAGTAAGATTATTGTTATCTACATAGTTAGTCTGGTATGTGTATCAACTGTTTCTTCTTTGGTTCCCGATTGTCTTTCGAATTGGGTGAAAAAGTTGTAGTAGATTCTCCAATATATTCGTGCGTTTTCTAATTATTATCACGTGTACGAACTTTATCTTGAATTTTTATTTTTGTCCTCGGAAACAGTCATCGAGAGATGGTCCATAATTTGCATACACTTGAAAATAGATGCAATTCAAAAAGGGCAGCTTTTTTTTTCTTATTGATGGATAAGCGTTAACTATGACTCGTGTGCAGGTGAGCAGACTGGTGTTTTTCTACAGATATCTATCTACAAAACTAATTCTCTTGGCTTAGTTTTTACAGTTTTCATTCATTTATGCTGTTGTTATTCATTTTGCTGTTCTGTCTCTCCACTCTAATTTCTGGAATATGTAAAGCCATCATCTCTATTTGTTCTCTGACCATATATACTTGCTGAAACGTCATCCTTTCCCATACATTACCCGCGAGTTTATTTGTGTGAAGAATCTCGCGGATGTGAGCATAAAATGATCGCAAAATGAGTGCTCATCCAAAACAACAGATTTCAAATATTTCCTTTTCCTACTCCCACATTCGTCAGGGGGATTGAGAATAATTTTCAAATTCATTTTAATAATTGAACATGCTTTGCCGTATTGTTTCTGCTATTCAGTTGAGTCTTTCATTCTTTTCCATAGTCTTTGTTAGCGTTAAGGTTGTGCTAAGTTATGCTGGCTACTGTTAGATTTAGTAGATACCATAGTAGTAGCAACTTCTCCCGATGTATAATTAAAAAAAAAAAAAAAACTGTTCCTTATTGACTGGAAATAACTCATATTTTCTTTTTCGTTTTGCAGGAGTACTTTGTAATCGATGCCGAAATCATTCGAGAAACGGAATATCGGGGCACAGAAGGTGGAAGACATTTGCTTTGTGTGATTGACGAGCTCCTTCTGCCTTACATGTCGGTAAGTGACCTTGCCCCGTCAGCTCTGGACTTCTTGACCCAACTTTCGATTTACAGCGGCATTTCTGAATCTTTAGCGTAAGTGACGAATTTCAAATGTTATATCACTTCCTTCATGAGTTGTGCACTTCCGTCGGAAATAATCGCAGGCAAGCACGAACACACACACACAAAATTAAAAATAATAAAATGTAACTGTCTCTCAGCGGTGAGATAGGAAGACAATTTTAAGAGAAAGTGACACTAGATGGAGCTGCACTTTTCCTTTTAGTTTCTGTTTCGCCGTAAAGTTAATAATTAGTGTATGTTTTTGCGGGTTTTTCACCCAGTGTAAAAACACCTTTCCGCTTTGCTTTTTAGAACGGTCTTTTACTAGAAGATTTCCTTCGTGTATGAACACTCTCTGAAACTCCTCCGATAAGTTTCAGATGATTTCCGCAAGCCCTTTGTAGGCTTTCGTGGCATAACGCAGATTAATGATAATTTCCCAACTCTGAGCAGTTTAATAGCTGTGAGCCATCCTCGCATTTCCAGCGACCCGAAGAGACGCTGTTGGTGCACCACGAGGAGAATGCCTTCGAAATCGGACTCGATAGCCAGCATGAGAACATACCGGCAGTGATATCACACCGCCAAATGGCACATTCAGAGACAGACGTTGTCGCTTCCCAAACAAGGAAACTCCTTCAGCCTAATGGATTCCTCAGAGGATCAGAAGTTTCAATGAATCGGGGATCTGGAATAGGTTTACCGACTTCCGCTCTCCACTCCGAATAGAGCCGCTTCTTCCTAGCAAGTACGTCACGTGATTTAGTTCCTTCGTTTAATTAGCTAAGATGAAACTGAGTGGTAGAACAGCGTCGGCCCTCGATTAAGAAAAAGGACCTTCTAGTGAAAGTCTGCAGAATCCTTCTACGATGTGTGGCCAACTTACGTGGTAGTTCCACATCCACGTCTGTCTCTTGTGCATGGGGGGGGTTTAATAAGCAGCGCGTGACCCTAATAAAGATGTGGCCGTTAATTTATTCATTACGCTCTCCATCTCGGCGATTCTTTTATCGAGACTTCTGAGAGTGCTAAATGGTGTGCTTGACTGCTTTATTAATTAAACAGCCACGTGACTGGCAATCAAATTAAAACAGCAAAAGCTGAAGCTAAATGCGGCTTCATTAGTGCATCAGATGGGCGCACAAAATGAAGAAGAAAGACGAGTGGAAGCAGCTGCGGGTGGTTTTAAGAGACAACTAACTCGAGAGAGAGAGAGAGAGAGAGACGAAGCAAAATCAGCGTTGACCTGACACGTAAGCAAGAATATCAGAAAGTGTTTTCATTTAGTTGTCCATAGTATCGTTGCTTAAAAGTACAATTATTCATCTTTTCCACCCCCACCCCTTCTTTTTGTCATGGAATGGTCCAGGCGAATCCCTGGAAGTTTCGAGTGAAGCTGGAATTTAAAAGTTTCAAATATTCATTGATGGCGGTGACTTTGAGGTCATCGAATGTCAATTTTTACTCCCCACAAAGTGCAAAACATCTGGAATGAGAAGAGCACCTTTGCGTGGAGTCGCCTCATCCATCGTATTGGATCGGCTGATGAGAGGGATCAAAAGAAGAAGAGGAGGAGGAGGCAGCTCCTCTATCGAACGGGAAGATTGACTTTGGCGCATCGAGAAAGACCAGAATTAGCCACGGGGTTCTGCTTCCACTCCTCTTTGAAAATGAATTTCCGCCTGCAGTTAGCATCGGTAATTGATGCGCGGATCTTAACGATCTTGGCAACGGTTACGGGATTGTCAGCATCCTCCAGAAATTCGATGTGCGAAATTCTCTAATACGAACATCCGACGCGAACTTTTTTCTTCTTCGTTCCATTATTGGAGAAATTTATGGCGCCAGTTGCCATTAAAAGAAATTTTCACCATCTTAAAGTTTGTTCTTCTTTCTTGGGTCGCTGTCAAATAGCCACATGACAGTCCGTAATGCGCACGCCGACTTCGCTTTGTTTCTTTTTTTTTTGAGAGGTAAAAGGCTAAACTGCAATCAGAGATTATTTAGAATGAATCAGTCAGATATGAGAAGCTCTCATGAGGTTAAATTGAAGAAAAGTCAGCTCACTAAAACTTTGTTAGCCTCTGAGATCATCTGCTTGTGTTTCCGCCGTTTCTTTGAGGGGTTCATCGGGCCGCAATTAAACGGCGACCATCCGGAATATTATGTGAGGACAGTCAATACGCTTCTCACCTCTCACCCCGCCGGGGGGGGGTTCAAATGTCACGTAGCTAAATGTGGAACAGATAACTTCACTGCTACCGAGGGTAACAGGAGCTAACGTATTCGACGGTCTATGAATTTATGGGTCATTCACGTGTAGCACGAAAGACAGCGCAGCAACGAAGTAAACGGAGCTCCCGTTATGAGCTAGTGGGTTTAATTACTGATCATTCTCAGCCTAGAAGGTTTAGTGCAGAGGTTTCCAATTTATGTTCCGCGGAACCCTAGGGTTCCGCCGATAAAATTTGGGATTCTGCACGAAAATTAGTTTTAGAGCTCTAATTTATAGTTCAAAATATGTACGAAACATTTATTTAAATAAATGTTTCATAAATTTCAATAAAATCCATTAGTCAATTGGTGGATACTGAATTTAATACTTGCATTGGATTCTCCCACTGACGAAATCATCTGTAATGAGGAGGGGAGCAGTGGTGCAGCATACGAGGGGATGTTTTACACTGCTATCCTTTTGTGATGTATTATACTACTTTTCATATGAAAATAAAGAGGCATCGTATAAATTTATAATATTACGATTGTGTATATGTATACCCAAAATTAAAATATCATGGGTCGATGTTTGAGAGAAGGAGTTTTATTTTATTTTATTTATTTATTTTTTTTAAAGTGTAGCAAGCAGTTTACATGTTGTGTCTAGTGACAAGGAGACTGGTAAAGCGGATGCTGAACGAAAATACAGATCAAGGCATTAGCATTACCTGTGTAGCGGATGAGTTGAAGAGACTTGTTTGTCAGTATTAAAAAGAAAAGGGAACTCTTGTTTGTCAATACTAAGAAATATGTAAATATTTTCAAAACGAAAGATAAATTACGATCATTATTACGAAAGTTACAATACTGGACCATGGCTTTTGAAAAAAAAACAAAAAAAAAACATGGATCCAACTTTAAATGATTTATACAGGAATCGAACTATGAAATTCACGAGGAAATTCGAAAATAAATTATTCCTGATCTAAAATAAATAAATTTGGCATTAAATTAATATTTTCATCTACTAAAAGACGACAATCAGAATTAGGTTTTCGATCTTTTCAATATTATAGAAAAATGAAATGAACCATCTACCTCAGAATAGGAAAATCTGATCGACCTGACAAAAAACAGCCAAATAAGAGTTGAATTTAACGAAGTTTCATTGAACGAGTTTTAGTGGGACTTAAAATAAAGAATATCGAAATTCAAAAAGGCAATCCTTGCTCATTACCGTTTAGTACCACAAACTATGTGTGAAAGCGGATTTTCGCTCAACATTGCGACAAAAAAAAATGCCACTTCTGACAGTAGAATTCAGCTGTCCACAGTTAAGCCAAATTTTGAAAGAATATTGAAAGAAATGAAGTTTAATCTATCACATTAATTACCAATTTGAATTAATAATATTTAATTTTCCATTATTAATTTTTGTATTTTTAATAATTTATTTTTGATTTTTTGATTGATCGTTTTTTTATAATCAGTAAAAATTGTCAGGATTCAAAAAGAGATTGAAACAATCATTTTACTTTCCCATTTAAAAATTTCAGCTCAGTTAGTCTCGTTTGGATCGTCGTTCGTCACGACAATTACGATATCACGAGATGGGATTCGTTATGGGACATCATCTCCGTGATTTTATAAGGATGATATTCATAGATTGATGGGATGAGAAAATAAACAGAGACTGCCATATAGAAAGGAAATGACAAGCTTTACTCAGTATTTTAAAAAGAAATCTGTTGAGAAAAGAAAAACTGAAGATCACAAATTTTACTAGTAGAAGTTGCACGGAGCATCCAAAGCTTCAACTCGAAAAGCTGTGGGTGAGGATAAACGCCTAGCTGTGTCTTCCAAATGCAGATGGCAAGTGATATACAGTATCTTGGCGAAAATTTTTATCCTATGTCTGAAGACGATCCAATGCCAGGAAACAACACACACACACACACACACACACACACGAAGTGCATGAAAAAAGCAGAAGACCTTGAAGAATTACTGACCCAACTTTCTACTATTCATGTTTTATAAAGCGTTTGCAGCATTTGTACGTCCAAAACAACGTCCTAAAGTCTAAACAGGATTTAGAAGCGATTTCAATACAACAGACCATATTCAAGCTGTACCACAGGTTATTGAACAGTGTAACGAATATAATCCCCCATTACGTCTTGGCGTTATTGATTACGGAAAGCCTTTGATTCGGCAAAAACTTGTGCTATGCATAAGTTTTTGCATAGCACAAGTTTCACTCGTCATGAAATCAACAACTGGAGGGAAGCCATATGTAAGGATCACCAAATCAGCATACACAAATGTAACAGCAGCCATTTATTTTAATGGAGACATCTCCTGCATCGAAACAGAGCGTAAGGCATAGAATAAGATGACACAGTATCTCCAAGGAACTGTTCACAGAATGCTTAGGAGAAATATTCAAACTTCTTCATCATGAATAAAAAGGTCATAAGAAAAGCAGGAGTTATTTAAGCCATTTCCGTTTCTTAAATGGCTTAGTTATCTTGACTTAAAGTCCAGATGAACTACAGACTTGTATATGTGAACTCCAGATTACTAGGGAACAGCTGCCTTAAAGATAAACCTAAAGAAGACCCAACTTATCCTCAACAGCTATATGCAATCAGAAATAATAAAAACATACACTTAGGACAACAGAAATCAATGGATCAAAATGCTGTGGAAGAAGTCAGTACAAGAACAAGCTTGACTGGAAAGTATTTGGAAATATCCAGTTTAAATTCAAAGGCCACTACCACTACGCCGGAAGTTTTAAATCAGTGCATTCTCCTTATATTGACATATGGATGACAACCATGGACATTAATCGACAGACAAGTCTTGGGATCATCTTGGAGAGGCTTTCATTCATTCAGCAATGGATCGATAAAAAGAGGTAAATTTATTCAAGAACAACACACTCCTAGAAAGCATTTCAAACATTTCAGTAAGCAGGAGAGGAAAAAATTATTTATTTTAATATTTCATTAATAGCTTATTATCTCACACCTTGAATGTTCTGCTACTTGGTTTGTTTATTATTACATCACATTTTCCTGTTGTTCCGAAATGTGATATTGGCATTGCTAATTCCGAGCTTGGTTACTGTTCTCTTTATTTTCTTAAAATGAGTCGCTTAATGTATTCGGAATTAGCAGCTCCAAGTGTATGAATAATCACATGTGGCCTAAGAACGCATTCTGGTTACACAATACGATAAAATTACAGTACGCTTTATATCATCACTTATATACAACTACAGGGCGATCTTCACACTCCTATCACAAAGATTAAGGAGTATTCTGCACTTCAAAACTAACGAAAACGCCCCACTAAGCAGGCATCCCCAAATTTCACATTTCCGAAATACAGTCCTTTGTACTTGCAGCACCAACAACGAGAGCAAGCAATACAGGAAGAAGACAAAATGCCCCCTATAAATTCTTTAGTAACTGCCAAAAGAAAAAATTCAGAATGAACGTATACCTTATAATAAATGTTTCAAAATGACCTGCGTTAGCAGCCATAGGACACAGATGATGAGTCCCTTTACCTTTGACGGTTTCAGTTACTCGAAAGTTTCTGGAAAATGTATGATGGTAATGTTTGCAAGTTCAGCACGTTCCTGCAATTTTGCACTGCATTATGCAAATGATCTCAAATTGTTCCTCCAATTAAACTCCACAAGATTTAGTTGGTGACTGAGAAGGCCATATAACAGGTCCTCCTCGACTAGTCAATCTTACGAGAAAACTTTTGATCTTCGTGCTTGTTGCAGATGATAATGAGATGTCGGGAGGCATTTCATCATCTCTTCATATATATTAGCATAACATTTTTCTTTGTCCTGCCTGACAGTTTTTCTGACATTTCTACGTATTCCCATATTATTTTGTCCATATTTTCTTACTTTGGCTTACTAGCTGATGCTCTTTACCAGCGTCTGCTCCATATGCCCATCAAAGATGTTTGTCTTTATCATTGGCGTGCCAGGATGTAATCAATCTGGTGTCTTGATCTATCAGTGTAAAACATCCAATTATAGTTCCATAGCGGGTGCTTCTGGAAGCAGGTATTGTTAATAACTAATCTGTTAACATGCCCAAATTCCAACAGCCTTTCACCACGGATGTTACGTGCTTATCATACCTTTCCCAATTTTGCATTGACGTTCCCTTAGATGAAAAGTACAGTTCCACTAGGTAGTCAGAAACAGTCTGTAGGATTTTGTAGAACTGCTCGCTCTCTTCATCAGGCCTATCTGTGAGAGTGTATAACCAACAACGATTGACACAGGACACACACACTGTGTGTGTATGTCTTAAGTCTAATAAAACGTATTCTATTATTAATGGGATTATAACCATTACGAACTCTTTCCCGAATTTTGCTCAGTATCACAGTCACCTAATGATGCTTTAAGTTATCTCTGAATAAGCAGCCACGGTAAAACAACTTGTCCATTCCATCTGTGTTTATAATTCACAGGATGCCAAGTTTATACCACTCTATTTCTTTACAGAGAATATCAAGGATACCATCTGTAGACTTTGTACATTCCATGTGCCCTACGTATAGTTCCTTCATCTCTAAGTTTCATCCGGTACTTTCTGTTTTCCTTGCTCACAGTAAGACGAACTTGTGTGGAGACTGCAATATACTGCTCGAAGAGGACCCTCTGCTTAATTCCATGAATACTGCTCAGATTATTCTGCGGGACTATTGATGCAGCAATAGATTTATTATAAAGCACAACCATAATGTCATTTTGGAGTAATATCACTGCAAAAAATTTAACAAATGGGGTTGCGGACCCATTTCCACATATTTGGAAATTCTGGCCACGTAGTTTGGGATTTCAGCCTACTAGGTGAGGCAAATTACGCGGAGCGAAGGCAGGCTCCCACTGCATAAGAGGAAAGGAAATAGCACACTGGGAAAGATTTAGCTCTATCCCTTGAATAATCTAATAGCACTGGGAGGAAAGAACAAGAAGGAGAGAAAGAAGGATAGGGACCAGTCTACAGATGTATATTAGGGACCAGCCTACTGGTTGCAGTAGTGCCAGCAAAGATTTGAAACGTGCTAACTCAAAAAGTCCAAAATATCACATCTTGTCGAGAATTATCAAAAGGTACAGGGAACGGAATTGAAATCTTGCTTCGGAGAAATAACATAGGGCTTCGGTTTCATGGTACTGACTTTGACAATGATTTGAAGATCAATATTGTTGCGACGAATGGCGAGAGAACGTTATGGAAGCTCTTGTAGCTTCTATTGAAACGCTTTGTAAACGACGGGGAAATCTTCTACCAAGAAGCGCAATGAGCAATCACAACGAGCAAGATTTGACTTCCTTATTACAACTGAATGGAAGAAAGACAGAAATAAGACAGAAATATTCTTAGCAGAACTCTGTGCCATAGCAGTCAAACATCCCGGAGATGTCAACTGCATTGGTTTCTCTTCGAACCTCCCCCTTGTAAATACTTAGAGGGAGTTGGTATTGGAAGATACGAGGCTCTTTTTATTTTTTTATGAATTTCATCCCAAGATGCTTGCAATACATTACTGTTAGCACCGTCGATGGTCTTGATCACATAATCGAGGGACACTGCGCTAGTGATCTAACACGGGACATATTTCAGGCGACCATTCAGCAAGGTGGCGACATCACGCCAGCCAGTGAAAGTCATCCAGAAAAAGATTCACAAAACATCCATACGTTCGAATGATGGAATTCGAACCCGCAGCCTGCTGTTGTTTGGAAAGCAGTAATGCTTTTGAAAAATTCCTGCTTGTTGTTTGGAAAGCAGTAATGCTTTCCAAACAACAAACAAACTATCATCCGGGCTGGAAACAGGACAGAGTTGAGAAATAGTTCCTTAGCTAATGAGCATTCAGAAGGTGAAAAGTTTGGTTTTAAAGGACTTCTCCATTATTTTATAAAGAGTGTTGTGAGCAAGGTCAATAGACTGACAGCATACGTTTCCCTTCCTGTTCTGAAATGGGGTGAACATTGACTCTTCTATTCTCTCAAGTAGTTATTACCAGGTAATAGAAAAGAGTGTGAAGACGACGTAGGTGGGGTTGTCAGTTCCAGAGAGAAATTTAAATAACAACTGAAGAGAATTCTTTCAGAACCATAATGTGATTTGGTATCTTACTCGTCCGAGATTCTTCTGTCCTCTGGACAAAGTCCACAGAAGGTGCAGTACACTGTTACTACTGGTATGCTGTAGCTGATATGCCTTGGTTGGCTATGCAGGAAATCATTTTGTTGTTGGGTTTCATTGTGTTGCAATGCTTGTTTGGCTTTGCTATTTTCCTGCTGAGTAGCATGTGGTCAATCGGACATTTTGATTATTTCGATAACTTTCTTTCACTTGGTGTTCTGTTCTTGCATTTGCTGGTTTATATTTTCAAGTAATGCTTTAAAAGAGCTAACGGACTTGGAGAAATTTATTAATGTATACCACACTTCAAAGGGGAATTTCATTGTTAATTCTGTACATGTCGAGTAATAGCGCACTTTCTTAAAGGAGTAATCTTAGCTCTCTCTCTCATCCGAAAAATGCGAACATTGTACTGAGAATTTTCAGGCAAGCAATTTTCTTCTTTCGTATCCAAGTGCAAAAAAGAACGCAGTCACATAGGGTAATCGGAGCCCGTGACAGTGATGGATGAAGCAGTTACGACAGTTCAAGTCATTCAGCCACGCAAAAATCCATATTTAAGATGCTATTCAAGACGCCATTTTGCATCCCACCTCCCTCCTGGCAGACTAGAGAGCAACAAGAGCTCCAAATGCACGTTCAGTTAAAGGAGAGTCGCAGCTAAGCATATATGCTAGTACCACAACGTCCCACTTCTCTGCATTTCTCCCCCTTTTGTAGAATGCCTTCACCTTATTCGCTCGAGAACTTTTTTTTTTTGTTCTTTCAGTGGTGTTTCGACGTTCATCGCTCTGCATAATTCTGTCTTCATTTTTTCCTCAGGGCTTTTAGTTCCCGTGTGTTTTCGGAAGACGACAAAGACCTCTTCCGCCGGGCTGGGAACCATACCTTCATCCCCGTGGAGGGTCAGAGATTCGACCGCTTGCAGTACATCGACATGTGGGCGAGAGCAGTTGCCCTTTTTAATTAAAATCAGTACTTTGAAGATATTGCTACAGATTCACGCTCTCTCTTTGTTTCCTTTCAGGTCATTCGTGGTCACGTGATTCCGAACTGCGTGCTCTTTACCCGTACGATGGAGCCATACCCCTACCTGACCGAGAATAACAAGAACGTGACAGTTTACCTTTTCCTGATCAACGAAACCAGTCCTGACGGTACTTCCTACACACGTGAGTATTCCGCTTCTCCGTGATAATCAATCGCAAGAAATGTCTTTGCCGCCTGCATCACATATTCGAAATACAATGTCGAAGTGGGATTTTTATAACAGATATCTTTAAAATGACCTCACGTCGCAAAGAAATATTTTCTTAGAAAAATCTGGATATTTTCTGATTAAAAACGCATCACCTCAAAAAGTTTTAAAAAGTAACTCTAAAAGGTCCTTAAAATATCGAAAATTTTGCTAATAAGAATACAGCGTCCTCTGACTGATTTATGGTATGGTATTATTGTCTATAATTGTCCATCGCCAACTGCGAAAGCTGCAAAGGTAAGATAGACAAAAACGAAGTACTGCAATGTTCTTTGGAATGACGCGAATATCCTGCATACATAGATGTAACGGAATATAATTTTCGAAAAATATCTGAGGATAAGAAATTAAAATGGAGATGCCAGAGTTGTATTAATACTTCCCTCCAAAACGACTTAAAACTATAAGCAAACTAAATATAAGCAGTGACGGTTTCGATTTAACTAAAACAAAGACGACGAGAAGCTGATGTGAGGGTTGTCTAAGAAACTTTTGGGATCAGATCATAGAAGACCTAAATGCCAACAGAGTAGAAATTAAAGATGATAGATCTCCAATAAGAAGGGAATTGGAAGTTTTACTTAAAGCCGAAATAAATGAACTTAAGGCATCGCTAGTACAGTTTTGAATGCATTCAGGATCTAAAAAACAAAGCCTAATGCACTGAAAGACTAATCAAGGATCTGTGCACTGAAATGGGAAGTTAATGAAATTCAGAAGTGCTCATACTATAACTGAAAAATTGGTGAATCTACTTGAAGTAAAAAGGGAAGAAATCTTGCAAGCCACAGAGTGCCCATCAGCAGAAAAACAGACATCAAGCCAGTTGTTATTCAGCTAGAAAACAATAATATTAAAAATAAATGGATGACGGAGGCAAGAAAACTCAAGATTACAGCTCAACAATTTGATGAACAGTTAAAACCGGTGCCTGTCTATATCAACGAACATCTGACCGAACTCAATAAGTAACTTCTTTATGAAGCCAAACAAAAGAAATCAACTTGTGCAGTCAAGCATGTATGGGAAAGATATGGTAAACTATTCATGAAAAGAAGGACAACACAAAAAGTGATACGGATAAAAACATCGGACGGCCTCAAAAACACAGTCAAAGAAGGCAGTAAATTTAAATGTTACCTATGAATAACTGGAACAATGAACACCTAATGAAGACTTAGAAGATGAAATAGAATATAAAAGAATAAGAGCCATAGCTAAAAGAGAAGTCAGAAAAAGACAGAATCATGGAATAAATTTGTTTCTAATTTAGAACATGATTTATATAAAATAAGACCCAATGTATATAAGATTTTGAAACACCTAAATGCAGATACCAAAGAAAACATAAAATTAAACACTGAATTGAAATTAGAAGAATTTCTAAACTACTACACAGAATTGTGGAGAGACAAATATTTTAAAAAAGACAACTGGCAAACAATTAACGAAAATGAAAAGGAAATAACTGAAGAAGAATTAGAAATCAGCCTGAAAGAAACAAGAAATGGAAAATCACCTGGAGAAGATAAGCTAGGTTCAGAACTATATAAATACGCAGGAACAAGATTCAAAGGAAGACTCTTATTATTTTTAAATAAAATTTACTCAACTGGTATCCCCCCCAATAGAATGGAAAAAAGCAATTGTGATTCCTATCTTTAAGAAAGGTAATAGAGAAGACCCTAAAAACCATAGAGGTATCAGTATACTAAATTCCTGTTACAAAATATACAGCAGAATCTTAAATAACAAACTAATGAAATATTCCGAAAACTTTATTCTAGAGGTACAGAATGAATTTGGAAAATGACGATCATGTATAGATCCAGCCTTTTGCCTAAAATTAATAGTAGAGAAAAGAAGAGAATATAATTTGGAAACACATATTGCATTTATTGACTTTGAAAAACTGGCAAATCTCCTAAAATCCACCCAACCTCACACACAGAAAGAAATATTTGAACATCACAATGTAGTCTATAAATTTCCCTGCCAAAAAGACTGTGATATCACCTACGCAGGTTCCACCGTCAGGTCTTTATGGGCAAGACTACAAGAACACTTCCGCGATTGTAACATCCCTATTCCAGAACATTTAAACACTAAAAAACGTAACATCAAAAAGAAAAATCGAATACAAAGCACGGGAAAAACGGAAATAGCTGTTCACGCCCTTGAAAAAAACATACCCCGCAGATAGACAAGGCCATCGTAGTAGACAGACAAGACAATGAAACAATGCTAAGAATATCGGAAACAATAGCCATAAAATGTGACGCGAACTCTATCAACGTACACAGGCCCTACATAATCTCCGAGGTTTGGAAGCTTCACAACATAAAATTGAGGTCACAACCCCGACCAATAGGCGATAACACAAACACTTCAAAAACTGAAGCACCTACCCGACCTGACATAGCATCCACTTTCCCAATGTGTTCAGATGACGACCGAGAATAGTCGAAACGGACCGCACCCCGTCAACCCCCTTTTCCCCTTTCCCCTCCCTATATAAAAAAAAAATCAACCCTTTCACCTTTTCCCCCACCCTATATAATATAGTAATTTAATATATATGTTTACATATATATTACCGGGAAAAAAAAAACCCTGGTTTTTCTAATTGAATTCTCCCAAATTGCCTATCCCCCCTCCACACACTCAGTAGTTTTCGAACATCGCAGAAAGAAGAAAAGCCGCAACACCCAGAAAAAGGTATGTGGAAATTTCTCTTCCTTATGCTACATATACTTTTTGGTAAATTCACATCTACAATGCCCTAAGAATCCGTGAGTAAATAGCCAATGACATTTAAACAGGGGCACTCCTAAACTAAAGCAGGCAAAATAGCCGTAATTATAATAGAATAATTGAACTATAGCCATTACTGATTTCGCACATTCAACGGACGACCTGGTTGTAATTCACAATAATTTTCCATTACAGAAACTATATCTCTATGGTTGTCTATTATATTTAAAAAATAACGCTGAAAGTTTCTTGGTATATAGACTATGGATTGCGCTGCGGCCGGAACATGCTGGTAGTATTCAAGGCAAACAGAAATTTTTCATAAATCCTTCGAATACCTAGCGACAAGCAGCTACAATAAACTCCCAAATGAATCAAACACGCATCGCGAATCGAAGAAAATATGAAGTCTTCCCTCACAAATTCCACTGCCCAAAATATAAATTTTTAAAAGAAGGAATCCCAAATATAAAAGCTCTGAATATGCATTAAATGCAAATAATATATAAATTAACTACCTTGTAAATAATTAAGTATTAAGCATTTCCCCGTCGATTTCCTTTTGGAAGAAGAAGTGACGGCATTTATGAAACACGTCAAGAAACACTCATCGTCCAAAATAAAACGAATGATAATATTGCGACAGCTCTGAGTCCCTGACGAAGAAGCCTCCTTTGAGTAAGCGCGTAGTTCATTTGGTGGCGCCCCAAAGAAACGCCGTCTAATCTGAAATTCAATTTGCGGGAAAGCTGACAACAGAAGCAACAAATTAGTTGGCTACTTAAGTAAACCTAATCTCTCCTGACACCTACGCATTCCGTGCGTTCTCCCTTTATCTGCGGATGAGTCCCAAAAGAAGAATTGCTGATGAGATTCCTTCGACTCGACCTTCTTTCTTGGCACGGTAATTAAAAGAACCTTCTTGCAGGAAGAGGAAATTATTAATGACGTCACAATGAAGTACCTGTCTGTTCTTTGTACATTGTTAATTATCCATCTGGGAATCCACGGGCATCGTTTTTTTTAAATGTTTTCTTTTTCCCTACGTTTTCAGATTCTAAAAAGCCTGCAATTCAAATGAGAAACTGCATTCATGTGCACGACGTCAGTCTTTGTATTCCCGCTTTCGAAGAGCTCTCTCCTTGCTTCCCTGAAATTCACGTGCAATTTTAATTCGCTTCGGAGCGCGTGCGAGAACGAAAAATATTTAAACACAAAGTTGTTGAGTTTCCCTTCTATTAGTTCCCGTAGGCGAGAACGCAGCGGTGCTCCCAGTGGAAATCAACTGAACGTCACTTAAAAGCTAAGAAAACACATACAGATAGCTTTATTTTTTTTAAAGAAGATTGTCACGCATTGGCAAACTCATTGCTACCCTTCTGAATGGCAGTGTCTTACTTGTTAGAAAAGTAATCCGCAACTCACAGTTTTAATCCCCCCTCCTAAACATTCACCAAAAGAGGCAATCTTATCTTCCTAGAAGACAGTTCTATAACTATTTTGGGGAATTCTATCCACCGAAGGCTGTAAACCTATATAAATTAGTACGAGTGGGAAAGGTTTACATAATTTGGAACCCACCCTGTTCTAGCTACAAATTTTTAAGCCACTGGGCTCTGCACTAAGCAGGGTTTGGTGAATTCAAACCAGGCGTTGAAATTCATCTACTTAACCCCACCGCCTCTTGGATGAAGTGCGAAGATGATGTAATTCGCTCGCACAGCCGGTCTCCTCATTAGATGGCGGTTGCAATGCGAATAAACTCAGTTTTCGCTTATCGTCAACAGTTCTGTGAAAACCAAAAAATTGCAGAATGATAGAATTAGACTGATCTTAAGAGGTGGCCACACTTTGTTAAGACCAACCATCCTGCCTAAATTATACAGAGAGGCCGAAGCAGTATTTTCTTCTGTTGTCTCCATATTGTGGTTTAGAATACCACGAGGATTCATTTTATTCTCTAATATTCAGATATGAGCTTGAATTTCCTACCTCTCCAACAATCAACTTTATAGTTAGATAAATAGAGACATTCTTATTTCCTTGAAGATATCACTTGTGGGAACGAAAATTTCCGTTGTAAGCTGGACAGACTTCATTTCGAGGTCGCCAGCCAGCACGTGTCACATTATCTTTCCCAACAAGTCTCCATAGCTCGGGCAGTATGAATGATGCCCTTTCGTTGTCAAGTGGTGAGTTCGAATCCCGTCAGGGACGCAAAAAATATTTATTAAACTTCTCAACTTCCAATTTATGCAACGACCTTCCATGCTGTATTCTGTAGGAAGCCATAGCAAAATCCACAAGCATCATGGGGTTCCATTCCATTTGTCTAGCTCAGTGGTAACATTATTATAGAATGTGAGCAAGTTGCTAGAACATGACCTTCCCTTTTTGGTAAACCCATGCTGTTCGTTGCAAAATATAGATGATCTGTCAATCCATTTCTGAATACAAACACTAACCAACTTTTCCAAAATGAATTATATTACACATCCATTTCACTCCTACTTTTTTCTTCGAACTCAATGTACACATTCTGATATGGCATCATTTATGTATTTTTGAACAATTCTCACGCGCTCGATATCCTTCCGATCCAACTACTGCTTTTCCATGTAGCAGAACCTAGCATGCTCCTCAGTGGTCATAATTTCCTGTTTTATGGTTCAGCATGTAGCCTTTTCTGATTGGAAAATTCATAAACTTAATCACTTCCCAAGTGAGTACCGCATGATCACTGTCACCAACTGGAGGCAGAATAGTTACGTCTTTAACTGAAACGCCCTTTGACACTAATCAAATCTAAAACTCTTTGACCTCGAGTTCCTTCTGTCACATGCTGCTTGAGAAAGTTGTCTCGCGACAGCATTTAATGCATTTTAATTGTTCTCATGCGATTTCATAGCTAGCCAATGAATGTTTGGATAATTAAAGTCTCTGATTATGATTTCTCTTTTCGATCTCATTTTTCTATTTGGTGGTGCAATTCACATCACTAGCAACCAATCAAAACTTACAACCAAGGTCTGTAACAACACCCCCACTATGTGTTTGATCTGGTTAGAATCCACCTCGCACCAGATGGCTTCAAACTCATTGCTGCATGAAATACTGTTAGTAATAGTAGAACTACAATCATAGGTGTCAACTCTGACTGGATTCAAATCATCCGATATCATCAGCAGCACGTCCCCCCCCCTTTCTTATTCTCTCTATCCTTCCTAAAAATACAGTTCCCTGTGCTCTCGATACTGTTAGTATTTCTGCTTCTGATGGTTACATTCCGCTAATTCCTACGATCCTAATATATTAACCAGGGAACAAATTCTACTCCTTTCTTACTGATACTTCTAGCATTCGTGTGCAAACAATGTCTATGGTATGCGTTACACAGTTTAACAACCTGCAGATCTCTGCTCTTTTATGTCTTACTTATGCAAACATCTTTAAACATGGTTGATAGGTCCGAACCGGAGGAACACAGAATCGTTCTTACTCTCTCTCTCTCTCACTCTCTCTTCGTAACCATTTCCATAATAATGAGCATTTCCATCATTAACACCGTTACTTAACCTTATTACATGAAGGAAATATCTTTGCTCGTATTTTGTAAAACTTTGTATAATTTTTAGTTATTTATTCATATCGTACAGCGGTTGGTGTTTAGTCTGCTTATGATTAGTCGTAGGTCTTTTTCGGAAATTCCTGACAGGAAAGAGTGTACACTTCTTTTACAGCTGGCTGTTAAAGTCTGAGAGCGATCCATCTGATAGTGTTCTGCCATACAGCCATTGCAAAATGTGTACAGTAAACGAAATGAACACATTCTCCGCTGCCTGTGGAATGTGTTCATTCGCTTACTGTAGTTTTCAGATTAGTGAGTGGGGAATATTTTCTGCTTACGCTGATTGCCCAAAAATTAATCCAAGCGTGTCTATTGTTTTCTTGGATCGTTGATGCAGTTTACGAATTCAGTATGGAAGAATATTCCCGTTGAAATTCGTCTTCACAAGCTTGTTAAATGATCTATATTCTCTTTCAATCTCAACATTTCTGAGATTCTTTTTATATTTCTTATAAGCGTTTCCTTTTTTATAATTAAATTAACTGAGTATTTAATTATCCATGTTTTTTTTTACTATTCTTAGGCACATGTTTTGGGAAGCGATATTCACATTACATGAGTTTTGTTTTGATTTTCTTTTTCTCGTAGTATAAGCTCAGTGCAACATCATCACAATTCATCGTCACCGCAAGGGAGTGTGATAAGATCGGAGATCATCATACTCAACATCCTCGTCAGTAATGGAGTGGTGCACCTCATCAAATCTCCCCAGATGGTGATTGACAGGACCATCCGAGGCTTCCTGGATCAAGAGAAGGCAGGTCTACTCGTGAGTACAAACTCCATTTATGCATTCCGAATCAATTAGCATTAGAATGGGAGTTCATTTAAGGGGACTTTCGCATTGCCTCTCCCCACCTCTCCCCTATGATTTTCTGTCACGGCAAGGTTTATTTCCTTAACACCGCCGTAGTAAACGAATGAAAGGCTCTGCCACCCGTGTGATACTAACAAGTATTCGCAGTAGTCACCATCCATCCATCCGACACTTGTTACAAAGGCTGTCGCGGCTTCCACAGGATGTCGCATCCACTCCGAAGTCGGCAGCCCGCAGATAAGCCAGGCTCTCCATTTATCACGATGACATCCAATCTCCTGTCTGATTCGCTTCTATTTTCCACCTGGCGATTGTGAAGGATGTCAGCTTCTATTGAGCGCTCCTCCGTCCGTGAGCAGATTTGTCACAAAAGGCCTTCAGCCACAAACAGAGAAATGCTTGTGTTCTGTACAGCGAGGTCATTCTTTTCGGCCTTATGCTGCAGAACCTTTGTACGGTGCACCCGTTTAAGGTGGATCCGATTTAAATGTTACCTCTGCGAACATAACCCCCTCGTTCCGGTTGCAACGCTTGAAAGGTAGTATCGGTTCCCATAGCAACCCTGTCTCACTCACTCTTACGTACGATGTCCGAATGAGCAGGTCGAGAATTGCAGCAGTTCGTTAAAATAGAATGATGGATGTCCTGCCCGGAGAACCGCAAATCAGAGGACAACAAGGCATTCCCTCTGGCTTAAGCAAGCCAGAAAGACAGGGTGGTTGAAAATTAATATCGAATAAATTAATCTGTATAATTCTCAAGCAGTGAGGTTCGACGGTGATGAATGTTATCAGATATGAAGCACCTCGTATTTCCTGTTCTCCGCAAACTTCGGCGTTTAATTTCAAGCCAAGCAAAGAGTTCTGCTGCTGCGGGTTTAATTCCCTAACGAAGCTTCGTTGCGATGTAACTTTGAGCATCTAATCGTAAACCTATATCACCACTGCTGCAAAGAAACAGTTCCATACAGAGAGAGAGAGAGAGAGAGAATGTTGAGGCTGTTTCATGAAGGGTAAAACATAGGATTGGATTAGCATTAGATCAGTAAAATCCCAGAATAGATTTGACATCTTAGTCCGATTAAACCAATTTTTGCGAGGAGAAAGATCGCATTTCTTTTCAGCTTCCTCCTTCATGAGTTCCATGATGAAGAAGCAAACTCCGTCTTCCCTTCCAACTCTGATACACGCTTGAAAGAAGGAACTAACAAAGCTCCGTTGCCATAACAAGCGAGTCTCTTTCGTCCGAATCATTCACGAGTATGAACCGTATGAGGAGATCGCTGGAAAAAGTAGCCTCAATCATTAAAGTGTTTTTGATATTCATGCACAATGCTGTGCCTTACACGATCGATATCTCTCGTTTGCTCTTAAGAGTTGGACATCGACGCTCGAGTTCGTATATTTGTGACCTTTTCCATTGAAATCGGAGCACGATCGGCGATTTATAAAATAGCTTTTCAGCAGAAGGTGACTTGGGTGGCCTCATGCAGTGGGCAGAGTTCATCTTCCTGGACACTCCGGTTTATATTCCGCAAAACAAGTAAACTCTCAGCACGTAGCCACGGTTGCTTCTTAACGCGAGAGAGTCAAGAAATGTAGATTGAGTTGTGGAGAATACAAAACTGTTTCTTTTCGTTTCTAAATCGGTTAATTGGATTCACTTCTAAGCACAGCACTTACTTATTTCTTAGCTGCATTTTCTCTAAAAGTCAGTTAAGTTGCAGGCTTCCAAACTTGATTCATTTTAGCTTCGTATCGCGATTTACTTTTTAGCCATTCGTAACTGGGCTTATGTAGAAGGCGTGTTCTTCATTCAAGTTAATGCGTCGTGCACTGTGTTGCTTTGAAGCAGCAGTACCATGATTGTTTTGTTCTGTTTCTTGATTATTTTTCTTACTTTTTTCTTCGCAATATTGATCAATAAGGCACGCCAGATAATCCCGATTGTTCTACGTCCTCAATGTATTGTTTATTCGCTTACCTCGAGACAGCCAATCGATCATTCGCTGTTAGCAAATTTCGCGTGATTAATGGCCCCACCAGGAAATTTGTGCACAACTGAGACATTCTGATAAGACGGGCCATCGTCGAGCCGAAGACTTGAATTATGTCTCCGTGAATCAAATGTCGCATTCAGGGAAACTGTGTGGAAACTGTGAGCGCATTGTGTGCCCACATTCGTCGTTCCGTTAATTGGATCGCTGTACGAATATCCCCCCTTCCTCTGACGCAGAAGAGAATTTTCTCCTTAAAACGAATTTCAGTTTAATCGGTTCGGATTTTAGTTTCGTAATCTTAAATCTGCTTTATTAATTTGCTTTCAAAATGCCGCGATTCACTTTACAAAAATAATTTTATAATTTCTCTCTTGCAGGGAGTTTTACAAACTGGCCGAAAAGTACAGCGATTACTTCGCCGAACTGGACAGCGTTAAGGACAAAACGGTTTTTGCTCCATCTAACGAAGCCATGGTATCTGTTTATGGCGAGAATCTTGAGATGCTACCGAAGAATCGTACAGCCATTCACGATGTAAGTGCCCCTTCTGTTAATTTTCATGATATTCGATCAAATAGGTGTGTAGAATGGACTGAAGATCTCTCGAAATGTACTTTGAGAATGAATACGAAACGGGTGCGTCAATGTAAATAGAAGATGATAATCAGGATGAGCTTTTGAATGGCTGAACAGCCGCAGCCGTCATGGGAATTTTACACAGAAAACTTCATTTGAAAGAAAAGGAAATAAATGGTTATTCACTTTTCCAAGCCACTTTAAATCGTATAGACGTTTCCCCTGAGACGAGTGTTTTAAGTTCCGTCTTAATGCTGTCGACAGTTCCAAATGGGGAAAGTCAATTCGATTACTTCGAGTACCAACACGAGATTCGTCATCTTAACTGGAAAGTAATATGCTGATGACGGGAGTCGATATCTGGCCGTATCTCAAGTGCGGTTTTCCATTAACGACCCCGCCATTATTGAACTTCTGACTCATCCCAACAGACGTCGGAAGAACTTGGTCGTTAAAATCTACGATGATTCGTCTGTTGCGGAGATTACGAGGCATCTCTAACCAGTTCTGTTACGCGTGGAGATTTAGCGCCTTCCTAATCTCTACGGCGCAAAACTGGATGTTCAATGAAACGAACTGGATGCTTCGCTTTCATCCGACAAGCTTTATTTATCATTCAGGTGTCACCATGGTAACAGTGGTTTACTCTCGCACAATCAAGACAACTTCTTTTTCTTTCGAGAGCAGTTTTATTGTTGTAACAGTCGTCGAACGCCTTCTGCGCAAGAGTCGCTTATTATTGAAGTTGTCATAGCAACCTTCACTCTCTGTTGCGCAGTGGTCAACTGTCGTGTTATTGGATTCGTGAAGTGACCTCAGCATTCGGTAATGTTTCCTTCCTGCATAGTTCACCAAATGAAAGCGGCCGTCTTACCTTTGAAGCTTTGTGCCTTTCATTACGTGAAATCCAATCTCGCTGTTATCCGACGGCCTTTCGTAAAATGTTTTTTTAACTGGACTGTCCTCACTGAACCTTAAGTGCTTCCTGATTCGAACGTCTCATTACAAAAGCACGTGGGTTTTCTTAATCACTGGTTACTTCTTTTGTCGATAGTCAATTACCTTAATTGCCTGCCAACTTTCCATCGGACTTCTCCTTCTCCATCCATTTAATCGGGATTTTGTTTATCCCCAGTACCATCTGATTGCCGCTCCACAGGAGCAAATGCTCTCCAGAAACGCGAAAAAACGAAATTCCGATTTTCGTTGTGGTATTCCATCTCTGGCTCAACGAATTCAGTCCATTATGAGAAAATGACTTTCTTTCTGAAAAGCCAAAGACCTCGGTGGCTTTTCTTTGTGACCTGATCAACCGGAAAAACGATTATTTTTTACGATCAAAAACTCACCGAAATGGCGCTCACACTGTTAATGTAATTTCTTCGATTATAATTCGATAGTTCATTCCTTTGTTTTAGTTTTCTTGATTCTTTCTTTCTTTCTTTCTTCGACCTTTCAGATTCTCAAGAAGCACACTGTGATCCGTGTCATCTCCACGGAAGACGTTTTGTACCGAGGAGTGAAAAATCAGACGGCTATGGACAACAAGATGGTTTTGTATTTCAAAGTAGTCGGTGGGGAAAGAAATAAAAGTAAGCCAATTTATTGATCCGTTTTAGCCTTATCAGTAAACAAAATATACAGTATTAGCATTTGTGAAAGATTTCAACAGCGCCATCTCCTGGGCTAAATTACAACAAATTAGAATTTACCGACCTTTGATATGGATTCAAGTGGGATTGGGAAAGGGGATGCCAGAAGCAAACAGATGGTGATGAAAGCAACAATAACGTCTAGTTACCCTGGTGCAGGGAGGGACGGGAACAAATATTTCTCCAACAAACCGGTGGTGCTTTTAGAGCAATTTGCATCGCTTCACCTTATTTTACAGGGGAGTGGGGGAGGAGGAATCCCGTTTAATAGTTGCTTCTGCTCGTGGGAAAAGAATTCTGCCGTAATCTCGTTTGCATTGATCGCCTTTCTAAATGCAAACGAGAACGTTTAAGTGAAGCCCAAATAAAAACATCCTCGACTCTGGGAATGCTCCAGAGATGTCTTTGAATGGAGCCAACGGCATCTAGCGAGAGCAAAAAAAAAGCGAAGAATGCAGTGGGAAATTCTCCTTCATGAATAGCAAACAGCGAAGTGGAGTTTATGCGATGGAAATCGCAGCAGTGAAATTAAGCTTAGTGTGGGCGGAAGTTGGTTTAAGTTTTGTTTAAAGGGGTTCTCCAGCAGGTGACTGATTTCGATTTAGTGTAGCTACAACAGTGTGAATGAACTCTCCGAATTATCCAAATTCCCCCAACAGTACACGTAACTATATTCCAGGTCGATTTTATGTTTTCAGGTTGAAATCAGAGTACCCGGAGGAAAATGATCCAACCTCAATTCTTCAGAACTCACTCGACTAATTTAATACTCTTGAATTAAAAAAAAAAAGAATAGGAAGAAGAAATAGTAGTGCAACCATATAACAAATACCGTATATGCCGGTGTGCAAGGTGAATAAGACGACCCCCCCTAAAAAAATCTATATATATATCTATATCTATATATATAATTTCAAATGTGCATTTTGCTCTACTCGCCGTGCAATACGACCGCAAATGTTGCACTTACTGCCGACATCTTCTTACACCTTGCTTTTACATTAATACAATGTAGGCGCAGCAATCACTCCGGTTCTTTCTTTAGTGAAATGCATGAACGACGTCTCCCGATGTGAGACAATCAGTAAAATTGTTTGTCACGTATTCATTACCACGTTTCAGTTTCGCATGTTTTAAAACATTAGCAAAGGTTTCTAAATGAAAAAAAAAAACCGAATGCTTGCCTTAATGAATAAATTGTATAAAATTCAAATATTTATATACGAATGATTTATTAATAAGCTAATCTATCAGCATATTAACAAGCCAAAAGCGTATTAGCACCCAGCACATGCGTCGGACATAACACCGCTATGCAGTACATTAGCGCACGAACTAGATGATCGCTTAACGCTGCTTGCCTTCACCAAGTTCCAATGATTTTGTACCAGGAGATGAACCCTGTTTCAGCAATTTTTTTTTTTAAACTTCAATTATCTTATACGCTGACATGTATTCGGTAATCACTGCTCATATGTATGTAGGGTGACTTGCGTATATTCACTCATAGCTTGAGTTTTCTTTATTTTGGTATTCTTTTCTACATACGAGTTTATACACAAATATAACAACACTAGCATACGCAACAGTGCGAAATTAGATGATCACTACCCTCAAGCCACAATAACTGTCTAGTGCTTTCTCACATTTGCATAAATTCACAGCTTCCATAATTTGTTGATGAAGATCATTTCACGTATATTCAAAGCAATAAAAGTGAATATCATATCTTTATTCTAACTCACTTCTTTTCTTCGCTATGTTCCTAATATACCCTCTAGTAGAGCCCGAGGCATTCAAGAGCACCAAACTCCTACTTATCTTGTAGATGCTTTGAGTTACCTTAAAATGTTCAGTTATGTCTTCACTCTAACGTTTGTTAGAAAATTTCATCAGATTAAAAGAAGCCAACCGATTTTCATAAGTATCACGATAGAATCCACAAGTGCACTTCGCTGAATAACCTCAAGTCCTAGATATTCATTAAAAACACTTTGGAGAGTCAAGCCGTGAGTCAATAATGAGATATCAACCAACCCGACCAGAGAACTGTATTACAAGTTTCCTTCCGATAACTGAAGCCTTTTTAGTTATCGAACTCTTTAGTTAATCCTAAAATAAATTAAATTTTACTACTTCTTAACTAATTTCTAATCAACCAAAATTCTGAAATGCGTTTTGCACTTCTGTATGTGTGTGTGTGTGTGTGTGTGTATATATATATATATATTTTTTTTTTTTTTCCTTTTCTTATTTGACAAAGTGTCATCATTATCATATGGCTATTTACATTTAGACTATTTCACATTATATTTTCGGTTTACTACATAATGTAAAATTTCTTTGTCTTTTTATTGATCTGTTAAAATATTTACACGTACAATAAACATCTTGCGTGACATTGCAACTTAGTTTTACAGAATTCAGCACAAAGTGCTACATTTTCTACATTGGATTTCAATTAAAATTTTTAAAAATACTTTTTGCCTCTGTATATTTACAATACATGTTCTTCTAATATTTACAATAAAGATTAAACAGAAGTTTTGAATATAGAATATACATAATAATAATAATTATTTATTTATTTTATTTATTTGTTTTTTTTTACGTGTCAGATAAATTGCATATATAGATGCTGTAATAATTATATATATATATATAATATTAATAACACATTACAATTGTGGATAACAGATACTTGCAAGCTAATAGTTTTCTTCCTCGAAGCTTAGCAGAGCTTATCTGAGGAAGACAATAGATGATGGTGGTTTCTTGGTTATGTTCCTATACTGGTCACAAGCCAGGTGTTGATTTTACTGTTTGTTGGTACGTTCTTCTAAGACTTCGACTGCTATTACAGTTTAACTTTTTTTTTTTTTTTTTTTTGTGCAGATAGGGGTGGATTTAGACATGGCGTGTTTGTTTCTTTGTGTTCTTGTAGTGATGGTTTTTGAGAGGGGGTTTGTCATAGGTTTGTATGTGTGTGCGTGTGTGTGTGGGGGGGAGAGAAACAGGAATTGCTCTAATTTTCATTCTCGCTATAATATTTATATAGTGCCTGTTTCAGCTCTCTGTATCTTCCTAGGTTTCTGTTTTCGAACGGCAGTTTGCTTATCATGTCAGGTACATAGCAGTTTCGGGTGGCTTTGCCGTAGTGATTGTTATATTTATATGTTATGCAGTTTGTTGTTCTGGTTACTCTATACGTTGGGATGTATTAATGTTTTAACATTACTGTGTAGTGGCATAAGTGTTTCACCTTAAATATTTTGTGTTTCCCCCCCCCCCCCACCCCCCCCCCCCCCCACCCCCCCCCCCCCCCACCCCCCCCCCCCCCCACCCCCCCCCCCCCCCACCCCCCCCCCCCCCCACCCCCCCCCCCCCCCACCCCCCCCCCCCCCCACCCCCCCCCCCCCCCACCCCCCCCCCCCCCCACCCCCCCCCCCCCCCACCCCCCCCCCCCCCCACCCCCCCCCCCCCCCACCCCCCCCCCCCCCCACCCCCCCCCCCCCCCACCCCCCCCCCCCCCCACCCCCCCCCCCCCCCACCCCCCCCCCCCCCCACCCCCCCCCCCCCCCACCCCCCCCCCCCCCCACCCCCCCCCCCCCCCACCCCCCCCCCCCCCCACCCCCCCCCCCCCCCACCCCCCCCCCCCCCCACCCCCCCCCCCCCCCACCCCCCCCCCCCCCCACCCCCCCCCCCCCCCACCCCCCCCCCCCCCCACCCCCCCCCCCCCCCACCCCCCCCCCCCCCCACCCCCCCCCCCCCCCACCCCCACATTAGGATTGTATTGGAATAAATATCTGCTGGCGAACGAAATCTGATGATTGCATTCAATGGATTCTTCACAGCTATTAGATGAGTCAGTCTTAGATTTACATTTCCGAGAGCATATGTATGAAATGCATTCCTTTCCGTTTCTGAAATATCCTCTTATTTATAAAATTCATTAATCGTACCACAAGGTTTACATTGATTGGAGCGAAAGAATTACAGAAATTGGCAAAGAGAACACCTTCATTTACAAACCAGCGACCAAATAAATCAGAATCGATGCTCGTGTCCTGACTATGAAACTGATGGGGCCATCAGTTCAGTATATTATCTTTGCAATAACCTCTTGTGCCCCTTGAAGTGATTTGAAGAAGTTCAAAAGATTTCTGAAAGGGATTGTGATCCGGTCGTGAAGCTCGTTCCACATAAACTTCGCTAACACAAGGTAGTCGATAGACAGAGAGATGATTCAACGTTATTACTGTTCTGAGTTCTGAAGTGTTGATTGTTATAAAAAAAGTAAATTTTATTCTCCATCGAGTCAAGATATAATTGAAGTTGAATTTTGAAATATTTGATCCATTCTGATGATTTTTCAGGAGAAGGAGGGATAAATATATGAGCAAGAGTTGGGTCAGTGAGATTAAGTGACTGCACTTTCATACTCCACAATTATTTTCTAAAAAGGTTTCTTACATTTAAAGGATCTTTACGATTCTTCTTCTTCTTTGAGTGCCATCTCCTATCGGAGGTTGGCGACCACCTTGGAAAAAGTTGAGCTATTCTCAGCTACTCTGAAGTCGCTCAGAGGTCATGCTAGTCCACTGTCTGATGTCTGCTAGTCACAATTTTCTTCGTCATCTTTATCCTCTTCATCCATTTCTTTTCTTTTTTTTATAATTAATTGAAATATCTTAAATTTTTCATTACGAAGTAGGTGACCAAAATATGCAGTTTTTCGTCTTTCTATGGTATCTAAAAGTTCACGTGATTTCCCCATTTGTTCCAGTATTTCCTGATTGGACGTTTTTGCTGTCCATGGGATTTTTAACATTCGTCTGTATAACCACATCTCAAAGGCTTCAAGTCTTTTTATTGATGTCTTCAAGGTCCAAGTTTCTGCACCTCGCAGCAGTACAGACCATACAAAGCGTTTTTTTTAACATGCGTGCTCTAAGTTTATTATTATTATTATATTATAAAAATATAGAAACATTATAACTCATTACAGACATATCGCCACATTGTCTGTAATCAACCAAATCATAAAGCGCATTGTGTATTGCAAACTCTCCACATACATACATTGAAAAATTCCAAATCATTCCCAAAACATAATATGGCTTTCAAAAAAATAAAGGAACAGCAACACTCCTGGAAGATTTCTCAGACTTAACAAACGCTGCATTGAATAAAATCAGAATAGTATTAGTCGTTTTCACTGACCTAACATGGGGTGTAACGTAGACTGCCTCCACGTGGTGCACCCTGGATAACGCTAAATAGTCTACAGCGGCAGATGGCACCGCACTCTCCTAGTAGGACTCACGGACCCAGTCCCTCAAATAATCGACATACACCTACCAAAGAGACCTGAGAACCGGGAATATGGTTCTCCGCGCGCACGCACGCACGCACCCCCCCACCCCCCACCCCCCACCCACCCACCCACCCACACCCACACCCACACCCACCCATCCACCCACCCACCCACCCACCCACCCACCCACCCACACACACACACACACACACACAAAGACAACAAAATGTATAAAATAATACAATAGCGTGAAGTGACTCTGTAGTCATATATACATATAAAAATGTACAAATAAGCATACAATTAACATTCAATGTCTAAGTTCGACAACCAGCCAACAGCATCAGTAGAAACTGTTATGAAGTCAGTTACTGGTCCTACGAAGGCTCCGTGATGACAGTCAAATGTGATATGTTGTATAATTTGGTTATCCTCACCACTATCACAAGATGAGTTTGGTCTTATTCCCCAAGTAAATAAGGAAGTTCCGCACCTACCATGGTTGGTGCGAACCTTATTTAGGGAGGTCCATATTTTTCGAGGTAGGTCGAACACTAATGAAGGCTGTTTGGGTTAAAGACGGTCTGGCAGATTCCCAGGACGTTGACAGCCCATTCCGTCTGCCAGGCTATTGTTGTATCATAGCCCTCAGTGACAAGTCGTTGTGCAGTTATAATAAGTGGGTGTTTTGACTTAAGCTTCTAAGATGTGAAGCTGTCAATATCAGAGTGTATAGGAAGCAGTGGGTTCCGGCAAATTTGTTATATTCGCGAATCAGGTTGTCTTGGCGTCATAGTTGCGGCGTATGTGGCTCAGAAGTGGTAGCCAATATGATGGAGTAGTCTTTATTGTTCCAGAAATGATACGAATTGTCTGATTCAACACAGTGTCAACTAATTTAACGTGTGAACTGTTCAGCGAGACAGCTGAGAAGTATTCAGCAGTTGAGTGGACGAGGCCCAGAGCAGATGTCCTTTATGTGGGAGCACAAGCCCCCCAGGTTGTTCAGGCAAGTTTATGCAGTATGTTATTTCTGGTTCTGAGTTTGGCAGCAATATTGGAGAGATGTCTATTAAAGGAGAGGATTCTGTCCAGGGTTAAACTGGACAGAATCCTTATTAAACTTTGGATTAAAATTGTCACTAAATGGGAATATTGTAGTATATTCCCATTTAGTTACACTCTTAAGATGTCTCTTGCCATGCTATTGTTCAAATGTAAAAGCACGTTTCAGTCTTGGTAGTACTGGGAATAAGACGCTACTTCTCAAAGAAGCGGTTTAGCTCCTCTGGGTCACTAGTTAGTACGTGCTCTATAGTACAGAAGTTCTGGCGTTGGAATGTGGTGCAGAAATCGTCAGCATATGCGAATTTTCTAGATGTTGTCCTTGGAAGGTCAGAAATATACAAATTGAAAAGAAAGGTCAGAACTGACCCTTCTGGGAGTCCATTGTTAAGTGTTCTTGGCTTGTATAGCATATCATCATCTAGAACTATTGTTCTAGATGATGTATGAATTGTATTATTCTATTAGATAGAATAGTATTGATCGGATGGTTCATATTTTTACATTTCAGTAATTTAAGGAGCTTGTAGATCATGCCGTTCCTCCATACGGTATCATATGCAGTCGTCAAATCTGTAAAGACTGCACCAGTTTTGAGGCATTTTTTGAAACCAGATTCTATATGAGTCCTTAGAGCCAAAACTTGATCTTCACAGTTGCGCCCGATCCTGAAACCAGCCTGTTAATATGAGGGAGAGTGTCAATAATAATAGGACTAATTCTATTGTGAATAAGTCTTTCCAGTAATAAGACAGACACTGAGCAGTGCTATAGGTTTATTCGCGGGATTTCCAGGTTTCGGGATGGCTATTATCTTTGATTTTTTAAATTCTGCTGGTAATTTACCACTCTGTAGAATATTAGAAAATAATTAAATATAGAAGGCATAAGTAGGGCTAAATGCGAAGTTCTTATTAAGATCCTGAACTACCACTAAATAGTTGTAGTCGTAATACAGGAAACTCATACTAAGGACGATCTAGATCTACTAACGAGAGGGAAAATACATGGATATAACGTGATTAATAGTATAAACCATTCCAAATATGGTGTGGTAACATATATAAAAATGATATTTCAAATTATAAGATCTGTGAACCAAGTATCAGGCACACGGTCAAGTGGGCGACCGTGAATGGGCGATGGTCAACTGGGCGACGGACATCTGAACGACAAAATAATAGATCAAATATGCAATGCTATTCTATCGATCTACTAACCGGTAAATTTAAATAATATTTTTTTTGCGAAACGAGTTAAAGGAACGGTATAAACATAAAAATTTAAAAATCTCGCTTATAATTAAGTTTATTTTTATTGTGTAAAATTACAAAACTGTATAAAAGTTATATTGAAATTTCCCATACGAAAAATGAGCCAGCTGATTAATAAATATTTTCGTTTATATCATAATGAGAATATTAATTTTTGGTCGTGAAAGTCATGCAATGTGGAGCCAAAGCATGAGTGTGAATGGCACATTTTTACTTTCTCCCCCTCTCTTTTTGCTCAAATGTTTGTTATTTTGGCTATATTTTGGCTAGAAGGATGGAGGTCCTGTTTTCCCTGTTTTGTGTTGTTTACTACTTAATAAAACTCTCGAAACATACACAAAATTATTTTATATGATACATGAAATGTGGTCATTACTAGATCCCGAAAATATGAATGTTGATTTTGAAATTGCCATTCATCAAGCTTTACGTATAGTATTTCCACACGCTAACATAAATGGTTGCTTTTTTTCGTCTCGTACAAAATCTTCGCAAGCATTTTGCTTCATGCAAACTTTTAACCAGATATATTCTGATGCGCAATTCGCCTTAAATTTAAAAATGATCACTTCACTTGCTTTCGTTCCAGAACAAGATATTATTTACGCTATTTCTGAAAGTGAGAATCATTTATCCAATGAATTTGAACCAATTTTAGAATGTTTACGAACACATACATAGGTCGTCTAAGGAATAATAGAACCAGTGCTCCACCGATTTTTCCTTCAAACGTTTAGTCTGTGTACCAAAGAACAATAAATAGAAGCGATAGATGGAAGAAATAAATGGACTACAAAAAATTCAAAAAACATATGATGTGGATTATGAAAGAGCAGTAGCAGGTTTTTGACATCAGCACAAACGTAGATGAAGCTAACCAAAGAATTTTGAAAAAAGTTATAAATTACGATAGGGAAAATATGAGATTATAAATTACGAAAGGGAGAATATTTACGTGGTATTGCTCTAACACGAATTAATAAATTTAAAATAAAAATTTTGTTTTGAACTTCATATACTTTTTTGTTTTAATGTAACACATGTAACTATGTATGTTAATTACAAAAGAATATCAATAAATGAATTAAAAAACTGCAAGTTTTCTTTATTTTAATATTGTGTAATTATGCCTTTTAAGTTTTTCGAATCATCATTTCTTCGAAAAAATATATTTTTTTTTTAATTTATCGAAAATTAGAGGCAAATTCATGCAGGTAAGCTTAGGTCAGATTAGGTCGGTTAGGTCTGGATTATTTTTATTTTTTTCAATTATGTGGAAATAACTCATACCTCATAAGTCTTAACCATATTTATATTTATATATATTTTAGCAATATTTACAAAAAAAAATAATAAATCAGCCAAATCGTATGCCTGCTAAACGTGCAAAACTTTGTTTCTTTCGCCCACATGACAGTCACCGACTTAACCGTCGCCCACCTAGCTATCGCCCAGTTGTCGTGTACCCGTGCGCCATGTCAAATGTGTATGTAAGATGCTAAAAATGTAATATTTGCTGTGTATGTTTTGTATTGAATATAAATACAATAAATATTATGATAATATTTGTCTGTATTACGATTTTTTTTCCGATGGGGACCGTGAAATATTTTAATTTTTGCAAAGGGGCTTCTACATCCATAAGTTTGGGAAGCACTGGTTTAGCGATTAAATTGCTATTAGTATTAGTTGAAATGACACTCATAGCCATGATGTTAATACATTAATGGTGTGACTTGCTCTCTCTCCAAATTCACGGTTTTGCAGAGCGAAAAACCATAGGAAGAAACTCTTCCTCTTTCTGGAATCGGTGAACTCTCTCTTCCATTGTAGAGCCCTTTTAATATTCTTCACCACTGAGCCACGTCTTTCAGAAAGGCGAAGGATGCCTTGCTTTAGTGTTTTCCCCAGATAAGACACAGTCGAGATGGAATAACCTGCATTCATATCAAGCAAGAAATATTTCAGCAGGAATTTTCAACAGGATACGACTCAAAAGGTCTCATGCGGTGGAGTTGGTGAGATCTTTGTTCCAGGAAAATTTTACCGTTTCAGTAAAACAGCCTAACCAGATGCCGAAGACACGCAAGTAGTTAGATACGTTTGTGGCGTATTTCTAAATGCCGATGGCAAAGTTTTAATTGAGCCATTCAGGGGTCCCGTTTTGAGGTTAGTTGTATGACATTATGTACGTTTTGAGGTCATCAGACTGTGTCATTTATATCACGTGATAGTATTGTTTCTATCGTAGTTTTAATGGATGTTTTATTTGCTCCCTTATCAAAAAGTAATTAAATTCGTCCCCTTATCAGTCTCTGTGGTTGGTTATAGTTAGGTCACATGATACTTCCAAGTAATTAAATCATCCCCCATAGAACTGGTCTGGACTTGTTTTCGTGGCTGGTCGTTTTGAGGTCTTATATAATGTGATAATATCGTTTCTAGCATAGTTTCATAGTCATGTCGTTCTTTCAAGTTTACCAAAATATTGTTTCAATATAATTTCCAGTCATAAACTCTCTTTAAGGGATTTAGAAACATTTTTATGCGTTTCCCCTTCTTGATTACGTCTCCAACTTTCCAGTCTGAAAACTGTGCCTAAGTCTATCCTAACTGCACTTTTTTGAAAACAATTTCAGTGTAATTAATTAATGGGAATAAAACGAACTAAATTATTTTCCTCTCCACAGTGTAAAGACGATGCCAATGAAAGCCTAAATGAATAATTCCAAGGGCGTACCTCAGGGAAATCTATATCAACGTCAAGAAATAGTTTTATGAAGGTAAGAAGAGGTGGGGAGAGGACACCCTATTTAAATCAGAAGTAAAAAAGACCAGCTGGACCCGCGATGAGTGGGTTGTGACATCTGATGACAATCCGACTGAGGTAGTCACGCAAGAAACACGATTAGTTAGTTCTGCACGAAGAAAAGTTTCGAAGTCGGGGTGATACGTTCACCCAATCCGCCCACTCTTCATTATCTCTCTCTCTGTATCTACAGCGATTTCCATAAAAGTTCTTGTTCTGAAAGGAAGTGACGTCATGTGATGGGCAACGCCTTTGTGCTCCACGATGATACCACATAATAGAGGGAGTGGTCTTCCGAAATGGACGACGCCTTTGTTTACAAAGGACAAAATGACATTTGATATTACAGTGGAGGAGTGGGTGATCCGTCTTTAAAATGAGCAGATATTCCTCGATATGGATAATTTCTTATTTATACTGGTGAAGGAGTGACTATGGTTTCAGATTCTTAGTTTTTGACTATGGCTTCAGATTCCTCGACAAGAATTTTTAATTAGAATGTGCGGGTCACATACAATAAAGGAGTAAAATGTGAAATTCTGGTGAAAGAGAGTCAAAGACGTGTTCAAAATGCAGTATTACATGGTATAATGCAGCGGTCGCCAATCTTTCGAACCTCATGGTCCACTAAAACTCACAATTTTCAATTCTGCGGACCACTAACATGAATGTTTTTAAAAAAGGTACAGACATGTATAAAATAATGATCATAAAAGTTGCATTTTATTAATATGTAATGCACTTGTTTAATTATAACAAAATTATTAGTGTGATTTTCATGGCTTTTTCACTCAGCACTGGGTATTCACTTTTTACGGAGAGCCAAAAATGTCTTGATGAGGACGAGTGCAATTTAGCTTTGAGACTGCCGTCGGATGATAGATCGATTAGGTTTTCTTTTTCTTTCATGCTCAAATTGCTATCTTCAATTTTTGCCAGAAATGGATCCATTATCCGCATATTGCTATGTCTAGGGTCCTCTTCCTTTGGGTAATAACGGCCAAAAGATTCTGTGAGCGACCATAAGTGCTCTCGAATAATGGTTATTGCTTGTCGGTTGACATCCTCTTCTTTCATATACTAATCAAGATTCGGGAACTTTTGCAGATCTTCTTCAGCCAACCGCGATTGCGACAGCAATATTTTCTTTTGAAATGAATCCATTTTCCCTCGCAGTGTGAACACGTCCGTAAGCTGTCCTTTCAAGGACGTGTTTACATCGTTTAACAATGAAAAAATATCTGCCAGGTATGCAAGCTTGGCTAGCCAATCATCGTCGGCAAAGAGATCTAGCAATTTCGATTTATTTTGTTGCTAGAAAAATAACTTGACTTCTTAGAGCAAGTCAAACAATCGGGCTAGTATTCTGCCTCTCGACGACCATCTCACCTCAGCGGTGATGAGTATATTGAGAGCCCATTTCTTCACAAAGTGCCTCAAATATTCGAGAATTGAGCGCTTTGTGCCGGATATCATTTACAATTTTAAATACATCAGACAGTACTTCGTTTGGTTCTGGAGACATTTTTTTCGCCGCAAGTTGCTCACGATGTAAAATACAATGAGTAAACAAGATGTCTGGGTGTCCAATATCTTTCACTTTTGTAATAACTCCTGAAAGATGCCTGGGCATGCATGCGGCACCATCTGTGCATATCCCAACACCTTTCTTCCATTCAATACCTTCTCTCAGTAAATAACCATTAAGTGCATCGAAAATCACAGAGCTCGTTGTTCTACCCGGCATGTTGAGCGAACAGTGGAGTTCTTCCTTTAGCTCTCCTTGACACTCAAACCTCACAAAACAAAGGAGAACTGCCATTCTAGTTATGTCTGTTGATTCGTCGAGATGAATTCAATAAAACGTTGAATTTTTCACCATTTCTATTTCTTGATTTTCAATATCTTCGGCAATGTCTTCGATTCTGCGTTTCACAGTGTTAGCGGACATAGGCAATACTTTCAGTCTCTGGACAGCCTGTTTGCCCAAATCTCTTCACAGGCTTGTAACAATCAAGGCTTAATTAATTCTTCTCCAATCGTATACGGCTTTTTACTTTTCGCGATATGAAGTGTTATCAAATTGGAAGCCTTCTAGGGACGTATCTTCAACATAATTTTTTTTTGCTAATGAACTTATTTGATTTTGCATACTTTCACGCATCCTTTGAAAATATTTAACTGGCTTCTTAGCTAAATCTCAGTGTTTTGACTGCAAGTGCCTGGCGAGTTTCGAAAGTTTCATGGAATCATTGCATAAACTCTCAGAACACAAGACACAAAGTGGCCGTGGATCCAGCTCACTGTCAGGTTCTTGAATAAATCCAAACTTCAAGTAGTCCCCATCATGCCCCCAACACGGGAGCATCTATGGAAGTTAAGGTTGTTCTCAGTCAAGAAAGGGGCAAGAGCTAGGTTTTTCTCTCAGAGAGCAGTGAATAAGTGGAATAATTTGCCCTTAGGGGTAGTGAGTACATCTAGTGTAAATGAATTTAAGGGAAGGTATCATAGCTGGGTTGGGTAATTTACAGTCTCCCTCGATGAGTCCTTGAGTCCCTGGAGGTCTCAGATAATAATAATAATAATATATTTTATTGAAACCTTGAACTTTTCTTCTCTCCGCATCCAGTTGTAATGTCCTTCCTGATGGCGCCTGATGGGGGCTGTGGAGGCTCTGATTCATTGATCAACTCACGGTTACGCGAAGTGTTACCAAAGAAATGCAAAATGCTTGGTTGCTTTTTCTCACTCATTGTGGGTTTATTTTATTCGAATCTTAAACCAAACAAGAAATGACAGTTATCAAAGTCAAGTTCTTCGATGCCATTAAATATCACACTGTGCACAGTTAAAATGAAAACATCACTGGTCGTTTACCTAAGAAGAGTATCGTGGAATAAACACAAGTATAGTGCTGAGTAACGAAAATTCGCTTGAACAGAACAAAACAATCGGGCGAGAATCAATATTCACCGAGGGTTTGATTGTTGTAACGGTACGCATGCGCAATTGAAGCCTTGCGCTTGCGTACTAGCGTTCGCAAGCCGCTCAGCCGGTGGGTCGACGGTGGCCCGACAACAAAAGCGCCCCTAGACAAAAATTGTCAGCAATCCTGTGTCGTTGTCCAAATTTCTCCACGGACCACCAAAATTTTTCCTGACAATAAGTGGTCCGCGGACCACAGATTGGTGATCTCTAGTCTAGTGCCGGCCTTGTTGGCAGAGTGGTTAGCGTGTCCGCTTTCCAGCCAAGAGGCCGTAGGTTCGAATCCCCCCATGGGCATGGATGTTTGTGATTGTCCTACAAACTTGGTGTGGAAAGGGAATCTGCGACCCTACCACATTTTCTAGCAGAAGACATCATTGCCAAAGAGGTACGGAAGTGACCATAAGGTGTCTACGGATGTCAAATATGAAAAAAAAAATGCATAAGTGAAATATTAAATCATTCGTGAGTCACTTGGTGGAACTGATGGTGGAGATTAAAATATTTGGGAGTATGAGTGCTGAACACTTATATGATTAAAGTAACGTTATTTAATCATATAAGTGGAATTTAAAATAGAAGTTTGGAAAACAAAGGTTTTCCAAACTTCTATTTTTATATATATTATATCATAATTAAAAAAATAAATAAAATAAAACTGGAACTGGGAAGGAATGTTTTGGGGAAAAAAACTTCAGTTTCTTTTTGTAAATCTCACTCAAGAAGGATCTCGTACATGAGTTCAGTATTATGGGGAGCCTGCAGTTCGATAATCTAGAAACGTCAATCTAAAGACCAAAATTAAAATTTTCAATCCATTTCAGGTTTTCAGAGTAAGCAACCTGATGCTATAAACACAGGAGATGAAATCCGTTTACCACCTAAATACATTTCACGAACATCCATCTCTACAGCAGGAACTAAACCCAAGGTCTGTTGGTTGGAAAATAGGTGATACGAACTACCACTCGGTCAACCAGTCACGCAGAGTTGATCTTAAAGAAAATGTAACATTAAGGAAAAATCCGATTAAGGAAAAACATAGATTTTGAAGTAATCAAAATAAAATCTTGGTCTGAGACTCGGCATCTCCTCTTGGCATTTAGTTTTCAACTACATTATGAAGAAAGGTAGCGAATGCGTAGCCAAATCATCGTCACACTTTGTACAGGCCCATGTTAATGAATAATTAGGAAGACGCACTCTTCTGAATTCAGGACAAACTGGGATAGGAGGAGCGCTGCACTTTAAGGAATTAAATAATGAAAGCAAATCTTCTGAGAATATCATCAATCAAGCAATAGTGAAAGCAGCTTGAGGCGAAAACAGAATTTGAATGACGTCATCCTCATAAACTTTCGGCGAATTTAATTGGGTATACGTCCGGTTTATTCCCTAAGACATCGAAGAGATGAAAGGCAACATCACGATTCTTTTATCTTACTTTGTTCTCAGTGATTTGCGTGTGCATTTTTCTTTCTTTCCTCCTTACATTTTTCAAGAAACTAAATTCCCTTTTGATAGCCCTCGCTGTTTCCTCCATTCTCCGTTGAGCTCAGCAAGGAAATTCATGATAGCTTAAACCAACAGAAAATTGAATATTTCTTTGCAGGAAACTATGCATTGCTTGAAACTACCTTCACTAACTCTCCCCTTCTTCTCTTTCACTAGGAAATGCTCTCCGGTTCCGAGAAATTGCATTTATATTACCCCATTTGAAACTTTAGTCTTTTCAGGAGTAGGGGTGTTCCCTGCGACATTAAAGTAGAATGTCCCCCCCCCCTCCTTCTATTTGTTTCTTTAAGAGAGAGAGAGAGAGAGAGAGAGAGAGAGAGAGAGAGCTTGCAAGGCTCCAGGCACTTGTATGCAAGTAGTTGATTTGAATGCCTGTCAGCAGACAGGGTGTTCCAAACGTACTGTGACAAGTTCCGAGAGAGGCAGTGCGGAAGGTCTTGACGCACGCCAAAGTGAAACGGAGGTTGGAAGGATTACTATTTAAACAGGTCATAACACGAGTCGATTTAGAGATAGGTGGCGATTGTCACACGCCACCTGGTGGATAAATGTGCCTCCAGTAACTGTGAAAATAAGCCAATATTCTGTTCAATATCAAAGAGTAACTCGCAATATTAAAAAGTAATTAAAGAGTCATCTTCGTTCTAGTAGAGAAAAATATGCTTCTAAAGTCGGTTTGCTTAAAGAAAAAAGACAAAAAAGTGAGAAAAATCACCGTAAAAGAAGCTAAGTAAGGCAAGGCTGAAAGTTATAACTTATCGTAACAATAATGCGACGTTGTTGCCATGACGACCTGGAACAATCGTGATGTTTATCCCAGACGGATTTCACAGGCGAACTGCAGACTCAAGTACACAAACACCATTGAGGAAAAATGAAAGAATTTGAAAAAAAAAAAAAAGAAAAAAGAAAGAAACCTTGGAGATTTATTGAAAAATATTTAAGAAAAGATTGACTGATTCATCCAGAGAGGCCTGGTGTGATGTTGTGTATATGGATAGGAAAATCAGAACTCCATGGTGGACTCAGGAAGTTGAAGGGCAGTCAAGAAAGAAGAAAGTATATCGAAAGTTCCTGTGAAATAAGTGAACTTGTGCTGTTAGAGAATACAGATGAAAATGTAAGAAAGCGAAGCACTGTGTAAAACTAGCTGAACAAAAGTAATGGAGAGACTTGGGTTAAGAATATAGAAAATAAAAATCAGGAAGGCGGCAAAATATATTCTAGAAGCTATTGAAAAAGTTCATAAATGGAGGAAAATATGCTGTAAATGGAATGAGAAATGATTAAGGTGAGAGAAAAATTAAAGATAGAGATATTTTAGATGTCTGGAATCTGGACTGCTCAATGAAACAAGCAATGTCAGCTTGATGATAGAAAAAGAAAACTCCCAACACGAATGCCGTCAGGAATACATATCCATACTTGTAGGAAAAGTCATCAAAAACATGAAATGTGAAAAAGCAGCTGGAGCAGAAGAAATTCCATCAGAACTCAAATATGGAAGTATAAAAGTTTTACAGTGGCAGCATTGCACAATTCAGAAGGTCTGATCACAGGATCCAAAAATCGAAGGACCCATCTATAAAAAAGGGAAAGAAAAGGCGAAAATTACAGAGGTATTTCCCTACTGAGTGTTCCTGTTAAGATATACTTGAGAATCGGTTGAGAAGAATTGTGAAAGGAAAGCTTGGTGAAGAAAAACCTGGATTCAGGCTAAATATGATGTTGTCGATCAGGTTTTCACTTTAAGACGGTTGAAAAATCTTGGGAATATAACAGGGATTTGTATATAAGTTTTGTTGATATGAAAAAGGCATATGATGAGATTCCGAGTGTAAAGCTCTTTGGAACGTTACAGTTTAATGGTGTAAATGGGACATTATATCGATTAATACATAGTCTCTATTTAAGCAGTCAATCAGACTTGAAGGAGGTACAGGAAGATGTCTTGATGTTAAAACAGGTGTGCGATAAGGGTGCCCATTATCTCCACTGTTATTCATTATCAACATGGAGCGAGCACATTATGAAGAACAATAATATTAAACCTGATATCAAAATTAGTGATTTTAATCCTAGCTCTTAATGCAATGCAGATAATGTTATACTTCTAAATAAATCCGCTACAAGTCTGCAAGATTCCTTGACTAAATTGAATAACGGTTGTAATACATTTGGTATGAAAATCGGCAACAAAACGACAAAAACAATGAAAATAGGCAGAATCATTGAAAATATCAACCGCAATGTGAAAGGAGAACCTGTGGAACAAGTAAAACATTTCAACTTAGGCACGATTTTTACTGAAGATGGTCAATTAAATATGGAAATAGTTAACAGAATTAACAAAGCTGGTAAGATAAGAAGTCAAATGAATAAATTTATATGGAATAAGAGAGAAATTAGTCGGAACACTTAATTAGCTGTATACAAGACAGTGTTCAAATCAGGTTTAACTTATGGTACCAAGCATACTTCTTTCCATACAAAATTACGTTCTTCTTAATTTTTGGATTTCCTTTGCATTCAGTGTTCATGTTTCACAGCCATATGTCAGTATAGGAAGAATACACTGGTTAAAAACTTTCTCTTCAGGCATAATGGTAGTTGGCTTTTGAATATTGAATGTATTTTTCCAAATGCTTTCCACCCAAACATCGTGCGCCTTTTAATTTCGTCCATGATATTTTGCTCTATTGATATCTGTTTTCCTAAGCATATGTAATGATTTACTTGTTTAATTTCCTCATTATTGATTTTTACTATTTCAGGTTGGACATAGCTATTGAACATAACTTGGGTCTTCTTTAAGTTTATCTTTAGGCCAGCTGTTTTGCTAGCAATTTGGAGTTCATGGATACGAGTCTGTAATTCATGCGTAGTTGAATAAAGACAACTATGTCATCTGCAAAGCGTAAATGGCTTAAATATCTGCCATTTATCTTCAGACCGTTCCCTTCCCAATCAAGAAGTTTGAATATTTCTTCTAGGCACGCTGTGAATAATTTTAGAGATATTGTGTCACCCTGTCTTATACCTGACTGTATTTCTACATTAGAGATGTTACCATTGGAATGAATTGCTGCTATGGCATTTGTGTATGCTGACTTGATAGTTCTGACGTATGGCTCCTCCACTTGTTGGTTTCGTAATGCTTTAAGTATTGCACAAGTTTTAAGTGAATCAAAGGCTTTTTCATGGTCAATAAAACCAAGACATAGTGGTAATTGATATTCATTACACCGTTCAATAATCTGCTGTACAACTTGAATATGGTTCATTGCACTAAGCCCCTTCGAAAGCCTGCCTGTTCTTTTGGTTGTGCTAGGTCTAGAGGCATGCAAAGCCGTATGATCTAAGACTTGTAAACCACTGATAGTAGACTGCTTCTAGAACCTTCAAGGTCATTCATGGTGCAAGAGCATCCCACTGCTACGAGTACACGATTCTCAGAGTACCTTTTCTAGTATTTAATAGCCACACCTCGTACATGAAATATAACTTTTATTGTGCCCACTTGCCTGTGTGTTCTGTGTTCGTTTTTGTTGGAAAAAAGTAAATTATGGAAATACAGAAAGACCAGAGTAAGCAATACTTGATAAAGTTATTTTTGTTCACAAAATATTATTGAAAATTTCACCGATATGGGATGGGAATACTGGCACAGAACTGTTAAAATGCAGGGAGATGAATAATTTTGGTTATTATCATTAACAAAATACTTGATTAAGTATTTAATGGAAATGTCAAATATAATTTCGAAGATAAGAAGCTGTATTACTTGTATTGGATACTGTAAGCTGTATTGGATACTGCTATATTACTCCAAATAAAATTATCGGGACCCTAAAGAGACTCAGAATTATTAAATGAGAAAAGCGTAAATGCAGCAGGCGTGCTCGTGCTGTTTAAAACCGTAGTATAATATTCTTTAATACGGAGTCGCAAGTGAATTTATAGTACCACAAATGCCCTTCTGTTAACGTCTTGTCATCCGTATCAGAGAAGGTTTCCAAATGTCTGCTTCTGGTGGAAAAAAAAAGATTCATTTCAGATTTCATGTCAGTCATTTCAATTACTCCGTATATATGGTCATGTGATGAAATGCATTTTGATAAAGACCATACGAGTTTCAAAGGACAATGTAAGTGCATTGCCAAGGAAATGCTAGTGAAACACACACAACGTCGTAATTTACTATCTTCAAACAACTTATTAGAACTTTTCCTTAATCGATTCTGTATTATGATTTAAGAAAGAATGAATTAAAATCTAGAATTGCTCATTGGAATTTAAGTTTCTTTAACACATCCTCAGGAATATTATTAAAAATGGAGTAATTGATAAAATTAACAAAGACAGAAAATTATTCATCTTGCACCGTACAGCACTGTTCCGTCTGGGTAAATCCTGACAAGAATATTGCGTGAGAGGACGTCGTTGACAAATCCTGAGAGCACATTTGAGAAAAACATATCAGGGGTCCAAATTTGATCCACGTCGGACAGCGACAGGTACCGCACTATTCAGCTTTTGTCGTCGAACTTTCAGCGAGGGTCTTTCCCCTCCTGTCGCAGAGTAAGCTGAGCGGTTTGCTCCTACAGTAGACAAAAACACAGCTGCAGTCTCAGAGCAAGTAAATTGAGCAGTGATTGTATTTTATTAACGAGCAGAGGTTGTGGAAGCTATTTCTTTGTCTTCAGAAGAAATGACAGCCGTAGAAGCAAAGTCCATCCCTGCATTTGCAGACTGTTCAATTTTCTTGCCAAAGAAGACATCTTTAAATTGTTCTCCAGAGAAAAGGAGGTAAAAAAACAGGACACGATTTTTCGTACCTCGGGCGCTGTGAAGATGGAATGTTTGTAAACGTCCACTTTGGACGAGTTTGTATGCTTTGTAAACGTATTCCTGAAACTACTTAGTTTGAATTATCTCTTGGAAACAAAGCACTGTTGTAACTACGTTTCAGCAGAAGGTGAGTTAGCAAATCGCATACAGTCACAACAGGGTGTTTTTTTTTTTAATCCCACAAGACAAGCCATAAGAACAGAGACTCAGTTAAAAATCATTTTACTCATCATAGCCTTGGTTGTTTTGTTTCATTCTTAATTCAGAAACAAAATAAAAACATCTATGTGACGTCACACACAAATAGTTGGTAAGCTATGAAATATTATTACCTCTGGTGGGCTAATCATTGATTGCGAGATTTTAGAGTGTGGAGTGTCGTTCATGGCAGATAAGACTTGTATCAGAGGGAGGGCCTGAACTTGAATTCATTTGGCATCAGGAGCCTACAAAAATTACTTGTGAAGAGAGTCAGGGAAACTAGATCATCATAGAAGGCATGGCGAGAATGGGTGTGAAAATTCAGCAATGGTATACAAACTTGAAAACGATATGAAGCTTTGAACACGGTTGCGCATCTGACGAATGGGTGGAAATGTACTGTACACTTTACTTTCGCATATTTTAAGTGTGTCTGGAGACGGGGAAAGGCAAAGTTCTTCCACAAAGCCAAACAGATAGCATATCTGATTAAAAGAAAAGGCTAGATGGTAATTTGTTATGTCTCTCAACAAATACTAAGAGCATCAGAAACAAAGGGGTTGAGTTCTTTTCGTTATTGAACACGTTCTAGCTTACAATTGTTGATATTAGTGAAACCTGGCTATCAGAATCAGATTATGTTAATTGGAATCGAGTGTAATGTGTATAGTATTTTTAGGAATAACAGAAGAGATAGGAGAGGAAGAGGTACTATTAATGATATCAGATGACTTAAGTCCAGTTAGGGTAGAAACGCGAGAAAATAATAATGATAATAATATCCCAGTTAGCAATGAGTTTGTGTCTGTCTGATGTGAAGCGGAGGCTAAGAGGATGAAATATAGGGTGGGGTGTTGCTACAGACCTGGACAAGGAAATGCATCGCCAACTTATCCTTATGGGTACTAAACGACTGATAATTATGAGAAACAAATAATTATTTTGTGTTTTCTTTCATATGCTGCTTGAGAAAGTTCTCCCTTAACAAACCAAGAAAACTCATGATGAAAATGAAGAAGAATTTATTGCATTGTTGAGGGAAAACTTTCTCAAGCAGCATGTGAAAGAAGAATCTAAGTCAAAGAGTGTTAGACTTGTTCATAGCGTTAGAAGGGTTACGTATTCTTCATTTTACCACCAGGTGGTGACTGGTCATACTGTGTGTTTAGGAATTATCTAATTATATTGACGTTCACATTAGAACGTCAGTGGTATCACTGACGTGGTGTCAGTTACTGAATGGGAAAAATGTCAGCAATGCATGAGAATCTTTTAAAAAGTGCTTAAATGAGGCGGTATCTGAATGTATCCTTAGTGTTCGAAGAATAAATAGGTTGGGAGTGAAATTGGCAGAAAGTTAAGTAAGTTGAGCGTGGTTAGTTGTTGGAAGGGAAAAAATCGTTCGATGCTGTTGGCACACTCTCCCTCGATGAGTCTTCGGACTCCCTGGAGGTGTCACATAATAATAATAATAATATATATACTTGACATGAGCTACTTCGCAGCCAAATCACAAATTGTTGAATTTGTTCAGCAGTTCACACGCATGTAGCCTCGAGGTTGCTCCAATTTAATTTCATGCCACCATGACGCATTCACGTTATTACAGATTATCCTCAAAAACCTGATTTCAGCATTAAATTACTAAATTGTAGCACATCGTTCAGAGCATGTTCACAAAATTAAGTTGGCTGAAGATCCCGAATTCAAGATTGAATGAAAGTCATAAATAAAAGTCAGATAAAATAGATTCTACACACTTTGTAATGCGCGCCGAAACAACTGTGTTTTATTCCGTGGCCCAGAACTCGAAAAGATGTCTAAACGTTTAATAATTTTTAATCATTAATTATTTTTATTCCTCTTTTGTTATAGTGAAACACAGAACCTGGAGATTCGTTTTGTTATTTATGAGGAAAAAAAAGCGTATATGTGTTCCATTTTGTGCTTCACAAAACTGAGCCGTTTCAAAGGCGCAAGCCCTGTCAGGGGCTGTTCACATACTGTGCGTCTTTTCCTTTATGTATTCCCATAGGAAGAAGCCGGAAGCCGTCAGATCCGAAGAACGTGATGACCAATTAATTGCAGATCGCGAAATTATTGGCTCGCCAGATGTATGCTCATTTTCAAAATAAAATTGCACGATTTTGGTTCATTGTTGGATTGCGAACTTTTCCAGAATTAATTTCCTAAACGTTAAAGATACCAAACAATTTTATTAACTTGGTTTTAATCATTTTCACAAGTAAGCAAACAATCAAGTAACCCAAGTTTGTGACTGAAGTATTTTCAGGACTGGGGCAACTCGTGGTAAAGGTGGTGTAAGCTCTGATCACTTTCCTTAGTATCTCCCATAATGCAAAGCACATCTCCTTGCAGAGATGTATAATGCCATGCATTAAGGGAAGGGCCACACTCAGACGGATTTCGACCTTTCTTGAAGTCTCGTCAGTGGGAGCCAGACTCTGAGATGCCAAAGAATGCAGAATTTATAAATTCTAATTTCCTAAATGTTCCTTACAATACCAAAAAAGTAGAATAAAATTAATAACTAATAATAAAAAAGTTATTATATACTAAGTGTATTTAATTGGTGTAAATTGGTAGCAGTTTTCGATTGAATAAAGGTGGACAATTGACGATACTGAACATAAAACCAGAATTAAAGCTCTTTCTACAGTGACTACAGAAAGAAAGGATTCTTTCTGTAGTCACTACTGTGGCGCAAATACGGAGGAAGATACAGACGTTTTATTTTAAAAAATGTCCACGGTTAAACTATTGTTCAGTAAACACGTAGAATAATATCACTTTTTACAAATGGGCGCTTCTTGCATTTTTAATTCCCATTTAATGTTTAATATTAAATATTCGAATGCACGTTTCACAACTGATGTTTTAAATCAAAAAGCAAAAAACTTTTATATCAACAGTTACGCTTGGCACACTTTTTCTTTAACAGCTGTTTCTTTTTTTAAACGAACCTCAAATAAAGAACTTCATGACGTACAAAAGGTTACAGAAATTACGGCTTCACTTATCGCAATTTTACTTAATTACGATAACTTAAGAACTATTGTGAAAAGTGTACCGAAGAAATGAGCACAAATCAGTGGAAAAGTTCAGATATTCAAAACTTCAAGCTTGTTGCTTGGATAAGAGGAAATGGCGTCAACAGGCGAACTTTCTCAATCACAACAAAAATCAAAATATCATACGACCGAAGCAACCACTAAAATCTTTCCTCACAACCCCACAGTGAACCCTTCGTCAAACGTGATGTACCAAATGATTTTTAGCTCTTCAAAAGCGTTAATTGGATGAGATATCGAAAAAAAAGCAATACGAAAGAACAAACGTTCTTCTCAGACGAAGGGGATTAATGTATGATAAGCAAGCTTTTATTTCTATAATAGTTGCTTTTTGGTGCAATAAATTAGAAACGGATTAATATAACACAGTTTACAAAAATCATCTACAAAATACACACACAAATAATTCTACTTGCATTTTCAAACCCGAATTGGCGATTTGTGTACAGTAGTTTCATCATCACACACCCGGTAGGCCATCAGAAATTCATTTGGATGGTGAAGAGTGATGATGTCATAAAAATACCCCCCCCCCCCCCAAAAAAAAAAAAACGCGTTACAGGTAAATGAACGTCTCCTTCAGTCTGTTATAGAGTATGAAAAATGCATTTCAATTTTGAGTGTAGATCCTCAAATTCAGATATTGGTTCCTGGATGCTTGTGGTGTATTTAAGGGCTATAGTTAATTTGTGAGGGGAGCTTCGCACTTTGTGTATGAAGGATGACAGCTGCTTCATGGTTAGGGGACCATCAATGTGGGGAAGTTCCTCCTCAGCTTCTTCCTCTTCTAAGTCATCATGTGGAAGTACAGTTTCCTCATCATGTGGAAGTACAGTTTCCTCATCGTCTGGGAACTCTGTTTCTCCTTGGCTGGCTCCATATGATGAAAGGACATTTTGAGTACTTTATTCTATCGGATGAGGATTTCAATTAGTGGGAGGCTGGGTTGGTGATTCTGGTTGTTGTGTCCGGGGATTTTTTTTAATTAGTTCATCCTGGTCAACACTATTGGGCGGAACCGTGTTTTCATGCTATACGTTTAGTGTTGCGTGCTGTGAGATTTCATGATCAGAGATTTGGATCTCATTACTCGACAGAACTTGTCTTTTCCAGTTCGGGATTTTCTTTGCCCTGAAATTCGTGACGGGGAGAGAATTTTTGGTTTACTTTTTCCTATGCTTTGATTTTCTTCACGTACGATGTTGTTCTGTTTAACCGGTTGCTATTCTGGGCTCTCATATTTGTTGATGAATCGTTGTAATATAGGAATATTGTTTCCCAGTGTGAACTTCTTCATGACAGAACAAGCACTGTGATGAGAAAGATAAATAGAAAATGCAGGTGATTCCATTTATGTCCTTGTTGATTAATTTTGGATGGTTATGTTGTGCATCGTTGTTTGGAAAGTGCATTAATGCCTGTTTTCGAATGCTTTTAACATGGGCGAATTCCGGCTTTTTCGTGACTGCGACAATGTGCGCATTTTTCCTGTGACAGAACCGTATCTTGGTACCATGGATCAGATGAGTTTATGTGGAATTTCAGGGGGGGGATGTTTGATACCGTTACTTTTGTCGGGGCCAGTGCAATTGGGGCTCTTTTTCAAGGTGATAATCGCCGAAATCGATGCCTTTTTTGTAGTACCGTTCGTGAACATGAGATGTGGCTAAAATACACCTGCACAGTACCAGCTACGCGGGTAGCATCAGTAATATTTTTTGTGGGTACAATTTTGGCGATCGCCATCAAATAATCTTCTAATGGGATGTTTTTTTTTTTTTTTTTGGTGGTGAAAATAATAGTTCCATTTTCTCTGGAAATGACGGTGGTAACAGTGATAGTTATTTTTGCATTAATCGGTTTACTGCTGGCTGGTGTGCCATTCGTGTGTGAGATCAGCGTTTTGGGAGACGATAGGATTTTTCCGTTTGATACGACATTAGCATACGATTTGAAATTTACTGAACTGTTTCCTGTGTCCAGTGAACTTTGCTCTTCCTTCCAGGTCTGAAGTCGTAGGGTTTCTCTGCTTTGCTGAGTCCTTGGTAGTAAGTGAATGTGCGGTTGCCATGGCAGGTAATCCCTCACCGGCTATAGCCGCAGGTGAGGAGTGCAGGTGGCGAAGAAGGAATTATGGCGTCGAAATTGTAGATATATTAACTCATACACCAGGGGAAGAAACTGTCATAAATCACTTATCACTATACTTATGCGACACGACTAGTATGAGCAGATAGCTCTGAGAATGGAGACTATATCTGTATAAAAAACAAATCCTTCCTTACGTATGAACGTGTAAAAGGTGGAAGAAGGCAGGAGCGGTATGAACGCACGTGCAACACTTTGGCTACCTAACGGAATTAGCGGATGGAGAGTAGAGAGAGAGATAGAGAGATATTTTTGTTTTTAATTCAACTTGATAAAATATACTTTGGAAGATAGGCATCAAAAAGGATTATTTACATATACGAATATATACTTTATTACAGAGGAAAAAAAAAAGGGATTTTCGTTTTAGATATACAATTGAAAGGAGGCAAAGGATATCAGTGGTAGGCAGGATTTGTCTTTTTAGTAATAGTCAATAATACATTGCAACTCTTTATCACTATTTAGTTATTTTTCAGCTGAAGTGTATTGTCGTCGGCAATCCAGAACAGGGTACTAGTTGGATTCCACTCCTGTATGAATTTCGCGACAGTTCTTGTTTCTTTGTAATAACCAAGTTCCGGTGAAAGCCTGATTTGCAGTTTCCGAGATAGCCCATACATGAGGGTTTGTGCTGATTCGGTGATGGATGGATGCTGGTTATTTCTTGTGTGCTTAAGGTAGAAACTGTAAATGACAGCCTTGTAAATTGCATATTCTGGGTTTGTTCTCTTCTGTATGGACTAAATTCCAGTAGTCTTCCTGGCTGTGTGCGTAGTTATAGGTGCTAGAGGCTGTATTCAGGACGTAGGTGATCATTGATTTGTTTGCAGGACAGGTTAGATATGTGTGTTCCAAGGTGCCTGAAACTTCGCACAGTAGACACTGTGCGAAGTTTCAGGCATCTTGTGGAGCCTAGTAGGAGTTGGCAAGATGTTATGCCATAGCCTCCATTGTATGTCAGAATATGGTTTGGCACACTTCGCTTTATATAGAAGATTCCACTGAAAACTGGGTGGAATGTACAGCTTTGTAGATGAGAGGGTTAAGGATGAATATGCGAAGGGTGAAGTTGGAGGCACAGACATGAGGAAGTGGTATATTTTCCTGTAGTTGGAGGGGATCATTGGAAGTGAGACTTCAGGAGATACAAGATGGAAGATCGGCTCCACGCAGTTTCTAGAAAAAATACGGATTCCCTGAGGTGAAGCGATATCTGGATAGGCTTTTATAAAAACAACTTGCATCTTTTGATATTGCTTTACAGTTTTTGGGTTTTTCAGTGGTAGGGGTATGAATATTATCACCTTTAGGATGTGGGTCTGGAGGTCCCCTATGATTCTTATTCCTGCCCAGTTCCAAGTAGGGAAAAGCATGGGTTTGCCAGTTGGGAGACTTGTTATGTTTATGTTCGAAAATAGAGATTCTTTAAGGACAGCTGACTCCTGTCTTTAAAGAATGATTTCCATTTGACCGCTATGGAGCATATCTGTAAAAATGAGATAGCTTAGGAGGTGATAGTGCAGATCTGCCCATTCGGAGGATTGTGGAAAGTGTGAGTCCTCTGGTGGATGATTTCATGATGTAAATGAAGGTGGTTACATAAGTGAGGTGGGACTGAAATGTCTTTAGGAGAAAGATTATCCGGAAGGATCTCATCTAGTTTTCAAGGGAAATCAGGCCTTGACCTCCCTTACTGAATGGCTTGCAGAGTTCAGAGTATGTTGTCCAGTTAATATTGTTCCAGAGCGAACGCGTGATTTCCTTTTGAATGTGATGGAGAAAGTCATCGGAAGGGGGGGTGAGTTCTTTTAGGGTATGCCATAGCACACTCGCAGTCATCTGGTTGACTATTAGTATTCTCCCTCTAAGTGAAGACATTGAATGAATGCTGTTCCATTTTCCTAACACATTTTTTTTTCAAACGTTTATTGAACACTTCATTAGGATATTTTAATGCACAATATTTTTACAATGCAATTCAAGTTGGACGATTCAGTGCACAGTATTTTACAATGCACTTGGTAATTACACTTATTTTTAGCTATTTATTTTTATAATTAATAACAATATTTTTCTTATATATACAAGTAGAGTACAATACATTTCGGATGGATTTCGTAGTTTATAACAAGTTACTGGTTTTAGTGATAAAGTAAGTTAGTTTGTGTATTTAGGTGTAACCAAGGGCCGGCTGGTTACAAGAAAATTAAATTAGTTTGAAACAATCACTGCGAGTCCAATGACCGCATCTATGAGGACTCACCTTACTCGGTTTGATTTGATGTACATGTTAATATATTAGTCTCCTAAGTGAATGAACTAGTTAGCATATTGGTACCTTAATTGGATATGATGCGTGAGTTATAGTTATCTCTTATAAACGCTTGTTTAAAACGGTTGTGCAGCTGTGTCCAGTTCAGGTTATTATATATTTTGGTGTTGCCGAGGTGTACACCTATGTGTGTGTGTGTCTCCATTTGATCAGGTACATTCGATGGGAGAATCAGTTATAGACTTCCATCTTCCTGACCACAAGCCAGTGGTTTTCGCAGAGTTTAATTTGTCCCCTGAGGCTTGTGCATATAGTCTCTGTGATTCCTCTATTACTGTCATTTTCTTCTTCATTTCAAACTATTACAGTGACGTCATCGGCATATGCTGGTAGGGTTATTTTTTGATGTGATTCTATTATGCTGGTTCGTTTGGAGATGATGGTGTCGTGTACTCTTTTTAAGAACGGTTCAATGGCCAGTATGCATAAGTGGCCAGAGAAAGCGGACATCCTTGCTTGATCCCTCGAGAGTATAACAAAGTGCGAGTGAGCTTGTTGTTGATTTTTAAACAGAAGAGTGCATCTCTGTGTAGTAATTGCACTGTTCCAATAATGAGAGGACCATAGCCGAATGCCTTCAGGACTTCATAAAGGTACTCGTGCCCTACTCTGCGGATAACGCTCTCCTGATCAAGGCTGACGAGTGCTAAGCTTCCATTTTGGCTGTTTGCAATGTGGATGAGATCTCTTATTAAATGGAGGTTATCATGTTTTGATCTTCCTGGAACAGAATAGGTTTTATGTTGGCCAATAACGTCACACAGTGTTGGCTTTAATCGGTTTTCAATAACTTTGTAAATGATTTTGCAACCTGTATTGATTAATGAGATTGTACGCCAGAATCGGATATCTGTGTGCTACTGAGGTCGTGACTGTTTCTGAGAACCCACTGAGGTAGGCTTCTTGCAGTGTTTTAAGTAGAAATGGTCCAAGTTGATTCCAGAAGACTTTGATAAACTCGGTTGTGAGACCATCAAGGCCGGGAGATTTGTTCTTTGGCAAGGATGTGCATGCAGTTTTCAGTTCATCTAGTGAGAATTTGTTTTCTATATGGTTCCGATCTGTTGCGGAGATTCTTTTTGTTTCTTTCAGTATTTCGTGAATGGCGTGAAGGGATGTTCCTCTAGAGTTGAATGCGTTCTTGTAGTATTGTAGGATTTCAGAAGTGATTTTTCTTGGATCCTCTGTAATGCTGCCATCTTGTAATCTAATAGTGGAGATTCAGTTTGCTGACTGGTATTCTTTTTTGGAAAGGGAAAAAATATATTGTGGGTGCATCTGATAAATTTATTTGTGTATGCCGCAATTTAAGTACGGCACCCTTTGCGGATACTTTAAGTGTCTTTGCATGGCTTGGAGGGCTGAATTATATTCAGGGCTTTCTTCTGGTAGATACTGGAGCTGTTTTTCGAGTTGTCGGATGCTAATGTTACTCTGTTAGTTCTTCTGGTGACTGCAGATCTGCGTGAAGGATTTTATTCGTGATTTTAAGTGGGACACCATGTTGTCATTGGTTATGAATTCCCTTTCGAATGAGTGAGATTAGTTATTAAAGCCTGAGTTTTTATTATATTATCTGAATCTTTCAGAAGTGTATTTTTGAAGATCCAGTAAGCACTTTTTTTATAATTTGCGTTCTTTAAAATTGTCAAATATATCTCAGATGTACGTTTTATTCCTACCTACACCTGAGGTTTTATCTCAGATGTAAGTAGGAATATGTGAGATGTTTCTATCTAGAAGAACCATGTATTTGGAGATGTAGTATCTGCCCAGGCGTGCTTGGTAGAGAGGCCAATTAGTTGCTGTGATTGCTTATCTCCATGTATAGGACCTCTTATCTGGATGCTGATGCCGAAAGACATCGACGAGCTCATTATCTTTATGAGCTAGTGAGGGTTATTAAAGCCTGAGTGTTTATTATGTAATTTGAATCTTTCAGGAGGGTATTGTTGAAGATCCAGTAGGCACTTCCTGATTTCGATGATTCCAAAGATAATGAAAGTTGCAGCTTGACGAAGCAATGATCTGAGAAATAGGAATGAATGTGTGAGATATTTCTAACCAGAGACAAGGTGTGTTTTGAAATGTAGTATCTGTCCAGTCGTGCTTGGTAGAGTGGCCTATTAGTCGTTGTGATTGCTGACCTCCATGTGTAGCACTTTTTACTGGATGTTGATGCCGAAAGACGTCGATGAGTTCGTTGTCGTTTATCAGTGTTTGAAGTTTGGTTATTAATTAGCTACGATGTTCAGTACATTGAAGACTGCCTTTTTCTTGGTCAAGAGTGCAATTAAAGTCTCCCGCTATTATGATATGTTCTTGGTCAATACTGGAAAGATGGTTTTGAATAAAATCCAGGATTTGTGATGCCAGAGCATCCTGCTGTGGTATGTAGATGTTGAACACTTGCAGGATATTATGGTTGAGTGCTTTTATGTGAGCATACAAGGCGTATCCTGGTATGTCAGCAATCGCTTTCAGTTTATGGGAAGATCGATGATGTACACCTAAGCTAACTCCTGCTCCATGATGTTGTTGGGTTGCAGAGTGCTGTTGGTCATAAGGCCACTCTACCCATCTTCTGGATAAATTGGATGAGGAGATGATGTTTGTTTCTTGCAGAAGTATTAGGTCTATATGATATTTTTGTACCTGGTCAAGGACTATTCTGTTGCGTAAAGCAGAGGCACATCCTCTTGCACTGAGAAAAAAAAACGGCTCAACGACGTTATGTTTACGAAAGTTTGATTGAAAGTTTATTCTAATATTGGTCCTGCTATTGTGCTTGTAGCCCATTAATTAGGTAGTAGATTCGCTTATTCCTGCTAACCTCTGCTCTGCTCTTTTTACATTTCAGTTTCGAGTGTAGGTCCTGAAGTTGAGATATTAGTTCCGGGATTATTGTGGTGTATTTTAAGGGCTATAATTAATTTGTGAGGAGAGCCTCACACTTTCTGTATGAAAGGTGGCAGCTGTTTCATGGTTAGGGGACCGTCACTGTGGGAAAGTTCGCCCTCAGCTTCCTCTTCTTGTAAGTCATCATTTGGAAGTATAGTTTCCTCATCGTCTGGGAACGCTGTTTCTCCTTGGCTGGCTGCAGGTGACGAAAGGCCATTTTGAGTAGTTTCTTCTATCAGATGAGGTTTTGAATTAATGGAGAGGCTGAGTTGGTGATTCTGGATGTTGTGTCTCGGATTGCTTTTAATTAGTTCATACTGGTAATTTCCGTTGGGAGGATCCATGTTTTCGTGCTGTGAGACTAGGTTATCAGAGCCTTGGATCTCATTCCTCGGCAGGCGTTCACTAGCGACATGAACGTTGTCTTTTACAATTCGGGATTTTCTTTGCTCTGAAATTCGAGACGGGAGAGAATTTTTGCTTTTCTTTTTCCTATGCTTTGATTTTCTTCACGTATGATGTTGTTCTGTTCAACCGGTTGCTATTCTGGGCTGTTATGTTTGTGGATGAATCGTTGTAATATAGGAATATTGTTTCCCAGTGTGAACTTCTTCATGACAGAAGAAGCACTGTGATGAGAAGGATAAGTAGAAAGTGCAGGTGATTTCATTAATGTCCGTGTTGATTAATTTTGGAAGGTTATGTTGTGCACCGTTGTTTGGAAAGTGCACTAATGCCTGTCTTCGAAAGCTTTTAACATGGGCGAATTCTGGCTTTTTTTGTAGCTGCCGACAATGTGCCTATTTTTCCTGTGACAGAAACATACCTTGATAAATGGATCTGATGAGCTGATGGGGAATTTCATGGGAAAGTTTGATACCGTTACTTTTGTCAGGGCCAGTCCTATTGGGGCTCTTTTTACAAGTGATAATCGGCGATATCAGCGCCTTTTTGCAGTTTCGTTTGTGTCCATGAGATGTGGCTCAAATTCACGTATACAGTGCCAGCTACGCGAGAAGCGTGAGTTATAATTTTCGTGGGTACAATTTTGCCGATCGCCGTCAGATAATCTTCTAATGGGATGTTTTCTTTGGTGGGGAAAATAACAGTTCTATTTTCTCGGGAAATTTCATTGGTAACAGTAGTAGTCATTTTTGCGTTAATCGGTTTACTGCCGGCTGATGTGGCATTCGTGTGTGAGATCAGTGTTTTGGGAGACGATAGCATTTTTCCGTTTGATACGACATTAGCATACGATTTGAAATTTACTGACCAGTTTTCACTAGTGCCAGTGAACTTTGCTCTTCCTTCCGGGTCGGAAGTCGTAGGGGATCTTTGCTTTGCTGAGTCCGTGGTAGTACAGGAACGTAATGTTGCCATTGCAGGTAATCTTCGCTGGCTATAGCCACAGGTGAGGAGTGCAGGTGGGGAAGAAGGAATTATGGCATCGAAATTGAAGATATATTAACTCATACACCAGGGGAAGAAACTGTCATGCGGCCAGATAGATAGACAGATAGATATTCTATGATGATCTAAATATAAATTGACATTTTCACCTGTTTTCATTTTTATGTTTTAGTAACGTTATTAACAGATATGGAGGTTCGAATAAGGGTAATTTCACCTCGAGATTTGTTTTAATTTCTACATTGATAATAACTTTTAAATCCTCGTAAATGGTACAAACCAACTTCTTCGTCTTTAAGACAGATTTATGTTAATATCAGGACCTCTACCTGATAGTTTAAATTATCCAGAGCTTATTCTATATGTTCTAATTTATCTCGAATACGTCTTATATTTATATGTAAAATACTCAGAGTACTTTCACTCTCTGAGGATAAAACGTTTCTTAATTCTACTGAGTCATGACAAACTATACATCTATATCAAGTGACATCACATTTGTTATTCTCCTCTGCCATTGTTGTTCGTGAGTCAGTTATTACTCTTGCTGATTTCTCTTAGTTTACACAAGTCTTCTTCGCATCTGCTTCGTCATATTTTAGATGTATCGTCTCTTCTCATGAAGACACTACGAATATCTCTGTGCCTTGTTTGACCCAGAGAGATATTTGTAGTATCGTTGTTCTTTGCATTTATTTGCAATAAACAGTTAGATCGTTTAGGTTTCCAACCAACTGCGCGTTTAGATATAATTTGCATTCTTTAAAATTGTCAAATATATCCGTTTTGCTTAGTTTATATTTGATGTTTTTGTTTCTGTCACGCCATTTGTTTCTGAACAATTTTCTTTTAAATTTTACAATGATAGGCATTGCTCTGTTTTTCTACCCACTAGGAACAGGAGGACTAGTCTCAATATCATCTTCATTATAGTTAATCTTGATTTTATTTGTTATTTTCTCTGCTAGTTCATGCATGTTTTCGCGTGGCTCATGGAGAAGACCAACAATTTCCAGTTTTGAGTTTATTTCGTGTTGATTAAGGTCCCCAGGAATTCAACAATCAGTAACAGAAAAAAATAATAAAAAAATGTAAATATAAATGGATGGAACACATTGAAATAATGAAAACAGAAAGATTACTAAAACAAGTTCTAATTTACAAACCATTTGGGAAAAGAAACCAGGACGTCCTACAAAGAGATTCCATGATGACGTCTAAGGATGGAACAGGCCACTCGAGTCCTGAATCCTTGAAAAGCTTGATGATGATGATAATGATTCAGATCATGTACTGTTTCGTGAATTTTTTTTCAGCTCCCTGCGCAGCTCCATATTTGCGTTTTCTAATTCAACGTTATTTGTTTTATATTCTTTAACTTCTTGTGTCAGGCCAGCAATGACAGCCAGGAAGTAATCTATTTGTTTGAATTATATTCTGTAGAACTTTGTAAGTCTCTGACGTCTTTTTTAATTTTTCATTATCCCCATTACATCTGATATATTGTCGATATATCATGAGTCATCCCTGCCAGATTTGGAATGCCGGCCCCTGGAATGGCGTCCGTTGTGGAACAAAGGTTGGAACATTGAGGAGGTCTTGTTGTTCTCCGAATTTGCACGAAGAATTTCCAGTTTTGTTTTCTGTCTTTAGAGAGCTTTTTAAACTGACTTTCGCTGAGACCACAAAAGTAAAAATGAAAACCACTTTTGCATTTATCTCCTCACTTTATAAAAGATGGAAGGTCAATAAGTATATCTTCACGTATATGTTCACAAACTTTGCAAGGACTGCCATTTCGTTAGAGTTTAGCAATGAAGTTAATCCTATTCTTTGTTCTAGGTACTCACCTTGTATACTAGTCCAATGGCGACCGTTGAACAACAGCAGATTGGATAGGCAATTTTTTCACACTACTCGCAGAGGTTTATATTCATAGAGCTGCGCATTACATTACCTGGTAGAGCGCGTTTACAGGCTACACTTCAGGAATTATCATAATACATTATTTTTATGGCTATTTTTATGGATAGATTCTTTTTTCATCAATTTCAAATACAATAATTAACCTGACTTACCTTCTTAGAGAGCACAGAATATTGCAGATAATTATTATTTAAGGAATGGGTTTCCTTGCGAACCAAGCTTATCGTCATATTTCTCAAGAGTGCTGATCAACCCACACGTAGATGTTATGACAGGGATGCCGAAATATTTTGAAATAGGGAAAATTTTCATTTCAACATTCTTCTCCCTAAGTAACGATTTAAATTAAACATCAAGTGAACAGAATTATTACCAAGAACCAAATTGTACATTTAATGAAATTATAGAGATTGAATTGCGGCGTTGAATTATAGAGATTGAATCGCTACCAGTTGTAGGAACTGTAATGGACGTCTTAGTGGTGCGAAAACTGTAAGGAGGATGCTGTGATCTCTGTTCTAGTATTTTGTTTCATAGATGTATTGAAATCTTGAAAGATCCTAATAAGAAGATCTCGATTCAAAATTTAAAATGTGTTAATTCATTGAATTCAGAAATAAAAAAAAAAGTTCACTCTCGAAAAGTAACAGTCAGAGGACAGAAGTCGTAGCCGCACAGCTTTACCTTTACCTTCAAACATCGTGAACGTTTTCAATTTAGCTTGAAATTAAAGGGGGATTCACTGACAGCTACACATATCAGAAGACTGATATATGTAGATTCGAATAGACTTAACAAATGTGTTTTACGATTCCTGCAGCTGCATTGAATGGATTGTAATGCTGATTATTCTTTCTTATACCGATAATGAAAAAAAGATCCTTATAAGAATTCTTTTTTAATTGAAAATTTCGAAATTCCCTTTCAAAATTTCACAACCGAAAAAGAAACTCAAAGAATTTCAGCTAAAGATTGAAACCGATCTGGGTAGTGACCTTCTCTCATAATGTAGAACAGTAATACAGCTCCTAGGAGCTAAGTTCACATTATGGGTAAATACCAAGAATAGTGATCGGAGCTTGCTCAACCCTTACTATGAGTTGCCTCAGTGTTGCACTCCCAAATAGGTCATGTGTTGCACTATCCAGGTATTTGCTTACTCTTGGACTCGCCGAACTTTATATAGTTTCTATATTCGGCATGAAACTCTTTGGGTTTCTTATTCGGCTAAGAAACAATATGGGATGTAATATCCATTAATTTAAATAGGATTACAATAGCTTACTCTAAACTTTGACCTTGTTATTACAATGTCACCTCTACATTACCTTAATTATTGTCAGTTATTTAAGGACCATTTACAAAATATTTACATAGAAAAATTACATCAATGGACTATTATTACTATATATACAAGGATTTCCATTATTATCTATTTACAAGTAATTCTTTTTAGGAGATTTCTTTGCACTTCAGTTAAATCCTGAATGAAATACTCAAAGACAATTTAAGTGTTCATTCCAGATTTAACAAAGGTTCCCCTTTCAAATAAAAAATTTTTTTCACTGGAAAATGTTCACAACCTCACTCACTCACTCAATGATTCTGGAGTGGATCCTCCTATTATCCCTGGGTCTTAGGTTATATCTAGATTGGACAAAATTATCACTTCCATCGCTGGTTATACCTCCTTTTCCATTCTTATTATTTACTGATCTCTCGTTTCCCTGATTTCGACTAGTAGGCGCCCTGCATCTATAATAGCATTCTGTTTTAATTTTTTATTTAAACGAAAGTTTTCTCTGTACTAGCTACTTTGAGTTTTCTATTACCGTTATAAACGCTAAAGAAGCGGGACAGCCTCGTCGGCGAAACTTGTTGGCATTAGATGTTTACAAATCACGGTCAATTAAAGATCAATATATATTTCATTTTAATTATACCATCGGTTCTTGTTGATGGTGCTCATCATTTAGTGATGACTTCACCATCTGAACAAGAGCCAGTTCTCAAAACGTTTTGAAACAATAACACGGAACTGGATGCACTCTGGTAAAACAAAGTTCAGGTTTTCAGACTTGTTATCTTGAGTAGAAAAACAACAGGGACAAGTGTTGCAAGGGAGGCAAGTTTCTCTTCGCAATGGACAAAGAAATCCGAAAAGAAATAAAAAGAGCAGAATAAGCAAACTCGACTTTATTTATGAATTCAGATTAAAGAAATAAAGTGAAGTAAAAGAAGGGTTGATGTGGAAAAATAAGAAATACTAAACGTTTGCGAAAGCTAATAATTAGTTCCTTAGAAACTCTTGCATTTATCTCGACCAGCAGCTCTCTGAATCTCCATCAGTCGAATGTTAGTTGGGAAGAAACTTTCTGGTATCCCGTACGTTGCTTTGAGATCGAGATGGTTTCAAATTATTCGATTTTATTCTCTTGAAATGATATCGCTAGATTATCCCGCCCTCCTCTCGAATCTCTCTGTTAGCACATCTTTGCATTTTGTAAGAAACAGCGAGTGAGAGAAGCTTTTGGGTTTCTCTTTGTTATTCGTTAAAGACTTACATTATGCTTATTGGTTTAGATACAGCGAGATATTTTCTTACTGATGTACGATGTCAGATCTCAAATAATGCTAACTCATCCTTCATAGCGAAAATATGAGTTAAGCCGATTTTGGTGCTCATGGAGTAATGAGTGGGCGTTCTGGTAGAGCATTGCTGAGACGAAATTTTGTTGTTCGTTTAACATCTCAGTATGTTTTCTCCTTGAATTTGGAATTTGAATTTGGACGCCATTTAGAATTTGGACAATTTGCGCGTGTAAACTTGGCAGCTGGAGGAGATGAAGAGGACTTGGCCTTAAATCCGTTATTCCTAATAGAGGGTAGGAAGAAAGCAGATCAGAACTTTTGGAATTCTTACGAGAAGCAGATTGCAGGCTGTTCAAGGAAAGCTTCGTTACAGCATTGGCGTGTTTGTAATTGAAGTAATATCTAATAGCTGAGAAGGAAAGACAGACTGAAGTAGCTAAAAATGCACTTTCTTCATGTGTAATAAGTAGAATTGAATTAAATGAATTCAGGTAAAAGAAACCGTCTGAGGATCTCGGTTGGTGTGCACCAGTAATTTATTATTATTATTATTATTATTTGTCACCTCCAGGGAGTCCAAAGACTCATCGAGGGAGGGCATCTGCTCTACAACTCTGTCTCCACTACTCACAATCCACCAGCTGACCGCAACTACACCAACGCCATCTATCGCCGACCACCACCAGTATTTCCACAGACAATCACAAACATCCATGCCCACGCCGGGATGTTTGTGATTGTCGAATTGTCGAACTCGAATTTATGATTCGAGTTTAACAATTTCGCCTGTTACACACACATTATGTTTAATGCGGCAGAGAATAATCAGTGAATTACATAAGTCAAAATTCCCAAGCCATTTAGAATTTGGGCAACTTTCTTCTTAATGTGAAACACTGACATTTGGTTTGTTGAAATGTTTATGGAAAGAAGAAAAAATATCCTTAAATATAAACGAAGCGTTGATAATATTTTATTTTATATATGTAATATGTAATTGAAATACGTCTCAGATTAAAAGGGTATAAATCAAACGCTTCTTTTGGCTGAACCACACATTTCTTGAATTCAGTCGGTTCTATTGGCAAAGGCTACATCTGCACTGAGTCGACTGAAGAACAAGAAGAGAAAGCATCAAGTTATTACTAGTTATCTTTTTATCCAACGTGGTCGACCAGGTTAAAATTTTTTAGATAATTAATTAGAATTATGAACAGTGACCGTTTGGTTCATTTCTGTCCTGGATGTATTTCTCAATGAGACAATAAATACTTAACCCATTCCGTTCATTATTTTTGTATAAAGTATTGGAATGATGTTGACGTAATTGCACGATTAACTTCTGCAAAAGAAGTCAAACGGAAATTTAATTACTGAAGTGAAAGACGAGAAGAAATCTAAAAAGTAATCTCACATTCTTAGTTTGAATTTGAAAAGAAAAGTCTGGGATTGGAAATGGCATTTTACAAGCATTGAGTGTTATAGTTGATCAGATGCTCAGAGAGAGAGAGAGAGAGAGAGAGAGAGAGAAAGAGAGAGACCCCTCGGCGATTTAATTAAAGTCTACATATAAAAACAGGGATTGAAGAAAGACATTTTAGTTTCAGAACTTCTGTCCACCTTCTTAATTAAATGGGGAAATGGATGTCGTTTCTTTCTGAACCGAAACAATAATCCTTTGCAGATCCTGCGAATTCTGATCGATCGATGTGTGTGTGTGTGGGGTGGGGGGAGCATTCAACTTTCTGCCACACAAAACACTCAGAACGTTTTCTTTGCTCCTTCAACAAATATAAAAAGAGCTTAGGAAAAATTAAATTTAAGAATCATCCGCTGCCTCAGAAACAGTAAAGCACAGCTTCGCTTGCGAGCCCAAATCCTTCAAACTGTTGGCAAACAACTTTAATCAGCACTTCGCGAACTCTGTCCGAAAACTAAAGGAAAACGTCTCCTCTCACACAAAGAAATACAGTAGCCTGCCCTTATTCGCGGGGGATGCGTTCCAAGACACCCCACGGATTCCTGAAACAGCGAATAATACCGAGTTCAATATATACTATGTCTTTCCTATGATTTTATTTAGTCTGAAGTTTTTTCGAGAAGCAGCGTCAGAGGGTGACTAGAAATCATATTGTAAATCAGTTATAAACATTACTTAAGCATGAATGAATTTTAACTTTTCAGCATATTAGAAACGCACAGCTTTTGGGTAAACGTTGGAGAAAATTCCATGGCACTTGGAAGCTATTCATAGATAAATGGTGCGAATTGTCGAAAAACAGTGGAGGGTAGAGTAACTCAATGCAACCGTTCTTTTACAGCTGATCATTAATTAACAATTCCCCACCTGTATAGTGTCCATTTTTAATGAATGGCTCATACCAAGAATATCCCTCCATTATTTTCCTTCGTCCAGGATGGGTTGAATCCCCCTCATTAGGTGTTTAGGCAATGTAATGAAGCCGGCTGACCATTGCTGTCTGTGGATGCGTGTGGTCACGGAGCCTGCTTGCCAATTTAAAATTAGAGCTAAATGAAGATTCACACGAATAATGTTTGTCATAATCAGACCAAATGTCGCGGTCCGACACAGAAAATATTTTTAAGATGGTCTTTCAGTGAAAGGATTTAAATTTTCAGTATTGCTGTTAAATCCACGAACACCCTAAACACTAGATAATTCGAAAATCCTGCTTCAGAGACTAACTTTGCAAGCGAGTGGTTCCAAATGTTAAGGGGAGTGATGGTCTCACAAAGGCCATGAAGATCATGTCCCATCTAAAGATGTGCACAAACATCCAGTGGGATTTAAATTCTGTGAATTTATAGCTTGGATGTTTAGTAAAGGTTTGAGTGTTCTTTGAAGTTTTTTTTTTTTTTTTTTTATAAAAGACAACATCCCGGGATTGTTACCACAATTAACACGAGGTGTCTGATTCTTAAGTGTTTAAATATTTAAACCCTCTCCTGTGAGAAAAAAACATCATGAGAAAACGTGCAAGAAAATATTTGCCGTTAATGTAATTTGTTTCAAAAATTGGACATTCGTGGTCGCTTTACAAAACTATCGGTCGTATGATTTTAATCAAGAGTAATCTTGCCAACGTCTAAGCAAAGCATTCGCTTTGCTTAGACGAGAGTTTTTACAGGTACTTTGCTCAACTTTGACCGGCAAGGTAAATGTGGAATCTTCGTCCATCATTATGAGAGAAGGACGTACATAGCTTAAGGTACGTGATAACATCTAAACAGTATACACTGTCAAAGAATTGATTTTTAGGCCATTAATTTTTTGAACATCACCTCTGTTATAAACCGACATAACGAAATGCAGTAAGGACAATTCTAATACGAGAGGTTTACCTTAAAAAAAAACTAAACCGTTTCCTATAAAGCACAAATGGTTATATCAAACTAGCTTGTTTTAGTGCGATTTTACATAAAAATAAATACGACGCTGTTTCATTTCCATTGCATATTTTGTCAGACGCTGTTTTATTGCAAATTCCAAATATTAAACGTCTCGTGTTTTGTTTCTTTCTCAGTTGATTTCTCCCCCCCCCCCCTTTGTTTGTCGCAAATTCTGCTCCGTTTTGATTCCTTACAGACAAATATCAAAATGCTTTAACAGCATATCTTTAATGTGTATCTCTTTGAGGATGAGATGCATTATTTTGTTTCTCTCTCTCTCTCTCTCTCTCTATCGCTGCCAATTTTTTAAAGAACTAAACTTCATAATTAAGTATCGCTTCATGCTAGAAGAGTCACCCAAAAAAAATAATACAACAAATCGGAAAATCAAAACCCAAATTCGTTATAACTGATCCAGGCTATCACATTCACAAAAACCACAATATGTCTGTTTCTGTTTATTTGTTTATAGATTTTGTGGGAAAGTTTCATTAAGTATAAAAAAATAGCCGAGGGAATTTTTGGTCTATTCAATATAATTGTATTTGGAAAATGAAAAAAATGAAAAATGATTAAGGGGAACACTATATACATGATTTCTGCTCTGCTAATGCTGTAGTTAGTACCTTAAGCCAGTGATCACTAGTGATACCATCTTACGGGACTCTAGTGTCAAAGGGATTATGAACTGGGATATATTCGGCGATAGGTTGAGAAAAAAATCTGCCGCGAAAATTTCTATAATTTCTACCAACCAATCCCTAATCTTTGAAGTTTCTTTACTACGCTAACGCCAGGATAAGGAAGATTTTTCTTGCCACTTAGCGCAGTATCGAGGCTAGACTAATTGAAAGAAAAGAGAAATTTCGATTAATCACTTTTGGTTTTGTTAGCTTCGTCAAGTCTTTGCAGTGTCGTTGAAACAAATCTTTTTTGCAAGAGGGTGATTTCTGGTTCGTCAGAGACTTCAAACGCATAACATTGCACAGCGGAAATAGTTTACATCGAAAACACACTCCAACTGGTCTTGCGTTACTCGTATGTATCATATTTCCACCAGCAACTGCAGCTTGTCAGATCACTCATCATCATCGCGGAAAAGGTATTCAGTTTCTTTTCAACAGTTCGTTTATGATTTGATTTATTTTGGATCAGCTTGAAATGTCTCTGATGTAGTCATATTCCTTCTATTCGTAGCGGCGGATACTTTGCCATCAAGATACATGCGCGACCCCACCCCCCACTCATAGTGAGTGATAGAGAGGGAGAAAATGATGACTGAAATGGATGCGCTCTTCCTCATATTATCCAGAGTAGCGTTCCATTTTGAAAACGTAATCCCTGCTGCTCGCTTAACACGAAAACATTTTAATCCCAAGAATTGGCTTCACTCTAATCTAAAGCTAACACGCGGAGACCTTTTTTTACGCTTCCTAATTCGCTCTTATCCGGATAGAGTTGGTTGGATTGCGAAAGGGATGGGATTCACTTGTATTAAAAAGAAGTTAAATATCTTGAAATGAATGTTCTGTTTTATTTAAAGATATTCAGTTAGGAGCGGAAAGGAGAAGTGGAAAGCATATCGCAAGCCAGCAAATGAGACAAGACTCGATGCAAACTGCACAGCACATGAGATGGACACGAAGGATCAACTAAAGACAGTTTGAATCATTTTTAACAAATGAGACTTTAACGATTAAGATAATATTAGTGCAATTTCAATGGAAAGGAATTTTTGTTCATCCCCTTCGTATGAAGGGGGATGAATTAAAAAAAATAATTCAGCTTTATTGATTGCTTGTTTGATATTCACAAGTATAAGCAGAAGAACCTCTGTAGCTCAGTCACTATAGACAAAGCCCTTTTGTCGGAAAGACCTGGGTTCGATTCCCTTCAACGACGTGAAGAACCTTTATCTGGTCTCTTTCGACTAAAGGTGAGTTAATCGGTCTCATACGGAGATAGGGTTTTTTCACCAGGAAACTCGGGTTTTTCGTCCCCCAGAACAGGCAAACCGGCTCCATGAACACACGCTTCTACAGACATAGGACATTTCCAGGAATGAGGAGTAACCAACCTATTCCGCAGGATTTCGGTTCCGAATGCCTACACGGTAAGAAAGTGTAGGTCTACGCGTAAGAGTAAATTAGGAGAGGAGAGGATAAGCAGAAATCGACCACGGGTCGATTTTAGCTTTTACAACAAAAGTTGTAGAGAAGGTTTGATGGGAGTATTCGTTTTTAAAGAGAGCATTCCTAAGCGAGTGTCAAGGGAAGTTTTAAAGCGAGTGTTCGTGGAAGATGACGTAGTTATGAGTCATCAACGAATCTACGCAACTCTTTTTCTGGGGGGGGGCAAGGGGGAAATAAAGACTCAACACGTGGCAAATGCTAACGTCGTACGAGATCATCTTTCTGCCAGATCCACTTAATCGGGGGTCTGGTGAATCTATATCGATTAACACGCCCCGTGAGTACGGAGATGTCTGTTTAAGATGTCACGAGGATTCAAAATGTCTTTAAGACGTTTTTTTCTCTTCGCTGCTTATCTCGGTAAGCAGAAAACAATCGCCTGTTCGCGTTAACATATCTCAAGATCGCTTCGCCTCCCTATGTCAATGCTCTCTGTTATCAGCGTTATCTCCGCCTTCACACCGGGTTTTTCTTTCACTTCGCTTTCCTAGAATTCTGCGTAATGAACTTAATCTATGCAACAAAGTCACCTATACCCTCCCAACTGATGCCTTCTCCACTTCAGACTGCTGTTTCCAGATGACAATCTGTCGAAAGAACTTTCATTAGGAACGGGTGGAAAAAAAGAGCTCCGCATTCGTTGTAATGAAGTCAAGTGATGTGATCAGACATGTTACTCTTTATCAGTTCTTTTTCAATCAGCTGAAAATTTCAAAACATTCATCATTCACTGCACACAGGTTTTGATCTACTTTTATCGCTGATATATTTAAACTGATAAATCTAATGGAATGTTTGGAATTATTTTAAACGTAATCAAGAATTCTAAGAGAGAGAGAGTGTGAGTGATTCAGCTGAAATATGCGCGAAATGCGAGGAATATTGGGAATATTTAAGAATTATCAGGAGCTGGAAGTCTTACAGGTGAGAAATAGTATTTTGAGGGGGAAAAGTAGTACACAGAAAATCTTGGACGCTGAAGAATCGGTCATAAGTGAGACGTGTTTTGGGGAGAAAAGGCTCCGGGTGTAAATCAAGCTACAAAGAGAAACAAGATCAAGTTTAGAGACATCCATTCTATTAAAAGTAAGCGGAAGCAATTTTTCTTGCGAGCAATTCGACAAGACTGGGTCCTGTCAGCATCCAAGTGCACATGGGTATCTCCGCTCCACGGAACAATAGCTAGGAGATCGTAGTTTAAGCCATTAGTTATGAGATATCATTCGAATTCTAATGATTGAGCGCTACAAGTTTATGCAGAGGAGGAAGAGAATGAATGGAACAGAGAGTTCTGAGATACGCCTATACAGGTAAGGAAATTCAGGATAGGAAGCCATTTACCTTGAAACGTAGTAGCAGCGAGTAGCCATGGAGGAGGCTGAAGATTCAATTACAAAGTTGACAGTTGACGTCTGTGTCAGATCAAAAAACAAAAACCTAAAATGTAGAGAGAGAGAATATGTGATTTTTGCGAAACGGTTTGGTGTTGTACGCAATGGTGGATGGCGAACAGTATTTACAGTAGAAGACTATATCACCTGTCTCTAATTATCTGATGGACATTCAGGAGGTAAAGAAATTGTCCACGACCTTTTGCATGGTGAATGAGTGCAATTGCATGGGAGTGCGATAACTCGTTACTGCTCAATATGGCCATGGCTGGTTAATAAAAAAACATCAATAATAATAAACAATGAAAGTTTGGAGCATTTGGTCTTTCCAAATTTGGATTTAGGTTTTATTTATTTTTAATTTGGGACTTTTGTTGCATGCACAGGGGATTGATGGAATCGCAAATATATCGATCACACAGAAGAAACTCGTTTTCCCTTCTGCGCGCAGTATAGCCATTTGTGGTCTCAAACGTACTAGCTTCTGATTCCAGACTCACCCCCAGCTGAATGGAAACGTGACTGTGTAATTTCTAGCTCTGTTTTTCAGAAGTATTTTATTTGTTGGGTTTGCTACATAAAGGTCAGCCCCCTTAAATGGTTAAAGGTTTTAGTCCTTGTGATACATTTTCCGTATAGATGGTCACTGTTAAATGAGAGAGAATTTATTCTAAATTATTTCATTCAGATTTAGCAGGTAACAAAATTCCAGGAGCAATATTTCTACATTAGTAAAATTAAAGATCATTGTGAATTATCGATAAAGTTCATAACTTAAATATTTTCATTATGCCTTCTACTGTTATTAGTTCTTGTGAAGTTATCAGAACTTGCATTGTTATAATTCTTGACCACAGAGATTAATGAATAACTAACTCTTATTTAGAAGTATTGGTCAAGTGGTAATAAACTATTTAATAACCAACTAGTTTCGACGATGCCGACAGCAATAGCTGGCGAAACTAGTTGGTTATTAAATAGTTTATCATCACTTGACCAGGGTTAGTTTTATACATATATACAGTATATATATATATATATATACAAACAAAAAAGGACTATTTACATGTTATAAGAATGTATATATTAGAAGGGGAAAAAAAGGATTTTTTTTTCTTTTTAGATATACAATAGAAATGAGGGAAAAAAGATACGGTAGTGGTAGACACGATTTGTATTTTTAGTAAGAGTCAATATTACAGTAGTGTGCGAAAATCTGAGTCATAGTACTACCGAACTTAGCAGATTAGGAATGATGGTCTGAGGCAGACATCTAAACAAGGACTGAATTGCACACGGAAGTTACCCATAAACACGCTAGGAGGAGTGACGGCACTGGGAGGAAGAAAATTTAGGTGCCGAGAGAAAAAAACGTGACGTAAGAGAGCGAACATCGCGACAAAGATATATAGAACTGAGCGACGCGAACTCGAGGCTTTTTCTCCCGTTGTGCTGGTCATCTAGTTCCGGAGGACGGTGGTAGGAGTACGATCGAAACGGACGATATCCGTAGGCAGCCCGGCGGTCAAGCAGAAATCCAGTTCGAGTACAGACCTCGTCTCTGCGGAGAATACAGCGTAGACCGAGAAGATATGCGGAACCACTTTTGATGCGATCGCGGCAGACCAGATTTGCCTACACGGAAGGAACTGATTCGTGACCGAACCCGCAAGTTCGTTTTTTTTGGAAGAGTTTTGCAGACTTATGATCATCGAGACCCAAACATCCTACAGACGATCAAGGAGGAAGTCAAGGAATCCCAGAATCCCCGGTAAAGTAGAATCTTATTCAACTTACTTGTGTACTGAGAGACGAGTCTAAGAAAAGAACTGACTAGTTACTAGATTTACAGTGCGTGAGAGGACTTTAGAAAACGGGAGTCCTAACGGGGAACCGTAAAATTCTAGGATTGAGAATTGTACGGAATTGCGTTAAATGAAATACAGCATGTTGGTCTGTTAGTTCTGAGAATTGTTAAATGATTAACTGAAAATGTTAAGCAATTTGAAGGAGCTTAAACTTAGCTTTATATGAGATATGGATTTGTGTAAGGAGATGTTAAGAATGACCAGGAGATGTTTTGTTAACGAACGTTAGCCTGTATGATTGCTTTAGTTTTTAACCAAGTAATTGTTGTTATTTGTATCTTACTTAGTTCAATGAATAAATCCTTTTTTTCAATCAAATAGCCTGCCTGATCTTGGTTTGAATGCACCGCTCATGAAAATTTGATCTGCGCGGAATTAACGTCTAGAGATAGCTACGACTGCAGAGAAATTTAAGATTTGTGTGATATCAAAGTTTAGAACAGAAAATATCGATTTAAGGAACAGTGTGAATTTCTGATTGCTAGATCCTTAACAACAAAATTCCCTCTTGTCTAGAATTTTGGATTGCGCCTCATAATCAAATGAATTTTTCCAATTTTGAAGAAGGATTAGCACCAGAATTGAAACAAAGGGATTGGCTCTTGCCATAGGCAATCCCTTTGTCAGCTAAGCTTTGCACACTGTCAGATAAATTAAGTGGCGCCCAAGAGTTGAATGTGCAACTGAAAAAGAGTAATTAATAGTTAAGAAACATCATATAGAAGAACATTAAGTAAAAAAAAAAGATTTAAATAACACGAAGACATAATGAATTTACAGTCATCTCAGTACATCTGAAAAAAGAATAGGGGAAATGTCCTACAGTGAGACAAATTATGTAATTAGGATTTAATAGTTGTCGAACAAATGGGAAACGAAATCTTTAAAACTCGATTTATGAAGTGGCCTACAGAGGTCTTGTATAATGTTCTCAACCATACCTTCTCCAAGTCGAAAGTAATTTACAATAAATGAGCCAGCAAAACGTGAAAGACACGAAATTTTGTATTGCAATTCATGTAACAACTTTGCTGCCGAGTATTCAAAGTTAAAAGAAAATCTGTCTGCCTTTAAGGTTTTGTACGCACTTTTGTAAAGGTTCTCGTATGAAACTGAATTATAAGGCAAAGTATAATAAGGAATTATAAGGCAATTTTCCGCATTGAATGCGGATTGTTTTGGACTCGTAGGAATAATGGTTTCTGAATATTCGCATGTAGTTCGTGTGCATAGGTCAAAGGGCTAGCAAAGGCTCTTATATACACATAATTTGGACCGACAGCTCTAGCAGTATACTTAGGCGAAAGGGATGTTCCTCATTTATAATAACCTTCTTTAAGGATCACAAGGTCCCTAAGGACGGTTATTATAAATGAGGAACAGAAGTCTAATTGGGCCAGTTTTGAAGAATGTAGACTGCGCGTGCGTATGTGTGTGTGTGTGTGTGTGTGTGTGTGTGTGTGTGTGTGTGTGTGTGTGTGTGTGTGTGTGTGTGTGTTTCGTTTTCCTCCCAATAGTAACCCTACCAGGAGGTGATTTATTCCTACATGCTCCATTGCATTACAATGCTTATATTACAAGTAGCTTACAAGTACCGAATAACATTTCCATTTATATTTTTATATCTAGTTTCATATTTATATTTATATTTTTATATACATATATTAACACTATATAGAATAATTCACACAATATCAGTGTTTATGTTAGATCACAAGGACGGAAATTGATTTTATTGCCACATTTAGTTAATTGTATGTAATACTTCGATAAGTCTCTGTTTTGGCACTGGCCACTTGTCTCCGGAAGTGATGACGTGTTGTATTAGGGGCATCCTGATGGAGTCCAATAGCTGACAGTCGTAGAGTATGTGGTCATCAGTCTGTCGATGGTGTGCACTGCAGATGCATGATGGTGATTCCAGGATATGTAGATAGTGTCTTAGTTTTCCGTGTCCCGTTAGTAGCATGGTTAAACCTGGAGAAATGGTGTTTTATTCAAACAGTGTCTGCTTCTGATGCTAGGAAAGAATTCTTTTGTTGCTGATCCGTTTTTTGATGTCTTCCATTCTTCTTCTTAAATGTCTAAGCTTTTCTCTTCTGCAAGTGTTTTTATTGCAGATTTCGAGAATTTCTGGTAACTTGTTTCTAGCCGTTCGTTTCTAGCTGCTTCTTTAGCCAACTGATCCGCTCTCTCGTTTCCTGCTATTCCAGTATGCGCTTTCACTCAGCAGAACTTGATTTCCCATCCCTCTAGAGTGAGATTTCGTACCAAATCTCTTTGTTGTTCTGGTTTTTTATGCCGCCAGTAGTGCTTCTACTGTCACTGTAAATTGTTGCTGTCTTCTGATGAGAGGTGTTGAGTTCTAATTCCTGGAGATATGTAAGTGACTGAAGTATAGCAAGTTGTTCTGCTTGGTTGTTGCTAAAGTTAAGCAGTTCCTCTGGTATTGTGGAGAGAAGTAAGATCGTCTACGAATAAAACATCTCGCTTTTTATCCATTTTTTCTCAGTATGGAGTACGGTGTTCACTTGTCTTCGTTCAAATCTACTCTGCCTTCAAAATATATCGACTTATCTCCATTACGTCTAATCTAATGAAAGAATTAGAGGGTGTAGCAGATTTATCTACGAAGATAACATCATTTCTTTGGAATGATGATCACAGCTAAATATTTCCCATCTAAACTGGACATAAATGGAAGTGTAAATATTGCTTTCATGATTGTTTTGTTCCGTACAGATTTTAAACAACATCAGAAATGGTATGCAGTCCTGCTTTAAGTCTAAATTTATGTCAGCTGACATGTACCCTTGAATTCTGACTGCTGACGTACAATATATGGGCAACAACATTATACGCAAGTGCGAGTGCTTCAGAGAAACGCGTATTTGTAAAAACATTGATGAACCATTCTTTCTTGTAGCAGAAACGCCAGACTGACGCTAATCTTTAATGTATGCTCCATCTTACCAAGTGAACTCATGGAAGTTGCAGAAACTCGCCTCTAAGACAGATAAATTTACAAAAAAAAAAAAAAAAAAATCACTTCCTTGGTCGATTTATCAACCCTGCTTTCCAACGCTTTAGGAAAGTTAAAATTTGGAATCTGAAATTACTTTAACATTTAGTGGTTTTCTTTTATTAATCGAGAATGACGCTGAATTAATCTCAAAGTACCCTTTAAGTGATTGTGCACGCAAAAGTATGGTGTGATTTTCTAATTGGTTTGGCACTGATGTTCGCTAGGTGGCGCGTAGCATCGGTAGATGATCGAAAACTTAAATGTGGCTTTCAAGAAACGCCTCGTATTGTGCCCTGTTTAAATGCCAATCCTTCTAAATAACATTTCACTGCCGTCAGACTTTCCGCACTCCCATACGCTGAGCTTGTCAGAGTACATTTGGAACACTGTGGCTGCTTGCAATCATTCAAAGTTGCGTACATCTGCCTGGAACAGGGCGAACTCTCTCTCTCTCAAATGAATGAATCTCTCTCACTAGCGGGGAGAGAATTCAATCCAGGCAACTTTCCTCCTTTAGTGACGTTGGAAACACCCCCACGTTTGAAAATAGACTTTCAAAGGATGCAATTTAAATGCAGATGCCACGTCTTCGGAAACAATTCGCTGCTGAAAGGTGGTTTACTATTCTCGCAACTTCGTTGAGAGAACTATTCAGTTTTCTGTTAGTTTAAGCATTTTCTTCCTGAGGTCATTGGAGAAGGAAGGTTTTCCAGTAGGTGGGCGGGATGCGATGAACATATCACTCAGTGCAGAATAATTTTGTTACTGCATGATTAGCAGAGTCACTATTCCCAGCGAGCGGTTTCACTTTGCCATCGAAATAGGTTGTTCCTTCCCTTTAGTGCCTTCATAAAACATTTCTTTCTTTATATGTTTCTTAAGAAATGGATAGATATATTTTCCATCCATTCTTTTATTAATATAAACTTCATTCTATTTCACTTTCGTCCGTCAGTGACCGACTGACGACCCCACATTAGAGAATTAGTCCATAATTAAAAATTAAGACAAACAACGAATCTAATCCGGTTTTCACTATGCTAACTAATTGTATTTGATCTTACTGGAAAAAAGCAAATTCTTGTGTTCAAAGTACTTACATTTCTATTCTCATAATCTAGAACACGTTTTCGAACAACTTTTTAATGTCAGCGGTGCCATCTCGTCTACTTGAATTTTTTATTTTTTTGGTCTCTCGAGAAAGATTTCCAGTTACTTTCACTGTCTTATGTACCTTTATTATGGCTGCACAGAAGAGAAATTAGTATCGTTCTATATTGATTCCACACTCGTTTTGAACTACGACCGAAAGTATCTACCGTATTTTTCGCCTTTTGGACGCACGGTTGTATTGGACGCATCACATTTTTCATGTCGAATTTTTGGAAAAACAATATTCTTCGCAGTATAAGACGCACGAATTATGCATCAAATTTTTCATATAAATATTAATTTGCTTATTTTCATTTTGTATATATATAAACAAAATGATTTTTAAATATCATTAATGTATTTTTAAATTTGTATTCATCTTCATCTTCACTTTCCAAATTTTCTGAAATTGATCCTTCATTAGAAACCAAGTCATCACTGACTTGAAATAATAATTCATCCTCCGTACACCGTCACGAGTATTACTAATGCCACTCTTGTGAAAAGATTTTATAAAACTTTCTGGTTTTGCTACATCCGTGAACTCTTTACGATTCGCATACATGTGAAATTTGTGCTATTCTTTCTCCTACCTGTGGATGTTTCCTCGAAATTTGGAGACGACATCCAAATGACCCATTTTTTCTTCATAAATCCTTTAAGTTGTTTGTTCATTAATACATCTAAATGTTCAAGCTGGAGGTGAGTCCTGCTGGAATTCCAGCTATTTTTGTGTTTATTTTGTGAAGTTCATTAATCCAAAACTAACAAACAAATCTAACAAAGGTTTCTGACGTAAGTTGCCAGGACATCCGGACCACAACTTCCTTATCTATAACTTCATGCCTTCCTCATCCATACTTTTGAGTGACAATGAATGTAGACTCCTTGAGAAAGTTTTAGTTTGGGCAAACTATTTTTATTTAAAAAATGGCAATTTTGTTCTATCCACACAGCATGACTGAACAACAGTATACCGAATTTGCTCGTGACCAGTAGTTTTAACAATATTTTATTTTTAGATTTTGAGTCAACAGTCTTGTTCGAGGGAACATAAGTTCAAAATCCTCGTTTTCTAGTATTTATCATACATCTGCGAAACTCAATCATTTTATTTTCGATCGTCTGGCATTTTTGATATTTTGTTTTGTCACGCAAGTATAAATCAAAAGCACTATAATAGCAACCCTGTAAAATCGGTGATATTTCTTTCTGTTGCCAATAATTTTCCTCATTGAATAATAATTTTCGTATATACGCAGCAACCCGATCTCCTTTGACCATTGTCCAAGCTCTTAATTAATTTTCATTGCTGGCCATTTTGCCGGTTTTTTGCGGAGATTGTGTTTTTTTAGAATTTGCTTCTATTAATTGCTGTTCTTGTTTTCTTTAAGTGCGTACCATTTTTCTGTAGACAGAGGCCCAAAGTGCTGCACTGCTGCCTTTCCAATTCTTTTATGAATTCTACGAATCACAGAATAAATAGGTCATAAAAAATTAAATATAACAATGAACTGATTACTAATTTAAATACCACACCGATAACGACCCTGCCACTATTCAAACTGATCATTCATTAGCGATGCACTGATGCGACGATGCAGGTTACGGTGCACCGTAAGATGCATCGTCGATTTATAAAACGAAAAATTGCTAAACACTGCATTTTTTCGTGTTTTCTGTTCAAAAACCCTCGATTTTCCCATAAGCTCGTATCACCGGTTTATAGGACGCATCTTAATTTTTAGATAAATTTTAGACACAAAAAAGCGCATCTTAAAAATCAATCCAAAGAGCGGTATATCTGATTGACTTGTTATACACATACCGGTCACTACATTAGAAACTTATTTTACGTATAGACATGCGACAATAAATACAGATCCTCTTCAATCTCCTGCGCATAGTTCGGTGAGAAAAGGATCAGGAGCAGCCTTCATTAAATTCTTTGGTCAGCTGTTGCACGCAGGAAATTTGCCTTCACATGCCTTCTCAGACGACGACGATCTCGTTCCTGGAAGACTTTCTTAGGACCACAGTTACGCGTCTTAGACAAGGAAAGTGGGTTATTTTCCCACTGATTAAACCCCCTGAATATCTCATTTTTTAAGAAACGAATCAGCTCCACTGTTTTCGAAATTGTGGCTACAGCCACACGGGAACCCTCAATAAGCCCTTATCGAACTGCGGAAGATCTTTCATTTATCCCATTGTGATCAAAAATATTGACGATTAGTGACCATTAGCATTCTTAAATAGTTGCCTTCATTACGTGTAGAAGTACGTGACCAAATATTTTGAATATAGATTTTGCGTCTGAGACCTATGATTATATTATTACTACTACTACTAACAGTATTTCATGTAGCAGTGAGATTGCAGCCAACTGATGTGAGGTGGAATCCAACAAGACAAATTACATACTGGAGTGTTGTTTGACCAGATGGATCGGTTGCTAGTAATGAAGATATGCATCACCAAATAGAAAAGATGAGCTCGAAAAGATTAATCATAATGGGAGACTAATTATCCAAATATTGATTGAGTAGTAGAAGAATATCATGAGAAGAATGAAAATGCATTTAATGAGCTTTTTGAGGGACAACTTCCTCAAGCAGCATGTGACAGAAGGAACTCGGAGTCAAGGACTGTTAGATTTGATTATAGAGTCAGCCGGGGTTTCAGTTAAAGACGTTACTATTCTGCCTCCAGTTGGTGACAGTGATCATGCGGTACTCACTTGGGAAGTGACTATGTTTATGAATGTTCTATTCAGTAAAGGTTACACATGCTGAACTACAAAGCAGGAAATTATGACCAACTGAGGAGCACACTGAGTTCAGTGGAATGGGATCGGTTGCTGGATGGAAAGAATACCGATAACGAATGGGAAGAATTTAAACAATACTTAAATGATGCAATATCAGAATGTGTTCCGAGAGTTCGAAAAATAAATAAAGTTCGAGTCAAAGGGATCTGTAGTTTTATTAAGCAAGAGATCCGTAAAAAAACAGACGATTTGGAAGGAATACAGTTTGCATAAGGATGACGTCCGTTATGAAAGTTATAAGCAGCAAGCTAGAGTAGTCACAACTGTTGTACGGAAAGCAAAGTCTGAGTATGAAAGGAAACTGGCTCTGCATGCTAAAGACACCCACACGAATTATATCAGCATGCTGCAAGTAAAAGAAAGAATGAATATGAAAGAATAACTCTTCTAAATCCAGATGGTTTGAGGGCTATGCAGAAGAGGTTTTCAGTTAATGAGTGCCCATTTTGTTAAAAGCTATCAACCTGGTGAACGCAGCATTGAGCTCGCTGTTACCTCTTCACTAGATGAAGAAACGCAGGTTTGTGAGGCCGAGGTATTAGAGCTGTTGCACAAACTGAATAAGAATTCAGCAATAGGGACTGATGGAATATCAGCATGTGCGCTAAAAGAGTGTTCAGCTAAAGTTGCCATTCCTTAGACCAAGATATATAATATGAGTCTCAGAACATGGAATATTCTGCAGGAACGGAAGGAATGTATGGTATTTCCATTGCACAAGGGTGGTGCAAATGGCGATGTATTAGCTATCGACCAATTAGTATCTCAGGAGTACTGGCGGAGATTTTGGAAAAATTGGTTAGGGCTCGCATTCAGAATTGGGTTGACAGTGAATCTCTACTTTGCAATGAACACCATGGATATACTAAGGTAAGGTCGTGTTTTAGCAACTTGCTCACATTCTATAACAATGTTACCGTTGAACTAGACAAGGGGAATGGATAGACCCTGATACTTTTGGATTTTGCTAAGGTTTTTGACAGAATACAGCATGGCAGACTTCTGCATAAATTGGAAAAAATGGGTTTGGGTTATACAACATTAGCATGGATAAGTGGATGAGTGACTAACAGATATCAAAAAGGCTATAAGAGGGATCTGAGTTTGCAAGGTTTAAGGTAACTAGTAGCGTACCACAAGGATCAGTGCTTGGTTCATCGTTATTCAATCTGTACATTAATGATATTGGGAAGGATTTGACAAACGACATACAATTATTTGCTGATTATGCAAAGATAGGTAGGTTAATGAGGAATGCTGCTTATATGCAGTATTTGCAGAACGATTTGAATAGGCTGGAATTGTGGGCATGGGAAAATGGGTGTCAGTTCAATGTCAGTAAATGTAAATTCACTTCGGCAGAATTAGATATCCAATGTCGTATAATATTGGTGGGATTAGGCTAGAAGAAATTGATCACACTATGGATCTAGGAGTGTTAAGATACGAAGTTGAAGTTTAGTGGCCATGACGCAAAGATTGCAAATACAACTCGAAAGATAATTGCAATGCTAAAATTAACGTTCACATGTAAATATAAGGATGTTATTTTGCCTCTTTACAAGGCCTTGATAAGACCTTAATTGGACTTTTGTGCGCAGGTCTCGTCTCCTAATTTTCGTTGTGATTCTGATATATTGGAGAGAGTACAAAGGAGAGAGTACAAAATGATATCAGGATTGTGGAATACTAATTATGAAGACAGATTTAGAATTTGTAGACTGCAGACACTAGCAAACAGGAGAAAGAGGGGTGATATGATTGAGACTTACAAACTTCTGAAAGGGTCATTCAAGATTTCAGTTGATAGAATTTTTCAATTTATGGAGGGTGGGGAAAGAACGAGTGGGCATCCTTGGAAGCTGAGAATGGAGGCCGCCAAGAAGGGCGTGAGGGCTAGATTTTTCTTTCAGAGGGTGGTGCGTGATTGGAATGGATTGCCTTTGGATGTTGGGAGTGCAAGCAGTGTGAATAAATTAAAGAATAAGTATGATAGCTGATGTGTGTTATATGTTGCCTCCCTCGATGAGTCCCTGACTTCCTGGAGGTTTCTCTTAATAATAATAATAATAATATACACTGCATTTACATACATCCACATAAAGGTTTCTAATTTGCTAGAATGACGACCTTCTTCAGCTTAAGCGTCTTTACCGATATCACTACCACTTCCCTCATCATCTGTGGAATTTCTCAACCAACTGTCGATCTAGAGTTTTCGGAATGTTTCCCAAAAATGACGAATTTCACGATGTCATTAGCAGCTTTCCGTTGTGCACTTCGGCTAGGACAAATCATGAAACGAAGCCCAATCGCATCTCAGTTGTGAAAGAGAGAGAAAGACATTTTTGAAGAGAAAGTGACACTAGATGGAGCTACACCTCACCCTTTAGCTTCGTTTTCCTTTCAAGTACTCAAGGGCAATCATCAGTATGTTTCACTTGATTCACAACGTCGTGAGTGACTGACTGGAATGACATTCAACCCTCACCTCCTCGAAACAGTCTTTCACTCGAACGCTTTCTGGATCAGTGAAAAGTGGCTATCCAATAATTCAGCGTTGTTTCATTAACTCCTTTGTAGGTTTTCTTAATTAATGGTTCATGAATAAGAGTTTCCCAACGCCTTAGCGGGAGTTTAATAACTCCGAGCCATGCGGCTTTTCTAGAGACGCGGAGATCAGCTGATTGAAATAGGAGTTGGAGAATAGCTTTAGGATAGGGCGCCAAACGATAGATGAGCACAGCACAGACAACTGTGATGCAAACCTTAGTGCTAATATTCAGATACAAACATTGTTGCGTCATTACCAGTGAATCACGCGATTCTTCGATTTATTGCAATCATCGAGGATCAGCGCGATTGTTCCTTCCTAGCGGGTGTGCTACTTTTCAGCGAGTCGTACGTGACGTTTTCTCCTTCACTTAATTTAGATAAATAAGAATTACAACGAAAAGGACGCCTTATTGATCGTCAAGGTCATAGTGGATTTTCAAATGCTCTTGCAGTATAGCTGGGGCAGATCCATCTATGACTTGTTGTGTCTCATCTCCGTAGCCCTCATTTTTCTCATAATGAAATGGGGATCATAAGCAGCGCTTGTCCCTAATAAATACGAAGCCGTTAATTTGTTCATTACGCTCTCCATCTCCGCGATGACACCTGAATGTGCTAACTGAAGGCGGGTGACTGCTTTATTAATTTAACAACCATGCGGTTTGAAATCAAATGAAAACAGCAGAAGGTCAAGTTCTCTTGCTTAATCCATCAGATGGATGACAAAATGAAGAAAGAGGAGTGGAATCGGTTGCGGGAGTTTTTAGAAAGCATTTCAAGAGAACAACGTAGAAAAAGTGCCATTTCAGTTTTTCGGGATATCTTCGCATTTATTGTTCACGCCTTCATCTTGTTCGTTCATTTGTTTATTGGAATGCTCCACTCCGAGTTCAGATACTTATTGAGTTAAAATCGGCTTTCCAATATGTGTTGATGGCTGCGACTTTGAGGTCATCTATTTTTACAGCCCACAAAGTGCGAATCATCGGGAATGAGAAGCGCACCTTTGCGAGGAGTCGCTTCACTCATCATATTGAATCGGCTGATGCGAGGGATCGAAAGAAAAAGAAAGCAAAACTCCTCTAATGAAGTGGGAGACTGACTTTATTGCAAGGAGAAAGACCAGAATTAATCAGCGATAGACGGCGGTTTACTTCTCACCCCTCTTTGAAGACGAATTTCCGCCTGCAGTTAGTATCTGTACGTGATGCGTGGATCTTAAAGATCTTATTAATGGCAAGGGACTGTAAGCATCCTATTCCTAGAAATGTCATGTGCGAAATTTCGTAACAAGAACATCCGACGCGAACATATTTTTTCTTCGTTCCATCAGTGAAATTAATCGACACCAATTGCAATTAAAAGAAATTTTCAAATTAAAGGACAAAGTTTTTTTTCTCTTTCGCTCGCTGTCAAAAAGCCACATTACAGTCCGTAATGTGCACTCCGCCTTCGCTTTGTTTTTCTTCCCATTGATGCAATGTGTTGAGAGTTCAGAGGCTGAAACTACAATCAGAAATCTGGGATGAGACAATCAGACACGCGAAGTTCTCAGGAGGTTAAATTCGAGAAAATGTCAACGCACTAAAACACTTTGGACCTCTGAGACCATCTGATTGCATTTCTACTGTTTCTCTGAGGATTCCTCGGACTGCAGTTAAACGGTGGCAGTCGCATTATTCTGTAAATATAGGAATCCGTCAAATCTCGCTCTTCGTCTCCCCCCCCCCTTCAAACCAAAGACTGAAGGGTGAGTGTGCAGCGAAGTTTAACATGGGGTGATAATGTAAGAACAGACCATCGCCGTCTATGACGCAATTTAACGGGAGCAAACATATTTGTGAATCTAGATTGATGGTTCATCCCATATTTAGAGCGTGGGTGCCAAAGTAATTCTGCTTTATGAACGACTGGATTTAATGTTGAGCTTCCCTGAGGCGCTCAAGTTCTATACGCTTACCAATTTCTTTGGTGGAAGTGATGTAAGAAAATTACTGGCTGCTGTCGTATTCAGTATTCGTTAGACTATCCTTGGGTATCTTTTGGATATGCATCACGTAGATTGCGAGTCTGAATTAAGGACACTTAGTATGAATGAAGTAGACCCTGAAGAATCCCATTTCTAATCTTATTCAGGAACACGAATAACTCGAATGTTCTTTCGAAACTGTCAGAACGCGTGTACCAACTACGATGCCGCCTTTGAGTTTATTGCTGAGTTTTCTAAACTTTGTTTTGACAATTATACATATATTAAACAGTTGAGCACTATTTTGAACATTATTTCAAAAAATAATCTTCAATAATCGCAATGTAATTACAGAATCGTATTTAGCATCTTACTCGCTTGCATTCTTTAGTGAAGTGCAATTTGAGCAAAACGGAACAGTGAATGACGTTGTAATCGGTAACAGAAGCATCGGCTTTCCTCGTGCCAACACAGACACGAAAGGCTTTTTCTGACCAGTATGATGAAAGAAAACTGACTTCAAAATGAATTTGCATAAAATAATAGAGAATTTCCAGTCTTCAGATTAGTGTTCAAATCTTAATTCTTCCATCGCTCCCTTCATTTCTTCGCACGTCTCTCAAGTTGGTAAGAAAGGTGTGAGAACACTATTATCGAGGATAACCGGAGGCTGTGACAGTGATCGATGACAATGACACGACAGCTGGAGTCATTCAGTCACCTAAAATCTCATGTTTAAGGACACGCCATTTGCATCCCTGATGTGGACACATGATTTCACAAGTTCTTACCTAAACAGGAATTCCACTACCATAATGGGTCTGTTTTTTCTTTGTTGTTTGTAGAATACTTATCCCTTTACTCACAGAAGAAAAAATTCTAGAATGTCTATAATAAACATATTTTTATTTTCACGAATTTCCGTAATTATGCTTTCGTGCTCTCGACAGCGTTTTTGGAACCGCCTGATTTCTAATGACAACAAGGACGTCTTTCGAACAGACAGGAACTCCACTTGTTTTTCTGCTCCTGGGCAGAGGAAATAGTAAGAACGTCGACCATTCGTAGCACTTGGACAAGTGAGTGGATGATTTAAACTGAAATTAATCAAAAGAAGGTTTTCGGATATGCTGATGCAATAACACGTAATTTTATTTCCACTAAACCGAGACGTAAAAGGCCACCATGAAGGACTTCCTGCCCCGTGAAGTGATGGGACAATCGAATTGTCAAAACACTTTACTTTTCTTTTCATCATCCCGATTTACAAAGAGTTCTCTACGAGAACTCTTTGTAAATTTTTTCTCAAGATGTATCATCTTTTTAGGTAACAGCCGGAAGACCGAGGGAGATATCTTGGGTTGTACGGACGATGTTCCACAACTTCATATTCAGTCTTTTCGACAGCAGTAGAAATGAAGGCCTTCGTCAAGTAAAAACTGGAGAGAGATGTTCCTACACACGATGCAATTAATTCTTTGTTTCAGCTTTATCTGAAGGTCTTCCTATAGCTTTAAAATTCATTGTCGACCTACTCATCATACGCTCTTGGCGAAAGGAAAGTTTGCTCTTAAAAATGAGAGCAAGCATTCGCTTTCCAGCGGAAGGTAAAAAACCTTTCAATCGACAGTGACTTTCAATCGCGGTCGTACCTTCACGGATGAAATATTCGAATACTACGACTGGTTTACACAGTTCGAGAAATTTGTAACAGATTTGTCTATTGTGGATGCAAGAAACGCGCGACAAATGTTGCTTCTAATGTATACCGATTTATTTTTCTTCTTCTTCTAATTTTTATGAAGGATACAAAATAAGTCCTTTCATGACCACTCACTCCAAGCACAGATTCTCGCATGATTGTGCCCTGCTTGAGAAACAGGTAATTTCATCATGTAATAATTTAATAAATATGAGACACTTTGTCAACCTCCCTTAATTACTAAAAATGTGTGTTCATCACAAACCATGTGGTACACACAAGTGGTTTTTTTTTTTTGAAGAATGAAGGCGAACTCATAAAATATAGTTGGAGCAATTTAATACATACTGATACGAGTTGTTTTGCAATATTCAATCGAAACTAACAAATCCTAGTAACAGAATAAAAAGACATTTTCTTCCACGACTACTTCCATAACATTTTGGCTAGTGTGCCTTGTTGCGGGAAGCTGACAGTGAGAACACCCTCCATTCCATTCTAAATATTATTCAAATTAATTATCTTTGAATCTAAGAAAACGCAAGATGTGTAGTAAGGAAATTCCCTCTCATCCATAAAAAGTTTTAAAATAAATCATCTTCTTGTATTTCCTATGAAATGCATACCAACAGAGCTTTTTGATAACTTCGTCTACCGAAGTAGCGAACATCCGATTAGAATCGACTCGAACACATCGCTGTTGCTCCGATGTTCTCCTTACAATCCCGAAGTCAATCCAACATAACATCTGAAGGGGGATTTCAGCAACTTGGGATGCTGCATGTATGACCACTGTAACATCTGTTGGTGGCTGAAATGCATTGTTTTCTACTTAAAGTTTTTATTTATATTCTCAAATCTTAATCGGGATTACAACACAGACGAAAACTGAAGTATCCAAAAATGTTTATTAATTGGATAATCTATTTTTCGATGGATTTCATAGCAGAATACTCGGAACAAAACGACATGTTGCAATATACTGTAACATGGGTTGTTTTTGTTTAGTCTTGAAATAGCGTTAAAATTGAGCTACGAATAACATCCAACACACCTTACCCTGTCAGCTAAGTTCTTTTTATCAGTTTAACGTGTTTTTCTCAGGAAATGAATGTGAGTATTCATCTTGATTCCAGCTTGAATTAAACACTGCTTTGTTTTCAGTTTTTCAGGATAATAAGCTGCTTCGTTAGCGACCAGTTATATTTGTATTGCAAGTCAGATCGCCCAGTGGACAACACATGATGCCATGCTCTCAAACTATTTGACGAATAAGATCCACACAGACACCTTCTCGGTGAAAGTATCCACATACAGACCGCATCAATTAACTCGAAGAATCGCTCATTTTAATTGACCAATTGCATTCCATCTTTCCTGAATGAAGTTCCTAATCTTACTCACGTCGGCTGCAAAGACCTCTGCGAATTTTACTGTGAAGGCTGAGCATCTCTGGAGGAAGTCACGTGGTGCTCTAATTAAGGTGGAAAACAATCCACCTACGAAATTGGTGGATTGGTGGACTGGTGCTGCCATCTACCAGACACGAGGTCGATTAATTCAGACCTTATTTTACTGTACACAGTAGTAAGATTTAAATGTAGTATAGAAAAATAAAGTTTGAATTAATCGAATTAATTAACCTCATGTCCAGTAGATGGCGGCACCAGTTTTCCATATAGCCTGACTTTCTGTGAATAGGGCGAAGAGAAATTAATATTTCAAGACCATGAAAGCAGGATTCTTTAGGATAATCATATTAAATTTTACCTTTCCTACAGATTAAAAAATGAATCTAATGTTAAGATATTAATATTTATAATGTTATTTAAATTTATGGTGGCCGTTGAATGTCAAGGCCAAGACATTTTGAGATGTACTTTTCTTTTCTTTTCCCACTCTGTCATTGAGACATAACATAAATTTATTTGGATAAGAAATTTATGTTCGTACGAAAGGTACGAACATAAATGTGTTCGTACCTTTCGTTGTGATGAAATTGTAATGGCGTTTTTTTACGCTTACAAGTAGCGCCAAAACTTCAAGTTACAGAAATGATCAAGGGAATTTAAGCTTAATATTTACAACTTGTGAAATGAAGAAATGCTAATATTTCCACTATTTTCATCGCAAAGTTAAAAGTAATGAACTTTCTGCACTGCGAAATGAACTTTATTGCCGTTTCAAGCATAGCACACCACTGAAACCAGTAACACTAGCACACGGTGGTGAAGTGGAGCGGAAATTGCTGTGCTGTATTTCCGCGCATGTGCAGGAGCGACATAAGCCATTGATGAGAGTCGATGCAGCAACGTAATAAAAGGGAACTGTTGTAGTTTGAGGGTCTTCAATATAAATTAAAACTGAACAGATATTGGAAGACACTAGAAATGGAAGACTGAGATAAGACATCTTTTAAAATACAGATAAGTGTGTAGGTTATTGTATCCCTTAGTTAAAACGGAGACTATTCTTTCCCAGTTCTATAGAAATGGTCCCAACAAATTTTGTGTGAGTCACAAACGTGCTCGTTTATTTAAGATTCTCAGTTTGACTAGTGATTCGAAGTTATTGATGTAGTTCTGGTTATTTCTTTAATGAAGTATGCTGAAAATTTCAGGTAGAAACTGATTGCAGTTAGCACATGAAATTCTCAGCATAATGAACAGCATATGAGGACAAAATGAGTAATTATCAGCATATAATGACAAAACTTAATTTGTTGAAAAGACGGTGAATCAAGATACAGAAACTTAAATTTTCAAGTAGTATTTTGATGATGTTATCGAGTAAGAGTCATACCTGTATTAACTTTCCTCCAGTATGAACCCAAGAGAGAAAGCAAGAGATTACATTTCAATAAGCTCCTCCGTAGCGCAATTGGAAGAACAACGGTACGTTGCACCCTTCGATTGGAATAGGCCTAAGTTCGATTCTCGTCGCGACGGGAGGAATCTTTATCTGGACGATTTCAATCGAAGGTGAGTTAGCTGATCTCATACGGAGGTAGCAGGGTTTTTTCTCCGGGAAACTCGGGTTTTTCATCCCGCATACAGACAAATCGGCCCTTCAGAACACACGTAATTTACAGACAAAAAAAAATACTAGTTGTGATAGTGGTGGAGGTGGGCGGTAGATGGCGTTGATGGAGATGATTCGTAGTAGAAGTTCGGTGTGGTGGTTGAGACAGTTGTAGGTGTCCTCCCGCGATGAGGCTTCGGACTCCTTGGAGGTGTCACGAATAATAATAATAATAATAATAATAATAATAATAATAATAAAGTTTGTCAAAAACTTGCGCTCCAGAATTAAGCATTATCCCCATCGCTTCTTCAATCTTTTCTACTTTATGAGCAGTCACGACATCATAGAAACAAGTAAGCGGACAAAAATCTTTCAAATGATCGCACTTTAGTTCTCTGAAAAACCAACGAGAAGGTCATCAATAGCCAACTTCGTCACCACCTAGAGGCAAGCCAGATAATTAGTGACTGTTAACAATACGGATTACACGATGCTTGATCTACAGTTGATATTATTGCCCTCACCAATTACTTTGGTGTGCAGAACATTGGTTTGCATAACAAACAGTTATCTTACGACCCCCTTTTAGCCTATGCAAGTGGGTTGCTGGTGTTTCCTTTCCAAGAGAACTTCTATCGTGGTAGAATCTTCTGCGCTCAGATTTCCATACTAATGCTGGAGCACTCAGAGCTCTACACATGAATTTTTAAATGATTGTTATGTTATACATAACTTGATAAGTGGTCCAGCGGTTAGCCGAGTGGCTGTGCACTTCGGAGAAGGAGTGTCCTGGGTTCGATTCCCGTCGACGACGTGAGGAGCTTAAGGATTTTCCTCAGCCAATACCAACTTAGCCGGTCTTGGGCGTGGGTAGCAGGTTTTTTTCCCAGTTTATCTGGGGGGTTTTCTCCCGCAAGCAGGCAAACCGGCCCCGTGAACACACGCAGCTACAGTCATAGAATATACCGGGAGGCATGCCTCGGGACGGGTAAAACACCTTAAGATAGCTCTGTAACAGGCCAGTAGGCCTAGCACGTAGGAGAGAGAGAGAGAGAGAGAGAAGAACTTGATTAATGATGGTGGTGTTCGTTTTCACTATCTCTCTTTCTTCTGTATATACATTTTCTTCCTTCTTTGACTTCAGGTTTTGCGTTCATAGTTTCGATGATGATGAGAGTCCATTTTCTTCCTCATTCGACAAATCTTTCAGCGAAGATTCACTAGAAGCCTCGAGACTTGAAAATCTCATCTCCTTGACATTCCGTTTTCACAAAAATCTCAGATCTCTTCCCATTACTTTTGATCATTTTCAGATCTCAACACTATAAGATCGGCTGTTTTACTTCTCCAGCCTTTCCTCTTGCAAGCACATGTCTGGCATAGATTATGCAGTCTACAAAAATCTAGTTTTACTTTCCACTTTAAGATACTACTTCTCAACTGTGAAAGTTTTAACACTTTATAAATTCGAACTCTGTTCAATCATGGAATACTGCTCAAATATTTGGGAAGGTGTATCCAAAACCATTCTACCATCGCTTGATGTTATACAAAAGCGGGCAATCTGATTAACTGACCTCTCTTAAAAATATCCTCCAGTCAGAGACATTGGTTTCTTCCTTGTGTGTTGTAGATATTTTCAGTTAAGGCCACCATCATTCCTCTTTTTTTTTCTAAGACTGTAATAATAACATAGTCACAACTTAGATTCAACCAGCCAGCTTCAGACTTGCCGAAACGACCTCATTTTCATTACACTTACCTGCGTCCTTTTGAAGCGCTCCTCAGTTTGTCTCCCACAGGTAGAACAACCTTAACTCCTTCAATAAACATGACAAAGGATTTCGTCTTTCATCTTGTCCTCTGACCCTAAGGAGGCACTGATGTGTTACAGATAATACGACATTTGGAGCGTGGGTCATATTTAAACAGAAAACAAGATGGTATACGCAGGCACTACTAGGCTCATTGGCTAGCTGCTTTGACTCTCTACACAACCCACCAAAGCACCCATGGTTTATATTTCCAAAACGTACATTTAAATCCAAGAGATTCCATCCGATAGATTTGCCTTTTTCACAGAAGATTCAGGATGTTGTTCGACTCTAAGTAAGGTAAAATGCTAGGTTTGATATTTTAATATCACCTCCCGCTTCTCATCTGGCACACAAGTCTTCACGTATTATATAAGGAAATCTCTTATGTCTCACAAAACATTAATCGTCTCCCCCGCCCTCCAAAAATACAGACACTCATGTAAGTAATACTCTAACCAGAGGTTATCATTCCAGTACAGTATTTATTCCTTTGAATTAATGTTGTTCACCGCTCATCTATTTCCTCATGCTGGAAAGAAAACAACTCGCGTATGAAGCTGACTCAGTTTTAACTGAAAAGCCTATAAAAAGATTCCTCTGTCCTTTTGATGAGTATAGAACTCTTGAATTGCTTCCCAATTCAAAGACACTCCGCCATAGTTGTTTGAACCTGCACGAGTTTTCCTCTCGCAAAACAGACAACTTGGCTAGAAGAACACACGCTGTTAATATACATAATGTACTCCCCTCACCGCCTTAGTTGCTTCGTCCATGAAATGCAATCAGAAATAATGTTAGATCTGCTCTGCAGCCACTAAGTAGATCCCTTTTTCCCTATGACTAATTATGTTTTGACTTTCTAAGTTTCACATCGCTATTGTAACGTGGTTTGCAGTATGTAATATGCAACAGCTTTCAGCATTTTTAATTTAAGAAACTCTGCAAATAAGTGCATAACGATAAGTCTTATTATGTTTATCAAATCGGTGATGTGACGGTTTTCAAATAAATCTATCAATTTTTTATCCTGATTTTCGTTTTACATCTAGTATTTCGAAATTTAAGCAGATTTAATCTGACTAGAGAAATAATTCGACCAGAGCTCTTATGTCCAGAGAGACGATCAATGTGTCACATGTCAGAAAGCTAATGTTTCTATTTAGCTTCAGTTTTAGCTCATTGATATGCTAAATAACATCGGAACACCATTATGTAATACGCGTTGTTATTTATCTACATTTAGTTTTGGAGGTGACATTTAACCAATTTAGAGATTCTTTGTCAAAAAGAAAATCTTTCTGTAGATCTCTAAAACTTATTTTGGCCATTGGAAAGGTATAAACTAAGTTGTCAAATCAAATTAAGGCCTTTTTTTCTGAATCGATATTATCTCAGCCTTTTTAAAGTCCGACAAGAACCATGCCAAGTCATAAGTTGAAAATATAAACTCGGGACTTAATTCCGTACATCTGGAACTCCTTGATAATGATGAGGTTAGTTACTTCGCAGACTTAGGAGATTTATTCTCTGCTGGTCTGATTCGATTTCATTTCCTCAAGAGAGAGAAAGAGATAGAGTAAGTTGCCATCATTTTAGCAGCGCTACAGTTTAAGACGGGTTTAGCGATTCTTAAAACATTTTCAACGACGGTTACAGGTTAGATATTGAATTCAGCATTTAATTTTCTCTCTTCATTTATTCAGTTCGATTAAGATTTCAAGTGTTGTTAGCTCAAAAGAAGAGTTAATTTTGAATATTTCTGACAGTTTAATTATTGATGATCACCTTTCGTTTCTTTCATAAATGTCCTCATTCTTTTATTCATTTATAGTTTCTTTTAATTTTGAGTATATTTGGTTCCTGATGCTTTGTTCGTAAGTATGATCATGTGAATATTTTTTTTTATCTCTAATCTTTATGTACTTCCTTATTTCCTGCGTAATCCGCTTCTTTGTTTGATTGATTTGGTCATATTTATATACTTGGGCATCATATTTATATACACGAGCAAGGTATGTTTACAGGGACAGTTTTTGATGAGATTGCTAAACTCCTCAAGCCGCATAGAATACGAATAGCTTTTAAACTTTCAAAGACCATTCGCCAATCCTTAAGACCTCAAAAAGATAGTCATCCTTTTTTCAAATGTGCCATAGTTTGCAGCATATCATGTTCGCGTGGCTTAAACTATATTGGCCAGACTTCAAGAAGTTTTGAAATCAGAAAAAAGGAACACACAGGAGACGTCAATAATAATAGAGAAGACAAAGCGGGATAAGCTTTTCATTTTGCTAGGACTAACCACGTTATAGAACGGGATAAAAGCTCCATGCCCTACTTAGAGGTGGATTTCCGCTCCCGAATGATAAAAGAAGCCGCAACAATTTTCTGTTCAGAAGAAAACCTAAATAGAAACCGAGGATTAATTCTGCCCGAGATCTGGAAGACCCTCATTAGATCTTTCAACATGCCAGAATTAAATTTTGCTGCCAACTACAGAATGTTCCTACATAATAACTAGTAGATCATACAACTGCTATACGTGTGATGTACGCGTTCTTCTGCTTTTATAAAAATGTATTCGGCCCATTTATGGTTTTAGTGCAAACAGTTTTCTAGCGTTTATTACATTTACATTATTTAAACCCTGATGAAGCCAACAGCCACAGTTGGCGAAACTAGTTGGTTTAACTTAGTTTAAAATAAATATATTTGACCAACAAATCCCAAATAGGAGTCATTCTCTCCTATAGTTCTCGTGGTCAAAAATACCCGTTTCATTATCATACTATTACTATTATTTTTATTTTTATAATTTTTAAAATTTGTAATTTTTATAATTTTATAATGTAATTAGTATATGTATGCAAGACAAAATAAAGTGTTTAAAGATAAAAAGAAAAGGAAATACCTCCAGGGCTACATACTCCACAAAATTATTATTAAAAAAATAGTATTATTATCTGAGACCTCCAGGGAGTCAAGGACTCATCGAGAGAGACTATAAGTAACCCAGACCAACTGTCATACCGTCCCTTAAGTTCATTCACAGTAAATGCACTCGCTAACCCTAAGGGCAAATTATTCCACTCACTCACTGCTCTCTGGGAGAAAAACCTAGCTCTTACCCTTTTCTTGACTACAAATAAATTTAACTTCCATGGCCCCCGTGTTCTCTCCCCGCCTTCCATATAATGAAAAATTTCATCATTTGAAATGTTATAATGCCCATTCAAAGGTTTATAGACCTCTCTCATATCACCCCTCTTTCTCCTGTTAACCAGAGTCTGTAATCCACATACTCGCAGTCTGTCCTCATAATCTAAATCTCATAATCCGGATATAATCTTTGTAACTCTTCTTTGGACCCTCTATCCACCTTCTTTATCCCCTTGGAACACGGGAGACCAAATCTGCACAATATTTCAGGTGTTATCTTATCAAGGCCTTATAAAGAGGGAAAACGACTTCCTTATCCTTACATGTCAAGGCTCGCTTCAACATGGGAATTATCGTCTGAGTTGTATTTGCAACTTTTGCTAGGTAAGATTTGAACTTCAAATACCTATCCACCATTACGCCACGTTCCTTGGCCTCATCAGTTTCCTGTAGCATAATCACGCTAATATGGAGGTGGGCTGGAAAGTTCTGATAAACATCTAAAACCAAAATTATATGGTTTGTGCAACAAAGAAAGTTTTTTTTTTCTCGGGAGATTCCAAATGATGCAGCAGCCTTGTAACAAGTGATATAACACTTCGTGGGGAATGGGTAGAATAATTTGGAAGTCATATGGTTCTATCTCAATTCCTTCATGGTGATTATCAGAACTTTCCACCTTCCACTCGTAATATGCCGCTGGAAATCTCATCACGCCGAAGTACATAACTTTATACTTACTAACTTTAAACTGAGTGTCATTTTCTCCAAATTTCCATCCTGTTCGAACATTTTGTAAGTGAGGGATAAAGTAGCATCCTCGATTATCAATCTTCGCATCATCCGTAAACAATTGCACACCTGCTGTTGACTCTCCCTAATGTCATTTGTGTATATATTGAACAACAGTGGCCCAACTACTGAACCCTGAGGTATACCACTAGTCAATATAAATCTGATATAATTCCATACTCCTTGTAAACATAAAAACGATATAAAGAATAGCATAAAAATCTTGCAAAAATCATTTATTCCCGCATTGAGGTCTCTAATATTCACTGCACAGATATCAATAGTAAATTACAAACATTATTTCAAAACGTCGAGACTTGGGTTCCTGTTTAAACCTCAAATATCAACTGCAACTTCTGAATACTCCTTTACTATGCACCTAACTCTGTATTATTCCTCTCTCGTCCCCTCCCTTCCCCTCAAGGACCTGGCACTTTGGTCTTTGTGCTAATTATTAATCCATGCCGGAGAAAAAATCCTTATCGTTTTTAAGTACCTTTGGCTGTGTTTCCTTGCTCATTCAGGGCAAATTTCACCTTCTGTTTTTATCTTTCTGCAGAGTGTGATATCGTTAACGTCTTATTAAAGAAGTTTCATTTTCTGTAGTTCAACTGCAGAAAATAAAACTTTTTCGCATATCTTCCATATGTAGAAGATATGCCAAACTTCTTCTTCTACTTCACTTCTACTGTTTTACTTAAACTACTTCAGATAATATCACGAGTCTTGATATTATCTGCAATAGTTTTTCCCTCCAGCTGAATATACCGTAGCGGTCACCTCTCTTCTTTTGTCCGTAACGGGATATTTTCTTTTCTACACAACTGTTGTTAGCTATTTTCAGCGTTTTGTTCTTCGGTAATGCAACGGCCGTGCTGATGATCTGAAGAATTCCAGTCTTCCTTTCCATTCTTCTAATCTAAACATCTCCTGCGAGCGTGCTACATAATTTGTTTTCGCTAACTTCAAGGTTTGCATTTCCAACTGCATTAGTAATCCTGCTTGCTATTGAGAACCTGATATATCAGCACGTAGATATTTCTAGGAAAAAATATTTCTCGTATCAAGAGGCTTGAGACATTAGTTTCATTAACTGACTGCGTGGAAACGACAAACGAAAAACCACAAGCAAAATTAAATAATACTAAGAAATTTGAAATTTGAAACCATAGCATAATAGCTTACTATCGTAGGTTATTGTGCTATGGTTTCTGCATCGTCCCGTTTATGGGATTAACAAAAAATAATAATTTTTTGTTAATCTTTATTTAAAATTAATTAAAAAAAAATTATAGTTTACAATAAAGAAGATAAGATAATGCTTCCAGATCTGTTTAAAAAACTCGTAATAGGAATTCTCAACCAAGCTTTCTGCTAACATCAAGGTATTAAGGCGATCAAAGCGATATTTTCGAAATTTCAATTTTTAAAATAATGTTCCGAGTTTCATTGTGGGTTAGTTCTCATGTGCTTTATTTTTATTGTATCTCCAAAGTCTTTAAAAAAAATCTTAATTTTATCAAATTATTACGTAGTGTGCAGTTATGAAAGTGGCATCGCGAATACTGTCATTCTCATCATTGTTGGTCGATGTTATCTCTCGCTGTTTTCTACGAGCTTAAAGAACTCTATTATACTTTGATCATCTAGCAAGAATGGGAACTACGTCTCTGTCTTTCCTCACGAAAACTTTCTCTCTAATCCAGGGATACCAGAAGTGTAATTCAAAGCCGTAAAATAGATATTTACGATTTCACTTTAGGATCTCAGTTGGATAATTCAATATTAACAGAAATATTGACGAGCATTAAAGAATTTCATTTCTACCCTATAAGAAGGTGCTCCTTTAGATTTATGTTACTATCTTCGAAATGGTCGCAGAAGATATCAGTAGTCTTATTGTATAAGACATTCATTGATAATCGCTGGCTGTTTTCATTTGCGAGTCATTAGGACAAATATTTATTTCTATGCCCCCCATCCCAGCAGTAAGTGATGAGTACTTCGATGTCACCTTAATTTAAAGTTACTTCACCTGAAATGCAGTTTTCTTTTTTATTTAAGATTTTTCGAGTGGATTCATGAAGGACGACTCCAACCATTTTCTGATTTGAGGTTGTCGCTGGTTCATCCAAATTTCAAGAATTAATTTCAGGAACAAATTTACTTTCGTTGCATAGACGCAATGCAATTTGAACTTTGTGTGCGCTCACGTACGCATGCAAGCACGCGCACACACACACACACACACACACACACATGCATGCGTTTTAGTTTAGTTTCATATCTTTAAATTTCTTCTCTCAGTAAAAAAATATAAATTAGAATTATCCATTTGATATACATTCAGCCGACCTTAACTGCCCTTTTCTTCAATTATTATCTTTTAAATTCTCCCATTTTTATATTAATTTGGTAACGGACAAAACTAGCATTAGCGTTCCCCAAGATGTGGGATTCTTCTCATCCGGAAAAGTTTTTCGTGTATTCTGTCAGCACTGCAATGACACAAGACACAATATTTTCTTCATTGATGCACTTTATTTTCTAATAATATATAAATATTTTAAAGAAAAATGAATAAATATATTACTAAATGAAACACAGAGAAGGTTAAAAAAACCAAATGCCACAACCCTTGCAGGCCCAACGCTAAAAGCTAACAAAAAGAGAGAATTATTCTAACAGCGAAGCATATTGTGAAGTTATCTGCAGGTGTAAGAATTAGAACTCCATTGAGGACTAAGAAAACTATATAGACACTTCCAGAACACAAGGAATTGCAACCAGTGTTTCGGATGTAGTCACAGAAAATGCAGAGAAAATTATGAAATGCTAAATTATTTGTAAAAGCAGGAGCAACTGACACCAGACATGAATATCTGGAATGAATATCAAGAAATTCGCGAAATATTCTAAAGGCATTAGAAAAAACCTCGAAACTGACAAAAAATATAAGTAGAATTACTTCATTGAAGAATTTGTTACTTTATTCAGTATTGAGAACGTAAAGTGGAATAAAAAATTCCTATAAGTCATTTATTGTTTTTCACAAGTCGAATAAAAATTAGACTTTGTAAAAGAATCCAATAGAGAAGTGCAGTCGTGGGTGCATTTCAGCACTTCAAATATAAAAAGGGTTCAAAATCCTGAAGTGGCGAAAGGCAGGTGGAAAAGATGACCAGAGATCCTCAAATGTGGACGTAGGTATAGATGTGGAAGTTTTGCAGTGCCTACACCGTGTAATTCAGAGGGCCAGGTCAGAAGGTCAAATTCCAGATGATTGGAGTAGAGCTCTCGAAGTTCTTTTGTATAAAAAAAGAGAAGAAAGCGAAATGTGAGAATTACAGAAGAATTCTCTATTAAAGTGTTCCAGGTAAGATTTATACAAGCATACTGGACAAGAGGCTGAAAAAAACTGTCGACGAGAAACTTTCCAAAGAACAACCCTAGTTCAAGGGCAAACAAAGGTTATCAGGATCCGATATTCACTTTAAGACAAATAGTTGAGAAATCGTGGAATTATAACAAGGATCTGCATGTTACGAGGGGGCAAGAGAAAAGCTGCTCAAAACGCTACATTTATGTAGTTTAAATAGAACATTGTTCAGAGCATTACAGTTGTAAGTCATCCTTCAATTAGAATTGAAGGATATACAAAGTGCAAAAAGGTGAGGTTTATATGTACGTGGGCTGTTCAAAAAGTAATAAGACTAATTTTACTGTGGCGAAACCACTCATCACAACATTAATTTCTGTGGAATAAGGAAATGTTGTTGCTGTCTGTATTAAAAAAAGAGGTTGATAGATGGCGTATATAGCTGATGTGCCAGAGTGTCACGTGACTAAACGCAAGCTCGTTTCGGCGCGCCTAAGAGGCGCTACCAGATTTCGAAATGGAAGCGTCCTTGGAACAGCGTTATGCGATTACATTTTGTGTGCGTTTCCAAAAAATCGGACACTTTTAACATGATACGCGAAGCTTTCCACGATGATGCAACGTCGAGAGCAGGTGTTTTTCGCTGGCATAAAATTTTAAGGAAGGAAGGCAAAATGTGGAAGATCTTGAACGTGAGGGAAGACCTTCAACGTCCATCACAGAGACAATGATCAACACAGCAGAGATTATAATCAAGCACGTCAAAAGGAAGCGTCCATTGCTGAAGAATGGCTTCTTATTGCACCACGATAATGCAAGGCCACATATTGCTGGTTGTGTAGTCGACGTTTTGCAGAAGAACAACACAGATATCCTACCACACCCTCCAAACAGTCCGGATTTCGCACCGTGCGATTGCTGGCCGTTTCCTCAGCTCAAGAAACCACTAAGAGGCCGCCATTTCGAAAGCAACAAAGCATGTGTAAAAGCTGCGGAGGCGGTTTGGAAAGAACTATCAAACAACGGATGTGTTTACGATGTGTTTAAGAAGTAGACACAACGTTGGGACAAATGCATCGCGTCTCACTGTAGTTACTTCGAAAAAGACCATGTAAATGATGACGATTAAAGGTAACCTGTTTTCTGTATAAATATAGTCTTATTACGTATTGAAAAGCCTACGAATATATATATATATATTGTTAGCATTTGAGTATGTATGTGTGAGCAGAACTAATTGGGATGGTACACTCACTTAAACAGAATGGGTGAGGAAAAGCAGGTGTTTGATGCAGAGATAGAGATCCACAATGTTGGAGTTCTGAGAAATAACAGATTAATTCTTCTTCTTATTATTATTAAGGGAGACTCCAGGTAGTCAGAGACTCATTGAGGGAGGCCACATAGTTCGCGCACCAGCCATCATACTTATTCTTGAATTCATTCACACTGCTTGCACTCACAACAACCAAAGGCAATCCATTCCAATCACGCACCACCCTCTGAGAGAAAAACCTAGTCCTCACCTCATTCTTAGCGACCTTCATTCTCAGCTTCCAAGGATGCCCTCTCGTCCTTTCCACACCCTCCATCAATTATGAAATTCCATCACGGAAGTTTGTAAGTCTCAATCCTATCACCCCTCTTTCTCCTGTCTGCAGTCTACCAATTCTCAATCTCTCTTCATAATCAGTATTCCACAATCCATAATTCGGAGGAAATGTTTGATAGGAGATTAGTAATGATGTAAACTTTTCGCGTAGTAATCATAGTATCGTATTCACTTCTCAAGGATATATTTCTGGAATTTTATTTTGATTATGAGCAATTTATTAATTGATTAGTTAATGGGAACTGATTGTATTTTGTTATTTATTACTTTTATTAATATTTTTATTAACCGGTTCGGCTGTTTGTCCTAAATGAGTAAACGTTTGGTGCTTAGTACAAAGTTCCCACCAGCACCACCCGCATGACACTGTTCGACTCGTATCCAGTTGAAAATTCCTTTTAAAAATTTTCTTGCTTGATTTGAATTCAGGTCATTCTGTCTCGAACTGTGTTTTATCTGGCCAGAACCAAAAGCGATCTTCTTCCTTCTGATGGAAGGAACATTGTAAAACCCTTTTAAAGAATCTTTAAAACCGTTTTACAATGGAAGATAGGCTAACCGATTTCAGAAAGAAGAGTTTTTCTTTCTACAAAACTCCCAATTTGCACAGAGAGCACCTTGCAACATTAATCGTTTTAACGTACTGACATAAGGCGTACTCGCTATGATCGTAATTTCAGTGTGAATACCAGTTCCAACTTATAGGGCATTGCGGCATTCCTTGCAGCTGCGAGTTGAAGCAGAAGATCGCCACACTTTTCTGGATGCTGTTAAGCTCCGGTGATGTCGTCATAAAGCAAGACAAGCAAATTCTGTTATGATTTTCTTATTTTATTGTTTTGGGCAGCTGCCTTAGTTTATTCTTTGCGTAGATCAATTATTTTCTAGTGAAAGGTTTATTAAATTTTTAGGAATGTTTTAAGGAAATTGTTGTGCAGATATAAAAATAATGTTTACTTCCCGTTGGCGAAAAAATAATAATAGAGAAATTCCGAGTGTCCGAGATGTGTTCGTTTGATATTCTTATCTAAATACAAGATTTTTTTTTTATAAATTGAATCAGTCCTGTCCAGGAAAGGCTCTAAACTGAGAAACGTGGTATCTGCTTGTGGATATGCTAATAGTCGACTTGTTTCGAGCGAATCAGGATATTCATATTTGTAAATAGGAAAGACCAGTGGATGGAGGATCTTCTTCTTCCACTAGTCACATGATGTTGGTTTTAAGGACTACTAATTATCGCTTGATTTTGATTTTCTGTTCGTTCCTGTATATTAAGTATAATTATACAGAACATCTTCTCCTATTGTTAAAACGTTTGAGGAAGACGTTTTCTTTTTAACAATAATCAGCATTCTCAATTTGATCGTGACAGAAGAAAATGAAAAAAAAATAACAATCCTTTGAAAGGGAGAAGAAGAAAAATCTTGCAAAAGAATTATTTTTTAGTTTTCAGCTGAGTAATCCATTCAAGAGCCTCCGCAGCCCAGTAAGTTTCGATGAAGCGCTTTCTGTGTAAAGATCTGGGTTCGAATTCCCGACCCGAAGAGCTGTTAAACACAATGCAGAAACTGATCGTCTATAAGAAAGTGCCTAAATGAGTTTGTAAGAGACGTGTCATTACTATATCCGGAAGGGCTTCCGATTTTTAGCCATAGTAGACTCAGGAATACGGATTAGCCATCCTATTTCGACGGATCTGGTTTCAAAAGCCTGCATGGTACGGTGGGAGTGTGCGATTAAGCTTTAATATACAGATATTCCTTAACGAATTCAGGAGACCAATCGAAATAACAGTGAATATTCCGGCGGTGATTGACGATGATCACCGTTGTAATACAGCTACCAGAAATTACATCTGCTTCTTAGATTTTGATCATTCTCTTGACGCATGAAATGAAACTTAATAACAGACGAAATATTCACAGGAAATATTCGACTTACGAAGAAGTCGACTCTGAAAGAAATGGTAGCAATACGTGAAGTGAATCAATTAACAACCTTTTTGATATTTGGAAAGATTCTCAGAGTGGTATCCTTGACGTGTATGCAGTAATATTCTTCAGATGCGTTTCAAAATAAATAAGAATAAGTTTGAATTCGTACTTAATAGTCATCTTGGAAATGTATTATTTTTTTTTGTAGTGTTTGGAATTGTAAGGGACACAGAAATTGTCTTCTAATAACGCTACTTAAATGCATACATTCTCCTGTCGTTTTGTGGGGTGAGAACTTCTAGTTCCCTGATGAAACCAATTCCCTGACAACTCCTTCCAATCCCTGATGAAACCAATTTTAATTGGAATCCTAGTCTTTCTCGACGAAGGACAAACATCGCGATGCTAATTCAACCTTTCGTTTCATAACTAAGAATGAGTGCAGCAGACAGAATCCAGATAAAATACACTGACATTATAGATTTGGTAGCTTCTATAATTCCAAACAACTCATTCGAAACTTCTTTTTTTCAGAAGAAAATCGGTATTTATATTGGTGGTTTAAGTGGTTCTGAGTATTTATAACAACTGCGATGATAGTTCTTCCGCTAGCAAAACTGAATCTGTTGCATTCATTGTAAATAACTTCGGAACGGACAGGTCGCTCACATTCGAGTAATAGAGCAGTGGTCGCCAAAGTGACCCCCAGGAGACTATATAACATTGTTAGGGGTCGATTCGGGCTCAGGGGTGTATTGGAAGTCGATATAAAAATATAAGACATCATTGTACAGGTAATATTTAAGTTGGTTAACTTGGATTACCTCCATCCTGAATGACAACGCAATTAAGAGTAAATCGTGGGAACAGTCATGAATTGGACCTGTAAGATGGAGTAGGCCAAAATGGCGTATTAACCAATAAACGGATGTTGGTGATTCCTGCCAGGCCGGCGCGGCGGGAGCGCGATTGCAACACGTGCGCGGTTCTTATTTACTTACACGTATTCAATTCCAGTCTCATTTTTGCGCATCGACATACAAGTGAGCGTTGATGTTCTAAAATTCATCAACATACGCATTATAATTCAATCTTTATTCATTCACGAACTAAACTTCTCTATGTTGAAGAGTGGAGCAGCGCTGGTAGTAATACCAGCGATATTAATACCAGTAGTTTATTAATATCACTAGTAATACCAGTGATATTACTAGTGATAGTAATAGTAGTAGTAATAGTAATATAATAATATATACTATATTATACAAACAATAAACACTGTAACTATAAAATAAACAATCTAAAATCTCACATAAGCGTCTTTTTTGCTTGTCCTATTATAATTACGTAATAGTAAAATAGAGGGGGTCGATAAAAAGTCAAGAAATTCTTGAAGGGGTCGACGGTCAAAGAAGTGGCGAGCCCCGAACTAAAGTATAAGTGTCCGCGCTGTTAGCCCCTAGTGGCTGTGCCATTCGCAACCATATGAATGGAGATGTAGTGTCCTAGGGTCGATTCTCGTCGTTGACGTCAGGATCTGAAGGATTGTCCTCAACCACAGCCAAGTTAGCCGTCTTGGGAGTGGACAGCAGGTTTTTTTTTACCAGTTTATCCTGAGTTTTTCATCCCGCAAACAGGCAAACCGGACCAGTAAACGTACAGAATGCAGCCATAGGACATATAGACGAAGACAGAAGAGGAGATGGCCATGAATTATTGATCTTAATCACTTCCTCTCTTTCTGGATATTCAAAATTCTATCTGTTTTATTAATGATATAGCGATGATATGGAATACGCTTATTTTTTGTTTTACTGGCTGTAATTAGAAGTATTTTATTTTCCAATGGAAGTGAGTTCGGCCTTCAAATATCCGAGATTCAGGAACCACCGAGGATGACGATTAACAAGGAGATTGATTATGTGAATCGAATCCACTCTTACTTCCTGAAAGGTTGCTGCACATTCTATTGCCGTAAGTCAGTTAAAGAATAACACTGGAACTCTACTGTGCAGAGCAAACGTGGAACTATCTCAAGCCAATTCAGGCTTCTATTGAGCATGGAAATGAATGGTTGCCCCTTCTAAAAAATAATCATCCTACACAGTAAAAACACTTTATTCCTACAGCTCATTTCTCGTTATTCGTTTCAGGTATTTCGTAGCCCACATTTCCGTACAGAATAAATCAAAAACATTCATGACGAAAATCGTAAGGAAGAGAAAGGCCTGTGAGAATCAGTCATTAACACGTAAGGAATATTTCAATGTCTTATTTACGATTGTGCCATGACAAAGCTCGACCATCTCTGCCATCTGGCAATGCAACTCCTCAAGGAGTCTCATTGTATCGATCCCATATAGGAAATTAGCAGAGGATTAATCCTACGAAGTCCCTTTCATCATCTTCTTCCAGTTAAATGAGAGCGTGCGAGCGAGCGAGAGAGAAAGAGAGAGAGAGAGAACTTATTCGTATATTTTTTTTTTATTTCACCAGAGTACATAAGTTGTAACAACATAAACCCTATTTCAATTATTATAATCTTTGAGTCTTTTTTATACTTGACCTGGCTTATAATAATTGTGGGTGTGATTCTGTACAGCATTTTAAATCGGGTTCTGTATTCCCCTTCGAAGTACGATCACAATTCAAAACGAAAGCATTAAAGCATTTGAAGAAGATTACCTGAGCAGCTAAATTGAGTAGAGTTCTTAATTTAATTAGAACCATGTCAAAAACTGCTGGACATTCTCTTACCAATTCTCATCTTTCGGAATATTTGTGTGGGTCCATCAAGATTTTCTAGTTTTGTGTTATTAAACGGACTTTCACAGAAAGTTTTAATAAGGTTTGAACATAAATACAACGTCGCGAATAATTATAGAAGTGATATAAATATTTCATATATTTAAGTTATTTTACTTTTTTCTATGGGTGTAAATACAATTTTTACTCTAAAGGGGAATGCCAATTAAACATCGCCGGGTTCGTTTCTTGTTAATATTCATCCACAAACTACATTGACCTACCACGTAATTAAAAATAAAAAGACTATCTGGTTGTTATACATAAACATCTTCAGTACAATACCGATACTTCTCTCTTTATTTTCCGCTCCAAAATTTCTCTTCTGTTAAAATTCTAAACGCCTAGAATCGTCTACTTAAGAATTATGGAAAATTAGTCATCGTCACTTCGAGCTTTGTAAATCGTCCAGTAGATGGCGTTAAAGGTGACAAACAAAACCGGAAACATAAATCTGCAGACTACATCGATGCGTTTGGACAGGGTGGAATACTTGTTGAGATATTTCATCAGCACTCTAACATTCGGAGATGGATTTTCCTTCGGAGGGCCCTGGAAGAAAAAAATAAAAAGAGGTTATCGGATGAACACACGAAAATGGTCAGAGAGAATACAAGAAAGAAAGAAAGAAATATATATATATATATATATATATATATATATATATATATATATATATATATAGAGAGAGAGAGAGAGAGAGAGAGAGAGAGAAATACCAGAAATTACTTTGTTGTTGTCTTCTGCTTGCCCAAGGTCCACCACTATCTGCTTGAAGTCCCTTTTTTCTGCAGTTTCTTTTCTAGACAGTTGATACACCAAGAAGAACTGCAGAAGAGCCGCGAAGACAAAAGACTGACACGTTGCGGTCCACACATCGATTGCTTTGGCGTATGACACAGCAGGAAGTGTCGCATTGATGCCAGAAGTCTGCACCACCATTATACCTAGCGCAGTCAGCAAGAGAACAACACGAGGTCCAAACAACTTCTGGTCTAACCAAAAGGAAATCCAGGACACGATAACCAAGACTGCAAATGGGATGAACACTTGAGTCACATAGAATCCTGCTTTCCTTTGCATCGAGATGGTGACTTCCAGCCTTCCGTATTCACCTAAGGACAACGAACAGCGTTACGGTGCTGACATCTACTGAACGTAAGAAGAACTGTTGCTTATACCTATAGGTTTATTGAGCGGACTGATACTATTTACAACTGCAGTAAATCGAAATAAACGAATTACAGTTTTCACGTAGGGATTTAGTTTTCAGGAGTAATTCGAGCATCATATTATTTTCCCCTGGGTGTTTAGAATTCATAGCACATCCCGGAAACTTCCGATTCTTAGAGAATAAAATCAGATGTGTTGTAAATAATTTCAGTTAGTAATATGGATAGCAATTAAAATGAACGAGTGTATGAGTGAGCTCACACAACCTACCTGTAGACACCTTCACGGAAGAGGTATCGGTGTGGATTTCGTTCACCGTGAAGTCCGGGAGCACAATGTTATCCGTCAAGCCCACAGGACGGTCTCCTTTCCACCTCAAGCGCAGCTGGTCGCTGGTGAGGGCATCTGCAAGAGAAAACAAACCATCATGAATAGCAGCGGTCATTACTTACGGGAAATGTGCTAAACTGAAACATCAGCCAAGGAGTAATAATGGGAAGGAGAATGAGTGCAAACTGTATTAGATTATACTTGTAGGTTTGTTGTGAGGACGTCTCAATACCTTTAAAAATATATTATTATTATATAATTTGCTTGTGCACATATTTATTGTTAGCTGAATTATTATACTAGAATAAGGAAGTTTGCATATAAGTATGGTTACGGTAATACAGTTTTTATGCTTTTTATGTCTGAACTATTCCGTTGCAAAGAGAACGAAGCAGCAGTGCTTGTGGTTGCGCTGTCTGTAGAAAACTAGCAAGGCCGTTAAGCCTAACAATAATAAATCCATCATTCGCCGATGGAAAACAGCGTTCATTTTGCAGCAGGAAGAAAATCCCGAAAATATACTTACCCTTTTGAATCGGTGGAACTAAAATGCTTGTACACGTTTTTCTGCAGATTACGTTAAGCTAAACATGCATCATGTAAAAGAGAAAACGAGATGGAAATAGAAGAAAAATATAGTCAAGTTCTTAAATGGTCGCTCATCTTTTACTTTGATTAACTTAATGGACCTATGATTTCAGTTAGGATTTTTTCCATGACTGCAGATCGTAAAGAGTCCAGCTGTTACTGTTTTGGGCCTTTCTTCTCCATTATCTTCCGACTTTCATTGGGTCTTCCCAGCTTAAAGCCGATCGTCCAGGTCTCCCTTTGGTATCCCTCGGATACCAGTTTTTAACACTGACTGTCCATCTGTTGTCTCTCATTCTGGCGAGATGTCCTGTCCATCTTCTTTTGCTGTTGTAGATTGCTTTTATTAAATCTGTGAGTCCAGACTTCTTCCTGATTTCTGTGTGTCTTACGTGGTCTATTATGTTTATATTGCATATTCTTCTTTCTCTTGCATTTTGAGTTGTTATTAAGCTTTGTTTATTCTTTTAAAGTTGTGTTCCATGTTTCACTGCCATAAGTTAATGCTGGTAGGATGCGACTATTGAATGATGGGCTCTTATTTCTGTATCTATGTTTTGGTTGGTAATTGTTGATTTTATTTTGTTGAAGGCTATCCAAGCAGCTCTTTTTCTCCTTGCTATTTCATTTCGTATGTCATTATTCATTTTTATGGACTGTCCGAAGTAGATGTAATCTTCAACATTTTCAATGGTGTGGGTCGGTCATCTTATTAAGCTTTTTCCAAAGCTTAAATTAGGTTTTAACTTGTTGTTCTGTTTTACTCAGTGGATGATGAAAGTGAGAAAAAACTGAGCTCAGAAAGAAAAGACCATAGTTGTTGTTAACACAACTTTGATATCAGCGATATTTTTGATTTTTTTCATCTAATTAAGAAGATTTTTCAATGTATGTTTTCAGTAATTTAACTTGCAACATCATTTTGCTGCATCACATACAGAAATATAATATGAAATGAAGACTTTCGGAAAAAACATGAATCGCATACTCTTAAAGTTTTCAGAGTTATATTTCTAATAGGACGGCAATGATAATTAGTAAGAAATGCGTCCAGAAATTGTTATTCTGTTGAAGAGATAAAGAATAAAAAAAATCATTTTGCGTGGATGGAAAGATTGGACCATAATAATACGTTTGCTGAGCTTTAATTATGTACAGCGATATTAAACCGAGCTCAGTTCATGCATAAACTGAACAAAATATATTGAATGTTATTGCAATATTGCATCAGCTATTGAAATTATATTAGGAGAGAAATGAAGAGGATTCCATAATATTATTAACAATAAAGAGAGACAAATTATGGACACCTCTTGATTTAAGAGAAGTGTCACAAAAATAGAAATTAAAGTCGTTACGGAAAGAACTGTTTGCAAACCTGACATTAATGGATTATTGATGGAAGAAGTCGTAAAGCTTGAGTAAATATAATCCCGATGTTTCTCGGAATGCATATGAGCAGCTTAATTGACTCGGAAGAGAACAGTAAATGCAATAAAGGGTTCGGTTCTGATCCAGTTTCAGGAAAGAAAACAATTTACCTAATGTTTTTTTGTAAAATTCTCTGGAAAATATTCTATTCGCGAAGCAAATGAAATTTAGCATTTGCAATTTAAAATTAAAATTTTTAATTACTCTTCTGTATTTATTTATTTATTTTTTTCTTTTGCACTCTGCTACATAATTTTGTATCCATCAATGGGATTTTCTTTAGACCATGTTGAAGAAAGTTCACTCGAAATCAAGTCAGGTAGCTGTTTAGGTTGGTCTGGTCACACGTAGATAGTGCTGCCATCTATTGATAAATTGAATAATAACAAAGAAAAATAAATAATTTCATCATTAGAATTTGTTAGATATTAGGTTTAGCTTTCTGAGTCTCTTTTGACTAAAGGTGAGTTAGCCGGTCTCATACGGCGGTAGAGAGTTTTTTCTCCAGGAAACTCGGGTTTGTTCTCCCTCAGAAGAGGCAAACGAGCCAGTTGAACACACGCAATTTACAGACAAGGATACCCTGGTATTATGGTTAGGAAATCCAAGGATACTTGGAAGGCTGTGGGTGTTTGAGTGCCTGTTTAAGCCATTGATAGAATACAATTCAGTGTAGCTTACATATTATTCTATAACAGTTTACAATTTTAGAGCTAACAGTGTTTGTCAGCACATCTAATACTGACGAATACAACTTTATATATCTTAGAAGAATCACACACACAATTGATGAGCTAAACAGAGAAGTAACAATAGAAACATTGATGTAGTTCAGCAATAACTGAGACAAAAAAGGAAAAAGAATGGATCTCAAATTCTGAACGATTATGTCATGATCTTCTCCGCAATTGCAGAAGACAAATGGGCTTCATCTGGGGTTGCAATTTGGATTAATAAAAAATGGAAGAACAAAATTTCGGATTATACTTGGGAATCAGACAGAATAATCAAAGTTAGAATGAAAATTATGAATCAAACATTCAATATTTTAGGAATTTATGCACCAGTATATGGAAAAGAGGAAGAGACAGAAGAATTTTACGGAAAACTTCAGGAATGTATTGATGAAACAAATACAAATTAAGCAAATATTAATGGGAGATTTCAACGCTAGAGTGGAAATAATCCAATAACAGGCTGCATTGGATCAGAGGTAGAATCAATAATAATGGAATTTTAATAAGAGAAGCCTGCATATTTAATAATATAAAAATCAGCAATACTTTCTTCAGGCATAAAAATATACATTAAGTACACATGGGGAAGCAAGAAAAACTAAATCAGTAATATATTACATTATTAACAAGAAACTAAATAATAATATCATGGATACAAGGTTTATAGAGGGAGCGAAATTGAAAATGATCACATGTTAATTGAAAGCAGATTTGAATTCATAAAAAGAACCACATACTTCAAAATAAAAAAAGATAACGAACTAACATTTAATAAACAGTTTAAAATTCACCTCCTAGAACAGGAGAGTATTAGAAACATATGAAAGCAGAATGAGAGATAAAATAAAACCAACCACAAACAATATTGAAACTGACTGGAAAAATATAAAGGAAACTATACTAAAAGCAAAAGAAGAAAGTTTATGATACAAATCAAGGAAAACCAAAAAATGGCTCAGAACTTGTAATGATGACTTAAAGGAATTAATCGAAAGGAAAAAATGGTTTTTTAAAATCTATCTGCAGAGTAAAAATACTGCTGACTATATACAATATAAGAAACTACCGGCTGAAGTTAGAAAGCTTTCCAGAAGTACACGCGTAGAAGATTGGAGTAAATATGTTAAATCATTAGAGAGGATTATCACTGGACCACAAAGAATAGATTTAAATTTTTTCAGGCAACTAAAAACAGCAGAAAATGGCCAATTAAGAAATAATCAAATTTCCAAAACGGATTGGATAGAACATTATGAAACATTGTGGAATGAAAAACAAGAAACACAAAACAATGACAAAACTCACAAAAGTGAAGATATCAATCCACAGGAAAGTACAGAAGAAATAGCAATGGAAGAATTAGAAACAGAATTTAAAAACTCAAGAAATAGAAAAAAGCCCAGGTCTGAATGGAATGTGTTGAGCTCTTTAAATATGCAGACAATAGCTTAAAATAAAAGCTACTTAAACTCTTCACTAATATCTGGAAATATCAAAATATTACACGCTGAGTAAATACCTCCTCAATTAATTAATGCAATAAAAGAGTCTATACAGAGAAGCAAAAATTTGCATGAAATTTGCTGATGGAACATTATCAGAACCTACAGCTATAAATAAAGGAGTAAGACAAGGTTGTGGCTTATCCCCAATCCTATTAAACATTTATATAAACAGAATCCTAAAAGAATGGAAACAACTGTCAAAGATGGAATTAAACTAACAAATAATAAACAGCTAAATGCAATACTTTATGCAGATGATCAAGTACTAATTTCTAATTCAGAAGATAAACTCCAAATTGTAACTAACTATCTAAATGAAATAACAAAAAAAATTTAATGAAAATCTCTGAAACGAAACGAAAGCTATGGCAATGTGTGGAAACACCATTCAAAAAGTCAAAATTATGCTTAACAATAAAATAATAGAACAAGTTACAAAATTCATATACTTGGGAAAGAAATGGGTCTTATGTAATTCACTGCATTCGCAGTGAATTACATAAGACCGTCATTGGTTATTAGATGGCCGAGTGGTATGTGCATTTACTCTCACACGAACAGGCTGCGGTTTGAATTCCCCCGTTCCTTGTGACTACCATTAAGGGGGTAGGTGAATATTGCATCGCCCTTTTCTCGACGACCACACTATTTATAGGAGACAGGTGGAGGATTAAAATGCTCCATGCTTGCATCTAGAACAGAGTTTCCAGATTACCCAACCTATAACTCGCCTACAGTATCAACATCATGATGCCTTTCAGGTTTCCAACCTTTCGTGGGTGGGATTCACGTATTTCAGCAAGAAACAATCTAATGCCAGTCAAAGTAACTGACTTGATTTGAAGACAAAAAACAAAGAGAAGAGAATGTAGCATATTCTTCCTGGACAGTTTTACTTAAGTGTGCTATTATAATAAAATGTGATTTGAAAGGAAAAATTCTCACACATGAACGAATGAAGTTTACAAAATAACGCTGTCTTGATTTTTGTTCTTCAGATCTGTTAGAGATGTCCCCGACACATCAGGTGTTTGAAACTTGGATCAATGGCGATTTCTTGCTGAAGAATACGAGTATAATTATAAGATAGGTACTTCTTCACGACTATAGTCATCATCCCTCGGATGGTCCCTTGTGTAGATAATGGAAAGTAGAAGTACCATTGCATCGTAAATAAGAAACCACAAAATTGTGATTTGCGAATTGCCAGTAATAGCTGGAAAAGCGTGTTGAGGGAATAACGAAATGCCGGTACAGTGAAGACTGAAAGCGTTTTATTGGAGTGTGGCATCTGATGGCAATATTACGAATTAGGGCAGGAGGATGTTGGATTTCAGATTGTAACAAGAGGCGAGTGAACTTGGTGGTACTTGCTGTTGTTTACTGACGATACAAATTAACACGTCGTGATAATACTCTTAATATCTCCAAAAGAAATATTAATGTAATCGTCAGGAATGGTTGATTCAAAAATAAATATTATATTCTAATTAATTATGTTAATTATTATTATATTAATAATTATGTTATTAGCATAATTGTGATATTGTAAATTTTCAGTGAAGTTAATTTGGAGTTGAGTGATGATTTTTATTTTTAAATGACTCCTACCCATAAAAGGTGAAAACGTATAGTACATTTGGAACGTAGTTGGTGCGTATTTAAATAATTCGCAGCCTCTTTTCTTCATGATACTAAGTAAAGCGTTTCACGCATCCCGTAAGCAGAGTGCTGGTTTACAATGCATGACGAAGAGCAGCGATCACTTAAAAAGGTTCACACACATCCATGCCCAAAGGAGATGTTTCAGATTTCCTCTACCAATACTGGAGAATCAAGTGCTTTCGTCCTCTCAGTTCTTCCTGCATAAATTAATTTCTGTCATTTACCTTAGAAACTATGTGCAGTTTTTTTAACGGGACGAGACAAGAATCGTATTACAAATCTTTTATTGTACTATTATAATTACAGCTATTTTGCCTACTTCAGTTTAGGAGTACCCCTGTTTAAATGTCATTGGCTATTTACTCATGGATTCTTAGGGCATTATGAGTGTAGATGTACTAAAAAGTATATGTAGCCTAAGGAATAGAAAATTGCACATACCTTTTTCTGGGTGTTGTGGCTTTTCCTCAGTCTGCGATGTCGAAAACTGCAGAGTGTGTGTGTGGGGGGGGTAGGCAGTTTGATAGAATAAGTTAGAAAAACCCGGGTTTTTCTAACTTATTCTACCAAACTGCCTACCCCCCCCCCCCACACACACTCTGCAGTTTTCGACATCGCAGACTGAGGAAAAGCCACAACACCCAGAAAAAGGTATGTGCAATTTTCTATTCCTTAGGCTACATATACTTTTTAGTACATCTACACTCATAATGCCCTAAGAATCCATGAGTAAATAGCCAATGACATTTAAACAGGGGTACTCCTAAACTGAAGCAGGCAAAATAGCTGTAATTATAATAGTTTATAAAGAGGAGTAACATGGGAGTTTTCCCAGAAATAATATACATCTTTTATTGTACTTTTAGTTAAGTCTTGAAGAATTTTCCATAACAATTGCTTTGAACTCATACTCGTGAAATGAGGATAACTTCGTGAATTTCAAAATGAAGGGCATGCGAAAATATTTCTTCTCTTTTTATTCACTTCCCTCAACATCTTTATTTGAGTCTCACCTGGTAAAAACCCTTTTTAGTGGTGCAAACACAACTCTATCATAGTTCTTTCATTCCCCAAAAAAACAGGGAGTACTTTTTCTCTAATGTGCAGTACTTCATAACTGCTAACACTGTTATACATACCAAAGAAAATCCATCTTGAATGAACTTTGATTACGGCTCACATGTTTTGGGTTGATGATCCCAAAATTCTTTGATAGCATCAAAGAATTCTTAATGCTATCAAATTAAAGGCAATTTAATTAATTAGCGATCTCTTTCTCAAAACGTCGCTCTCCAAAGCCTCTGGGTTTCTCTGCGATATGCTTTTCCATGAACTCTGTTCTCAACTCTTCACCAGCATCATTCTTCCTCTTTCTCGCAACACTGTATTAACAAGAGCAGCCACCGTCCAACATCCGTTTATCGTTCAGCTCCAAACGTATCAAAGCAACTTCGCATTTTTCATTATGTTCTTCAAACAGCTTTCCTCACTATATCGTCCGCAAGACTACGACACCTTCAGCTGTCTGAGAAAGACGTCAGAGTAGGTCTTCTTTTGTTGATCTCTCTGTTTTTCACACACACACACACACACACACACACACACACACACACACACACACACACACACACACACACACACACACACACACACACACACACACACACACACACACACACACACAAAAGAAGACCTACTCTAAATAAATAAACAATCAACTCTGATGCTTTTATTTTATTTCATTATTTTATGTCTGCTTACTTTGTGTATTCTCTGGCAGGTTTTCTATTTTTCGTTGCACTGACACACCTGTTATCAGACTGGACATCATGATCTCTCTCTCTCTCTCTCTCTATTCTACAAGATGCGGATTCAGATATCATTTTGATATGAATCTTTGTAAATATATTAGTTGATGGACGAATTTCATCACCAAGAGAAATAGCCACCCTGTTCACTGGAGGCCAGAAACTTTAAGGGTTAGTCTGTAGACTAAAATTACCAGTTTTGTTATTCGTCTACCCAATATGTTAATACGGCCTTAGTTTGTAAATTTTAGGGAATATTCTCAAAAACATCTCTGCTGTTATCGCTGCTTTAATTCCAATAATTCATTTCCCCATCAGAATAAAGAAAATCACTACCATTCTCTTCAGTTCTCCTCTTGGTCGCTTACACCACCAACGTGGCCTGATTTCCTTCCGTGAAACGCCTTTATTAGCCACTTTAGGCTGTGTGTGTCCTTTGACAATACAATGGTGCCTCCTAGGACGATCTTAATTTTTACTTCGCTAATTTCTGCATTTAATTGTCTTGATCCTAATACTTGACCCGACTGAAACACTAAATTATTTTAATTTGCTTGGATGAACGTCTTCATATTTAATTTTATTCAAAATCACTACCCAACACTTTCAAGGATTTCTAACCAGTATTCCAACGCAGACCAATCATGCCACTCTCAGACGCTTTTACTACTACTATACCTCGCAACAGCTGAAAAAGAAATCTGACTATGTAAAGGTCACGTGCAGAAAACACTCTTCCTACGTTAATGATAATTTGTTTTTCTTGCCTACACATTTTTGTTTTGCTGCCTCTCGCATCCAACCAGCAACTTTATAACTTCACGCAACAACAAAACTGATATTCCTGCATAATCACTCGCTCTTTACCGAGTCCTTCTTCCCGCTGATGGCGTGGGAAGGAGGGACAAAGACAAAGAGAGAGAGAGAGAGAGAGAGAGAGAGAGAGAGAGAGAGAGAGAGTGAGCACTTTCTTTTATCCAGAGAAAAACGTTGCATGTATGGGAAAATATGTCTCACGCTATTCTTCCAATTCTTCCATTTTTGAACATTTACAGTAAGATTAAGTATATAATATCAGTAAAATGTTACTGGATGAACTCCCAGAACTGATATTAACAAACAAACTGATTATTCTTTTACCATTTAAAATTAAAGAAAAATAAAATGAAATAAAATAAAACAAAATGTACATAGCAAAGTTATTCCAGATTCGGTGGTAATTACTTCTCAAGAATGAAAACATTCTCATAAGGAATGCAAATAACTTTATAAACTAATGAGGAACTTACAGCTTTCTATGGTGATGGGACACGTCTGACTGTCGAAGGGGTAATTCCAGAGATCCATCGTGCATGATAGCTTCACAGACACTCTGTTGGAAAGAAAATTCATTCCTTCAGACGCAGTGCTTAATATGGAGAGTCATTCTAACAGTTACTCAGTTAAATCTATTACATTTTTCAATTAATGTTGTATTGTATGCGCAGTAAAATATACGAATATTATTTATTCGTATATACGAATATATACAGTATATTACGAATAAATATACGAATATATATATTACGAATAAATATACGAATATATATATATTACGAATAAATATACGAATATATATATTACGAATAAATATACGAATATATATATTACGAATAAATATACGAATATATATATATTACGAATAAATATACGAATATATATATATTACGAATAAATATACGAATATATATATTACGAATAAATATACGAATATATATATTACGAATAAATATACGAATATATATATTACTGAAAAAAACCCGGGTTTTCTAATTTAATTCTCCCAAATTGCCTACCCCCCCCCCACACACACACTCAGTTGTTTTTCGACATCGCAGAAAGAAGAAAAGCTGCAACACCCAGAAAAAGGTATGTGTAAATTTCTCTTCCTTATGCTACATATACTTTTTGGTACATTTACATATACAATGCCCTAAGCATCCGTGAGTAAATAGCCAATGACCTTTAAACAGGGGCACTCCTAAACTGAAGCAGGCAAAATAGCCGTAATTATAATAACTAATATTATTGTTAAGGAGATGGCAACAAGGTTCTATAAACAAACTTCGCACGATTTTGGAATATTTAATCGTGGTGTGCGTTATGGGTTTGTTTTGGGGCCGTTTCTGTTTCACTTGTATGTTAGTGGCATTGGATACAGTTTGAATGGGGATATTCAGTTGTCTGCAGATGATGCAAATTTGGGAAGAACTGTGAGGAGTAAAGCAGATATAACTTTCCAAGAGGACATGAATAGACTGGGTGAATACACGTGTGGGAATGCCGATTCAATGCAACAAAATGTATGGTTTTAAAATTCCGGTCGTATAGATGGAATGCTGAGTATGCAGTTGTTCGGGAGAGGAAGTATCTACAGTGATGGCGAACAAGGACCTGAAATTTTGGAGACGCGTTGCTGCTAAAAGTGAAAGAGCAGTGAATTATGGTAATGTTGCTGAGGATACACGTGTAAAAGTAAAGATGTTTTGGTTCTGCTGTTTATGGCTTTGATCAGGCCGCATATATTGTAGATTGCTGCGCACTGATTTGGTCATCTCGTTTTTAAAAGGGTCCAGAGATTATTGACTAAGGTGGTTGCTGATCTCTGGGTTGTAGGGTATAAAGACAGACTGAGGAAAGACAATTTACAGATAATACTGGATAGGAGGAGGAGGAGAGATATGATTGAACGATACAAGTGGATAACAGCCTTATTACCAGATTAATGTGGAATAGGTTTTTGATAGCATGGCTGAGAGAAGGCGAAGATAAGAGGCCATCCCGGAAGTTGTATAAGGAAGGTGTAAATAAGAGACAGAATGAGAAGTAGAGTTTCTTTTTTTTTTGCATGGAAAATGGTAGGTGGTTGGAACGCATGGTTTCAGAGTATGGCGAGTGCAGAGATGGTGAATATTTTTAAGGCATGATATGAAGAGCTGCGTGTGTGTGTGTAATACACGGGATCCTCTCAGAAGGAGATTTTGAACTCTATGGATGTGTGATGATGATAATAATAATTACAAGAGTAGGTCTGAAATATCATATAGTCATCACGTGCCGTCTTATGAGTAGGGTTATTGGCATAGGTTTCATCTCATCGAGTATACTATTGGTTCATCAAGATTCATCTTTTGGGGCTGCAGCAGCCATAAATATGCTTTGTCCCACAGTGCGCATAACTTTGCACTAGCTGAGATGGAATCCATCCAGAAGAAAGGTTTCACTTTTATTTCTCCTTGTTCTCACCACCAGGTATTGGGATTATATGGGAATGAAGGTTTGGGGAATGTGGAGAATATCTGCTGGTATATGCAGTATGATGATTAGATTTATTGGATTCTTCACAGCTGTTAGATGAGTCAGTATACATTTATATTTCCGAGATGTATGTATAAAATGCATGCCATAAGCATCGACAATTACAAAGAGCATGATTTAACTTGTAATTTCCCTTCAAATATTTTGTGCTCTTCTTTACCATTTCTCTGTCAGTTTTCAGTACAGTAAAAGCAACCCTTATTCATATGTTCTTTCCATGATGCATACTTAGATAAACAACAGAAGACACTTCTTGAAAATGGGTCGACTCTATTGATATTATTGTTTCCCAGAAAAGTTTCTGCTTATCATTCGCAATTAGGGATAGAAAGAATAGTGGAAATATAAGAATAGTTCTTATCCATTTCATCATTATTTCCTGTTTTGATAGAGTTAAGGAGAGAACGTTACGTGTATTTCTCTGAAATTTCGCCTATTTCATTATTTATTTCCCTTTATTTTTTTTTTCCTGAAGCAAAATATTTTTAAAAGTGATCTTGCAGCTGGAAGGATATGGATGACGTAAATACGATTTTTATATTCAAAGAGTAACTTGAATCAAATGCGGCATACTTGTGTCATCCAGGATCCTGCTACTGAATGAGCTGCATGGAAATATAAAATCATTTTCTTAAAGCAGTGAACCCTATAAAATCTAAAATGCTTTTTTACACGGAATAACAATAACATAAATAAGGGAAACACTGGATCCGGTTATGAAAGGTTTATGCTGTGAAATAGTAGAGAATCGACATCCATCTTTTTTGAACCCAACAACTGCAAATGCGGTCAAATTTTTGGGAGGCAGCTTCACCCACAGCGTAACGAAAATTTCTCACTCCTATTGATTTAGATCGAAATGTAATACCTGTCCATTCACTTTACTGATTGTATGATTTCTCCATTGTATTAAGCAAATAAATTCTTTTTACTTAAATAAAGAGCCAAAAGCTTCATTTCGGCGATGCAAAATTATATAAATTAAGTGGATATTAAATCAAACATCATTACAAAGCCGAATACACAAACTATAAAAGTTTCTTGCGAAAGATGACCAGAGAGCTTGCGGGAATACACTCGCCGCCATACTACGACTTGCCCTAGCCGAACCTTATAGGAGTGAAGTACGGTCAAAGCGCCCTACATTCGCCTCCTATTGGTTCATTTCAATAAGGTTTCACTAGTCTGACAGCTATTTCAAACTCATTGGTTTTCGTCAGAGACCAGACATAGAGAGCAAAAATGTTCACTACTAAGGAACTTGAAGTGTCGAGGAGGAGTATTTTCCGTAAGCGAACTCTCGGTCGGTGCGGTATTCCGATCTTAAGACACAATGGCAAGATACTATACAAGCAGTTCAGTCTATTTGAAATCTGTGATGTAGCATTTTGTAGCCACTTTCACATTCATCATTTCCGCCGCGTGTGTTGTTTCATGATGTGAACTTCCACTTAACGAATGAAAGAGAATTCAACCCACCTGACACTGTAGAGAATGTCACCGTTGGGCAAAATTCGAAGGAATCTGTTGGGCACCATGACCGTGTGTAATTTCCCTTCCCTCTCGTTCGTGAAGAAGAGGTCGGGAGTCCAAATCCGTGTCGGATCGAGCAAGGAGAGGCTTTTGATCTGTCCGTTTAGATTATCGTAAACCAGTCGTTCATCATTCCAGAACTGACGGAAGAAAAATTGCACGTTGAACTCCTACAAAAGATGAAGAAGTTAGGAACTTAATAAGTCTCTGCCAAGCTATTTTTATTCAAATACCAAAAGTCTGTGTATTTAAAGAAAATTGATGTCGTTAACAATCAATGATGAACTTAGACCTTGAACGAGAGAAAAGTAACCTTCTGTGCTCCGAAAATGCCTTGTTCAGCATTGATTGCCAGTCGACTACATACACTGATCAGCCGCAGAACGTTCACTCACCATCTTTTTACCGTTCACCGAGTGGACGTCAAGGATGAACATGTTGACTTGCAGATGGGTAGCACCAACTGAAAGAGAAAAACAAAATTCTCCTTTCAGAGAGGAGTACAAAACGAACATTTAAATTATGAGGGTTCAAAGAATATTCTTATAGACATGCACGCTCATTGCAACTGCCTCATTAACTCATGTGTGCGTGTTCTGCACGTGGCACTATTTAACAAAACGATAATTCTTTACACTTCCTTTCATTAGTCTTCATTTCCTGCTTTCGCATTCGCCGTGTTTTGTTCTCTTTCTCTGCAGCAATCTCACAAACGGGTAACAAATTTTTATATTGCGCTGATTATGACCACGTGCCTAATGTGTAATGCTGGGTGGATTAATACTCTTGGTTTTGGATGACATGCCAAAATTCCAAAATGGAGCAGAATGCAACCTCTACATATCTCACGTTCGCGAGCATTCCTTACGTGGGTTCTAGGAAAATTCGCAGCAAACATTTTCGCAGTAAGACATTTTTTATTCATTTTTGTAAATAATCAATGAATGATAAAGGGTATTATAAATTCATTAAAAAGGCAAATCTTTATTAATGTGAATGCCAGTGATACATAACGTAATGAAATCAAAAGGCGGATGGTCGGTCAGATGAGTGCCGATGCGCTGCCCTTAAACAAAAACACGATTGTTATCTGATGCCTATACGATCAACAGCTACAAAATGCCGGCTCGGGCGTCGCCCGGATAAACAAGGCCCGCGATAACAATCGAGCGATCGGGGTTGGATCGAAAAGTGAGATACCGAAAGGAAACAGAAACTGAAACTAACAGAACTGTTCTCAGTAGGAACGTGGAATGTGCGGACACTCTGGATGTCAGGATAACTAAAACTACTTCGCGAGGAAATGAAGAGATATCGGTGGGATATACTAGGACTGGCGGAGATGCGATGGACGTCATCAGGAGAGATAAATGGATGAGAAGTCATATGGTCAGGACATGACACCATGCACTAAGCAGGAGTTGAATTCCTTCCTAACAAAAGAGCTAGAAAGGCGCTGTTAGGCTACAAACCAGTAAATGAACGAATCATAGTAGCAAGATTTCAGGCAAAGCCATACAACATATCAATAGTCCAGATCTATGCACCCACATCTGACAGCACAGATGAGGATATTGACTTATTCTACAAAGATCTGACAGAGACAATAGAAACAATACCAAAGCAAGATGTACTAATTATTGAAGGAGATTGGAATGCCAAAGTTGGAATAGATAATGATGGTTGGGAAAGAGTCATGGGAAAATATGGTTTCGGAGAAAGAAATGAACGAGGTGAAAAATTGTTAGAATTTGTTGTGGACCACGATATGATGATCTATAACACAATATTTCCAACAAAAGGAGTGTAGAAAATGGACGTAGCGATCAAATGAGGGGAAAACTAAGAACGTGATTGATGTAATTATGATTAAAAGAAGATGGATAACATCTGTATAGCAATGTCGAACTTTTCAAGGAGCGGATCTAGACTGGGACCATAGTTTAGTGATCGTAAACATCAAGTTGGAATTAAAAAGAAAATATAAACCCCATCATCAGAAACGAAAAGATAGAGCAAGAAGATATTTTTGACAAAAGATGTTTATCAAAAGAAGGTACAGAACAATGTTAGAGCAGAAACGTAAAAGTGCGGACAAAGAAAAAAAATCGAATCTAAGAGTGAAAGGAGTAACGAAGGCGATAGAAGATGCAGTTACAGAAACATTACCAGAATAAGAAAAGGTCAAAAAGAAATGGATTAGACAAGAAACACTGAAGTTAGTACAGGAGAAAAGAATGTTGAAGATAAAAAGATATAGATCCGAACAAATAGAAGAGCAGTACAGAAGAAAGTGTAATGAGGTGAAAAAGCAGTCAGACTGGGTAAAATGAAATGTTTAGAAGTGTCTAATGGTAACATTAATAGCATTGTACATTAATATTAATATTGGACAAATAACATTAATAGAAGGTGGCAACCAAAACAGACCACAATTAAAGATGAAAAAGGCAAAGTATTGATGAATAAAGATAAAATTCTACAGCGATGGGCAAGAAACTGTTGTGAGTTACATGAAGAACTAGATTTAGATAGCGTTGGGAAACTGCCTGAAGAATTGAAGCAGATATCACCACCAGGTAATGAGCATGATATGGACATTTTAAGAGGAAAGGTAGAAAAAGCAATAGGACGGCTAAAACACACCAAGAGTCCTGGTAACGAAAACATCACTGCAGAAATGATTAAATAAGGTGGCGAAAGTATGGTTAGAGAAATGCACCAACTATGTAATATGGGATGGAAAGAAGGGAAAATGCCAGAGGAGTGGTTGAGATTGATATTAGTGACAATATACAAGAAAGGGAAAAAGCTAGAATGCAAAAAGTATGGAACAATTTCCTTGACAAGTCACCTTGGTAAAGCGATGATAGTGATAATGACAGAAAGATTGAGAACACAATTGGAAGCATACTTTGCAGACGAGCAAGCGGGATTTATGAAGGATAGAACTACAATTCAACAGATTTTGACAATTTGGTTAATAGCACAGAAAGCTAGGAGAGAAAACAAAAACATATATACTTGCTTTGTTGATTTTCAGAAGATATTTGACAGTATTGACCAGAAAGTGACATTAGCAGTGATAGAATCCTACGGAACAAATAAAAAACTAATAGCTATATTAAAAGATGTTTATAAGAATGCAGTTGCAGCAGTTAGAATAGGTGATGATTTGGGGAAATGGCTTAGAACAAGCATAGGTTCTAGACAGGGGGACCCAATATCACCAAGAATTTTTATCGCACATTTAGAAAGAGCAATGGATAAAATGAAGAAAGATGTAAAAGGAATATCAGTACATGGGATGAAAATTAACAATCTGAGATTTGCGGATGACATTGTTATTATTGAAGAAGACGAAAGAGAACTACAAAAAACACTGAAACTGTTAAATGAGGAAGGGAAGAGATTTGGACTTGTTATGAACTTGGAAAAAACAAAGACAATGGTATTTGGTGAGAAGAACACGAAACAAAAGATACAAGTGGATGGAATTCATAAAACAAAATGTAGAACAATTCACACATTTGGGAAGTAAAATGACGTGTGATATTTACTGTAAAAAAGAAATAAAGATCAGGATTGCAAAAGGAAGAAGAAGAATTTGAAGGCCATGGATAACATTTGGAAAAGTAAGGTGATCAGCCTGCAAACAAAACTAAGAGTACTGGAAACATTGGTAATAAATAAGTAATCAAGAAAAAGAATTTTGGCATTGAAAAGAACTTGTTACGGGAAGATTCTAAGAATAGGATGGGTACAGAAAATCACCAGTGAAGAGCTCAATCAGAAGATACAACCAAAAGAGAATCTAATGCAGAAGATTATAAAACGGAAGCTGCAATTATTTGGACACATCTGTAGAATGAGTGAGGACAGGAAGATAAAGATATCCATGTTTGGTATTATAGATGGTAGGAACAGAAAAGGTAGACCATACAGAGAATAATCGCACATTTAGGCACACCAACGGGCAGTGAGCCCATGGTTCATGATGATGATGATGATTAAAGCAAAAAAAAAAAGACGTGGAATGATAACACTTGCTATACTATATGTAGCCTAAATAACTAATAACATATACTTGGACTGCATTTAAAAGTACTCGCATGCCCAATCCTTATTATTTTCAAGGTTATCTCATCCACCTTTCGTACCAAACACTAAAATTCTCTCTTCATCATCTTTACTACTATCATATAATAAAAACTGCTTACTATTTCCTAGAAATTTATACTCATTTGGAATTATATATCCACTTCTTTCAGTTGGGATAGGGGATGCTTGGCCTTTCTTTTGCCTTCATCTAATATTACGACACAAATTTGCTAAAGATTACATCAGAGATGAAGGGAAGCACACACAAGCCGACTGTCAGTTAGAAAGCTTAATTTTAAAGATATTACCTTCCTCTAACTAGTTAGCCGATAAAGTCACCAGATAGTTTAAATTTTTACGGCGAAAACGTCTAACGGCGAAAATGTCTTACGGCAAAAGTGTTTATGGCGAAAATGCTTACGGCGAATTTTTTTGTCACATCTTAGGTGCTCGATTGCGTTGAAGGCGTTCACTTTCGCCAACTTCATGCAGCATAGCACAGAACCAACACTAAGTTCTTAATTAAAAACACGATTCCAATCCGTCCATCCATCTACAGAACGAAAGACGATTCTACTAAAGGGTGTTCCACTTTAATGTTTGTTGTTCAGTTGAGACAATGTTTTAACAATCTTAATAAAGCATCCACATTGTCTGTACAGTGAGGAAGAAGAGAAGAATGCAGACATTCATGCTAACAGTTGCCCTTTTATTTTTAATTACAGTGCCAGAAAAGTGCACGCGAACATAAAACAATGAGCAGTTACTAAGTGTATCTCTACTTACCTGGTCGGATTTTCTTGTCGTATCTTTCTGGTTTCAGTAAGTTTTCGATGATCGTATTCTCTAAAGTTGCTTCGACGTCTTTGGTCCTGCACAAACATACATGTGAGTAAGGAATCTGATAAATAATAAAGCGCAAACATTACACAAATAAATTGCGGAAAATGAGTTTTTGCATTTTGTGATATAATGTTTGATCGAGCATGGTATTCCTGATATTTTAGTGTCTTTTACATTCTTTTCTTTTCCCCCTATCCTTTGCGATTCCTGCCAAAAAATACGAAATAAAGGTATGTAAAAATTCGATGTAGTTTAAAAATATCAAAGCGCTTTACATCGATTTTTTACGTAGGTCAAGTCCCATGAGAATGTTATAAAAATAACTTGTTTGTCCCTGTATATTTTGTCATAGATATTTTTGTAAATAACCCTGTGGAAGTTAACTGTATATACTCCTTTAATAAGAATATTTCAGAGTGTTAAAAAATCAAGGCAATGTTTTGCCGCCGGAGCTGTATGTAATAGATCTACATGGCGGCATAAGAAAGGTTGTTTATAAACTTTGTGTGTATGTGAAAGGCTTACAAGCTCTGCACGTAAACACCTCCGAAGTCAGTCAGAAAGGTTCGAACAACTTTCCGATGGCCGGCAACTTACAATCAAAAGAAAGCGGGCCGAACTTGAAACTTAAGATAAAAGAATCATGCCGAATTCTTCGGGGGTTACAAACTTCCAGCGAGGTCTCAGAGAAGGATAATAAAAAGGGACAGAGCCAAGCATAGAGAGCTTCCCGGATCCAGAAGTTGCTAGAGAGAGTAGGCTGCCCGGTTCCAGTCGCCACCAAAGATGATGTTTCGAGACGCCAGAAGGCCTCCAGTCGCCAGAGAGCTTCCAGTCGTCTAGGCATTTCGGCGATCCCAAGCCAGAAGAGAAAAGCCGATGTAAATTCCCGAAGAATAGAGTTGGCGGCAGTTTCAGTTTTTGAAAGAGCTTCCAATCGCAGAGAAGAGAAAGGGATCCCATTTGAGAGTCAAAAGAGACAGTTGGCGGCAATTACAGTTTCTTAGAGGCGGGAGTTCAAGCTACTTGAGACGGAGTCGTCCAGGCATTTTCGGCGAGCCAAACCAGAGGAGAAAAGGCGATGTAAATTACCCGAAGCAGCTTCGCTCGGAAGTTTTTCTTTTCGCCGTGGGAGAACAACCTTTTGTCGGCCGCAGTCCACAGCCCACTATTTTCCCGTTGAGATATATATTACTGAAGCCAGACATTCCTGAGGAAGCTCAAGATCTGAGATGAAAGAAATGCCATAAGACTGTAGTGAAAGACGTTTGACTGAATGTACAATGCCTAGTCTTTTGTAAGTTAAAACCTTTTGTATATTCCCTCTCATAGTAGGTTGTAGATGGACTTTTAAGAGATTGTTCAAGAGTAGTAAGAACTGTCATTACGAGAATCGATTGGCATATTGGAAGTTGATATACAATTTGTAAAGATAATTTACCAGAGAGTTAGCTAACCTCTTTGCAAGTAAACTAGAAGTTTAATAAGTTGAATTTGAAAGCGGAGAGTAAATAAGATTGTGAGTCAAAGAAGTTAATTAGTGTTAAAGTAAATAGGTTATAATTTATGCTAAAGAATTTCTATAGATGGATGGAGAAAGCAATCTCCCTAATGTTAAAATCCATGTATATTTCATAGTAATGTAAATAAATTTGTTTTGTTCTTTTTGTTAAAGGAGAGCTGCCTGTTTGTTTATTTTTACAACTGCACTGTTCCTAAATAAATCGAACTTGTGAGCGGGAAACTAAGTGATATAGCCGAAGCGTAAAGTTAAGTAAAAGAATAGACCATGAAGCGTAAAGTTAAGTAAAAGAATAGACCATGACTGTCCGTGTAAAGCTTTATCGAAGGAATTTGTGTTAGAGAGAGAAATCCGCCGGCCGTATTATTGAGTTTTATGCTAATTAAATGATATTAGTGGCGCAGTCTAAATTAATTAAATTTTCTAGTATCTCAGGCATAAGACTCGTAGTGCGAAAGGTAGATAAATATAATACGTAATAATATAAGCAAGAAAAATTCAGAGAGAGAAAGCGCGCACAGCTGAATTAGGATAACGGCATATAAAGATATAGATAATATAGAAAGTACAGAGCAAAAGGCATTACAAGTAATAAATAAATAATAACATATTATTACAATGGCGCAGCATTCGTTTACAATAGCGCAGTAGCGACAGGATAGAAAAGATATTACAGTTAGGTTAGCACACTCACTTACCATCCTGTTTGTAAGATGACCAGTAAGAGAATTGCACACAGATTGAGACACACCGGGAGGGACGACATGTACGGCGTTATTCGTTATCCGAAAGTCACCTGCAATGAAATCGAAAGCAAATCTTTGCATTAAACACTCTTTGACTACTTGATTTGTTGCGATAATCAAAAATAATTTAATAAAAATAAACATAAATCAATGGAGGACTTCTTCAGTCCATGTTGCGAAAACTAGAGAGGAATCTAATCTGTATAAGGGAACTCAAATCACGGAATCTCCCTGAACTATTCAAGCCAATAAAGATTTGCTTCTCTTAATATTCTCGAACTGTTTGCTTTTCAAATGTAAGCATCGGAAAAACGTCACTTCTGTTTCTGTTAAGCTACATCGGAGTTCGTGGGTATACCCTTAGAATATATGTGCTAACCTCCTAGAGAGCACAAGAAGCAAATAAAAAACCTTCATCTTCATCTCCTGTGCTCTCTCTCTCTCTTCTCTCTCTCTCTCTCTCTCTCTCTCTCTCTCAGTTTTGAAGGCTTTCAGTTGGAATCAGCTGCTAAAAAATTTCTGTGTTCTGAAAAATTTTAGTCCTGATTCCAGTTTCACCAGTGAATGACGTTCATCTTCAACTTTCTTTTCATTCGGTAATTTTCCGTCAACTCCCTTTTTTGTTCTGCTCTAACAAAAAACATCTTTTCTGGTGCTTGCATTTGTTCTAATTCAGTTAGGATATTTTGCGTCGAGAAACTATTTTAATATTTTTTATCCTTGTTCTGAACTAGGTGTTGTTTCCTGCTCGTGTGTGATAATATAAATTAAAGTAATTTAAGAAGTTCGGTTTTTATTTTCACACAGTTTTTTTTCTCTTTTTGGTTCTGTTATTTATTAAGTGATACGAACGCAGCTTCTTGAAAAGTTTCTTCTATGTGAACATTGCGGGTACTCTTAAACCTAATAAGCATTTCATTTAATCTTATTTTTTTCTCTTTCTCTCTCTATTCCACTTCAGTATTCCTGAATATATTGAGACGCCGACGAATACACGAAAAGGGCGATGCAAACAAGCATCAGAGGATCTGATCCTCTGCTGACTGCTAGCTGTTCAAACCAGCTGGAATCAAACAACTTATAAATTACGAATATGTGAGCTTCTGAGCGGCGTGTCTTTTACGTTGCGAAACACTGGGATGAAATATTATGCCCTCATTTTTGCCTGCTTGTTATGAAACGACAACAAGTATCTTTAGTATCCGTCGTTTTCTTGGAATGTCATCGTTATCACCTTCGCCATACGTTACACACTACTAAGAACGAGTACCTTATTTATGCCATGCGAGTGCTACTTTTAATATGACTACGCACATACGATAGCCGAAAGTCTACCCCGGGTCAATTAATTTCTTTTGATTGCGTTTAGTACTTTACGCGAAAGCCTTCGAGTACTTTTAGGCAATCCTTTATCGAAAAGGAATTTTTATTATTTTTTAAAATATTCTCACAGTCTTGTCTAATGAATATCATATCATGCAACTGCTAATTTTTTTGATGTGGTGACATTACGGATGTCTCCAATTTGACACTGCAGAATATGACATATCTCTGTATGATGAAGAAAAAATCAGTCTGTACGATATTTATAGAAGCGAAGGAGAATTGCTATAAAGAAGGAGGATATTTGTAAATAATTCTACTAGTTAGATTGAGTATTCGACGTTTATTCTGAAAAATGAGTACTCCATTAGTTGTTGTATAAGAAGAATTCTCGCTAATACTTAGTTCTTTTAAGTTTATGATATTTGAGAACACTCCAAAAGACTGCGTTTCTTTTTGTTCTCTCCCTTTCATACATAACCGCATCAAATGATCCTGATGGACAGCAGAATTGCTTCAAGAATTTTAAGCGAGATGCCATTTGTTTTTTCAGATGAATATGAGTGATCGATATGTCACTCATTAGATTTCGGTGAATGCTGTGGCCTTTTTCAGTTGTTTATTTTCACGAATTTTTACGAAACAAAATCGAGTATCGACTGATAAACACACCTCTAACATTCCTTGATCGGAAAGTCAGGCTCGCGAGAGTTACTATGCGAAGAAGGAAATAAAATGAAAATGTTACCTTAACATCAAATGCAAGGTGCGACTTGATTTCGCGCGGATGACACGTTACTATGAATCATAAATTGAGAGATGAATTCGCATGACTGCGAGAATTTTGTTGTGAAGCAGCTGTTGCTTATCGAATACTTCCCACGCCGTCTTCTTGTTCGTGAGGAACTATTTCTGGAAAAATGCAACTCCCAACTCCTCTTTTATGATGCGGACAATAACCAAAACATCTGAAATATCGTGGTGTGTTTGAAAGCAGTCAAACGTTTATCATCCGAATCAAGATTTCTCTTTGAAGCGGGGGTCGAAATCGGTGCCTCATGTAAATGAATAAGAAATCCAAAACAACATTTTGGATTTCTTATTCCTACACTCCAGATTATTTTTTCGTACAAACGCAATGCTTCGGATTCACATAGCATTTGCTTTTGCTTCTCAATCCTTTTTTATTTCATGGCTTGACATTCGTACTTCACACATTGTTCCACATAATAAATTACATTCCCTATTAACTCAGAGGCCATGGGAAAATGGAAAATATCAAGTTTGTTGATGACATTTTTTGGAAAGTTTTACGTTCAAAATTCTTTGATCTCGCGAGCAATCTTTACGGGACTTTTCAAATAAAGATCTGTGAGTTTATCTTATATGTGGGTTTTCTCTCTAAACTTTTATGCACTAAACTGTCCAGAACACATTTGCAATTCAGAAAATGATCCATAGGCCTAATGATGTAATTTCTTTGGTTTCCCCCATTTTCAATTTAACTCTTTCTTTATCTCTTAATTGCTTTCGGTAAAATAGTTTGCAAATAAACAGTAATGAAGTCAGAAACCGATGACGACGTCTCTTGTTAACTGCGTATTTTATTTGGCCTGCATGTTTTGTGGGAATTTTTTTATTCCACAAAACTGGGAAGGGAACGAAGATGTAAATCGAAGAACACTTTCGCGATGTAATCTGCCAGAACAAAACGCCAGTGAGAATTCCGCGATGAGGAACTGGGGACTCAGACAGGAAACAATCAGCGACTTTCGTAAAATATCATCATTCCTACTTCACACTTAGAATTCAAACGTTCTTATAAAGATTCCGTTGTGTCCCAGATGGTATTCGATCTGAAAGTGTTCACGCGGACACGGAATTAAATTATATTTAAATTTAAGCAGCACAAATATTTGCCAACGCGCAATGTATTTCTGTGCTGAATATATAAAAATTATAAAAAAATCCTTCGTTTTCAGAGCATCTTTGGAATCCCCCCCCCCGCCACTGACTCACTCCTAATCAAAGGAAAGTTTGTCGAATGGATGTCAGTACCGCAATTTGCCTAGAAATTAAATGTTTCATATTTCATCCTTGGCAAACCGAAAAAGACGAAATTTCTAGTTTCCTAATTAGTGCATTTTAAAGGCAGGCAAACAGTAGTAATTAAGCGGCGTTAATTAGATCCTACATAAAGGGCGTAAGAAGTGATGGCACAAGGAATTCATTCAACAATTCAGTTCTTTCGACCGCCTTCTGCTTGTTAGGAGTGACAAACTAGAAACAATGATGGGAAAAAAGACATCCATCGGTAATAAATAAGAAATTTTAGTAGTTGGCTTTCTGAAGAAAATTACAGCAAGTAGCTCATTCCTCTTTTCTCCTTTATCCGCTCTTACGGTAAATGCGGATGATATGCTCCTTCTTATCATAAGTGAAGTGTTCTCCAAGACATGTCCAGCGCGCTCACAAGTCCAAATATATTTCCTGTACGTAACTTACAGCCTTTTAATAGCCCTGCAAGTTGGCTTTAAGAGGGACTTGTAACAGCTGTTAAAAATAGTTTGACTGCTCGTCCTACGGAGATAAAAATAACAGCTTTGGGAAGAAACGTAAGCTCGATGTATTTCCACTACCACATAGTACAATTTGATACCTAGTTCACGATTTTCTCACTTTATATCTCAATTAACAATTTAAAGATCACTAAGACTTCTTCACAACAGCTGTTTTATTATTACTTGTTTATATACGTTGTCCAAAAGGAAAAATGTTAGATAAACGATAAACTGATTCAATCTAAAGCCGGCCTGGTTGGCCGAGTGTTTAGTATCCTCTGTCCAGCCAAACGGCCGAGGGTTCGAATCCCGACATGGATGTTTGTGATTGTCTGTGAAAATACTAGTGGTGGTTTTTTGTAATAATAATAATAAACCACATTCGTGCTTTATTATTATTATTACAAAACACCTCCAGGTAGTTCAATGACTGGTCGAGGGAGGGCGCCTGCTGCATAACTCTCTGTCTCGACCACTCAATCCACCAACTACAACTTCTTCTTTCATTACCTACACCAAAGTTGTAGTTGGTGGATTGAGTGCTGGAGACAGAGAGTTGTGGAGTAGGTGCCTTCCCTCGATGAGTCATTGGACTCCCTGGAGGCGCTATATAATAAAAAAAATAATAATAAACCACGAATTTGAAGTCCCATGGCATGCCTTAGCTGCCATGACGCAAAGACCGGAGGTGATTGTTGGCGACATGGTAATCCAGTATGCTCAAATGTAATTTATTTTTCAAATGCCAGATGTAATTTATTACAAGTCCTTGGTTTCGGTTGATAGATCGTTGTAAGATGTTGCGAGATTTGTTTAGAAGGGTGGAGTAAAAGTTTTATTTCGAATGCAGCGTATGGGGAATGGTTGATCAGAGCAGGTCTTTATTTTCTTATGATCTTGAAAAGAGAACAATGATAACATCGGAATAACTTTCAAACCACTTTAAACCCTTGCAGCCTTCTCAGGTCGCCTAAGGACGGCATCCCGTTTAATAAACCCCGATGATAAATTAAATATCACGGTTAAGTGATCTGGATTTGAGATGAAAGACAAGGAAGGAATTGAATATATTAGGAAAAATAAAGATACGTTCTAGTCCAGTATACGTCAACTTCTGTAGAAGCAAACGATTATTCCAGACCCCTGAAAGAATCCATTACGGTTATCCATTCGAACTTTTCTTTGAATAGATATCAAGAAGGTTTATTAAATGACCTCTGGAAATCTTTCATTGAGCCTCTCACCATCTCGGATTTCAGTTTGACCAACGATCACCTCCAGTCTTTGCTTGATCAAAGCTAACGCTTGGTACGCAGCTTCACATTCGTATTTCAGGCTGAATCAATTTATCTTCTTTTAATGTTTGGACAACTTTCTTGTTTTATAAATAAACGACCACTACTATAAATAATATTAAAATCCTTAAATCGATATTATGTTTTGTATTATATTAAAGTTCTCTCAAATAACAACAGCCATGCCATTCGAGCTTAACGTTTACCATGCATTGCTGAAAATGGCATGCCAACCAAAATGTCTTTGATCTCTCTAATAATTTTTTCCTTCAAAATACAGCACATATTGCTAATATTCACTTATGTGAGTCAGCAGGTCTCTCACCGTTCTCACTATTTTCTCAAACAGTCTCTAAGATGAAGTCCCTGTTATTTCCCCTTCATTAACTTGGATCATCACCGTTTTGTGAAGATTTCTTCCACTCTCAACGGACTCCTAGCGTCGTGTTTATTTGTGCCACTGGAGTTATCTTCCAGTTGGATTTCGTTAAATACTTTCTTCATTCCAGTGCTATCTTTTATTTGCTCCCGATTTATAGTTTCTCCTATATTCTAGCTTTTTTCCTGCCTGATTTTTATGTACACTTTGCTATCTTCGACTTTTTTCCTCGTGCAGTCTAAAAAATCATAGAACTCCTCCTTCTGATTGAATTTTCCCATCGAATTACTTTCGTCCTTTTATTGTTTGAAACGAATTGCGAACATTTTATCCGAATAACACTAAACAAACGAGTATTACTCCAAGTATTCGTAAGCAAGAGAGAAAGAATCTTTGAAATCCCTTTCTAGGAAACACTTCATGGTCATTTTCAAATATTCGCGGTTTTATTCAGGGTGAAAAAAAAGTGAAATAGAATTTTTTTTTTCTTTATTAGTAAATTTTCGCTTCTAATATGCTGATTATAATTGGCTTCAAGGACTCAAACAATAAGTGTGAAGTTTTCTATTTGGCTGCTTAGCATTCAAAATCCTGAGTGACTGCTTTACTTCTTCGCATTTCGCATTTCACGTGTGATTCCAAGATGTTCCAAGATGTGCATTTATTTATTTCGTCCATTCTTTTTATTAAGTTTTTTGATATATTCGTTCCTCCAGTTGACTGACTGCAAATGTAAAATACAATACCCTGCGAAAATGTTCTTTCTTTCTTTCTTTTATATCTTCTGCTGCGTGTTCAAAATGAAGCAGATATATTAATTAATGACTTTATTCTATTCCCCCCCCCGCCCTCTCTCTCTCTCTCTCTCTCTCTCTCTAATGAGAAGAAGAATACTTGTTTGAATTTCGTATGTTGCTGTCGAATGCCACGGAGGAGTGATGACAGAGCGTGTGACCTTGGTCGCTTATTTCATTAATGTTCTGTGGAAGGAAGAGGCCCTAAATTATCTCTTTCCTTCCTTCCAATGCATTTTAAGCCCGACTTTATAGACGTACTGCGCATGCATCTCTGTTTAGGAATGTCTGAAGTGTCCTCGATTTAACCCACAAACAATCACTCGCCGGTTTCTGATGATTGCCAGCGAAATGCTTTTGACGGAATTTCGTTTTGCTCCGCCAGGAGGTGCCACCTTGTGTTTGTTAATTCCTCTGGATTATTGTAATGTTTCAGATTAACATTATCGCTAGTTTATTTATTTCCTTTCAACAAAAATATCCTGTTGGTTTCGAAGTAGGTGATAAATTGAAAAAAAAAAAAACTTTAATTCAATTACATTTACGTCGCACTTCCTTTACAGTTTTTTGTTTCTTTTATACAGTTGCTTCTTCGTTCAATCACTATTTCATCACACAGTATACTGCGTGAGAGTACTTACCTATCAGACGTTTATTATAACTACCTGAATCCAGTCTGTTTCTACTGCTTATTACTCTAATCTCACATGTATCAAACGGTGAATTTATGACGCGGAATTAAAAGTTTTTTTTTCAATGGTGCGTTTATTATTTAAGGTCATGAGAGTTGCCTCCTGTTTCCTGTCATTCCCTTTGGAAGCGTACCTAGCCCTGCAACTTGATAGCATGTTGTTGTTGCTTTTGTTCTTCAGGATAATACGGCCAAGGCAACTCTGAATTATTGCTGGTTTAGTTTCGTATGTTTTCCTGTTTTTGGGGAGGAAAAAAACCGAGTTTCTTCCTAGGAAGGAAAACCTGCCTGGTATCAACTGGCTTTCATTTGGAAACTAATGAAAGTTCGTTTCCGTCCTGAGAAGGATATGAAGGATTCAAATCCTTCTCTTAGACCAAACTAAAGGGATCGTCGAATGCGACTTAGCTGCACAGGCCAATCGATAACTCTCTCATGTAAACATATTCACAAGCATTTAATTTAAATTTGGCAAGGACATCCTGCAAGTAGTTTTTGCAATCTATGAAGAACTAACTGAGGTTCTATTAGGTAAAATAAAATAAAGAAAAGTGCAACATATCAGAACTAAAGTGACGAATATCAGTAGAACTTCTCTTTTCTTCACGTACTTCGGTACGCAGGTAGATATTGTTGAAGGCATGAGCCAAAGAATGGTGATGTATCTATTTTAATGGAGCAGTTCCTTTCTTGCCGTCATGTTCTCATCTGTTTGGTAAGTTCTCTCAGTGTATTTCGTTATCAACAGACCTCATTTCACTTTTGAATTTAGACACCATCAAACGTTTGAGTTCTCCACAGTGTTTCCTCTCCAAGCAAGGTTGTGCATCCCTACAGATTTAGCGCCAACTCTTTTCGACTGGAAGCGGAAAATCATCGTATTCATTCACATGTTCTGTTCTTTAAATCTGCCATTACGCCTTCTGGTTCTGATTAGGGAGTTTTGATTTCAAACGTGAGAGAAGAATTCTAATGTGGAGTGGATCGAAATTTAATGTAAGTGTTAGAGGAGTCCCATGTGTGAGAAGTAGGGTGTTTTTGAAGAAAGTGAACACTGGGATTAGAAGCTGAAGAGGATATTGATGGGATGCGAGTGGACAACGAAAGCAAACAGATTAAGGATGAAGTTGATCGAGATCTCAGTATTATAAAAGATATGCGAAGTGAGATCTGATCTTTCTTAGAGATATAAGATGTGTTTTGGTAATATTCAGGTTCACTTTCTTTACCAAACTGGAGAATGAGTGCAATAGCTTCAATATCTTTCACAACGATGGAAGACATTGAAGCTTCGATCATGAACTGTAATCAACGAAACTATGAATATGATTTGAAGTTAACGGGTGAAGATAATTAATGAGGAAGAAAGCGTACAGTCCAGGGATAGTCTATCAGTGGTATAGAAATCTAAAGAGGTGAAGTTATCCATCACAACAAGTAGTGAATAAGCAGAAAGGAAAGTGATGAACGAATAGCGAAGGACAGAAGGCAGATCATAAAAAGGCAGCAGCTGAGTAAGGAAATCTTTACAGTAATCCGCAGACCTAAAATTATCAAGACCACGCAACGTTCTATAAACTTTTCTATGGCTTGTGTCTGAAGACCTAGTTAATGTTGATAGCAGATCTGTCGTGAACTTAAAGCAGCAGAATTCCTAATAGCGTTCAGTAATTGATTAACCGTCGTCCAAGTGTTACAGAAATAAGCTGTTGATCACCTCTTTTTTTTTGCTTTTGAGGCGAAATATTAATGAGCAGTGAAATGATTTGCCAGTGGCTGTATTTTGTTTTATTTTTCGGCGATCTTGCATTTAGTCTTGATTCTATGCTGTTGGACAAAATAGATAACAAAACAAATGTCACCTTGAATACAGAAAAGAAGATCGCATTCATTCTGAAGCGTAAATTTGGCCACATTTGGGAGAACCATCTGTAATTGGGGATATTGGCAGACAGAATAATGATGATTTATCTTATGTCTTTCTGCAATAATTTTCTATGTTCGTCGATACAACAGTTGAAGTAGAAGAATGATGCTGGAAAGCTTTATCATTGAGGAGCTGTTACAATGGTCCTGAATGTGAGTTATGTGAAAGCCAGAAGCTGCCCATTGGTCTTGGTGAAGGACACTACGACTATTTGAACAGGAGGCAAGTGTTCCATTTGACTATTTTAAACTCTGGCTTGAGATTTTTAATAGATGCTTCAAGCAGCAGCTTATGCTGAGTAAAGGTCTGGTTTTAGACTCAAACGATTTGCGACATGTTGAATTTTTGCCTTGCAATGCTCTGACACACGTTGGAAGGAATTGTTTGCACAGTAGTCAATGGTTTAGTGTGGAATTGGAGAATAAAGGCTCTCATAGTAACAAGATTGTTTTTTTTGTTCTTTTGAGAGGAACAGGAATATATATATATATATATATATATATATATATATATATATATATATATATATATATGGTGATCAGCTTTTACTCGGTTGTTGTACATTTGAAAAAAATATAGATTTAATGACTATAAAACCGAGATAACATATAAAGATTTTAATGATAAATACTACTAGTTTCGGCATATAGCAGCCTTCTTCAGATATTTATAAAGGAAAGGAATACTAATAAACATTGAATTATCTAAACAAACTGGAAATTACAGGTACAAATAGATACCAATAGATATCTGCATAATCTTTCTCATCATTTTCCACCAAAAAACTTGGAACAATATCTACCTTAGGACACAGAGCACGTTCTCTCTTAAATGAACAAGATGAACTACAAAAAGAAATGAATCACCTCACTCTTATTTTTAAACAAAATGGGTACTCTGAAAAAACAATTAAGAAATTTCTTCTGAACCGTCCTAAGCAGTGCACAACAGAGACTATTAATTTTAAAGGTAGCATCTCCATTCCATACATTAGCACAGTCTCTAAGAAAATAGCTAAAGTCCTTAAAAAATATAATATCAGGACCTTCTTCACCACACTTCCAAAAATCCGCTCTCTAATCAGCCATCCAAAACCTACTCATCACAACCTTAAGTACCCTGGAGTATATAAATTGTGGTGTGATTGCAATATCCCATACTTTGGTCAAACTAATAAATCTATTGAACAACGCATAGAAGAGCATAAGAGAGACATCTCATACAAAAGATCTCATGCAACTGCATTATCCAGTCATGTTCTTTTTTCAAATAATCCTAATGAAGACCAACAAAGCCACTCTGTATGCTGGAATAGATCAGAAAATATTTTTCGCTGTGAAGATGAGTTTGAAAGCAAAATCGTAGAATCAAGGGAAATCCTACTGAACCCGGTCCACTTAAATAATAATTTAAGTTATAACATCCCAGATAGCCATGCTGCAGTTATTCAATATTGGCGTTCACGTGAACTTGCACGCACAATTGCAACAAACAATGGCACGCCAGTTGCAACAACTTGAAAAAATACAACGTTTTTATGTATCGATTATGTGAGGCAATTTGTACCTGTAATTTCGAGTTTGTTTAAATAATTCAATGTTTATTAGTATACCTTTCCTTTATAAATACCTGAAGAAGGCTGCTATATGCCGAAACTAGTAGTATTTATCATTATAATCTTTATTTGGTTTTATAGTCATTAAATCTATATATTTTTCACACACACACACACACACACACACACACACACACACACACACACACACACACACACACACACACACACACACACACACACACACACACACACACACACACACACACACACACACACACACACACACACACACACACACACACACACACACACACACACACACACACACACACACACACACACGATGGTGGTCTGAAAAGTTCTCAGCCTAACAATGAAGAAACGAATTTATAATTTCAAAATTATTTTTATTTTTCAAAATAATCTCCCGTAAGACTAATACATTTATTCCAGCGATGCTCCAGCGCCATCATTCAGTCCCTGTAATGGTTCTCAGTAAGATCTGCTAAATACCCCTCTAAAGCTGAAATCACCTCTTAATTCGAAGAAAAACGCTGACCAGCGAGGAAGAGTTTTAGTTTGGGGAAGAGATAAAAGTCAGAGGGAGCCAAATCTGGGGAATAGGGTGGATGTTCCAAAATTCATAGTGACGATCCCTTAATTTTCCCATTGCCAAAACACCTTCATGGACAGGTGCTTTGTCCTGATGAAAGATGATTTTTTTTCTTCTGCAATGCGGCTCTATTCTCACGAATCGAATTTTTTCATCTAGTCTGGTTAGAAATTGGAATAATATTCCCCGATTATTGTTTTACCCTTTTTAAGACAATTAATAAAAAATGCCTTTAGCATCTTAAAACACCTATGCCATGACCTTTCCTTCTGAAGAAACCGACTTTTCTTCTCTGGTGCTGAATAGCCAGCTTCTGTCCACTTTTGACTGCTGTTTGGATTCTAGTGTGTAATGGTGAATTCACGTCTCATCCACAGTAAAACATAGACGCACAAAATCAGTTTTATTCTTGTCAAAACGCTCCAAGCACTGTTCAGAGGTTTTATGTTAGTGCGTTTTTGATCTGCTGCGAGCAAGGAGGCACCCATCTTGCACAAAGCTTGTTCACTTGCAATTCATGCAAAAATAGCCTATACGTTCTTTTCAATGCCTATGGTCTGTTGAAGAGGATAAACAGAAGCAAGGGAAACTGGATCAGACATATTCTGAGAGGGAATGGAATCATCAAAGATGCCATCGAAGAAAAAATAGACTGAAAAAGACCCAGAGGAAGAGTAAGAAAAACAATGCTAGATGACATGCTGAATGAAGACAGGTACACAACCTTGAAAGAGAAGGCTCAGAACAGAAAAGAGTGGAAGGAAAGTTTCTGCTACTAAACGAAGAACCTGCTCAATTGCAGAATACTAAAGAAGAAGCCTCGGCAATTGCACGCAATTTGACTCGCCGGTCATCCGATATCATATCGTACATTTGATCAACGATTTCTGGTGTTGTTACACTTTTTGGAGGTTCTTCACGTGGATCAACTCCAAGACTGGTTGGCCACATTTAAACTCGGTAGCACATTTCGTAATTGTCGAAAACGAAGAAGAAGAAGAATGCCCATAAACTTTTATGAACTTGGAATGAATTTCTTTTGTCGTTAAACCTTCTTTTACAAAGAATCGTATATACTATATCGTACACTAATCAATGATTTCTGGTGTTGTTACACGTTTTGGACGTCCTTCAAGTAGTTCTTCTTCAAGGCCTATACAGCCGCGTTTAAACTCGGCAGGCCATTTCTTAATTGTCGAAAACTAAGGAGAAGAGTGCCCATAAACTTTGATGAGATATTCGAATGAATTTCTTTTGGCGTTAAACCTTCTTTTAGAAAAACTTTTATAGCCACACAATACTTAATTTTATCCATTTCAAGGGACACAGACAATATTTTTGCATCAGACAGCCGTATAAAACAAACGACTTGATAGAATAACTTGCAATTCCACATTGATGCTTATGACAGATGTACCAACTAAAACAAAAAAAAACATTAACGAAAATGTCGCCATCTATGGTCGAGGCCGAGAACGTTTCAGACCACCATTGTGTGCACTCACACACACACCAGTCTGTCTTAAAATGTATACACATTCAACAAAAGAAAAACCTCTATAAATATTGTAACACTAAATTTATACAGACATCAAGGGATGAATACAAGTTACTTTCGGCTTCTACAATTACACGAGGTGCTTAAAGTGGTTTCCATTAGCTCCATACACTAATTACTATGGCGAACTACTGCTTGGGCAACGTTGGACAAAGTGTCCGCTGAGATTGCTGCGCATGACGTTTCAATATCTTTCCGGATGGCCGCCAGTATAGCTGGTTTTCTACGATACACTACATCCTTTAGTGTCCCCCCCCCCCATAAGTAATAGTCCAATAGTGTTAACTCAACTGCACTTCTTCGTTTTCTCCATTATTCCTGCAAACTCTCATCGAGGTAAGCTCTTACGTCCCGGTGGTGGTGCGCCATCTTGTTGGAAGAGAAAATGATCAATCCCATAAAGTACATGAATGGCAGGTAAAATGGATGTGCGTAGCATGTCTAGGTATACACTTGACTAGTACAGTACCTTCAAAGAATAATGGTCCTATTAAACCCCTAGATGATCTACACCAGACATTGAACCTCGGTAAACTGACTGCCTTGTCCACATGACAAGGCGTGTTGGAGGTTGCGTGGCAAACACGCGCCTCAATTGTCGTTGAACGTCACCAACGTTCTCAAATTTGAAATACCACTTTAAAATGGTCTTGCGTTCCTCGAACGAAAATCGTTCCTCGTCCGTTTTGTTTGACTGTCCTGCCGGTTACGTGTTGATGTCGGTATTCATGCTAGTAACGACAACGTTTGAGAGAACATCATACTACACATAAATACTACTGTAATTCGACCCAACTTCGAAAAAAGTCCATAGATGACATCTACCTGTTAGAGTGTGTATACATTTTACATTTTTTGACGGACTTGGTTAAGAAGGGATTTAATGATATTGGAAGACTAATGAGATTTATCTACATTCTAGTTAGCAGATAACCAATTTGTGTTAGACGATTACTACCACTTAACCGATTGCAATCTTCTGGCCTGTTTGGTAGAGCGGTTAACTTAACAACCGGCTTCATAACTACTCCAAGAAAAGCTGTAGGTTCAATCCCACTGTGAATATTGATGATATACGCGTACTCGAGGGTATTAGATGAATTCATCGTCCGGAGTGTAACTACATTCTTCTTTATGTAGACCTAAAACGGCTTGTAAAAGTCCACTGTTTCTCTCTAAAACCGAATATTCAGATTGTTTAATCTTAGCTCACACTTATTCTTAATGCTAATTAGACTTTCATCATTGCAATCAAAAAAAAGAGAAGAAAAAGACACTTCAGCATCTCTTGTAGCCTGGTGTGTGAAATGAGAGGCAAAGAAGCCAATGGTTAGCACTTTCGAATTTTGAACATTGAAGTTTCCATGGAAGATTATCTCAATGTCTGGAGAAACAGACTGCATTATAATACAAGCCTTCATAAATAAATAATCAGAGGTCAGAGAAGTTATCGGAAGTCGGTGGGTTGTAAAAGTAGCAAAATACAACACGGACGCAACGAAAAGTTTCTAGTCAGAGGAAATCGCGAAGAGTGGAATTAATTGCTGGAAGGAAACGTGTGGATTAGGTTCTTGATATGAGTTTCAACTCAAGCATGATTGCAATTCTAATAAAGTTTAAACTTTCTTATAGTTGTACACGTGGACTTGATCCACCATCTCTCTCTCTCCCTCTCTCTCTCTCTCCTTTGCATTACCCAGTCTCCGCGTAATTTCTTTTTAGACTCGTTGATGGAATAGTTCTGATTATCCTGAGAATAGTGCACCACCCTTATCCAAATACCGAGTCTAGGTATCCATTAGACTATCTGTGAACTCCTCCAGATGGAAGATACGTTTCAAAGAGGCAATCAATTTAGAGAAGTCATAATAACCTTTATTTCCAAAGATGTTGATTTAAGATGATAATGCCTTTGATGAGCTCTATCCGTGTCCATAACAGTGGCTATAGTGGATTTGCCTGTTTTGCAGAAGCAAACTCTCTAACGTGGTGATGACCATTTAACATTCCAGAGATATTTGCAATGAAATCTGCTGAAATTAGCCATTCTAATGGGAAGTTGAGAGGCATTTTCCTTCGATAGTTCTGGTTGTGTGCCTGCAAAAGTTATATGGGGTAAGCAGTTATTAGTATAACACACCATTCATGATTTAGTGCAATCCTAAACAAGTGTATATGCTACCTATGATGACATCCTGTACAAATACTTCATTTAGAAAGGCAGAATCTTAGAGACAAAATGAATAGATTGACAGAGAGAGAGAGAGAGAGAGAGAGAGAGAGAGAGAGACAGAGACAGAGAGAGACAGAGAGAGATACTTAATTTAAGTTTATGAAGCTTTTAAAAATGAAAGAGTGCTACGAATGTACGAATATTTCTACATTTCATACAAAATTAACACTTCAAGAACCATACTTTAAACTAATGAACAACTGCGCTGTGATTCAAAAAAAAAATGCAGAAGAGCTGTGGCAGTTAATTATGTGTACTGAAACCGATCTATCGCTATAAACATCAATCAAATTACAAGATTTGGTTTCATCAATTTATTTCATTCGTATTCTTTTTCGTTAGAATTCAGATACGCTTACTGGTGTCTCAAACCTTCAAGCGTATGACGATTACAATTCATGATCAGAATTGTGTCTGCGTTCCGTTGTTACTTACCGATCTGCTTCTTAATTTGCTCACTTAAAGAACTAAGTTATGTTTCCGATGATAGATCAAAGGATGAAGTGTGCTAGTTCCATGTTTGGTCTCTATGAAAAGATCCCTCGTTTTCCTAAACCTTAGTCCACCCTCATATTAATTTGTTGCGCGTTTATAGCCTTTAGGGGATGAGGTTCACATTACCACTGAAAAGTTTGTACGATGTGATGATCTTATTTCCTTTGGCGATAAGCTGATATACGAGTATGTTACGTTATGTAATCTAAGTTTACATAACTTAGTTCAGAAATTCTAAACTTAATTCTCTCTAAGTTTAAAAATTTTAGTGGGTGGGACTGTCATAAAAAACTTAACTGTTTTCTTATATGTTTAAAAAGTGTGCCTCTTTTACACTGAAGTGCTGCAGTCCAGGCAAACTTTTATTTTTACAGAAAATTCTGATTTATGCTGAGATCTTTTTTTTATCTTTTTTAATTTAAAGTATTTTTTTTTTCGAAATAGGATTGTGTCAAATAAATATGATTAGCAGAAGTGACTGGAAAATCACTTGGAACTACTCTGCCTCGTTGCACTAATTAATTCAGGAACGGAAGAGCCATGCAAGGATGGAGGAAATTATTTCATTGATGACTTTGATTTCCTGTAGCCGGAGTCCCTTCTACTGGTCTGTTGAAGAGTGAGCTATCTCTTGTTTTCGAAGAGGGTTATTAAATGAAGAATTCGTGTAGTGTGAGGAGCACATTTCTTTATAAACACACGTAATAAATTGTCAGCAAGAAAAATACGATGCAGATCAAGATGAACCGAAGAATGTTTGCTGTGATGGTCCATATCTTTGGAGTGTTATATTTAAACAGCATATGGCCACGTGTATTTTAATAATGTACGGTGATACATGTTGGCTCAAAATATATTCGAATAAACTATCTTCCAGACAATATTTTAGAGTAGGATGTACTTATCTCTCTGCATGGTTTTGGACGTCCTATTCGTAAAGTATGCTATCATAGAAAAAGGAGTTCGAATGCAGAGCGAAAGAGATTAATGAAATCATAAATATAAGAAATCACACGTGTCACAACCTATCAGGAATGCTGGCAATTTGTAGCTATATATGCAATTGCACAAAATTCACCCAGTTAGTAAACAAAATGCATTTTGAAGTGTAATGTTAAATCCCTCGAACCATGTAAACAATATGAGATTAGTCACTACAACCATTTCTGTACCGAAGGCTACTTAGGGAACGAGAACCCTCAAGGCATTTGATTGAGAACTGAACAACAATCTACAATACATGTCGGATAAAAAGTCAATGTGGTGTCGGTTGTCAATGAACAATGGTATCAGAAATGAAATGAATGTTAAAATATAATATGAATTTGAATAATGCGAGAAATATCTATTGGGAAAAGAACAGTATATTTACAGGCCTGTGTTTAGGTTTTCTCTATCTCTCCCTCCCTCTCTCTCTCTCTCTCTCTCTCTCTCTCTCTCTCTCTCTCTCTCTCTCTCTCTCTCTCTCTCTCTTTCTCTAATTTCAGAATCCAGAACACATAAAACATCAACAATCATGTTGTTATTAACTAATTGAGCAGGTCATTGAACGAGTTAAAGAGCAAAATACTTACAGATCAGAAAGGAGAGGAAGAACTGGATGCTGTCCTGCAGAGACCGTAAATTTCTGGAGGTAGATCTGTGGATACACCTTCAGTAATCTCTTTCCGTGTTATTAGAAGTGCGAATGAAATACACAGTCTCTATATATATGCACGTTACACTTATCCTAGTCAGCTGACCGAACTGTGACGTCATCTTCGCTTGATCAGGATGTGTCTCGGTGCAATAGAAGTCGAAAGTACGATGAGAACGGGTGGGTGGGTGGGTGGGTGTGGTGCCTACGGTGTGCCATGCTGATAGTACAGCAGCTGCAGAACGCTAATAACCGAAATCTTGTATCGTGATTTGTCATAAACTGCTGTGTATATTTAACGGGTTTTATGAACATATTACTGAGATTTGGAATTTCGATTGAAAAATGGATCGCTTTAAAACCAGTCGTAACGATCTCTTCACTGGCGGATATTCTACAAGTGTTACTCGAAAATTCCGACAAATTTTCCCTTGAAATTTCTGGTTTCGTCAATCATTTGGTACTGTTTTATATCGTGAGAGATCGATAATTATTCCAAATTATTTTAAAAAGAACAGGATTCTAGGTGGAAAATTACAGATGGCCATAGACTTGCATTTATTCAGATCGAACGAAAGCAATTTTGGCCTGTTAGTTAAGCTTGGAAATATCATTCTTTCAAACAAGTGCCTATTTTTATCGCGACTGTAAAGAAGCCGGTTAGCAAATATAGAAGTATCATCCATTGTGTCAGGGTTTTTGCAGGGTTAGAAATATTCGTACACAGAACATGCATCTCTCCTTCTCTCTACCGGAATCGTATGGATAAGAGTCGAGTTTAATCACTCTTACAAACGAAGATAGGTGGGTGCAGCTTTCATAATATGAGCCTTATTATTTGTGCATGGCAGTGCAATGCTATCTGCATTCGAGGGCGCATTTATATCGCACCACATAAATTGAAACAAATCAATTAAAAGCAATCAGAAATAAACCAAGTCAGATAAATCATAAGAAGGAAATCTTTCTGTATCGCTGTAGGGAAAGCGATCGGGGATGATTTTTCTCTAATTCCGGTTACGAGGCACTTGCTGTGTTATTTAATGCATCTTTCACTGTACAGATCGTAACTAGACTCTACAGTTTCTGAAGGCATTTTCCAGATATAAACAGTACCTAGAAACATGACCTATCATTTATCTCTCAACATTGAAGCGTACTCGAGTGACTTGTCCCAGATTGACCAAGGGATTCTCTCCCTGGCATTTAAATTTGACGATGCGGTTCACAGCAGAAATCCCGAGCAACGGCAGAGAAGCTCTATATGAAACAACACGCAAATGTATTCACTGAGGGAGCATTGAACGCCCTAACGTGTCGTTTCAATTAAGGGCTTGCACGGGACACATTAGAGACTTCCTCAATTGCGCCTTCGGCGTCACAGGAAAGCCCTAATGTCAGGTGGGTTCAGACATCCTGTAATGTCTGAGGAGATCACCATATGATGCGATATTTTCTGATTCATGCGTCTCCTGTAGATAACCTTTTAAAATGAGATGCCCAGTCTAAAGCGGAAACGCAGAGCAGCTCATCAACGTCTTTTAAATAGGGTCGTATGTTTACGACCCGCTATCCCTCGCATTTTCTTTGGTCCTACTACAAGGAATAGGCAGCACTATCACTTGTGATATTTATCACAGGGTCAAGGGATTTTAGTTAGTATATTATTCGTTTACCGAAGTGCTTTATGCATGCACAAAATCGGTCAAATTGTGTTGTTCATTTTACAATGAGTAATGCAATTATTTATTTATTTGGATTAGTTGCCATTTTTTCTGTGACTCAGACCTGTAGTAGTGCAGGTGGAATTTACAGAAAGGGTTTAAACTAGATAAATTTGCAAACCTGGACTAAAGTATTGCAAACTTTCGCTGGCAGCCGAATTTCATCGTCAGACGTGAGACCAGGGACTCCTCATTTTGTCGTTGAAAGAAAGAAAGTTCCATGTTGTTTGCTCTGTAGAGCAGAGGGTAGTGTTATTTAAACGCTAACCAACCACTCACAGTGCAAATGTTCCGTGGTGAAGATCGACGAAATTACGGTAAAGGAGTCACTGGTACCTTCAGTTTGCAAATAATTCTTCTCAAACCACTTACACATAAGCTTCCAATAAGTTGGATGTTGGTCTTACAAAGCGAACTGGAATCTAACCATCACCCATTTTATTATACTTCACGATAACTGAATTGGCCATTTATGACAAGCCTTCATTTGATCCAAGTTTGTAGCTTAATTAACAGAACAGAAATGCTGTAAAGCATAGTATGCTAGCAAAATAGGCATAAATTTTAAAATAGCATTTTATATTGATATTTAAATATATGCTTATTTATATATATTTTAGAGCGGGTATCAACATTTGTCATTGTGGCAGAAAGAACCGGGTTTCAATTGCATCTGCAACGCAGCGCATCTTTGTAAGAGATATTCAGCCCAGGATGAGTTTTATCCGATCTCATACGAGGGTGGGAAATGTTTCATTCTATAAAAGAAATCAGCTGTTCTGAGAATGAGTGCCGTTAACAGACATGACATACAGTACGTAGTTCCGTTGCTGCCATCAATTTAAAATAAATAAATAAATAAAAATCTCATCACATAGAGGGTGATCTGAAAATTTCTCTACCTAACAATGAAAAAAAAAAAACGAATTTATAATTTCAAAATTATTTTTATTTTTCAACATAATCTCCCTTAAGACTAATACATTTATTCCAGCGATACTCCAGAGACATTATCCCAACCCTGTAGTGGTTCTCAGTAAGATCTGCAAAATACTTCTCTACAGCTGCAATGATCTCTTGATTCGAACAAAAACGCTGACCAGCGAGGAAGCATTTTAGTTTTGGGAAGAGAAAGAAATCAGAGGGAGCGAAATCTGGGGAATAGGGCGGATGTTCCAACAATTCACAGTGCAGATCCCTTAATTTTCCCATTGCCAAAACACCTTCATGGACAGGTGCATTTTCCTGATGAAAGATGATTTTTTCTTCTGCAAATCGGGTCTTTTCTCATGAATATTTTCGTCCAGTCTGGTTAAAAGATCGGAATAATATTCCACGGTTATTGTTTTACCATTTTCAATATAATTAATAAACAAAATGCCTTTAGTATCCTAAAACACAGATGCCATGACTTATCTTGCTGATGGAATCCACTTTGTCTTCTTTGGCGCTGAACAACCGGTTTCTGTCCACTGTTTTGACTGCTGTTTGAATTCTGGTGTATAATGGTGAATCGAAGTCTCGTCCATAGTAATAAAGCGACGCACAAATTTATTTTTATTCTTGTTAAAACGCTCCAAGCACTGTTCAGAGATTTTCATGCGAGTGCGTTTTTGATCTGCTGTGAGCAAGCACGGCATCCATTTTGCGCAAAGCTTTTGATTTGCGATTCTTAATGCAAAATATATCCTACACGTCCTTCCGAAATGTCTACAGTCTCAGAACTTTCACGCACTCTGACTGGCAGGTCATCCAATATTATTGTGCACTGATCAATTTTTTTCTTCACGTGGATCATCTTCAAGGCTGGTACGGCGACGTTAAAAATCGGCAGCCCATTTTTTAATTGTCGAAAACGAAGAAGAAGAGTCCCCATAAACGTTTATGAACTTCGAATGAATTTCTTTTGGCGTTAAACCTACTTTTACGAAGAATTTTATAACCACACGATACGTAAAAAAAAATTGCCGAAAGTGTCTCCATCTATGGTCGAGGCCGAGAACTTTTCAGACCACCCTCGTGCAGTCAGCTTGTGATTGACTTCTACTGTCTTAAATTAAACACTTCCCAATTTTAATACGTATTAATATGTTGTATTTTCCAAAACAGTCCGTTATGATACAGCACTCGACTGTGCTCGTTTAAGAGGTTTCATTCATAATAAAGCTTGCATTTTTAATATTTCCTTAGAAATATGAAGATCTGGAGTTGAACTCGATTGGCAAGTAAACTCGATCAGACCCGTGCACAATTAGTGATTTCACTCCGATGTGATTCTGAAGAGAAGTTCAGTTATTGGAGAATGGGCTGCCTGCACTTGGAATGGCAATGCTCTATTCCGAATAATCAGTCTCTTCTGCACCATTTATTTAGGTGTTTCTTGCTTTCAGGAATGTGATTGGACAATCTGCTGATTTTACGACTTCATATGAACCTTTAGTAACTGAACCGAAATATGTTTGAAATATGTGAAGACCTTTACATATTTTAACAAGGAATAAAATTTTATCGAGTTTACAGGCTTCAATTTGAAGTTTCGATTTCAACTTGAATGAATTGAAATATCAATCGATTCCAGTGATAAACTGTGTCAGTCACAGGACCACAGTTTTAATCGATAAAAACTGTTATTCTTCTTCAAATGCATTCCTAAATTATGAACAATTTCTTTTTCATGTAAATGCGATTAATTTCTTCTTGAGATGAAGTGGAGGTAGTTCTGTAACTACTGTCTGTCCAGTGGAAAGCACAAGGCAGGAGAACGGTGAATCCAGATTTTAATTTTTAAATAACGAGAGTCCGTTTTTTAGGATTAAATTCCTCATACGTTGCGAGGCAGTTCAGGTAATTCTGATCTCTACAGCATTATAACAACTTTTCTGTTTCCTACTGCCAGAAGCAGATATACAAGTTAGCAAATCTCTACTGATGTATTTTGCTAAAGCCGAAGGTCTTTATCTTTTTTAGTCTAATCTTTTCATATAATTATCATTTAATACCAGGATATATTTAGAATTGCATACATTTAGAAATTAAATACTTAAACCTTATCTCTTGAGGTATTTACATTGAACACTGGAATCTTCTAAATAGGTCTGTTCATTTCTGAATCTTTAGATTGAGGCAGAAATTTAATCAGTACGTCAACCTTATCCAAACTGCATCTTCTACCACTACTCACCTCGATAAATTAGAATTAATAGTTAATTCTATGATTTCTAGAATGTTGATTTCTACTGTCTTAAATTAAATACTTCCCAAATTTAAGATATATTAACATGTTATATTTTCCAAAAAGAAGAAGGTATACTTGGAAAATACCAGGAGATATAGGAAAGTACCAAATATATTATATTATGAAAAGAAATAGATTTAAAAATCAAGTAAAAAATCATGCAAAAGTTACTCAGGAACTGATGTTGATAGTGACCACAATTTGGTTTTATTGAAATGTAATCTGAAATTTAAAAAGCTGTCACAATCCAGGAAAAGGCCCAAATGGAACATAAGTAACATGAAAACAGAGGAAAAGCATGGAAACTATAAACAGCAAACTGATGAAAGCATTAAAACTGGAGAGAGGGAAAAGAAAAACATAGAGGAACGATGGACTCATTTGAAGGATACAATCATCAAGGCCGCCAATGACTGCATAGGATTAAGGCAGAAGCAAATAAAAAAACCCATGGATGGCCCAGGACATTCTAGATCTAATAGATGAAAGAAGAAAATACAAAACCTCCCTAAAGGAAGAAAGTAAAGACAAATATAAACATATAAAAATATGATAAATAGAAAGTGTAAAGAAGCAAAAGAACAATGGTATACAGAGAAATGTAAAGAAATAGAAGATCTAACAAAGACTGGAAGAATCGATAAAGCTTATAACATTATAAAAGGAATAAGCCAGCAAAACAAGACAAGAAGTACAATTATCAAAAATAAACAGGGGAACATACTTATAGATAAGGAAGAAATTTCGGAAAGATGGAAGGAGTACTTAGAAGATCTATATAATGGAAAAGATCTAGATGCCAAGTCTATAGAAGATGAAACAAGACTTGATGTGGAAGAAATTGGCCCAACTATATTAAAAGATGAATTTGAATGGGCACTGAATGAATTGTCAGCCAACAAGGCACCAGGCACTGATAACATCCCTTCAGAATTAATAAAATACTCAGGAAACATAACTAAGTCATACCTTTTCAAGATCATAAAGGATATTTATGAAACGGGATTCATCCCCAATGATTATACACAATGCTCTATCATACCCATTCCTAAAGTAAATAATGCAAACAAGTGTGCAAATCATCGAACAATAAGCTTATTATCACATGCTTCGAAATACTACTCAAAATTATACAACAAAGACTAACAAAGAAGGTTGAATAATATGTAGGCAATGACCAGTTTGGATTCAGGAAACAGCAGGGGACAAGAGAAGCAATCCTAGCTCTAAGAACAGTTATTGAAAGACGATTGGCGAAGAATCAAAATACTCTGATAGTCTTTCTTGGCTTGGAGAAAGCCTTCGATAGTATTGACCGGAATCAAATGTTTCACCTCCTAAAAACAATAAAGGTAGATTGGAGAGCTACAAGGCGCATATTTAATCTTTACAAGAATCAAGAAGCCCTAATAGAAGCAGCCAGCAATACAACAAAATTCGCAATAGCAAAAATACGTAGAGGTGTAAGATAGGGGTGTTCTCTTTCACCCGTATTGTTTAATTTGCACATTGATGATGTAATAAATAAACTGAAAGAACTAATAGAAACCGGAATTAAGATAAATGGAATTGATATTAACTGGCTACGGTTTGCGGATGATATAGCAGTTATAGCTGATAACAAAAACAAATTGAAAATCCACCCTAACAAAGATGGAAGAAATCTTCACACAGTACAACCTAAAATTAATTATAAGAAAACAAAATTATTCATTACAAGTAAAGAAACTCCAATGAAAATAAACCTGGAAATAAATAATAACCTACTCCAACAGGTATCCTCTTTTAAATATCTTGGAAGTCTTATCACAGAAGATGGAAGAAACCAATCAGATATTAAAGCACGGATAATCCTAGCCAAAAAAGCATTCTATAACAGAAGAAACATTTTCACCAGTAAAGGACTTAGCATCCAGTTCAAAAAACGGCTAGTGAAAACATACATATGGAGCATTGCATTATATGGTTGTGAGGCCTGGACTCTAACAAAACAAGACATGAAAACGTTGGAGGCATTTGAACTGTGGTGCTGGAGAAAGATGATAAAATTAGTTGGACAGAAAAGAAAAGTAATGAAGAAGTTCTGAAGACCGGTCATTAATGAAACACATCAATAAGAGAAGAAAAAGCCTAATTGGACACGTTTGAGGCATGGGGGACTGATTACAGAAATAATGGAGGGGACTGTAGAAGTAAAGTGGCCACGAGGCAGACCAAGAATTTCATATATAAATAACATAAAGATGCTGACTGGCGCAAAGAGTTATGGAGAGATAAAAAGGAAGTCACAAGACAGGATGTTGTGATGTGCTGCTATATTTACCAATTTTAGGATTGATGCACCAAAGAAGAAGAATATTTTCCAAAACAGTCCGTTATGATACAACACTCGACTGTGCTCAGGTTTCATTCATAATAAAGCTTGCATTTTTAATGTTTTCTTAAAAATATGAAGATCTGGATAATGCTGGTCTTGTTTCAGCAACTTGCTTACATTCTATAACAAGGGGGAATGAATGCACCATCATACTTTTAGCTTGTGCTAAGGCTTTTGACAGGCCACAGCATGGTAGACTGTTGCATAAATTGGAGAATATGGGTTTGGATTATAGAATATTAGCGTGGATAAGAGGATGGGTGACTGAGAGATACCAAAAAGTGTTATACGGGGATGTCAGTCTGTAAGATTTAAGGTTATTACCACTGATGTACCACAAGGATCAGTGCTTGGTCAACTGTTATTCAATCTATACAGATATTGGGAAGGATTTGACAAGCGACATACACCTATTTGCTGTATGTCGCTTGTCAAATATATGGTGGATATATGGTGAATGCAAAAATATTGTGGATGCAAAAATAGGTAGGTTAAGGACTGCTGCTGATAATGCAGACTTGCAGAATGATTTGAATAGGCTGGAATTGTGGGCATGGGAAAAGATATATCAGTTTAATGTCATTCACTTTGGCGTGATTAGGTATCCAATGTCATAATATATTGGCGGGATTAGGCTAGAAGAAACTGACGAGGTTAGGGATAGGAAGTTCAAGTTCAGGGTCCATGTGACAAAGATTGCAAATACAAATACAAAAGATAATTGCAATGCCGAAACGAACGTTCACATGTAAAGATAAGGAACGAACGTTCACATGTAAAGATAAGGATGTCGTTTTGCCTCTATACAAAGCGTTGATAAGACCTCACTTGAACTATTGTGCGCAGGTCTGGTCTCCTGGTTTCCGTTGTGATTCTGATATACTGGAGAGAGTAGAAAGGAGAGTGTTAAAAATGATATCAGGATTATGGCATAATGCTTATGAAGACAGATTGAGAATTTGTGGACTGCAGACACTAGCAAACAGGAGAAAGATAGGAGATATGATTGAGAGTTACTAACTTCTTGATGAAATTTTTCAATTTGTGGAGGAGCTGAAAGGTCGGGAGTGCATCCTTGGCAGGTGAGAATGAATGCCGCTAAGAAGAGGAAAGAGCTAGATTTTTCTCTCATAGGGTGTTGCGTGATTGGAATCGATCTATTGGATGTTATGAGTGTAAGCAGTGTGAATGAATTCAAGAATAAGTATGATAGCTGGTGCGTATTAATTATCGTGAATAGCGTTGGTCACAATGAGAAAACCGGAGGATCTTTCTGAGTTCGATAAAGGACCTATTGTGGGTGATCGTCTGATTGGAGCTACGATTTTGAAAACAGCAGGGATGACTAGGTTCTCGAAAGGAGTGATATCCCGAGTGTTTAATCAGTAGAAAACGGATTAACATTGCTTGTCTAAGAGCTGTAACTGTGGTTCTAAGACAATCTGTCAGGAACGAGATTGTCATATCTGAGAAGGCATGTATGGACAAACAGAACTTCTGTATGCAGCAGTTGACCGAAGTATATAATATAGGCTGTTCTCAACTAATATCTTACCGAACTATGCGCATAAAATCGAATAGGATCAGTACCGGGAGTCACATGCCTATACCGAAACCACTGATATTTGCGAAGAAACGGAAAGGTCGTGTACATTGGTGTCAAAAACACCGTGATTGCACACTGAAAGGCTAAAAAAAAACGTCGTGTGGTCCTACGATTCACTGTACACCATTTTCTGTACCGACGGTAAGCAAAACTGTTAGCGGGACGTCCATGAAGCAATGAACCCAGCCTGCTTTGTAAACGCAACTGAAGGTTCTTGAAGTGATGCGAATAGGTAGGACACGTTTTGTTGGTATGTAATGGGTCCACTGATATTATGGAAATGTCGCATGTCCTCCAAGGATCATCTCAACATTTTTGCCGATCAAGTCCAAGCTGCAATGTTCACTTTTTATCCAACAGGTGAGGGTTGTTTCATGGACGAGAATGCTACTGTCCATCGCGCAAGAAATTATCAGAAGTGAATCCGCGAGTATGACAACGACTTCCTCCATCTTCCCTGTCCAGAACAAAGCTCGGATCAAAAACCCAATTGAGAACATATGTTAGAAAAATAGATCCGGGAGGACAGTGCTCTCAAATTTTAGCCATTTAAAGAATTGGCTGGCGAACGTCTCGTATGCTGTAGACCTCGATGAAATCGAACACCTTGTGAAAGACCGCTGATTCGAGCACTAATTTTGATATTGTTCAAAGGTCATGATAATGTGGTCTTTCCTCCGAACAAATACCTACTGTGCAATTCTGTCATTGTATTGGTAGAGGTATCCATGTTGATCCTCTTGATACAATCAACGGGATTCGATGCGATTTGGCCTCGCTCAAATTCTTCATTTCAAAGCGAACTTCCAAGTTTATCCTTTTCGGAGGTGAAAGCCCTTATAACTTTCAAGAATATTGTCAAGACGCACAAACTCAAAGCTGTTATGATACAATTAAAATATTAAAGGAAACCTCTACCTTAATGCTTCGAAACAACTTTGCTTGTCACTTCTTCCTTTTTATCAGATTAAATGAGTTAAGAAGCTTGCAGACAGGATCTCTTTACAAGTCACAACTTTTAGAAGAAAAATTGAGTTTTCATGGATATCTTCCAATTAATGGTCTTTAAACTAGGCGTTTGTTTATTTTATTTTATTTAGTTGTGATTTTGCTTATCTGTTAAGCCCTAAGTAAGAATATGTGTGTATTGTTTTATTCGTATTGACCTAAAGGCGATTTCATTGCAAAAAAAAAAAAAAAAACACACTGATTTCCTTCAGCATATCCTGTCCGATGGGATTTCCTAAATCCTGATACTTCACCTGAGTATCTGCTTTATGCCATGTCTGCTGCAAACGATCTCATTAGCCCACTCTCTCAAATCATTAATGGATATTATTAGAAATAGGATACTTACAAAACTGAATACTGCAGGACTGCGTACGAGTAGTTTATTATTTTGCTGGATGGTTGAAATCCTGTTTAAATAGGATTTAAGCCATTCATTAGTAATCCCTCTAATACTGTCGATACATATTTTCACGAATAAGACTTGATGTGCACAGTCGAATGCTTTAGATATATGGAGAAACCGGCTGCTGAATTTCTCCAATAGCGCTTTTTCGGGATTAGCACTGGATCAGAATGTAAAAGTTAGGAAGCAATTTAGTCGTATTTTTTTAAAATTAAGATTTCAATAATATTAGAGACTGTCGATAATCTTGATAGTGGTGTGTAATTTTTGATTTCATTTCTGTTGCCTTAAAGTGTTCGATAAATTTCAAAAGATTTATTTATATGTTTAAAAAACTAACTTATGTTTAATTTACAGCATCATATCTCAACCCTCTCTTTTTAAGCAGATGGCTGTACTCTTAACCTCATCCTCATTTACCGCATAGAATTCTTTGTCCACTGGAGGTGACTCATCCTGTCACACCATCATAATGAGCAAAGTGATTATTCATTTGCGAGGTGACATCATCGTCCTCTGGGAATGCACGTGATTGATGATTTTTATTACCAGTTATCTTGTTTATCAACCTCCGTTCAATATTTTCGTAATGCAAGAAACGACTTCAGAGAGCAGTAGTTTTCTTTTGCATACTTCATCCTGTCCTTTGACGTGCCGTAGCTCCGTTAATTAAGACGAGCGCTTATTCTAGAACGACACGAGTTCAAATTCCATCTATTCGAACTCTTGGAATTCAAATTCCAAGTATTCGAATTCGAATTAAGCCGCCTATGATGTGAGGGAACTTTTTCAGGTGTTTTTCAATCAAATGGCAAGTTAGCCGATCTCATATGAAAGTAGAGGGATTGTCCGTCTCGAAACATTGGTTCTTCGTCCATCAGAACATGCAAAGCAACCTCCGTGAACACACACCGGCCTACGGTCGTAAAAATGCTTACCCTTAAGGCACGCAGAAGACATGCCGCATGTGGGCCGCAGCAACTCGACTTGATACCTAACAGGGAACTCTATCTATCTTAAGGGACGGAACGACTGAAGAAGATCCAATCCTTTAAGGGTTCAGAAGAAAATATGGTCGCTTTCAAACGGTAAATTCTAAGCATTCTTCGTAAACCTCGAATGTCCTTATCATATTTCTGGTTCATCGGCAATCAGGTGCATGTAAAGGGCTGCCTTCTTTCCACTTCTTTCAACTTGCTTATTCGTGCACTTCCTCATACTTTCTTTTATGTATGCTAGAACCAGTGTGAAGATCATATATTTTATGTACTTCATTCTTGCTGTTATTTTCATATCTCTGAAGATTTGTATTACTCACTAATATGACACGTATCGGTATTATTTACTTCCGGTAAAATACATCAAGAGCCTGCGTAGCTCAGTCAGTATAGATGAAGCCCTTTGGTCTGAAAACCCTTGGTTCGATTCCCATCAGTGACGTGAGGAACCTTTATCTTAGTCTCTTTCGACTAAAGGTGAGTTAACCGGTCTCATACGAAGGTAGGGGATTTTCCACCCTACCTCGGGTTTTTCGTCTTCCATAACAGACAAACTGGCCCCGTGAACACACATGGATTACGGTCATGAATACGTCACAGCAACATGCCGTGTCCCGAGTCCGGCTAAAAGTGGGTGTGGGGGGAAAGTAATGGCGAACTATCCTGTAACTTCACTGTACGCTATCCTGAAATTGTTACAGGATAGCGTACAGTGAAGCGTTCTCCATTTCGACCGCTTGTTCGATTGTTGCAGTTAGGCAGCACACAGTCAATAGTATTCCCAATCTCATTGATTGTGCTCGTTAAGATCATCTGATGGTCTCCTTCATGCGTAACTTGTCGTTTTTTCCCTATGTGCATTGATACTGGTGTTAGTTTTCCATCAAACTGTTTAGCGGTCATTTTAATGCCTGAGTTTTTTTTCAGCTTGGAGGCATTTAGTGGGCATCCACAATATTTCAGTTTCAAATGCTGAATGCATCCAAAGCTATATTCGAGCGATGACTTCATCTTGTTTATTTCAGTTTGGAATACTTTCTCCAATTCTCTAATTACTTCAGAGACATCTTCTTTAATTTTTGCTTTAATGATTTTTAGATGTTTTAATATCTCATTCCTTAAATTTCTTACGACATCCCTCACAGAATTTTACCTTCCCATCATATTTATTTTTTAAAATACTTGTAGCTTTAGCGTCATTTATTTTATTTTTATTTTTAAAGACATTTATAGCGATTCCATTCCATCTTTTATCTTCGATAATTTTCGAAAGTTAGATTTTTGTGATGGCTGCAGCCCTAAACAGGATTACAGAGAGGAGCTGAAAAAATTCATCTATGCGATAATGAATGGAGCGAGTCATCTACTTTTTCTGTATTTCTATGGATGTGAGTTGTAAGTCAATCCGAGAAGACAGATGTAATTTCTTGGCAATAGCGATGTGATGAATCACAACTCTCCTGCTGTATCCTCAGGTATCTCTATGGCCTTCCCAAGATGACCAAATCTAATTATCCACTACGCCCTGCAGTTGGCTGCATCGGCTCTTCTGCCTATTATTTATTTAACCATATTCAAAATCGTCATCAAAATCTCACTGTCCAAACCAATACATATATCAAAAACAGTTTTGACTTCAAGGGGAAAATGAAAGATATTCTTTTGTTGGACTCTGAAATTATGGCTTCTGTTAATCTTGTTTCCCTGTTTGCAAACGTACCTGTCGAAGAAACTCTTCCGTTTTTGCAAGATGATTTCCTTGACGACGTTGTTAAATTGCTTAAATTTATTCCCAATTCAGGATGCTTCGCAGGACAAAATTAACTATATTAAAGCAAATCGAAATCACTGCCATGAGCAGTATTACCTGACCTTCTTTCGCTGATTACTTCGTGGAGTATTTGGAAAGCCAACTTTTGAAGGAACACCAGTTCCCTCAAAAGGAGTGTCTTATGACTCTAGCCCTGTATGTTAAAGGGGCCGGATTGCATGTTCTGGGGGACGAAAACTCGAGTTTCAGGGTGAAAAAACCCTTACCTCCACACGAGACCACCTAACTCACCTTTCGTCGAAAGAGACCTGATAAAGGTTCCACACGTCACTGACGGGAATCGAACCCAGGTCTTTCGGACCAAATGACTTCGTCTATACCAGGTATCTCAAACTCAAACGCAACAAAGGTCCAGTCGATTAGATGTACTGTATATCAAACACGGGCCGTATTCAATATTACTCTGTGAACCAAAACATAAACTCAAAACAGGCTCTAACAAAGACCATTTCACTGCCTGGCCTTTACGACTTACGTAGACAGTTACACCACTATTTAAATTTTAAATTTATAACCATTTTTATTTTAGGTGCTTCCAAAGATTGACAACATTTTTGCACAATACATTTTATATTTGGGATATTTACTACCGAGGTGTTTATAAAAATTTGGTATGCCAACTTCGTTATATTTATTTTTTCGTTCACTATTGTACTGGAATTCAATTACTTTCATTTGTAATTCTTCGTCAACATTTTCAATATTAATTAAAAAAGGTGAACTGAATAATAATAATTCATTTTCAAGCTGGTTGAAATCGGAAAATCCTTTTTCAAATTCAATTTTCAATTCTTCAATTTGAGGAATGTACTTTTCAGCATTATTATTATTTCGAGAAATCGATTTAGGTGTAGGAAAGTGAGCTAAATTATTCTTTGCCAACTGGGTTTGCCAAAGACAGAGTTTTGCCAGAAATGACTTAATTGAATAATGCATATGACATATGAACTGTTCACTTCCTTGCAGAGCAGTATTCAAAGTGCTTCAATGGCTTGTTATATCAACTAAAAAGGCCAAGTCTTTGCACCAATCTTCATCGGTGAGCTGAGGAATCAATTTTCCTTTGGATGAAGTAAACATGTCAATTTCGTTTAAGTTTTCACGCAATATATCTTCAAAAAATCTTTTTAAAACGACGCCACGACTAAGTTACCGTATGAATCCAATTCATCAAAAAGCACTGAATTGTCGGCGATTCAAGGCGTGAGAGCGTATCCAGTTTACTGTTTTAATTACTACAGTTATGACATGTTCCATCTTTAGTTTTTTAGCACAAAGTGACTCCTGGTGTATTATGCAATGAAACCGATTTCAGTTTGTCCTTGAACAACATTTCCTTTTTCATTTGAAGTTTTGTAACAAGTCCGACGTTAACACCAACCATAGCAGGAGCCCCATCTGTAGTCACACTTACTACTTTTGACCAGTCCGAGTGAGCATTTTCAAGACTTTTCTCAATACACAAATATAAGTCATTTCCTGGCGTTATTCGTGACAGAGGCACTATATCCAATAGTTCTTCAGTCACATTCATATCGTCATCAACGCCACGAATAAATATTGCTAACTGGGAAGTATTAATAATGTCTGTATGTACATTCGTCAACTGCAATGGGAATCGCTACAAAACTTTTTATTTTTTCCATATCTTTTCCATATCTGCTATATCTTCAACACGCTGAGCAACTATATTTCCTGATATCCTTATACTTTGAAATGCTTGCTTTTTTTCCGGAGGTATGATTTCGACTGAACTTAAAATACAATTTTTAATAAACTCTTCATCAGTAAAAGGTTGCGAAGCAATTTTTTCACTTATGACGTAACTATACACAGTTGAAACTTCAGTTCATTTTTTAAATCTTTAAGTTTGTCATCAAGCATCTTTTCTGTATATTTATTACAGTTCTTATGGTTTGTTTCATAATAGCGTTTTAAGTGATATTCTTTCACCACGGCGACACTTTGTCTACATATCAAACATGCTGGAGTATTTTTTACTTCAACAAAGAAATATGCCTTCTCCCATTTTTCTTGGAAAATTTACTGGCTTCTTGATCTATTTTTCTTTTTTAGCTTTAAATTCAGACATTGTATGAGCAAAAAAAATATATATATATATAATTTATTGAGGTAACTTTTTATTAACACACCAGCATATTACGATGGTAACCTGTAACTCATTGACATTGTATCACGTGGCTTAAAATGGTTGCGTGACAAGTAACTTTCATTCCGTGTTGCCAGCATTTGATGATAGAAACATGGTACAAAGAATTGTTGTAATAAATTTTACTTTTGTTTAAAGCTGTCATAAAACATTTAGAAGTTTGAATTTTTTTGTTTTAATCCTCGCAGGATGTTAGAAACATTGATTTTTAGAAAAGAAATCATTAAGGTCGCGGGCCGGATAAGAAACGTTCGCGGGCCGTATCCGACCAGCGGGCCGTCTGTTTGCGACCCACCCCTGGTCTGTACTGACTGAGCTATGGAGGCTCTTTCCTTCTCTGAAATTACTAAATGAAAATAAAAATCTAATGTCGTTTAATTGGTATAAATAAGTCACCATTCAGAAGATAATTGATATGGTCATCCTTCAGCCAGGCTACAATCTGCTGTTACGAGAATTTGCATACCATGCCATAAAGGGATGCTGAACAAAAAACAAGGATATTCCGCAAATAGAATCTGTACACTTCTTTCAACTGTGGACGAAAGTTATTTTCTTTCCTAGAATTTCCTAGAGATAAATTGCCTCCACTGTCCCTCCCTGTTGGTTATAAAATATCATGTTCATGATGACTTTGCTGTTTTGGGCAGACAAGTGATTCATTTTGTGGTTCATTTTGAATCACAACTTTAGCTGCGCCCGAAACACATGGAAGAATGCCGATGCCGCCTAACTCATTTTGGGTTAATAATTTGAATGTTGTAACTAATTATCTTGCTCTCTCGCTAAATGATGCTCATGTTACAGTTGGCTAAATATATGGAATTTTTAATAAATTTTAACATCCATCACACGTTTATATAAAACATTTGGCCTTTATGCAGACCGGATCAACAGCCTTGGAAACCTCTGCAGCGGCCACTGGTTTCAATACATCTTTTCAATGCTTGGATTCAAAGATAAGTAACGTCCGCAAGGAGATTTGCTGTAGACTAAGAATGGTGGAATTCATATTGTGCCGTCAGTCATTAACCGATGATCTTCAAGATGGTGTACGAATTGACTCTTAATGGTTTTCGGCATTATTTTCGTGATGTGAAAATAATGATGGTTTGATGACGGAGTTTTACTCCTTTCTTTGGAATTGGTTGAATATATAGGGTTGTTTCTATGCGAAAGGGACGATGTGAGAAGAGTATGAAAGATTGTAAAGACCATATAGTGTGTTAGTTCAGAATCACAGGTTTGAAGCACGTCTAGGAGAGAATACCTGCTATTCAAACTCTTCAGGATTCTTTTGATGACTTTTTGATGAACGACGAGAGGAGAGGAGTGAAAGTATGCAGAATCATGAATCACCATACGGCATATTTGATAATGTTTTAGAAACTTTCCTTTAATTATCTGAAGATGTTTCACGAAAGAAGTAACTGGACTGTCACTCTGGAAATCGAGTCGGAAGGTTAACGGATACGAGCAGGAGAAGGAAAGGACAAAAATGAAAATAAACAAGAATGTCTGGAATGCTGCTACTTGGAATATCAGGAGTATCCATCACAAATATTAAGATCTAGACAAAACCATAATAGAAAGAAATATCAAATTAGCCTGCAAATAGAATACAATCTCCAGAAACAAAGAAAAAACAAAACGCTTCCGTTGAAACGGATAATTACAGCTATATTTACATTGGAGTCCAAAAAGGAAGAAAGAGCAAAAGCAGGAGTAATGGTGTTTATTCAGAAATGATTTAAAAATATATCACACATTAGAAATACTGGATCGAGAGAACCCTAGAATTAAGATTACAAATAAGCTGTGGCTTCCTGACTATTATTGGTGTCTATTCCCCAGAGGAAGGAAAAGAGGAAGATAGAAATGCCTTTTATTCAGATTTACAAAAAATAAAAGATAAAATATACACAAATTATTATCTATTAATAATGGGAGATTTTAATGCCAGAGTAGGGAAAATGCAAAAACGTGCAAAACAGGAACAAATGGTGAAACAACATGCAATAAAATGGATTCAGAGTTAGGGTTTTTCTGCATATATAATAACTGAAAAATTACTAGAACCGTCTTTTTTGGAGCATAAAGACTGTCATAAATTCAGCTAATAGGAAAACAGTTAATATGATACTAAATAGCAGAGCATTTGGAAGTGAGAAATAGGATCAGATCATTATCTCTCACAAGAAAAATTACGAATAACCAAAAGATGGTTTAAAATTAACCAAATCAGTGCTAAAATCTCTAGGAATCTTTCAGGATTGAATTCTTAGAGGATGAAAGTATCAACTACGTTTATTCGCAAAGAATAAATGGAAAAGTAGAGCAGATAAAAGAAAATTATGATATAGAGATAGAATGGAATTATTTAAAAATGTATTAATAAATGCAGCAGCAGAATGCCTCGGAAAAAAATAAATGGAAGAGGAAAAAAGGGAATGAGAAACTGAGATGAAAACATCGAAGCAATAATCAAAGAGAAGGAAGTAGCATATAAAGAATGAATAAATACAAAATCACCAGAAGCAAAAATTAATTATAAACACAAAAGAGAAAAAGCAAAAAACGCATGTCCAAAATAAAATAGAGAAACATGAGTGAGGAGATAAAAGAAAACGGGAAGCTTGAAATAACCAAAGAGAAAACCTGGTCGGATTTCTTCCAAAACTTATGGCAAAATAATAACGAATCAAAAATTGATATAATGCTTACTACTAACTACTCAGCAGAATAAATAACATTACAAGAAATCCAACAAACAATACAAAATCAAATCAAATCAAATCAAATCAAACCAAATCAGGAAAAATCCCTTGGAGAAGATGGAATAAATATAGAAGTTATAAAATATGCAGGAAACCTATTCATCGAACGACTTTTAGAAGTATTTAACAATATCTATCAGCAAGGAGAAAGTGCAACTGCGAAAACTACAGGAATAAGTCTTCTAAATACTGATTATGAGTTATATGCACGAATATTTACTTCAAAACTTAAATCTTATGTAAAAGGAATAAACTTTGCGAAGAACAAAATGGCTTTTGAAAAGGACAATCGCGGATTGATCCAGCTTTTACTTTAAACATCTTAATGGAAAAACGTTACAAATACAACATAGAAACGGACATAGCATTCGTAGACTACCACAAAGCCTTTACCAGTCTTAAAGAACAAACTGTGGACTGTACTCAAGAATCTAAACATTCCAAATCAGCTGCCTGTTGCATTAACTAACCAACAAATGTAACAATCAATGAAAAAGTTACAGAATGGAAATCTATAAACAGTGGGATCTGTCAAGGATGCCCAATGTCACCTCACCACTGTTATTTAATATCCATATAATGAATTCGGAAAGAAATGGAAGGAAAATAACAAAGCGGCATTTAAACTGGATAGTAGTATTAAATTTAAAAGACTTTTGTTTGCAAACGACTAAGAAGTGAAGATGAACTTCAGAGATCAATATACGCCTGCCTTCAACATAAGTGCAAACAAAAAATTGGAATGCAAATATCAAAAGACAAAATAAAAAATCATGGCTTTTAAATGACCATTTCCAGTCAGAAGTAAGATCATGACTGGACATAAAATTAAAAAAAAAATTAACTTCTTCACATACTTTGGATGTGCTGTGTCATGTACAAAAGAACTGACATTGACATCGGAATTTCAAATTTTCTGAAGATAACAGGAATATTCAATAATGTTTCCAAACATAACCAAGTTCAAAATCATACAAGAATAAAAGTTTATAAAGTTTAGACAAGACCCCCTCTTCTGTACGGAAGTGGATTATAGACCATAAAGACTGCAAACGAAAAAAGAATAGAAACTGGAGAAATGAAATTCCTGGTAAGGACAGCAAGCTACACTCCCAGGGACAAAAGAAAAAGCACAGATTTACATAAAGAACTAAAAATAGACTCAGTATTGGACAAAGTATATTAATACCTAAAGAAGTAGATTGAACATATGGAAAGAATGGACAGTCCAAGACTTCCCACAAACGACACTCCTATACCACACAGTCGGAGGATATAGAAGTCAGGAACGACTTCGAAAAATATGGCATGAGCTCGGAACAGGCCACTGGGATTTAATCCCTGAAAAGATGATGTTGATGATGATCATCATGTGTGTAAAGGTTGGATAAGCAGAATGTTGTCAGGTATGTTTAGTTTTGAATTATACTTTTCTTTTACGAAAAGACAACTTCAGAAAACAATTGATCATGTTTCTCTGTGGGCTCTTAGTAATGGATTTAGGTTTTCAACGGAAAAAAGTGTCTATGTACACTTCTGTCGAAAACGCGCTAATCACACCGATCCTGAATTACGAATGCGACGCACTGTTATTCCAGCAAGTACAGAAGCCAAGTTCTATGGACTCATCTTTGACAGAAAACTTACATTTCTAGCACACATTCGTCAACCAAGAGAAAAGTGCAAGAGAGCGTTCAACCTCCTTCGTACTCTATCCTCTACTTAGTGGGGTGCTGATCGTGCACTTAATGTTCAACGCTGGATTAAAGTTTATGGTTCTGCAAGACAGAGAAGTAACCTGTGATGGTTAGATTCCATCCAATGCAGGTTACTCTGATAGCTACTGGTACTTTCGCACATCACCCACCCAGAGTCTTCATGTTGAAGCAAATGAGCTAATGCTATCACTTTGACTGAAACAGTTGTCTGTTAATTATGCCCTAAAGGTAAAGTCTCTCTCAAATCATCGTACATGGGCTAGTGTCTTTTCTCTGCGTTGGGAAGCTCAATATCACACACTTCAAATGCTCTAAGTCGTTTTGGTATGCGTGTTAAAGAGATTGTGAAAGCTATTGGTATGAATGGTGACAACATTGTCTACACTAAACATAACGGCATCCCTCCATGGCAGGTTTGCACACCATCCTGCAACCTTTGACTTTGTCAGCTACATAAATCTTATACTCCATAATCCATCTACCTGCCATTGTTTAATGCACACAAAACAGCACACTCTGATTTCTTGTCCATCTACACTGATGATTCAAAAACTAATATCTCTGTTGGCTATGTTTCTGTGTTTCCTTACATTATTATCTCCAACCAGATCCCACCTGACTGCAGTAATTATTCAGAATGTAATTCAGCTTGCAACAGTTCAAATAAGAGAAAACTACTGCTAACAAAATTGTATAATTTACACAGACTCATTGAGCTCTTTTCAGGCTATCTAGTTTCCTATGTATAATCCACATCCAGTACTTTATGAGGTGCTACCCTTGTTTCAGAAAATGAAAATCGTTATTTTCTGAAACAGTTTTGATGTTAAGTTGTGCTGGATTCCCAGCCATGTTGGAATTAAGGGAAATGAGGCTGCATATGCAGCTTCTGAATCAGCTCATACTTTCTCCACGTACTTTTATGACAGTACGACATACGGACTACAGACGCTTATAAGATCAAAGCTAACTGATCAATGGGAGTCATCGTGGCAGGAAGCATTGACAAACAAATTATATGAAATTAAACCTGAAATTAAGCATCGACATTCTAGTCAACGTATAAAGAGAAGAGAGGAAGTTGTTCTTGTTAGGCTCTACATAGGTCACAGTCATCTTAAGCATTTTTATTTACTGAGCACCCTCCCATGTGTGAAAAATGCAATACACATCTCACTATTTGTCATATTCTGGTGAGTGCCAGCACTTTATACGAGAGAGGAATGAATGGTTCCCCTATCTAACCAAGCCATACACACTCAAGCAGATTGCATGATGTTTTTAATTTTTTACAAAAAATTAATTTGTTCAAACATATTTGTCTGCATTTTGTTTATATGTAAATTCTGTATTGCTTAACTTAACTTTTATACATTTATATCATTCATTAGTTTAAAGTTTGGCTAATTATGTATTGCCGTAGCCCTTAATCTTGTATATTTGTGTAACCGTGTTGTAATTTTTTTAATATGTAAATACTGCAATGCTAAACTTAATTTTTATGCATACATGCTCTATAATAATTCCTTTTTTATGTATTATAATAACATTTGTTGTAATCTTATCTATATGCATATATTAAATTCCTTGGCTTGGTTTTGCGCATGCATTTGTTAACTTGTACTGTTGTATATTTATGTACTGCTGAAATCTGTGCAGTCATTTTGTTTATATGTAGATACTACATTGCTTAACTTAACTTTTGTGCATATATTTTATTTACTAGCTTATTTTTGGACGAATGCAGCAATTCTGTTTCTATGTAGCTGCTTTGTGGAACTTAATTTTTGTACAGGCATATTGTTTACAATTTTCTGTAACTGCTTATGTATAGTTGTAACCCTTAGTATGGCACAGTATGACCTGTGTTGTCTTTGTGCCAAATAAACTATAAGCCAAACTAAACCAAACCAAATTGTATAGCTATAGGACACCTTGTATATTTGTGTAACCTCTAGTAATTTTGTTTATATGGAGATACCACATTGCTAAATTTAATTTTTTATGCATGCTTATTGTATAATAATTTCATTTTGCCTATTTTTGTACTGATGTAAAAACATCTGTTATAATTTTATCTATATGTAGATAGTGCATTCCTTGGGTTGTACCTGCATTTTGTTTATTAACTTATATTGTTAACTCTTTCTGTACTACCGTAATAACCTCTGACCTTGTGTGTTGCTGTGCCCTCTGCAGCAATTCTGTTTCTATGTAGCTGCTTTGTGGAACTTAATTTTTGTACAGGCATATTGTTTACAATTTTCTGTAAATGCTTATGTATAGTTGTAACCTTTAGTATGGCACAGTATGACCTGTGTTGTCTTTGTGCCAAATAAACTATAAGCCAAACCAAACCAAACCAAACCAAACCAAACCTGACCTGGCTTGAAAAACTTCCAGGTTTTGTCTGCAGAGAGCAGCACTTCCCCATTATCTAACCCATAGCCCATTCACAATGATAAAATTGTGATTTAAGATTTTAAACTTCGTAGAAAATAATAATAACTTACCGCCGAGAAATTCTTAAAGTGTGTTGTATGTGCTATTAAATATAAACGTGTTCACTGAAATACAGAACATAAAAGTTAGAGACAAAACCATCAAAAGAAGATGGATTTCCTGACAGCATTCTTGTATTGCGTGCATCAAAACAATAATAAGTGAACAAAGAGCCTTTTTTTGGTATGTGCGACATACATTTGTTTCTCCGAATTTAACCATAAAACCAATCCACTGATAGGAAAAAAAATAAAAGTAAAGATCATTATTATACTTTCAAATCGATTTGACAGAAAACACAGAATTATTAGTGGGCGGAGAAAAAAGGAAAAAAAATCCCAGGAAAAATACCAATTGAATCTATTTTATAACTTGAAATTTAATGATATTCAACCAATTCCTTAAAAGGCATTTTCTTTTCATCTTTTCTATCATCATCATCTTTTTATCATCCAAATTTCCAACTTCAATTCTTCTTGAAGCTCGTAAAAATCCATACTCGACTTCTCGATTATCTGCTGCCAAAAGTTGGTCAAATATAGAATTAACTAAAACCTATCATCGTCATTATCGTGTGTTTAAGTTCTGCTGTTTCGCGCTCACATGCCAATGTCTTCAATGAACAACTTACCCTCTTTTGGTCGATTTATATGAAATTTCCACACTCTTCAGATGTTTGGATCAGCTTTTTATATACTCGTACTCCTTGATTTTTTCGATTACTGGTTCTCTTTGATCATTTCTTCATTTTTATTAATCAGGATGGGTATTTTTGTGTTTTTCTGAGAAAGTTCGTTTCATCTGCCGTTTTATTTTCATTCATCTTTTACTTTTTTTATTTTATTTTATTTGATTCGATTTTATCTTCTAAATTTCACTTTTGTATTGCAATGTTGGTGTAGCTAAATAAATATTTTTATGTTTTATTACTAGGTTTGGTTTAAGCACAGAATTTAATCCGCCTGTTATTTTAAGGTACTTTGTGATTTTCATAGTGATTTTCTTTTCACAAGAAATCACGAATCTTAAATCAATAAAACAATAAATATATTCAAGAATTTTGTATTTTAGCTATTTTTGTTCTTTCATTTTTGGTTTCTGATTTTTTTTCTGTTGAGATTATCGTACTGGGTTTATTTTAGGTAGTTTAACATAGGTTTCTAATATTTTCTTTCAGTGAGTAATTATAAACTAAAAATAAATAACTAGTAAATAACTAAACTGATTAAACAAATAAACGAAATGTAAATACAGTTCTTAGTTTCACGGATAGATGGCACCACAATACAGCGTAATTTTTCTTTGTGAATACAAATATAGCCATAACCATGAGGAAAAAAATATAGAAAATGTTGGCGGTATATTTAGAAAGATGGCAGAAATCAGACTGCTCGTTTTCAAATGTGTTCCAAAAGACCAATGACAAAAGACGAATACGAATGGAGTTTATCTTAATTCCGGACATATTCAAGGCATGAAAAAGCAACGAGTAGATGGGCTAACGCCAACTACCGCTAAAAAAAAAAAGCGAAATGTTTCATTTCTTCAAACAGCACTTGCTGGAAGTAGGTGATTCAGGTGCGAAACTTGCAGCAGTTGATGGAATTTCTGTTAATATCAACTATTGAAAAATAACGATTTTATTCGAGAAAATTCCTTAAAATCTTATCGTTATGGCAATAATATATATTCGTTGAGAAAAGCGTCCACACTGAAAACAATTTAATAAAGAATTCGTCGTACTTATTCTGTAGACATTTCTTTAGTCTAAGAAAGTTAGGAGTCTTCCAAGATTTCTTTGGAAAAAGATGTAATTCCGACCACGAATGATGGAAGAACTTCGAAAATTGTCACCAGCCTTTCAAAAGTTAGGCTCCAACCACCCATTCATCTTGCTCTTATAAAAGTGCGGGTCCTCGTTATAAAAGGGCCTGCTTGACCAATTGGCTCCATTATCCGCTGTCACAGGCTGGGGATCACATCGCATCGCGATGATGGATTTATGCGATTGTGTTTAGGCGGGAGAAGAAGTTCTTCGTCCGATCTGAGAACACCACACTGCATATTGGAGATCTGAAGTGGCTTGAGAAAATTCCGTGTTCTGTCTCTAGACCCGAGGGCCCCGGCGTATGTGAAAAATAGAAAAGATCTCCTACTTTCACTTAAAACCAATTCACATGCAGGATAACGGTCTCCGTAAATTGGTCGATTTAGATTTTCTTTCACTCTAATGCGTACCATATTGCTGATCGCAGAGCGATAGAAGAAATAACTTTTGTATTTCATTCTCACTTCATGTAACCGTCCGTTTCTTCTTATGACTTGTGTTCAGGAAATATTTTTTAATATTCAATAATTTATTTTATCTTTACACGATTTACGTATATGGCTCAAGTTCGTCATCACATTATTGCACTATCAGAATTAGTAATACTAGCGCATGTCAAATTTGGCATGGGAAAAAAACTGAAAGCAAACTTCCTTCTTCGTGTATTAGTTTTTTTGTTCCTGTATAAGCTTTGTTTTCCCACTTAGAGAGTTTTTACTTTCTACATAGCTTAGAGTAGCTAACGGTTCGCTTAGTTCGCTCAAGAAATATTAAGTGATTATAATCGAAGCATATGTATGTATGTATATATATATATATGCTTTGATTATAATCACTTCGATTATAATATGCTTCGATTAAATATATATATATTTTTTTTTTAACAGTACATACCTCAGGATGTGTTTTTCATACATTAATATTATTACTAATTTACAAGAACCTTAGAAAATTCGTCATAAAAATCATTCAAACAGAACACATCACACTACATTCTTTAAGGACAAGCACCACACGAAAAATAAAATTCTTGGTTACATTTTATTGTTTTTCACTTCTTGCAGAATACATCGGAAATATAAAACAATTAAGATCTTCTTGGCAGTCAAACAAATGGGAAATTAGAAGCATTTCGAAACGTTGTAACTCGGTCGTTGTAACAGCACGTGGTTTTTGGAAAAATATGAAAATCGAAAATACAAATAAAATCATCCTCCTTTTTCGAACGAGGGTCAGAGACTCATCAGTGGTAAGCTCGTCTGCGGGAGTCGTAGTAGGCCCAGTACACGATGTTGAATAACAAAAACGCCACAGGGAAGAGAAAACGGCTGCACACGTCCAATCTCTCGGATCGAGAAGAGAACTTCTGGAGATACTTGAGGAACAGATTGACGTTCTTGCGATTCTGCTTTGTGTTGCCGTCCTTGGGAGAAAAACAAAGAAATAAAACAGCAAATATGAAATTAGATACAAGTCATTAACGGACACATCGAATTGACTTGTCGTTTTATCATACTTTTACTATGGTTTATTTCATAAAATAACGATCGTTCTGTAAACGCAGCATCCTAAATAACCTCTCTTTCTGGGGGTAATACGCAATACTTAGACTTAATTTGGAAACTTGTTAAGGACGGGAGGAACACTTTTAAACAGCATTTCAACCGCAGGTGAGTAAGCCGGGCTCATTTGACAGCGACAAAGTTTCCTGTTCGGAAAATGTATTATTTCTTTCAAAGCAGGCAGACTTGCTAAGAAACCGTACGGTTGGAGGCACAACACACATGGTCTTGTGGCCTACACCTTGTCTTAATTGACTAGCTACGTGTAATGCAAAACATCCATTGCCGTTTACTTAAATTCTCGTAGGTCCTTATTTGCAGCATCATTTTACATTGAATATATTACCCAGGCTTTATCAGCCCAGGGGGGACTTTTGGCCTCGAGCACCACATGTCGCCACTGGGCACGGTCCTCTGCGACTGTTGGCCACGTTCTGGTCTCCAGCCCGACAGCCTGCAGGTCTTCCTTCTCCTGGTACGCCCATCTCCTTTTCGGTCTCCCTGGCGGCCTCCCTGATCGGGATCGGGCCTCCCACACTTGTCTCACAGTCCTTTCGGACCCATACGGTACAGGTGCCCAGCCACTGAAGCTCCGGGCTCGCAGCTCCATCAAGACGTCTGCCCAGTTGTATAAAGCGTGTATGGCAGCATTGGATCGCCTCTTCCAGACTCCGTCTGCCATGACCCTTCCATAGATACGTCGTAGCATCTTGTTCTCGAATACTCTCAAGTGATCGGCTTGCCTCGCCGTGAGAGTCCACGCTTCAGCGCCGTAGAGGAGAACAGGCCTGATCAAAGTCTTGTATAGTCCCACCTTTGTAGTCCAAGACAGCAAGCGCGAGGCGAAAAGGGGACGCACCTAATAATAAGCCACATTCGCAGAATTTACCCGACTCTGGACATCAGCCTGAACTTTGTTGTCTTCGGTCACGAAAGAACTCCAAGTACCTAAATACCTCCACCCTCTCCAACTGTGCAGGGTGAAGGTGAAACTCTGGATCTTGAGCAGCATCGCGACTCATACAAAGGTATTTTGTCTTCTCGGCGTTTATCTTCAGGCCAACTTCTTCTGAAGCATCCTCGGTAGCAGTAACCAACGCCACTGCACTGCGTCGTCTCGTTGATGCGCCATGACGTTCAGGTCGTCCGCGTAGCCAAGAATGCTAACTTGCACCCCCATTTCGACTCCACCTGCCACTTGCCGTGTTTCTAATTACTTTTTCCAACACTAGATTGAAGAGAATCGGAGAGAGTACATCACCCTGCTTCACACCGGTCTGTACTTGAAACGGGTCAGACAGGTCACCTTCTGCTTTGACTCTTGCTAACCAGCTACGCACACCTGCACCATTTTTCGGAGTTATCGAGGAATTTCCCAGCTCTTCTAACACCTGCCATATGTTTGGGCGTATTATTGAGTCATAGGCTTTAGAAAAGTGTATGAAAATATTATGAACTTCCATTTTATATTCCCAGCACTTTTCAAAAACTTGGCGCAGCGTGAAGAGTTGGCCGATTGTGAAGCCATCTGGTAGTCACCAAGGCACTCTTCTGCATATGTTGTGAGGCGCATTAGCATGATGTTTGACAGCAGTGAGATGCCCCCTATAGTTGCCGCATTCAGCCTTATCTCCTTTCTTATATACTGGGGTGTTCAGCGACTCCTTCCACTCGTCCGGCAGCCGTTCTTCTCGCCAGATCATCAAGATGAACCGGCGCAGCTGCTCCAGCAGGACGTCCCCACCATTCTTCAGGAGCTCCGCCGGTATGCAGTCTACTCCTGGAGCCTTATTATTTTTCAGCATGCGGATAGCACGAGTAATCTCACTAAATGTTGGCTCTTCAATAAATGGTTCAGCAGTTTGATAAGGAGTATAATCCTCCGATATTGACGTTCCAGCATCGACATTCAGCAAGTTCGCGAAATATCTACGCCACCGAGCGGGAGCATCTTTTGAGTTTGTTAATAAATTTCCACTCTCATCTGTTATGGTTGCCACTTGTGTCTGGACACCTCGCATGGCTTTGATCGTCCGGTACATCTCCCGTCCATTATTGGTCACCCTATTTCTCCGGGTGTATTTACTAGCCACTTTCTCATTAAGATACTTCTGCTTTTCCCTGCGTAGACATGTATTCACCACTCTTCTCATCCTCTGATATGCAACTTTCTTCCTGCTATCCGCTAGGTAGTTTAATAGTTCTTCCCTTCGTTTCGCTACAGCTTCTTCACACTCTTTATTAAACCATGCTTTTCTCCTGGTCTTTCTTTTCCCCACAGTTCTCGAGGTAGCTAATGCGACCGTATTTTTGATGGTGTGTCCCACATCCCATCCTGATCATCCTCTTCCTCCTGTAACTCCCCATTTATAAATTAGGGATCACTAATCGACACCGATCAGAAGCATCAGTAATAGAACTTTCTCTCCCTCTCCCTCTCTCTCTCTCTCTCTCTAGTGGTGAACAGCAAACCACGACAACTTATCATTCTGTTCTTATACATCAGAGATCCTTGTATTATTCATTTCATCTGTAACATGCCTGTTTGGAATGGCACGTAGCTTCTAGTTTCGTATTCTTGAGTCGAAGTAACTTCTCTTCAATAAACATTTCAGCTTTGGGAAAAGAAAGTTGTAGGAAATAAATCTTGTGATAAAAGGCTAGTGAGAAACTAATAGGAGGAGATTGGATAAACACTTCTAGAACTGGGTGGCGTGAATGGTATCCACCTTTACCTTCGGTGATAAAGTGCCTCTGACAGAAATTAGAATTTCTGAATACAGTTTGATTCGTCAACTGGTCTTGGTAAAGAAACGCTGATGAAGTAGAATGTCTAATCAAACAAAGTTATTTGAATTTTCATCATCGAAATATCTCTGAACTCTGTCTTCTCATTTTCAAACACATGCACACGCGCGCGTGTAGATCCTTCTTTTTGGTAGAAATCACTAGGAGGTGTTACCGAACATCCTTTGTGGTTTGCCACTTTGATATCGTTATTGGTCCTGTAGAAAAATATGTCGGATATTTTGGATCATTCTTCGTAAACGTTAAACGTAAAACACTGCATAGTCAACTATTTACCCTTTTTCATCGTGCACGTTTCGATACTTGTACATTATTCCATTCTCTATCATGGTTTCGAACACGATCTACTTGGATGCATGCTGGCAGCTATCTTTATTCAGAAGAAAACTTTTAAATTCATTTATTAAGAAATCCATAAAATTCTCTGTTCTTTCGCACAAAAATAATGTGACATTTTTATAAGTCAATAATCAATCATTTAGATTTGTTTTCATATTAGTCTCGATTCAATATATATGTGCGAGTTTTGAAACAAAGATCGTCTTCAAACGAGATTTGGCTTTGTCGTGAATGGAGAAAATCTTCCGTTTGGCGTGATATTAGATCAATCGTTTATGTCCGATGACCAAGTTGTTTGATCCAAGGAAAGCGGCGTGAAGGGTGGCCACGAACATTCTATCCATAGAAAAAAATTACAGCAAGAAGAAAAATACTTCATTATTTGTACAATTTTATCGTACAACTTTATTAAAAATAAATAAATAAAAATATTTAATGAAGAATATTTATAGCGAAAATCCTCTCGCAAGTTACGCAATGCGGGATAAATAACTCCACAAAAAGTGAGAAACACGTGCTTGCTCCAAATGGAATAAACACACAGAGTGCAGTAATATGATGCAACATCGAACATCCACTGGTAATAAAATGGGAATTTTTAATTCTATTTGTTTCCAGAACTACTGCGAACAGTTGCCTAATATCTCTCATGAGATATCGTAACTTTCATGATAAATTTTTAATTAAAATAAAAACTTGCACGCACAATTCCTTCCTTATGATTATATCCTCAAGTTTATGTCCTTGAATTATGAGTCCAGTAGACTAAGCCAAAGAGATGATCGAGGCACTCCTTTACTCAGGAAGAAAGAGACAAAGTTTAAATAGCAGTAGTTTAATTATTCAGATAATCGTTCTTTTGGGAAAAATCGAGTATTTGCATTTGCAGAAATTCAACAGAACACTACCAGGCACTTCTGAAAAAGTGCAACCCGGTATTCCAAGCAAAATAGCAATATTGCTGATAGGTCAGTTGATATTAGACTTTATATATCGGAAATGGGACAGATGAGTTCCTACGGTTTCTGCCAGTCATGAATGAAATGTTTCATTTCAACAGGTTATCATTCACAGGGAAAAAGCACATCGAAAGCCTGTTATTCTGAATTTGTCAAACTTCGACGCTGTCAAATGTTTTGAGCAAACTTTCATTGGCATAAACACTGTACACAGAACAACTGCTTGTTGTTCAAATCATCTTTTAATAATTGTACTAATTGTAGTCATATTTATGAATTTAGGGAAACAAAACACACGTGTTGAAAAGATTATTTTACTGATTATTAAAAAAATAATTGCAGACGTACATGATCACGTTATGCGCCAGATATCTTATTAAAATAACTTTATATCTTTCGAGTTTCAATAATTTTTTAAAAAGAAAATAAAGTTAAGAAAACATCGATGTATTTTAAGCTTTTTAATAGATTACCTTGTCTGTTGCTTCTTCGATATCGCCCTTCTCTAGAACAATTTCGGTGCCTGTCTTCTGATTGACGGACATTAAATGAGTGACAAGAATGCTCTGTAGGAACGCTGCGAACACGAGGGTGAAGCAACCTCCCAGCCAGATGTCTAGGGCACTGGTAGAGTTGATCAGGGGAATATATAAGTTAATGATGGTATTCTGGATCATCATCACCCCTAGAATGGCGAGCAGCAGCACCAGACGGAGGAGGAAAACGTCAGGGTTTAGCCAGAAGGAGAACCAAGAGACAATAACAAGAAGGATGAAAGGGACGTAGATATGAGTCATCAAGTATCCCAATTTCCTCTTCAGAAAAAGTGTTGCCGCCACACGGCTATAGTTTCCTGAAAGAGTAATAAATGTTAGCCAAGATTTATGATCCTTTTATTCCGAGGATGGCATTTTTACTCTACAGAAGTAACACCAGTCAAACTATGAAGATTATGTAATGCTATCACACCAGCAGATGGTGTGACAGCGGGACATGCCATACAGCGGCGTCGCCTTCGCGCGTATCTTAGCAGCAGTATTTCTAACACTTCAATGAGTACCAAATTTATTCTTTTTCAGAATCATGTACATCTACAAATATAATTTAATTCCTATTTTACGGTTTTCTCAAAAATAACTAAAACTTGAATTTCCCGTAGTGAAATCTTCTCTCTCTCTCTCTCTCTCTCTCTCTCTCTCTCTCTCTTTCTCTCCATTAAGACTAACGTACTTGCTAGTGCATGCATTACCACCAAGAAACGTGCAAGACAATAGTCTCCATCCGAATATGTTTAAGTCATGGGAAGATGAGTAAAGCCTCGCTGTTGTACAAATGAAAACCTACCGGTTTTGACTTGAATCATTTCTTCATGCTGCTCAATCTTAGCTACGGTAAACTCTTTGATGGCCAGAGAGTCCGAGATGGCCAGGGCGTTGGAACTGTTCCACTTGATGATCATCGCATTAGCGGTTTCTGAGTCTGTGAGGAGGAAAAAAAACTGAACTTAATGATGTATTGCGAAAATATTCTGGAAGGAAAATAATAAAACACGAGAGGGGAGATAGAGCTTAATTCATTTAGAATTTCTACTTAAAACACCTACTGTCCATTGTACTATGGTTGTTAATTGCGCATTTTCTTTGGATTCGTTTGCCTGTTTTCTGGAATGAAAAGCAAACCCACGTTTCCTGGAATAAAATCCTTCCACATCCACAAAAGAGCGGCTAATTCATCTTCAGTGAAAAACCCTGTGAAAGGTTTTTCGTTTCTTAAACTGGCATTCGATCCCACCTCTTTCCAGTCGACTACGTCCGATTGGGCTGTGCTGCAATGGCGCTGGGAAACGAAGAGATTGGACGTGATGAGTTAGTCGCTGAAGAGAGCTTGGAAACGAAATGAATCACACCGCCTATTTTTATTACCTAATTTATAACCGTTTTGTTAGCCAAACGACCATTATTAGTGCAATGTGAATTTCATACTCCGGTAGCGGAAACTTATGTATTTTGTAAGCTAGTTTAGGACACTAATAAACATGGCTGTGGAATTTATGAATAAAAAGTGACAGAAAACAAAGAAAAAGGATCAAGATTACGAAAAATAAACATCGGATATCTATAATCAAAGAAGGTATTAAGAGCCGATTGGGACGAAGTGGTACATTGACATGGTGCAGTCGTGAAATAATTGGCTGGGAGTGGAAACTCAGTCAAAACAATGAAAAGGCTTCTGCTTTTTTTTGTCCTTATAGTTTTTGACAAGAATCCCAGTTGCACAAGGTTGTAAATCTCCTATAGTTAAATCCAGTATAGATGGGCTAAGAATTAAATAAACTCCATTGCAGTAAGTAAATGAACTTTTTAAAGCCACCATTTAGCAGGGTGGTCTCATCCTGGTTGATGCAATGCATCTCCTATCGAAAGACATTCATTAAACATCCATATGCATGGTTGAATTGCAACCAGTCGGTTGGAGGGGGTAAGTTATCGGATCGATAGTTCAAGATGGCATGTTCTATGGGAGATTTAAAATATATTTTAATCGCCACATTTTTGTGCTTAATATGAATCACGAGAAAAGCAAATAAATATTTTATTCCACCGCTAAGATAGAAAGTGACGATTTAGGAGAATCACAACTTTTAATTTCCTGAACATTTAATTTTGTCTTCTCTATTGTGAATGAGAGTAAACAAGAAATACGTTTCGAAAAATGCTGCAAGAGTTTTATATAAAAAGTGAGAATTGAAGATCCTGGTCAGCATGAGATTTAAATGACTTAGAAATAAATAAAAATTAATATCCTCATTCGAAAAGTCCTTATCGAGGGTTGTAGCATCTGTAGATCACGGAAGGTGTCTCTGGTGTTCTGGATCAAATAGACAGCATGACGTCCCATAGGTCGGGCATCGATCGAGGCACCACTGGCGTCGACCGGTGGATGCAGCGTTTAGCATGATCACACAGATGTTTAATGAGATTCAAATTAGAATTAGGCGACCAGGGAAGCACACAGAATGCTTTGAATGCACAATGCGAGCCTCGTGACACTGGATGTTGTTTCACTGGAAAAGTCCAAATCCGTCTCAGTAAATGTTGACCATGTAGGGCAATACCCAGTCCAAAACAATTCCCAGTTAAAAATCAGGTGTGCTAAGTGAAGATGAGAAGACCTAATGATGTCAATGACAACAATCTCTATACCAAAATAATCCCCACCGTACTTTAACGCCAACCACGCATTTCGGTTCGCCGAAAACAGGCTGGCTGGTATTAATATTTCGGCTCATTCGTGTATAACCACGGAAGCATGTTGTATGTGTATATAACAAAATGAAGTAGAGGATATCTGGGAAGATACGAAAACAAGCATGATCAGTTCTGCAAATAAGTGCTACGACAAACTAGAATATCAAACGAATTTGGGCGATTAATGAGATTTCGTGACTGTGAGAAGAAAAAAGAAAGACTAAAACTCATAGATAAATATTCTTAAATATAGCAAAATTTAAAAAAAAAACATAAATATTCTTAAATATAACAATGATCAAAGCAAACAAACGTTGATAGACTCCGTAAGCACCCAAACTCTGAGTGGCTGGTACATGAATCAAAAAATGTACAGAAGCATGACTATTAAAATAACAATGAGTTATAAATCTATGCCGTTTACCATGAAAAACACTGAAAACCAGAGGCATAAAATGAATAAAAAATATCTGTAAATAGAAAGCGTGCCAGTATTGAAACCGAACCTTTTGCGATACTCACAAAATTATCAGAATATGAGCATATCAAGAAATTCACCAAAAGGGACTTGATGAAATAGCAAGAGAGTTGTCTTCAGAGCTGTTTAAATATGGAAGATCAAATCTACAAAGAAGATTAGATTACTATTCGGGTATGATCACCAATGACTGACTAACTGGAAAAATAATCCCAGTTCAATAAACATGTAGTAGACAAGAATAGACAAGAAAAATTACCACCCCCTTGACCAAATTCTATCAATTTTTATTAGAATTTTGTAAAATCGAACAACCAGAATATATGAACACTTTATCGGAGATGAACATGCTGGATTTAGGGAAAAAACCCGATCTCCTATTGCTCATATCTTCGCTTATGCAGAACTTCAGAAATAGCTTAGCAAAAGAGAAGTGAGTTTTTTTTTTTTGCTGTTTTCTTGATTTGCAATAAACATTTGAACTAATTCTAGTAATTGAAAAACCTACTCCTTATCCTACACGATAGATCGCACACAATTATGAATAATATCAGAGGATAACACTTGGAATAGCTCACAATGTATCCGGAGAAATTAGTGGGTCAGGTGATAAAAGGCAGATAAAAGGACCACTCCAATGGAAGACCAGAAATAATGTCGTTGCAAACATTGAAAACAAAAAAAACATTAAACATAAGCAAACTTTGAAGCCAAAAGTTGATAAAAATCTTGCGCACCAAAGATACGAATAACAAAATAATCACGACGTAATAACTTCGGTGGTGTGGAAGGAGTTTGGAGAGTTTCAGTTTCTTTGTTAGTAAAGAAAAAAATGAAAAATAAATAAAATTTAAGAAAAACTTATTTTTGCACAAGAATTAACATCCTTAAGTGTAGACGCAAACGTTCTTAAGAAAGAACGTTTAGAGCTTAAAATAAAAAAGGACTTACAACTTTCCACGTTAAGGGAGCACTTCTGCACATCGAAAGGGAAGTGTGTGTGATCCATCAAGCACGAGGCGTGCAGACTCGCTCTGAAAAACAAAAGAAAGCGAAGGGTTCACTTTACGAAAGGAGGTAACTCCTGTCGACAGGATTCAGCACTGCAATAAATAATAAAACAATAATGCACCTTCCCGTATGTGAAAAGTACAGATTGAGAGGTAATTCTTAGATCCATAACAATAATAATCTCGCAGATTTTTGAAGTGCATCCTTCTGCTCACGAACGTGCACTAAATTCGCCAAACGTAGTAATTTTTTTTCCAGAAACCAGGAAAGTACATTGACAAGAAAACATTACCTTGTTTTCGTCATCATTTTCCTCAAGAAAATTCAAGATTTACCGCGACACATCCTCGCGATACCATTTTGTGAGGGTACTTCACGTGAAGACTTCTTTCCTAGTACTCGGGTGAAATAAGGAAGTAAAAATCCAGACTGCACTTTCGTCTCTCGCATAATTTATTTCGCCAACTGCATTCAATTCAGGTTCTCCATCCTCTGATTCTTTACAAAAACAGAGAACTGTTTCCCAATAGCGCTGCACTGCATCATTTCTTCAATTGTTAATTCTCCATGGCGTCATTGTCTTAAAGAAAAATAATAACAAAATAAAATAGCATCAGACAGATAAATTTATGTCTGATGGTTACTCATTCGAGTGCTGTCGAGTGAGTGGCATTTTCCAGTTCGTCGGTCACAGCATTTGCCACATAAATGGGAATGAAATCGTCAAAGTGAACAAAGGGGAAAATCCCTGTTGGTTTTCGTTTTGAGGATAACCTAAATGCTGCTTTAGTTAGTTCTAACAACGTTATTCTTAAAAGTTAAGTAAAATATTACTAACGAATGCCTATCGCTTAAATTATTCTTATCGTTTTTAAGCAACCGTTAAATTAAATATAGAAGATGAAGAAGATATTCGGACTTCGTTTTCCATGAATGGAGGCAAAAACCTACCGATTTACTGCTGTCATTGCTAGATCTCGGTTTGGATGACACAGGAAGGAGGATTTCATTCAATCAAAAGAGAAGCAAAAATTGAAATCACGTGTGGTGATTTCAGTTTTTGAGTTTTCGAGTTTCCTGCACCGTGAAGTGCGTGTGTCTACATGTAAGTGTAAATGAGGAAGTTGGTTCGAATCCTAAGCTGAGCATGGGTGGTTGTCGTGAATAACCGGGAAAGGAAGAGAGGATTCTTAGTGTACTTCCACTATTTAGAGATTTAGAGATGAAGAATAACTAGTACAATTGATACATCGAAGCCTTCGGAAGGCACAACACCAATTGTTTAAGCGTAAATCAGGAAGTTGGTTCGAATCCCAAGCTGAGCATGGATGGTTGTCGTGTGCAAAATGGTAAATGAACTTCGTCGCCAAGTGCGAGACCACCACCTCTGATGAATGCAGTCAGAATGACTTGAAAAAGTTTCCTATTTTGTCTTCAAAGTACGTTTCAGGATTATCTAATTCTGTTACTGTGCGTTATTATTAATATATGTATCTGTGATATATTAAAGTCCCCATGTATATGATTTTGCATTAGTTGTGAGTGAGATTCATAAAAAAGCAATAGGTTGCATTCGGTGGTAATCTATCCTAGCCAGTCACTATTTGCTTCAAGTCCTATTGATAGCAATGAATATCGATGTTCAATTCCATTCTTTAAGTGTGGCTGATTATCTAGTATGAATTATCTTAAACGTTGTTCCCCAGGTAGAGGTCTAAAAAGAGAACAATGGATATTACTCTTTCTTTAAACTTATCTACCAGTTTAATCATCAATATAAATCCTGTATTACGATATATTAACTGGGAAGCGGGGCATTCGCGGTGTACTTCCATCTCTTCACAAATGATGAATAGCAGGTAGTATGGATACCTCGAGCCTTCTGGAGGAACAGCACCAGCTGTTCCTTCAAATATTCCGTATGAGCTACTCGATTGTATCTTATGGAATATGATGCTCACAAACCGTAAAATTGTATGAAAAATCGCAAAATCTTGACAGAGATGTCCACATCGCGTTTAAGAACAGAAGAACAGTTATGAAGCTATTTCGAGTCTCAAGAACATTAGAACTCAACCTCGCCCTCTGGCAGTGTACCCGGTTCCACAAAACGAGTTCTGGCAAACACAGAGAGCATTTCCACTGAAAGAAGGTACCTTCTTAGTTAGAAGAAATGCCAACTAGACCTGCTAGGTGATAGATGACGTTCATCGTCTGGTCAAACATCATCATCATCCTGCTTATTGAAGGCATGAAGTGGCGAAATCAATCTTTGGTCTTAAGAGAGGGTTTAGGTTTCTGTCCCCCTCTCTTCTCCATGCAGGGTGAGATACCGATCTGCGGTACCACTTGTTTTACTGTCAAATAGTTAATCAGTAAAACAGGTGGTTCCGTAGGCTTACCTGTCATTAACGGGTCAGAAGGCTTCTTGTTCAGTTGGAGCATAATCCCGCTACCAAATACGCTGGCTAGGTCGTGCCAGGAGATGGAGTCCAAGTAGTGGCAAGCAGACTGGTCGTTATCAATATGGATGTCATGTCGAAGAGTCTGTCTCCTCTCACTGCATGTCCCCACCCTTTTCCTCCCATCCAAAATGAAATGAAACAAACAATGACACTTCCATCGCGATAAATATAACTCTCCTTGGAAAATTAATCCTATCAGACAAATAATATCATTCACAATATTCAAAAAATACCAGAATCCCTACCAAAAAAGAAAAAACAACTCACTTTCCCATCCATTTTACAAATGTCTGTGACACAAATTCCAAACTAAGCGACACGCATCTCCCCTCTCTTCACAGAAACCCACATCGCAGCTACCTCAATCACAGTCCAGTTTCAATGCCCAAATTACACACCCTCAATTTTGCTACAAGGTAGCATCTGTGTCTTTTTACTATCTAACATTGCCTGCTAGAGAATGCCAACTTCAGAATCTCCTGCTTTTTACCTTCTCTGGCTCAAGGTTTACTTGCCTCATTACACATCCAATATGCGTAATTATTCCTCTGCAGTAATTCCGGCTTCTCAAATTCTGGAAACCACTCTGACCTTTTCCCGTTCCTCTCTATGTATCTTTTGAACCGTACAGGTCATTCCCCCCCCCCCCGTCTTGGCAACGCAAGCCATTGTCTCGTGGAAGTCTCCACTCACATGGAACAAACACTCATACAGACCCTTTAGCATTATAGAGGCACCAAGTGGGATGACCTTCGTAACTGATCTTCCCTTTCATAGTCTGACTGCTCCTCGTCTGACCTGCACTAAGCGAATCACAGATATTATACTCTGGTATTCAGACCCTCATCTCCCCGGAATTCTCGTCGACTTTACAAACTCAACTTCAACAGAATATATATGAAAAAGTTGAAAAAAAACTCAGCTTTCTGCAGTTCGCTAGCATCAAGAGCACTAGCTTCATACTGTGCCTATGCAGAAACGCAGAGTAAATGTAAAACCACTGTCAGCAAATCCAAATACAACTTCATAAAGTTGTATTTGAATTTGCTGGAAACTTGTCTCCTGTTCAACTGGAAGCCTTGCCTTCTGGTTCTTTACAGATGCCATCGGATACAACTTCTGCTCACCTACGCTTTTATCCAGATGGCATTACTCTTACACTATACAAAGATATCTCCTGGAATGATTCATTTTCTTCACCTCTTGCAATGATAACGAAGGCAGTCACCTCCTGGAGCACAATGTAATCAAACATTGTGATCCAGAGCAGGCACTTCTCCTGTTCTGGGTCTTCAGTTTTCAATACTCAGCTGGCACTTTTCCCAACATACGAAGGCAATCGTATATTCAGCATATTAAAGAGGGAGATAAAAATGCTTTCCAACTATCGACCAATTTCCATCACCTCAATCGTCTCCAAAATAATGGAGAAAGTTATCAACTCTCAACTTCTCTACTACCTAGATACCACCAATTCATCAAAAACCATCAGCATGAATTTCCAAAAATCTAGATTCACGTCTGATCTCTTAGTCTACATCCATTACAAATGGACTCGCCCCATGGAAACGCGAGAATAGAAACTACTGGCCAGCACGTACTTTGACAATAAACAAAAATGCCACATATTACACGACATTTTAAAGAAGCCTCGTAAATACTTAAAGCTTAATTTTACATCATGTATGGTCTGCTTTCATCAAAAATACAACTGCCACGGACCTAGGATATAACAGGCGTAATACGACAGAACGTGAGAGCAACAACAAGTAGCAAAGTTTCAAAACGCATACAGTAACGAATGTGCTGTTTGTATTTTGGTTTATCATTTATGTGCTACAGTGGTGAAGTTATAAAACATTGTGTAACACGTTTCTGTACCAGTATCCCTGACGATGTAAGGCTTCTTACGACTTAAAACACTTGTCGGGTTTTAATTGCTTATTTTTATTATACTTTTAATTACATAATAATGTAGTCTCAATACCGAAAACTTCCCACACAATTACTAAGCCACAGAAAGTTACGTTGGCACAAATTGTTGTGTTCTTCTGTTTATTGAAATGATGGTACTCACCTGACGCTGTAGAGAACATCCCCTGATGGCGATATGAACACGAATTCATTGGAGCGGACAAAGTCATGTTGCTCACTTTGCCTTTCGTTATTGAAGAAGAGGTCGGGCGTCCAAATATCTGAAGATTTCACGATGGTGATCACAGGAACACCGGCTTTATCGTCAAAGGTTAATCTTGTATCATTCCACCCTTGACGTAAGTAGATCTGCACGCCGAAGGACTGAAAATAAAAAAAAAAGAAAAATTCATTGACATTTAATGAGAAACGGTTGTCAGTAAAATATGTAGCACGCCTGTCTTCAGTAATAAAAAAAGTTGAAGCTTTACAGAGAGAGAGAGAGAGAGAGAGAGAGAGAGAGAGATGGCGGGTAAAGGAACAATGTGCTCTACCCGTCTGACATATTTTTGACAGCACAGTCATAAAGATGAGGTTGTTGTTATCTGTATTTCAAAGACATAGCTGCTGTGTAGTACGAGTATTATCGCAATATAATTCCAGAGCCCCTAAATTAAGATGGCTGAAATGGAGGTAAGACGGGTTATTCAAAAGAGTTCAAATCTTCTCACCATTGCTTCGTCGTCCACGTTCCAGACATCCAAGATGAACATGGAGATCTTCACCTCGACGGGAGTTCCTGCAATACGAAACGGGAGATGAGCAAAAGCCCGTTGCCAAACAGGATAATTTATAAAATAATAAAATTCAAGATTTCTATCGATGTAAGAAAACAAAGCAAGTCAGTACAAGAGTTTCCTCTTACATAGCAAAACGCGATCTCGTCTTAGCATGCTTCTGAATGACGCTACTCACCTGTCGAGCCGTCGGGTCTGATTCGGTTATCATACTGGCCCTCTTTCAACATTTCGGACACAATTTTTGTCTGCGGATCTTGGTCTGCCCTGAAAAGAATTCGACGAAAAGCCATGAACAGTGCTGCATTATGTTCGGCTCCGCTCCCTCCATCAACTCCCATGTAGAACAGACCTTGGATTATAAAATCTGATATTTTATCAAACTAGTTTTCAATGCTTATTTCTAGAAATCAACGCCGATTTAAATTCAATGCGGTTTTCTCCACGTGCACTTTTCTGGTCTTAAGATGCCCATTTACTAAATTTTGAGTACCTCAAAATATTTATGCGAATTTGAATTATTTACTGTATGATTTATTTACTAAATTTTGAGTACCTCAAAATTTAGTAAATAAATCATACAGTAAATAATTCAAATAGTAAATAAATAACTGACAATGTAAAAATTTAAAAATGTGTTGTACAGTTATATTTAAAATGAACGCATTAATAATAAGGAAAAAGAGACTTTGGGCAAAATATTAATTCCCGAAATCAGCGGTAAAGGATTTATGTGTGCGTGCGTGCGCGTGCGTGAGTGCGTGTGCACTCACTCGTACTTTTGTTCTGAATATCCTGTAAAACATAGAGACCAATATCTTTCTCAAAAATAAAATAAAGTAAAATCAAATTATTCAAAAAATATCCGTTCATGTGAAAGAAAAATTTCAAGTCGCGCTTCTGCGGAGTGCCGCCTATTGTCATGTTTAGCGAAAGAGTGTTAACTCTGTGCGAGGCTGAAAAGAAATTGAAAAAAAAAGGCATAAAAAGTTCCTCAAGCCGGTGGATGGAACGGAATTAGTGGCAGCCTTTCGTCTACTCCACGGCCATGAAATTTTCACAAGACACCATTTTTATTTATAAGAAATAAAATGATGTTTAATTATGTAACTTTAATGTGGGTTCATCGGTCGATTTTTTTGAGTTTATGGAAAGAAAAACCCGAGTTTGAACGTACTTTTCAGGCAATAATATATAGCGTAGAAATATGGACCACGAGATGGTGGTACTTCTCAGCCGTCTCTTCACTGAATCGTGCTTAAAATTAGTGATGGTTTTGGGCTAATCATCTTTGATTAGCTACCAGTGGAGCTGAACGTTCCCCTCAGTCTCCTGAGGTTAAACAGAACTAAAACGGCTTCAGAACTTGAAAGATTCACGATGATGGCATCAAATGAACTTGAATACAGAACAGCCCAATCCATTGGTGTTCATCAAGATCAGGAATGCGGAGTTAATTTGAAAAAGCTAATGATGACGAAACAGTTAACCTACACACAAACGTTTCTCCCCTTCATGCAATGGACGACTGGAGAGTAATGAGAAAATACTCAGAATTTTTTTTTCCCTATGGTATTCTAATTTATTTTTACCCTTTTAAACCGTCCACCTCCACAATAAACCCAGTTTGGAAAAAGATGTTACTAGTGTTCAAAATGATGCAAGTGTCCAACTTTTGTTCTGTAATTGATTTCACTACATTAATTCTCTAAATTGAATCTCCAAATTGATTTTTCTCTCTGAGAACTTTATGTACGTTTTTTACAGTATTTATAATCTTCCAAAAATCACCTTTTAACACTTTTCAAATTTGACAAAACACAGAAATCATAGTTGATTTAATTTACACACATATTTGTTCTTACTGAAGTACTTTAAATTTTTTGCATAGGTTACTGTTTCCTTGTTGTAGTAATATTGCAAATGTGATGTGAATTGATTTAAGATTGAATAAAAGAGGGCTCTGTCGCAGTGCAAATTATGAATCGAAAAGAGAAGCTCAAGCTTCAATCCCAACTCAGACTTAATACATTCGTTTTATATTTGTTTAAGATTCTTACAAATTGATCCATTTTGCGGTGGTAAAATTGCAAAATGCCACTTTCTCAGTATCAGTGTTCACGATCTGGACAACCGCAAAAATAATTTTGTCTAATTGGTTTTGTATCTCTAAAAGTTTAAAGCTTCTTAATACCCATTTTGTAGACGGCCAAATGAGTCACTCATAAATCTAACTGCCTCCTCTTGGATGTTGGACTTTGTGGATTAAGTCAACCGAGTTTAATATTGAGTTCACTGCCAGCCTGGTCAGCAGAGTGGTTAGCATATCCGCTCTCCAATCAGCAGAACTGTGGGGGATGGATGTTTGAAAAATCCCACTCTGGATGAGCTTGTATAGCTCGTCATTTTCTCAGGCTAGCCTTTAAAAGATCCCTTTCTGCCTACTCCACATTAACTTTACTGTAACTGATGCAGCAAATATTTGAATGAGTTACGTCATCCGTAGAAAATTTAAGATTTTCACGCAATCCTCGTCGGAATTCAAAATGTGTGAGAGCCATTGGATAAAATGTCTGTGTTATTTCCTCCCCAACTGACTTCCTCGAGACGTTTATTGCAAATTTAAATAATAAGTCACAAGCAACCCACCGTCACTAAAACTGCGTACAGCACTTGCCGTGAAACGGTCTACGACACGAGAAGAGAGGGGGGTTAAATTAATTACGCGTGCCAAAGAGATAATTAGAAACATCACAATGTGATAGACTCTTCTAGTAGCGAGAGAGCACGAGCAAGCCATCCGCTGGCCGATCAAGGTCTGCGTGACGTCAGAGGTGGCGTGACAGGAGACGAGAAACACTTCAATTGAGAAAAATTAAAGTTCGAGGCTAATGAAAGAAAAACGCCTTTAATCCTGTTAGCGACAGCAGAACACAAAGCTTCCTGTTTGGGTCGAATCCATTCTCTTCGGAGTAGGTGCATTTCCACCTCCCAAAAAGGGGAGAACGAAATATACATCATGTTAAGAGAAAACTAGGGGATAGGTAATGGTTTCTTATTATAAATATCTCTGGTGGTCTTTTGTGTTCCAGTTTGTGTAAATGAGAAATATTCCTTGTTGATACAAGAAAGGAATGCAAGAAACATTCGATGTTGTTTTACATAAACCAGGTGTAAAATTTAGTGCCAAGGAACAAAGGGATTGATAGTTTTAATATGTGCAAATCTATTTTTCATCCCTAAGATGCCAAAGACGTGGAAAGCGCTGAGAGTGGAAGCGATGACGTGTGCTTCAGTCTTAATCCCATATAAATAAGAGGAGCGCAACTGTTAACAGGGAGCCTCCTCTAAGCCAGTGGTTTTCAAACTGCTGGGTTCCTCCAGAGGAGGCCGACACCCTTTCTACTGACACACAAATCAATGGTCAATATTACTGTTTATTTTCGAGCACAACTCCCGCACGTGCTCTATTTTCTATCCCCTTATCTGAGTATAACAAAGCAATAAAAACACTTGTCCTTAATATACTAAATTCCAAATTCCAACTGAAAGTTGTAATTGTTAAAATAAATATCCTTGTGTACTTTATTACATTTAGTTTGGTTTGAAACTCAATTGCGTACTATGAAGGAACTGTATTAAGATATTTGGTTTAATATTAGAGTGTGTTTTGCACGAGCTAAACTACGTTTGATAGTTTAATATTGAATATTTCAGCGTTGTTGTTGAGTAGAGATATTGCGGTGAAGAACAGGCAAGGCAGATGTTTGGGCCTTTAAATAAACTACTTCTTACAGTTAGTATTTAGCGCCATTGGTTTGTTTGCAGCCACATGTTCTGTGTTTTTCGTGTCTTTTATAGAAGAAATATTTCAAAATCAATAGGCTTAATTAATTTGGTGACATGTTCTTGTCATTCGATACCAGCTATAATAAATAAGGTTTGTCAGACAGTTTGTCAAAATCGGTGTCAAGTTCACTTATGCGAAAAGCACTACGATGTAATCACGAATGCCTTCATCTTCTTATATTTTATCAGTTATTCCTTCTTGGCCAATTCCTTTCACTGGTACTTCGCTTGCGTTTTTATAGAGGAGACGGCATTTTTATGAGATTTTACGCATTTTTATATTACGTGAGTAAAACAAACCAAAATATCTCCCTGAAAATCTGTTGAACAATGTGATTTGTAGAGGTATTCGCAACACTTTGCTCTCCTCACCTTCTTCCTCTCTCGAAAATTCTGCTCTGTAAAATTGCTCTGAACCGGAGGTTTGCTCTGACATGTGGGAGTGTCCGAATCAGAGGCGATTCCTCCATCATCCGACACCACTACACTTTAATTTAATCTGATTGTATTGAATTTCTCACATGATATTTAAGTGACACAGGAAACGACTGTATTCCAACTTTTCGAGAAACCGCTTTAAAGATGAAACTTGTAGAAGCGTTTGCGCATCAAGAGGATTGGTTGGCTGATTGGTTTGTGGTTCACTGGTGCACGAACAGCAGCTGTCATACTGTGCCATTACTAAAGTTAAAGCAGATAGCAGGGGAGAATGAATAACTGAGAGTTAATCGTGCGTTTTGCACTCCGCTATTTTCAAGGATTCAGCGATATAAAAACTGCAGTGTTTTCGTTCATTATCATCGACGTATCGCAACCTATCTAATTCGAAGGAAATCGGTAGGCTGCGATACGTTGACGACCTCCCTTGATGAAAAGCAACAATCAGTTGACAAATGGTTCTTGATAATTATGTAATGAGAATGGTCGATGGTTCTCTGCAATATTTGCCTTAAGAGCCAGTGTTGTCACTTGAGGCTATCAATAGCACTCCCGCAAGCACTTCGAAAGGGATGATGTTATCACACGGTGCGTATGATTGCCCTCTCCGTTCCTGATATTGGCGAAACAACGAATTGTGCAAAATAAACTAAAGGTAACATTATCATATAAGAAACGCAAAGACCGAAGTAGCTAATACCAAAAGTGAGTGGGAGAATCCTACTGAAAATGGAAATCCAGGCGGTCTCATGTGCAACTGATCAGCGAGAAATTCAGAATATCCTAGCCTTAGCAAGTACACTTTTGGAATTTCAGATCAGATCTTTCTGCGGTGCCCTACTATCAAACGATTTTATTGATCAGAAAGATCTATAAAACTATTTGTAAGTTGAGGATGATCTCACAAGCCTAATCTCAATAGTAATGGTTACGGGCAGTTTAGGATTAGGAAAGAAAAAACAAACAATCAAGGTATTAGTAGAAACAGTAGCTTATGTTTTATCAAACAAGATTATATTTCAGTGGATAACATTCTTTACCTGATTGTGAAGCAGAGCACCAAACAGATCAACATCCATGGCGAGAACAGAGCATTCATTTTTTACGATCTCTCTTCGCTTGCTTGTTGGTCCCTAGGGAAGACAGAGAATCGTTGCCTACTCGTTTATATTAACAGACACGGTAAACTATTTTACAAAATATAATCAGATCAAATTCAGTGTTTCTTCTTAGCCGTCAACAACTGCCGCTTGCTGTCGACAATACTTCGAATGACGTCTTTATTTTTATCTTAGATAGCACAAATCGCGTCAGCGTTCTGGACAATTTACTTCTGACGTCGTTTCCTCGGTTTACACGTCAACATCCAACAAGAAACATGGAATTTGGGTCGCTCTCATGCGGTATAATTGCACGTGGAATACGTCCATATATAATTAATGCCCTCTTACACAAAACAGTCCACCTTCGAGAGTGGGGATGTATTGCTCTGAACATACTTCTTCATCCTTCCTAAGATTGTCCCTTTCAGTTTTATATGAAGTGGGCGTTTTTCTCATTACTTACTTATGAAAGCAATGTGAACTATCATAGCAGAAACACTCCTTCGTGCTCCGAGCATCCATTTCACGAGATGCCGTTAGGGTCAGGGTTACGTTGAATTAAGGCAGAAGCAAGATTGGCCACGAAGCCAGCCCCACATACGTCAGCTGATGTTGAAACATTACTTTCATTGCGTATATCCGACTTTCTAAATTGTGGGAATGGAAATAAAAATGATAATTAGCATATGCTTTATTATTTTTTGTTAAAGGAACAATGGTAATGCTTCTCGGTAGTCACTCTGGCTGCTGTTGTTCCACGCATTCGCTTGCGACAATCGCATACTCCGATTTACTTGAAGTCGTAGTGGGCGAAATCACAGGTATCCTTATAGCAATAAAAAAAAGCAGCGCACTAAGAAACAATTTTTAAAGAACAATCAACTCTCTCTCTCTGTAATGAGAACAGCTCAAGATCCATTCTTCCACCGTGAAAATGGAAAAGAGATTCAGGAAGTATATCCCGATCCGATTATAGGGGTCGCTTCGATCAACTCGGGATATCAGTGCCTAATTCTGAGTCATCAAACTACAGAACTACGCGATGTACGTGTGCTCAAGAGTTATACAGCGAATGCTCTTAAGAAAAGCTCAAATTCACGAAGAGAAAGAACAGAAAAGCAAATTCTTACATGAAATCCGCACGTTAGGGCCGCCTGAAACAGACCGTTGCTTTCTTGTCAACGTTGATGTTTTTATAGTGACCTCCGTAATCAGCGGTGCAATGGAGTGGCGATTCTACTGTGCGAGCTATGCGCAGCGCGAATAAAGTTGACGCCCTTCTTACGAGGGTGGTGTACACGGGCTCTTTGTACTGGCGCTTACGAATGTACAGAGGGGATTTGTTCTGTCTAGAGAAGGCTGCCACTTGGAGGTCAGATAAGGTTACACGACAGCTGAAGATCCAATTGGCAAGTTTTTCGCATAGTTTCCCATGTCAAAGTGGCCTTGTTTCAGTCGACAGCAGTTGTTTGTTTCTCTTCTGTGTTATTCGGTATTCGTTCTGAACACACACGCGGGATGCACCATCGGGAAGACTCCGAAGGGAGCATGGTAATGTCTGGGCTTGAATGCAGCGATCACTGCTCCGAGATCAATCCCACCTGACTCTTTGCAGTGTTTTCAAACAGAAATACACTCTGCTGTTTTCAGTGTTACCTCTTTTTTTCTCTCTCTCTCTGTCTGTTTCTCTCTCTCTCTCTCTCTCTCTCTCTCTCTCTCTGTGGGGTGGGGGGGGAGTGTATGCGTGCACTTTTATTAGCAGCAGATTATTGAGAGTATATATATGTATATGCAGACATGGGTGCAGCCAACTGTTTCTCTCTGTCTCCCTTCCTCGTTTATCTCGTCCTTCTTTAATATAGAAAATGCACTTCAAAGAGGTGGTATTATATGTACACATAAATTAAGGAAATAATTTGTTTAGCCTGTTGTTAAAATATTTAGCCTGTTGATATGTTTAAGAAACGTATCAGCAGGCTAAATTTATTAATTTATTCCTTAATCACTTGCCCACACAAAGCACTATCATGTTGTAGGTCGTGAACTTTCACGTGTGGGGTAAACATATAAAGAAATGTGTATATATGCATTTCTGAAGATGACCTTGATTTAAATGTCGAAACCTCGAATTTTATTTTAATATAATTAACGTAAGTTCTCTAGCAAGGTATTGTGTCTCCATGATTATTCATAATGACTGTTGATCACCATATAACCTTGGAAGAAAGAATAAAGCAATCACAAGTTCCTCTACTCTTTTCACAGCTGATATGATGTTGGTGGAGAGCTACGCCAGCGTTTATCTCTAAGAAAATGATATCAATGCAAGAAAATTAAATCTATTTCAATAAAAATTTGAAATATAATAATATAAACTGTGTAATGTTTTGGAGCATAAACTCCAATAAGCAAATTTAGTATGAAACACTAATATAGAGTGCATTGTATTTGAGACTTAGTTTTCTCATAAACAAAGTCAAAATATCAGTGCAGCTATCTTATAATGATAGTTGATTCCAAACAAGAATTCTCACTGTTAAAGCAACTACCAGCAACTCTGTCCACTAAGAAGTATTCGGCAGAGGCTGCGTTTGTAGCTTTGAAAAGAGATAATTACAAAGGCAGCTCAGCCAGATTAGCAGATATAATGAGTTGAATGAAAAAAAAACATTATAAAACTGTATTATAAAATATTTAAGTATCATCAGATACTTAAGATAAGTGTCATTAGATAAACAAAGAATAAAAACAAGTGAAATGAGATTTATGAGAAGAACTGCAAAATACACATTATTAGATCAAAATAGTAACGAATACATTTTAAAAGAACGAAAAAAAAATCAATAGAAGAAAAACTAAACAATTATAAACAAAAATGGATTGAACATGTAAACAGAATGGCCAAGACCCGATATCCTAAACAAATACTAAAATATCAGCCAATTGGAAAGAGAAGGCAGGGCAGACCTCAAAAAAGGATATTGGATGGATAATGAGACCGGAACAGACCAATATGGGCTGTACCCGTAATTAGTGTTATGATGATGACAATTTAAGTGTCATACTCGAAGTCCACTGAACTGGACTGGCGTTGAAGACAAAATAAATAAATAAATGAACCTAGTAAAGAAATACTTAGAAATAAAGAAAAAGCATGGAAAATCTATTTGATTGGTTAACTTACATAGGTGATGAAGTAATCTTTAAAATATCAGTTCTAAGCACAGCAAAACATTTTCCAGTAGATAAACTAGATGTAGTGATAGAAAAGGTGCATAAACTTACTAATCTAAATGCAGGCATCAAATGTAGATATATGACAGGATCCTCAGTGGTAAAAACTGGGTTTTCGAAGTTTCGAACTTGCACTCCCCCTCCCAAAGCTTATTTCACTGTCCAACTGTCCACGATACTTGAACCAATTGCCAGTGGGGAAATATGATACCAGAGTTACTCTGCTATTATTATTATTATTATTATTATTATTATTATTATTATTATTATTATTATTATAAATAATTATAGCGCTGCTCCTGGTTTTATAGGTTTCAAGTGTTAATTAACTGATGTTTCTAACTTGAAAGTGCTACTATTTAATTCTACTAGTCACGCTGAAGACAGGGATGTTCAAATTACCAAACTCGGACAAGTAAGATTCAAATTTTCAGTGTTGGAAGTTCATAGAGTGAACTGCAGTCACCAGCCAACGAAGTATAAAGGACGTCGCCATTTTAAAAGTCGCACTATAGTCGCTAACGGGAAGAAAGGCTAAAGGTCACCGAGACAGCGAAGTTCAAGCAAAATGAGCTGTAACACATGAAATAAGCCATTAAGCGATGAAGGGAACGGCCGCAGTGTTCCGGATGTAACAAAAAACAACACTTCCACTGTTCAGGGATCTGAACAGTGGAAAGCAAAAGGAGCTGTGAAACGGACCGAATGGCGATGTCAACAGTGCCGTGAGAAAACGAAGAACAAAGACCAGACACCAAAGAAAAGTAACGACGCGCATCAAGGTAAGCCGCTTCCGGATCCTAAAATTATAGATAACTTTGATTCATTTAAACTCATGGTGAAAGACATATTAAATGCACACATGGAACAAATTAACAAAAAATTTGAGGAGTATGAACATTACATACAGTTCAATAACGAGACCTCTGAAGAAATGTTAGGATCCGTACGAGAAATAAAGACGAAATTAACGGTAGCGGTAGTAACGCAAGAAACACTCCAACGTGAAAATCAAGAATTGCGGAAAGTAAACACACTCAAGTGTCAAATGGAACATATGCTACAAAAAGAAAGAAAAAAAGCACTTCAAATTGAGGGAATAACGAAAGAAAATACAGAAGATTTAACCAACATAATGCAATTGATCGGCAGCAAAATTGGAATTCAAATCGCAAACACAGATATCACCTGGCGGTCTCTAAAGAGAGACCGCCACCAATCATCGCTCGTTTTACCAACAGAAATCTGACAGACTCCATTCTTACAGCAAGCAAGAAAACAAGGCCGACAAAAACGATCCTAAATGATAAGAAACTCCCAACACCAATCTATATAACGGAAAACTGGACACCATATTTCAAAAATCTTCTATACCAAGCAAGGAAGACAAAAACAGAGAAAAACTACACGTTCCTGTGGACAAAGAATTCACAGATATTTTTGAGAAAGAATGAAAACACTCGAGTATACATAATTACAAGTGAATCCGACTTACACAGTCTACCAATATAAAAAAACTAACTCTTTACATCCTTAAGAATAAGATTAGAACTCGTTTAAAAACTATATAATGGAGATCTCAAACATAGGCGAACATATCCAGTCAGACAACATAAACTTCAAGGTCTTTGACTCTTTGAAGAAATGGGCAGACAACATTTCTACCAACACCAACTTCACAATCATACAGACAAACATAAGAAGTATAAAAAACACTGGCTTACATTGATAACACAGCTAAATTATACCATGATAAACATAGATGCGCTAATACTGACCGAAGTTGCAATAAACGACACAGAAATTTACGCATACAACATAAATAATTATCAAACCTACAACTTATGCAGAACAAACAAAAGAGGAGGTGGCATTTATCAAAGAAAAACACAATGTGACAGAAAAACAAATTCACTTCGAACATGCGGAAACACTAATTTTAGAACTCACAAATAGCCACAATAGTATCAAATACACAATAAACACAATAAACAGACCCCCAGATAATAATCGACTCAGTTTTCTTCACGAGTTAGAAACATGGCTAAGCGGCATCGAACCGCGTCCAACACACAGGCTCATCCTAATAGGAGACATTAACATAAATACTCTTGACCACGCTTCTTCACCCACTAACACATATCTTGATATACTAAGTCAGTACAACATAAACCTACCATTAACTCCCCAACAAGAGAAGAAATACTCAATAACTCACTAACACAATCATGCATTGATCATATCAACATACGGGCTCCCATCCATACATAAACATCATCAGTAATTAACGAAAATAATTGCCGATCACTACTTTGTCTCAACTTTGTTTTATTACGTTTCCTACCCCCCCCCCCCTCGCACCACCACAAAAGTCGACAAAACTCGATCATACTAAAGAGCATTGTCGATAACCAAGTAAAAAATACAGACTGGAATTCCCGACTTAAAATAAATGATCCTGTTACATCATACGAGAATTTTCAACTAATGTTCGCAGAAATATACCAAAAAGCAACAAAACCAACACAAATGAGGCGACAAACAGACAACAATCCATGGATAAATGACGACATACTAAATACTATAACTGAAAAAGAAAATCTATATCTTTTTCTAAAATCTAAATAAACTAACAACAAAAATTCGTATGGCAAAAAGACGTAACTACTTCCAAAAATTCATGGAATATAACGACAACATTAAGCAAACATGGGCTGCACTCAACGAATTAGTAACCCGAAAAAAGAAAACTTCAGATCAAGATTTTATAGCAAAAAGCTTCGGTCAGGACACAAACCAAGAGGAACTAGTAGACTCATTCAACCATGCTTTCACAAACAACATCACACAACTCAAAAGAGACAAACTACTAACGATCAACAAAAAACTACCAACACAAAGCCAACAACAAACGATGTATTTTCCACCCATAACAAAACAGGAACTGAAAGAAGCACTCCTAAAACTAAAACCAAAGACCACTACAAGAATAGACAAAATAAGACTCGCAGACCTTATAACACACTTTGAACAAATAAATCCAATACTTTTGAAACTCGTGAAGATAATATTCGACACAGGCATTATTCCACAACAACTAAAAACTGCAATAATTACGCCAATATACAAACACGGCAAAAGAAACGATCCTCAGAACTATAAACCAATAGCTACACTACCAGTCATCTCAAACATTCTAGAAAAAATAACACACACCAGACTACAGAACTATTTACAGAAGTACAACATCATCTCACAAAACCAATACGGCTTTCAGAAAACAGAAAGCACCATTACTTTATTAGAAGACATCCCCGACACAATAAACAAAGCTCTCGACAAAAACAAGCACTCCGTCCTTATACTGCTGGAACTAACCAAAGCATTTGACACACTTGAACATGACATACTACTCACCAAACTATACTCAATAGATATCAGAGGAACACTGCATACATGGTTCAAGAACTACCTCTCAAACAGAACACAAGTAACAAAAATAGGTACATGTCGCAGTCGGAGTATACAAGTAAAACAGGGTGTACCTCAAGGTGCCATATTATCACCCACTCTATTCAACATATACATGAACGATGTTCATAACATATCCATAAGAAGTCAAATATTTCAATACGCAGATGACACTGCACTACTAGCAATCCACACAGACATTAACACAGCTCTCTGCAAAGCACAACAATACCTAAACGAAATCACAACATACTTCCACCAAAACGCAAATCTAATCAACGGCACCAAAACACAGATGTTGATAATACACAACCCAAGAATCATACGCCCCGCATCACTATCGATACATTGTCACACATACCGCTGCATTAACAACAAAAATACCAGCCAATGTTCCGAAATCAAACCTGTAACACACGCATAATACCTCGGTCTCTATATAGATTCTCACCTTAAATGGACAAAACATATAGAATACCTACACACCAAACTCCGGATCATCGCAGCAAAACTCTTCCAAGTTAAAGACATTATTTCACCCAACATAAAAAAACTCCTATATCACGGTATCTGCGAATCCCTACTAAGATACGAAATAACAGTCTATGCAAATACATCAAACAGCCACCTAACAAAATTAGAAACACTACACAGGAAAATCGTGTCAACAGTGATCTGGACGCCTTACACGCAACAACCAATATCCGACAAGCACATGGCGACACACAGAATTCTGAGCATTAAAAACCTGAAACACTACATGACATTCACAAGGACTTACTTCAACATCATCTATCGAAACAACAGAGGCATATATCGTATAACACGACCTACAACAACTCTCTACATCCACACACCCTTCAACAACTCATAAGGTTCTTTTGTGAGATCACATCAGATACCCACGCAACTCAACAACCTAACAAGAAATTTAAAATACGTAGATAACTACAGAACATTAAAAAACGAACTCTGGAAAATATACTAACAAAGTTAAGAAAACATCAACACTAATATACACATCATAAACCACTAGCATCCAATGCCTACATCCCATACATAAACAGTAGCAACAACACAAATAGTGAAGGCTAAATCCCACTCTCTTCATAAAAGCTAACCCAAGCTTCGAAGTAAGTGGGATTAACTTGCCTCACTCATATACAAGTAATCCTTATAAGCAAATGCAGAAATTCTTTCTCAAACTTAAAAAAAAAATAAATAAATAAAATAAAAATAAAATAAAAAAATAAAAAATTATACAAATAATTCTATATAATCTTCATTGTTAATATTAGAAGAACATGTGTTGTAAATACATAATATAAAGGCGAAAAAGTATTATTAAAAATTTTAATTGAAATCCAATGTAGGAATTGCAGCACTTAGTGCTGAACTCTGTAAAATTATAAGATGCAATATCACACAAGATGTTTATTGTATGTATAAATATTTTAGCAATTTTTTAGCAATTCCGTGTAATCTTTATTGTTAATATTAGAAGAACACGTGTTTAAATATAAATGCAAAATAGTATTATTATCAAAATTTTAATTGAAATGCAATGTTGAAAATTAATCATATATGCAGCACTTAGTGCTGAAATTTGTAAAAATTACAAGATGGAATGTCTCTAAAGACGGTTATTGTAATTGTGTAAATATTTTAGAAATCAATAAAATTATTATTAAAAAAAATAATAATTACAAACAGAACAGCAAAACCACTACAATCACTCAGGTTGAAACAATACAATAACTTGGAATTTACTTCGATGCAGATATGAACTGGAATAGCCACATAAACCATCTACACAACTAACTCCGAACAATAAGTGGCAAACTCTACAGGTTAAAAGACATAGTTCCCATACGCCTAAAAACACTAATATACAAAGCACTATGCCAAAATATACTAAGATACGCTATAACAACGTATGCTTTCTGTGCAGCCTACAAATTAAATAGATTAATGTCGCTACAGTACAAAATCACAAAACTGATCTTTTGGGAACAAAGAGAAAATCACGACTTTATCAACATTGCAATGTCAGAACACAAAATACTGACAGCAAAACATTTATGTCACTATGCAGCTTTGCTAAAACATTATTTCGATGCCAACTACAGGACAGTCAGAAATACATACCGTATAACAAGACCTCAGACAACTAATTATATCAAATATAAATACAATAATCACTACGGAAAGGCCACGCGAAACTTCTGCATCCCAGACATGATAAACAAATTACCTTTTGAATAAAGAAACCTTACAAACTCAAACTACAATTGCCTGAAAAGAGCTCTAAGGACATACTATGAAAAAGAAACACGCACCCAAAATACATAAACTTAATGAAACACAGTATATTCGTTAAGGCTTCCAGTTCAGCGACGCATCAATACATTCCAAGTTCTTGTGTGTGTGTATGTGTGTGTGTGTGTGTGTGTGTGTGTGTGTGTGTGTGTGTGTGTGTGCGCGCGCGTGTGTGTGTGTGTGCGTGCGTGCGTGCGTGCGTGCGTGTGTGTGTGTGTGCGTGCGTGCGTGTGTGTGTGTGTGTGTGCGTGCGTGCGTGCTTGCGTGCGTGCGCGAATTTCTCAATTATAGATTTTGTAGCTTCCCAACACAGCAAAAAATAAAAAAACACCCAATAAATAATAACCAACTGGTGTCATCCTCAGATAAGCTTACATATAAGCTTCGAGGATGAAAGCAGAGAAATTAGTTCTCATCAAAGATATATCATATGTAACCAAATGCATGTAATGTACGTATCACATGTAAACAAATGTATGTAATGTGAGATCATATGTAAAGAAATGTAAGTAATGTATCATTTGTAATCAAATGTATGTAATGTATGTAATAACTGTAACAAAAGTATGCGATATAGAGTGATTATATCCATTGATGTTGTATATATAGAGTGTGAAATTGCAAAGAAACATCTGTAATAATCTTCATTATGAATATTATAATAATATACGTTGTAAACAGTTATTGTTATTATTATTATTATTTAAAAAAAAAACTTTATGTACGAGAAAGTATTTGTTATGCATAATTGTGTTCATATAATGTATGTAATTTATCCGAGAAATAAAAAAAAAAGATATATATATATATTATTATTATTATATGTTGTATAATTATACTTTCTCAAACTTTGAAAAAAAAACAAAAATAGTAAACTACAACATGCAATATTATATAACTTGTGTAACTCTTAACTATATAATTGTAAATTATTACTGTGATTGTTATTTAAAAAAAAAAAGCAAACAAATTATGTTATCATCATGATTCTTGAAATCTCATTATATGTAGCACTTACTTCTGAATCTTGTAAAATAATATACTGAATGTTACTCAAGATGATCACTGTATATATGTAAATATTTGAGAGATCAATAAAAACAATTGTTATTATTATTATTATTAAAAAAATTATTATTATTATTATTACGAGAGACCTCCAGAGAGTCAGGAACTCGTGGAGGCCACATACATACTACCAGCTATCACACTTATTTTTGAATTCATTCACACTGCTTGCACTCACAGCATCCAATGGCAGTCCATTCCAATCACGCAACACCACATAAGAGAAAACTCAAATCTAACCCTCATCCCATTCTCAGCTTCCAAGGATATCGTCTTGTTCTTTCCCCACCCTCCATAAAATGAAAAATTCCATCAATTGAAATCCTGTATGACCCTTTCAGAAGTTAAGTCTCAATCATATCTCCTCTCTTTCTCCTGTTTGCTAGTGTCTGCGGTCTACAAATTCTCGACCTGTCTTCATACTTAGTATTCCACAATCCTCATATCATTTTAAACACTCCTTTGTACTCTCTCCAATATATCAGAATCACAGCAGAAACCAGGAGACCGGACCTGTGCACAAAAGTCCAAGTGAGGTCTTATGAAGGCTTTGTAAAGAGGCAAAATAACATCCTTATCTTTACATGTGAAAGGTCATTTCAGCATTGCAATTATCCTACATGTGCCCCCCGTTCAAATTCTTATCCAATATTACGCCAAGATCCTTTCCTTAATCAGTTTCTTCTGGCATAATCTCACCCTGACTTTACATTTACTGACATTGACTTGACATCCATTTTCCCACGCCAACAATTCCAGCCTATTAAAATCAATCTGCAAGTACTGCATATCAACCGCATTTATCCTACCTATGTTTGCATCATTAGCTGTATGTACAATGTCATTAATTCAGAGTCATTAATTCATACAGTGATTAAGAATGGAATACGTTTATTAAATGCAGGTTAAAATTTAGAGTAAAATCTTGAAAAAAGAAGACTTAAAATATTGAAAATAACGTATTCTAAGGAGGACAAAATGATTTCAGGTGTACAGGCATACTTTATGTGATAAAAGTATTGACTATAATATATATGTGTGTGTGTGTGTGTGTGTGTGTGTGTGTGTGTGTGTGTGTGTGTGTGTGTGTGTGTGTGTGTGTGTGCGCGTGCGTGTCTTGTATAAAGCCAATTTAGTGTTTTGATAATTTCTCTCTTATTCCATATCAATGTATTCAGTTGACTTCCTACCAACCCGGCTTTGCTTCACCTGTTGTCTGTTTCCAGATTCTACTTGCCATCTTCACTAAATTATGCGTAGATATCTGTTCCTTCCCTTGTCTGTACTTTCTCCACTCAGGATGCAGCTGAAATTGGTCGAGTCCTGTTAATTTATGCAATTTTTGTTTTCAATTCCTGATTTTGACTCTAAATTTGTTAAAACATTTTGTTTTTATTTAGCTAAGTATCCTGACAAATTTACTGGATTTGTTTCAGAATATAATCTCATGTGAATGAACAACTGAGATTGACGTCTTCCGTTTTGATATCAAGATTAGTAGTACCAATTTCCCTTACAATATAATCCGCATAGATAATAAATAACACTTGAGATATTTTACATCCTATATATATTTGGAACTCAAATATGGACTGTATATTGCTTTGCATAATGTTACGTTTATCCCGTTCTGTAGTACTTTTATATATGTTTGCATGGTGAATACGCCACTGCAGTTTCCAGAGCAGTTTTCAACACTTTGAGCTTCTTAGCTACTTTTCATATGGAAGCTGGCTGTCTATACCATCGGAATTAAATTCAGTTATTCTGTCTACGATTAAAATGTGCATCCTGATCTCTCATTAGTTTAATAATAAAGAGTTGTTTATTTAAAAGATAATGGTTGCTCTACCGTTTGTTAATGTTTGAAACATTTTAGAGAAAGTCCTTGTGGTTGTAGCATGTGCAAGCAATCATAGAACTTGAAGTTTGGATTTTACGGTGAATTACACTACCAGGAGTAATATAATTGACTAACAGCTATGTGGAATCTGCCAGAATAGAAACCCACAGGGAACTGTAAGAATGTCTTTCTATTCCAATATCCTGCTCTTCAGTAGATATAAGGTGCTTTGGAGAGACAAACGTAAACACTTGACGTATGGAACTGAGCGCTTCAAGTAACGCGTGGCACCTAAGATAACTTGGATGTGGATGACATGAAACACACAGTCTCATGTAAAGAAAACACAATATACACGATACCAGCATCGCAGAATTACCAAATATTTGAGGAAGTTATTCAGGGGAGCTTCATTAAAAACAAACAAGCATATAATTGTGTTGATTCATAGAATCATGTCCTTACTTTCTAACTTAAAATAAAATAATAAGAAGAGAGATCTCTTGGCAATCCTCAAAGAGAAACTGTAGTCACGCATATCTGACTCTGAGAGATCTTCGACAAAGGTCACATTATTTTATCAGACCGCCTTGAATTTTCTATAGATCTTTCTTTTCCTCTGTAATGACGGGGTGTACTAAAGTAGTCATAATAACGATTAGTTATGTGTAAATGACGAAGTATTTCTAATAAAGCTCATAGAAACTCTATAATGGATTAATTAAATATGGAAAACCTCCTTAAGGTTCTCACTCAAGGGATAACCCAATAAAAATACCAGCAAACAACCTGGAGACAAAGTGTTAATTTTGGATTATTTTCCATCTCAAGTTGATCATCTGCTTCCTTACTTGTTACTGAAGAGTTTTTGGATTTGATTTTGGTTATCAACACCCAATATGCAAACCTCAGCTCGTTGAATATATAAACATCGAAACAGCACAGAAAGTTTGCATTTCAGTACGCATATGCGCATGCCTCATCCCAATTAATCATCCACAAAATTCTATGAAATGTTTGTTTGATTTCTGTAATCCGACCTCATTTTTCCTTTCACAGACCTGCCTTTTAATTCCTTGAAGAATACTGTTTAGTTTAAGGTATTTTGACATAAGTAGAGGGGTGCAATGCACTGGGCTATTAATATTATAAGATTTTGCAAGTTATACCACTTCATAAAACTGTTAACAAGCACGGCCATCAGAAGATGAGAGAGAGAGAGAGAGAGAGAGAGAAAGAGACAGTTATGCACGTACCGTAAAAACCTGAAAGGTGCCACCACGAGACAGTACTTTTGGTGGCTATTTAAGAGAGCCTACTTGGGAATTCGAAAGAACAACGCTACAATTGGGAGCAAGTTAGAATCTCGGCTAGATCGTTTATCAAATCGCTAACCGATTTTAAATGGCTAACTCGCTGTTCTCAAACAGAAGTGGTGAATTTCATCTCTCAAAGCAAGGAAACCGCCAAGAAAAACACAAGAACTTAACTGATATAATAATCGGCCTCATAGTTTTGGTTATTTCGGCCATTGGGTAGAGTATTTTTAATTACGGTCGAAAGCACGATGGCGATGAGGTCTTATTTCTGTTTCCTCAGTGCACGTGTTTCTCTGGTAGATTTTCTCTGATTTGTGGGATGGGAAGTTTCCCATCTCACAAATCCTAGCACCTCTCTAGAACATCGGCGAAGGAAAGTCCAGCACCTCTATAGAATGTCGGCGATGTTACCTTTAAAAGTTTCATAATAAAGGTACTTCTTATCCCAGACTGTATTTGAACCCAGTTCTTTCCAAACAGCGAATATCAGCGTTCCTGACTGAATTAGAGAAGTTCAGCTTCGGTCGTAATTATAACAGGCGTAGACAGTTGCCACTTTAATTCTGTAGAAAACTCAATGAAATTTCTCTTAACATTTCAGAGTTGCATTATTCATTGGTTAATTGATGATATATAACAGAGTTATAGTGTACATTTTGTGCAGCATTTTGTGTTCTTATTATGAAGTTCGAAGTGTCGCGGCTTCGTAGCACAGTCGGTACAGAGAATGCTCTTCGAACACCAAGACCTGGCTTCGAATCCCGCAAAACGCCAGGAACATTTATAATATTTTTCGAGCGTATATGAGTTAACAGGGAACACAACATCTCACAGAGTTTTTCACATTTCAAAGCCAACACTTTAGAGAAAGAAAGAGCGCAACTGTACCTGCCCGTCCGAGACTCACGGCCGTTATATCATCACACGCTATCTAATGGTAACAATACTTCACAGGTTGCATTTGTCTACATTATTAATAGTTTGAAAAAAGCAGCGTAAATAAAAGACAAGTAAATGAGATTGTCGGGGCTGATGAACAAGTGGGTACAAACGATCTTATTCCAGTCTCATATAATAATAAGTTACTGGTTTTAGTGATTAAGTAAGTTACTTTGTACCAAGGGCCGTGGCCGTACTGGTTACTAGAGAATTAAATTAGTTCGAAACAGTCACTTCGAGTCCAGTGACAGTATCTATGAGCGCTCACCTTACTCGGTTTTATTTGATGTAAATGTTAATATATTAGGCTCGTAAGTGAATGAAACAGTTAGTATATTGGTACCTTAATTGGATACGATGTTTGAGTTATAATGATCTCTTATACTATTCGTTTAAAGTAATTGTCAACATTGCCGGCGTAGGTTTCTTTGGTTTAGCAGTTCATAAGAAGATCCTATCAAGAACCGAAAAAAATCTACTTCTGAAAGGTTTCAACTTCGCTTTAACGCCACGCTACTTACCAAAAATTGACACAATAGCTCAAATAGAGAAAGGAATACGAAATTTGCCTGGTGATACATCAGATTTCATCCGTTTACAGCATTGCTATTACAAAGCAAATTACCACATACCTTACACGGAATACACAGCCCTCAAATAACTAAAATCAGACAAAAATATCGTTATAATTAAGGCGGATAAAGGGAATGCAACGGTAGTTTTGAATTCTGAGTATTATAAAAAAATTAAAACTCTTCTTAAAGATTCTAATACCTATACACCTTTAGACAGAGATCTCACCTGGCGAGTTCACAATAAAACCAATGATCTAGTTAAAATGATACCCATTTGGATTGAAGAACTAAAAAGAACTCTACAATCAAAGCACCCATTAGTTCCGCGAATATATGGTGTACCAAAAATACACACGAAAGGTATTCCTTTAAGACCGATAGTGGATGGAAAAGACTCTCCCACCTCGAAATTAGCAAAACACCTTCCCAACATTATTTTCCACACATAGGAAAAACATCTTTCATTAAGAACAGCGCACATTTTATTGAGAAGGTAAAAGATATATGCATACGACCTTCAGAATATCTTAGCAAGTTTGGATGTAATCAACCTGTTCCCAGATGTTCCCAGAAATGAAACAGTGAATCTTCTTAAAGACCTTTTTCCTCCGGACATCGTAGAACTTCATAAACACTGCATAAAAAATACTTTTTTCATGTATCAAGACAAATTTTGGGAACAAAAAGAAAGCCTGGCTATGGGCTCCCCCCTCTCCCCGGCGTTAGCTAACCTATATATGGAACATTTTGAAAATGATGCTTTAACTAATTATAAAACAAAACCGAAAATTTGGCTACGCTATGTAGACGATATTTTCATCATATGGCCAGGAACAACAGAGGAACTAAATGCTTTCAAAGATTACCTGAATAATATACACAACAGCATAAAATTTACTTTGGAACAAGAAGAACATAAAAAACTTCCCTTTCTTTATATCCTAATGGAAGTCAATGAAAAAGATAATAAATTATCCTCCTCCATCATTAGAACACCCAGGAAGATTTCTTAATGCGGCTTCACACCACCACCCCTAGCAAAAAATACGTTCAATTAAACTCTTGAGGGACAGAGCATATAATATTTCCAGTACAGAAAAACAGAAAAATGAAATGAAGAATTTCAATATTTAACACAGATACTCAAAAAAAAAAAAATGGTCATGAACCTAAGACAATCAAAAAAGTTCTCAACACACCTCCTACAAGCATCTCACAAAAGTAAGATTTCAAGAACGCAATCACGCTTCCATACATCAAGAATGTTACAGACAAAATGGCCAAATTACTAAAAAAACATAACATCAAAGTTGCTTTTCTACCTATGGAAAAAATTTCAGGATTTCTACATCCCCAAAACCTCCACATCATCCTTTAAAAAAAACCAGGTGTTTATAAAATTCATTGTTCCTTATTTAAATGAAGGGTATATTAAATCCCAAATTGTTTTAAAACCGAATAAGAAACTCAAAGATTGGAATCAATCTTTGAGTTTCTTATTCGGTTTTAAAACAATGTGGGATTTAATATCCCCTTCATTTAAATAATGTTTTTATCGACGAAATGAAGCCTGGTGGCTCTTTATATTTAAGTAACTTAATAGGTGCACCTTTTTGACAACTCGTATAGCAGTATATATAAGTTCTTTTCGCTATTGGTATTAATTTGGTCTAACTACTCACTGATGAAGCCTCAAAAAAGTCTGAAACCGGTGAGATTGCTAATAATATGAGTTCGCTCTGTAATTAGAATAAAAAGCCAAAAGGCTAGTTTTCTGGCAATTGAATAGATATTAAATGGATAAGAATCCTATATTTTTATATAGCCAGTAAGTGAAACTCAAGATCGATAACTACGATCTATGAGTTTCAATGCCGAAAAACTATCGGCGAAGGCAATTCGAAGCAAAACTAGCCTTTTGGCTTTTTATTCTAATTACATAATACAAGCACACCTTTATGGCATTCGTATAGTGAAGGTATGTAAGTTCTTTTCACTAAGTTTTGATATTTTCTAGGTCTACCTACTCACTGATGAGACCTCAAAAAGGGTTGAAACCGGTCTGGGTAGTGACCTCCCCTCATAATGTAATGACAGTATTACATCTCCTAGGAGCTGTGTCTTACATTATGAGAGAATATCAAGAATAGTGAGGGAGCTTGCTCCACCTTTGCTTCGAATTGCCTTCGCCGATAGTTTTTCGGCATTGAAACTCATAGATCGTAGTTATCGATCTTGAGTTTCACTTACTGGCTATATAAAAATATAGGATTCTTATCCATTTAATATGAGTTCGCTCTCTTAAGGTTTTTGCCTTAAGGGAGCAATTTGAGTCTCCGGGAAAAGTGTTTTCAGGCACGACCCAGTGAGGGGCTTTGTCGGTGAATGCTTTCTTCGTAATATGAGCGATTCTGCTCTTTGGTGGTGGTGGTGGGTGGATAGCCATCACTGAGCCGAGCCAACTCTGAGATGGGCGGTCTTTAGCCCACAATTGAGTGGCCTAGGGATCGTCCGAATTTTTAGAGACGGCTTTACTTATTCATAAGGCTGAAACCGGTCTGGGTAGTGACCTCCCACCATCATGCAATAACAGCATACATTCGCTGTTATTACCTGTATCATTTGTCATATTATGTCATAATTATCATATATACGAAATATATTATAATTCGTATATTTAAGAATGATAAACAGATAATGTTTATCATTCTTAAACACTTGTTTAAGAAGACCTTGAGATTGTTAACTATCTTTTTAATATCCACGTTTCTGATTCATACATTAGGATTGCCTTTATATTTGAGTTAAATATTCTCATTTTAATTTTTATAGAGAAGTTCTTGCTTTTCCAAATATATCTAAATTGGATCAAATTTGAACAATCCAGCTGTTTCCCTCTTTTTATATTTCCTTCATTACTTTCTCCTTTTATTGATGCTATCGAACCAAGCTATATAAACTGTTCTACTTCTTTAAACCGTGTTTCTTCTGTTGTTATTTGTTTATTTTGCTTTGCATTTATTTTCATCAACATTGTTTCATTTCTATTTATCCTAAAATCAAACGTTTGGCTGTTTCTACAAGCGTTGTTATTTTTTGTGCTCTATGTTGGTGTTTCTGTGAAAGTAAGCAGATATCATCTACAAATTCTAGATCGTGGAGTTGGTTTTGAAGTAACCATTGTAATCCTGTATTTAAATGGGATACTTTTTCTCATCACCCAGTCTATGCTAATTAAAAACATAGCATAGAAGGGGGATACAACCTTGCCTTAATCTTGTCTTTATTTTAAATGATTCTGCGAGGATATTTCCATGTATTACTTTAATTTCAAAATCTTCATACATCTTTTAATTATTTTTTTTCTCTAGGAGTCCACATTAGTTTCCATAGGGAATATCTGTTTATGCTGTCGAAATCTTGTTCAAAATCGATAAAATTTGATATAAGCTTGGCCGCCATTCCAGTGATTGATAATTCTATGATAATTCGTAAAGTAGCAATGTGATCGGTGCATGAGCTATTGGCTCTAAATCCTGCCTGTTCTGGTCTTAGTTGTTTTTTTTTTAAATTTCTATTTTGATTCTTTCTAGTATTATCCTTGCTAGTATTTTACTTATAACACTCAGCAATGTTATACCTCTCCAATTTTTGTACTCAGATACTTTTTTTGGTTAATTTAACCAGTAATCCAGTATTCCATTCCTTAGGCCACTCTTCTTTCTTCCATATCTCATTTAGTAAAGGATATAACATCTCTGCTATAAGTTTTGGATTTGCTTTTAGTATATTGCTTAGTTTGTTATCTTCTCCGAGTGCAATACCAAAATGATTTAGCAAATTTACCAAATGAACACAAATTTCGCAAACCGGAAGGCGACGAGATCACTTTTTAAGAATCTCTATTCTCTTTACCTTATCCCTAACCGAAAAGGGATTGATTATCTACTTGGCTGAGTGCAAGCATTTCCTTTCTGTAAGTAATGAACCGTTAGTTTGAATTCTCCTGCAGCACGAGCATTTTGTGAAAGTCTTTAGGTGGTAGATAAGATTTCAGCGGACGATGAGACTGCCACACTACTTATTGGAATACAGAATAGGCGTGAAATAGGAACATGTTTATTCAGTAGGGTTTTAAATTATCTAACCCCTTAACCCTCCTTCAGTAGTACTAATACAAAAGTACTTTGTGAAAACAACTTTTTTGAGTAGGATGGATACGAAAAAAAGAAAGAGAAAAAGAATTTTTTTCTAAATTTAAGATACGCAAAAATAAAACATGTTATCTTAGTAAGACGAAAAGAACAGAACTCAGCATTTTTATTGCAGCCTTTGCTAATATACCCGATAAAAAGCAGCTTTTTCTCCACTTATTTAAAAGACTGTAAACCTCGATATGCTCGTTTTCTGGCGCAGCCGAATCATAGTTGAGCTAGAGTTAGATAATTAGGGATTAAACAGTAAGCTCATTCAGGCCTTCGACAAGTTTGGTTTTTTGGTTTCACTAAGCGAAAGAAACTCATAACAGGTTTTTATTTAATATAAACAAGTTTTCATTTCCCCTCGTTTGGTTCAATGGCAAAGTGCCTTGGCTTCTTTGAAACCTAATTAATGCTCTCAAAGGGTGGATACCTCCATCTAAAAATTGTGTGTGTTCTTTTGGCCTGTTAGAAATGAAATAAAAAAACCAGAATCGTGGAGCAAAACCCTTTCACCGTAAAAGACTGGATAACCCATCTTCAATTGAAAAGCCCCGGTGAAGGTTGTCGGAGACCATACGGGATTCTCAGCAGGTATTTTCAGCCAAAGGCCATCGTTGAAATCGATTGAGCTTCGGAGTCGCACATTTCGTATCTCTTTTATGTCACTTAACTTTTTTCATTCGAAATATAATTCTTGTATGTGTAATGAAGATGATGAAAAATTATCCACAAAAAGTAAAACGCTACCTGATTTTTCTTTTTTTTTCTGGAAACTCCATTTCCAGGATTCAAATACTTACTAATATCACTTAATGTGACATATTTCTAACGAAATGAAATTGATCATCAGCAATGAAGAAAGCACAATTTAATACGAAATTCTGCTGAGAGGTAACTCATAACATAAAATGCCCGATTCGTCAGCCTCAAGGTTGTAATATTCAGAATGTTTCTTTCAAATACACGAAATATTAATAAAGGGAATTACAAAAACAGCACTTCAAAAATTATAAAAATAAAAAGTCACTAAAATAACGCTATTCTAAACGGGAAGTTCGAAATTTTCAATTAAAGAATAATTCTCATAAGGATTTTTTTCTTCACCGGTGTAAGATAAGAGCAATCAGCATTTCATTCAATGCAGCTGCACAAATCGTAAAATACATTTGTTGTCAAGTCTATTCGTATCTACACATATCAGTCTTCTGATATGTGTAGCAGCCAGGGAATCCTCCTTTACTTTCAAGCTAAATTGAAAATGTTCACGATGTTTGAAGCAGAGTGCGAATAGGTAAAGCTGTGCGGCTACGACTTTTGTCCTCTGACAAAACTCTGACTGTTACTTTTCGAAAGTGAACTTTATTTTATATTTCTGAATTCAATGAATTAACACATTTCAAATTTTGAATCGAGATCTTCTTATTAGGATCTTTCAAGATTTCAAAACATCTATGAAACAAAATACCAGTCTAGAGATCACAGCACCCTCCTTACAGTTTTCGCACCATTAGGAAGTCCATTACAGTTTCTACAACTGGTAGCTAAAACGCCGCAATTCCATCTCCACAGTTTCACGAAATCTGAGATTTGGTTCTTCATAATAATTCTGCGCACTTGATGTTTAATTTAAATCATTACTTAAGGAGAAGAATGTTGAAATGAATTCTTTTTTCTATTTCAAAACATTTCGGCAACCCTTTCATAGCATCTACGTGTGGGTTGGCCAATACTAATGAGAAGTATGTCAATAAGCTTGGTTAGCAAGGAAACCCATTCATTACATAATAATTATCTGCGATATTCTTTACAGTCTAAGAAGACAAGGCAGGTTAATTATTGTATTTGAAATTTATGATAAAAGAAACCTATCCCTTCGCGTAGACCCCACTCACTGCGTTGTTTGAAACTTTTTTTTATGAATATTCTTCTAAGCAAAACTTATTCACGTCATTAAACATCAAAGCTGAAACACCTTTGCTCGGTGGGGTTATTTTGAATCTCCTCTAAAGTTATGAAGCTGTATATTCTTCAAATGTGTGCTTGTTTAGTAAGCAGATCAAACAAACAAACAAAACAGAGAGTTGCTGAAAGCGGGAGAAAAAACATTTTCGCGTGTGTATGAAACCAGCTAATTCACTTTTAATTGTGAGCGTTCTTTGCGTCGTGGACGGGATTACAACCCAGATACTCTCAAACGGCAATTGTAAAGCAAAGCAAATTATGCTAATTGGAGAATTTGGAGTTGGGATTCCTGCCGCTGTTGATGCGGTGCGAGCAGCAAATAGAGAGTCGTGTGAATTGCTGGTAGTTAAGACCACCGACAGATTGTGAAACTAAAAGTCGAAAGAAACGCTTTGGTATAAGAATTCATTTCAACTCAATTGAGAATAGCAGTCATGACGGAATCCAATAGGAAATGAGTGAATTTATTATGAGTATCGCCTTTATACAGTACATTTTACGTGCATTTTTTTATTATTATTATTATTTTAGAATTTTATGTAATATCAGTTGCATGTGATTACCGAGCTGCGTAGCTTAACTGATATAGAACAGCTCTTTTGGTTGGAAAGATCGGGGTTCGCGCAACCTTCTACAATGTGAGAAAAATTTGTCAGGTCTTTTCAAACAAATGGTAAAGTCACTGGTCTCACACGGAGTTGTCGGGTTTTTCTTCCAGAAACTCCTGTTTTTCGTTCTCCACAACAGACAAATCACCCCAGCAAACACAGTTCTATAGACATAAAATAATTATCACTAGAGTATTGCAGAAAATTAATGACAGGTCAACTGTCACAAATTGCCTAATACCCCTAATGAAACTATAGCCAATGAAATTAATCGACACTAACACAAATGTTAGTTTATGTTCATCAAAGGGGGGTATAAACTGTGTTTGTGAAGTTCAGTAAAGCATGTTCTGTGCTAAACTTTTGCCTGAACCCAAATTAATTCTTTGAAAAGAAGTTGTTTTTGTCCAAAAATTTCACGAGTCTAATTTTTACCAATTTCTCTAATATTTTCGAAAAGACCGTTAGAAGGGAGATCGGTCTGTAATTTTTCAAGTTATTTTTGTTTCCCTTTTTGTAAATAGGTACAACTACGGCTTTCTTAAAATCTGATGGAAAAGTGCCTGTCATCAGTGATAAGTTTAAAATGTACATTAGGAGTCCATAATGTACATTTAGTAAGTTTGGTTGTTTTTAGGCTAGCTATAACACTTTTGATTTCGTTTTCACAAGTGGGGAAAAGATAGATGGAGTTATTAATTCTCTTGGGAGTGCAATTCTGAGTGATGCTTGTAGCATTTCTCAAAATGCTTTCACTGGCCATGACAAAGTATTTATTGAATTCTTCAGCTAATCCTCAGTCTCCATTTTCTTCTCTTATTTATATCTTTAAGTATGGAGAAGGTTTGTTTGTGTATATTTCTGCCGATTAATTTATTCACAAACTTCTTCTGGAGTTTCCTTGGCATTTTAGGAATTCATTTCTGTAGTATTCGCTTTTACTTTCTTTTAATTTGTGGTGTATTAGATTCCTATAGTGCTTGAAACTGTGTTCATAATATTGATTGTGCGGGACGTTTTCAAACTTTTATACACTTTGTCTCTAAGTTTAATATAATGTTTGATTTCCTGTGTAATCCAGGGCTTTGTTTCTTCCACTTTGTCGATTTTTAACTTTAATCGAGTCTTGTATTTTATTTTCACTATCGCAATAAATTTATGATAGTATCAGTATTTGTTTCCGTCATTACATCTTCCCAGGAGATAGTGCTCAAGTTACGTTTCAATACTCTGGAGTCAATTGTTGTGTAGGGAATGTTTTCGGTTGTACCATCTTTGTGCTGTACTCGCAAATGCACTTTAATACCGACTGGTAAGTGACCCGTGAGAGGACTTAACAATTCACGAGAGGATCACTTACCAGCAGTTCTGTGCCATTTAGTTTGCGCAGAACTGCTGCTAGGATTTTGATTCTACTTAAAGTCTACGAGAATACATGACCTAGGCACGATCTACCACTTTAAATTCTATCGTGGAGACATTACATTATTTGAGTCCATGCATAGCAATAAATCTAAATAATCTTGAGAGGAGCTGCTATTCCTCAGCAAGTCAATATTCACATCCCCAATTATGAGAATATTGTTAGTACTGATCTCATCTAGACTACTCTCGAGTTCTTGTATAACGTTGGACTCCGTAGTAACGGGGTGTGAGCCATTTCGGCACGACACACTGTCGAAACGGCTCACATCCCTGATCTTATCCCGTCATCTCCTTCTTCCTCAAAAATCTTTCACCTCCCTCTCAAAGAATTCTCTGCCCACCCTTAAAAAACTCGGGTTTAAAATCCACACACCTCCTGCCTCACCAAAAATTCTCTCACATCTCTCTATCCCTATTTTTCCAACCCCACTTCTTTCAGTCATGCTTTAACAGCAGATAAATGTATATCGCCATACGCCCAATCCCCCTGTTCCGGATTGGTAGGTCAGTTCTCCTTGAATTCTGATGACTCGAATTTTGAAGACTCGACACTCAGGGTAGACCCTGAGTTTCAAAACGTTTCAAATAACTTGACAAAACAACGTTACATAAAAAGGCTTATCATTTTATATATATAGGGCAGATATTTTTCATATATCTGTTTTTAAAGCATCCGTAATGCTCTAAAAATTGAGTAAAAAGCCTTGTAATTATATAAAAAAGAGGTACGTCTAAAGAAAGATAGGCTAAATATTTATGGCTATTTAGATAGGCTAAATAGCCATAAAAATAATATTTACTTAGAGGAGTAACATGGAATTCTTCAGAAATAATACCTTACATTTAAATAAGAACTAATCAAAACATTGATTACTACGGAACACGATTTCACACGACTATTAGTTAATGGATGCTTTGAATTGCGCCCCGAACAATATTGGCAACGAAGCCTACGTTTAATGTAGCTCGTAACTGGGTGTGTTCTGCTCAGTTTGCAAGATGAAAAATCTGAATTTTTGGTGAAGGTGACCAAGGACACGAGGAGGCTGAGAGTGAATAAGGGTAGACATACGACATAAAATTAGTTGTACTTCCTACTCTCCTATCACTTGTGTCTTTCCTAAAATTACTATACCCTTAACACCCGATTCTTATATCCCCTTAACACGCTATACCCTATATCCCAGCTAAAACTTTAACACCCGATTAATGTCAAACAAGGCTGTTGACATTAGTGAAACAGCTGACTCTGTTTCTCTGATGACAACAACCTACTCACCGAAGCAACAAACTCGATCCATTTGTTATCGATGCGCGTCACTTTTTTTATTCACATCAGAAGTTAACTTCCAGCATTTTTTGTACTTATATTTCATCATCATCATCACGAACCATGGGCTCACTGCCCTTTGATGTCTGATGCTTGTTTCACTATCTTCTTCCACCTTTCTTTGTCCAGTGCACAGTGTCGCAGTTTCTGTATATCCAGTCCACACCAGTCCTTCATATCGTCTATCCATTCTCTGTATGGTCTTCCTCTTCTGTTTAAACCATCCAAAATACCAAACATAAATGTCTTTATCATCCGGTCCTCACTCATTCTACAGATGTGTCCAAATAATTCTGCATTCCGTTTTATAATCTTCTGTTTTGGTTGTATCTTCTGATTGAGCTCTTCATTGGTGATTTTCTGTACCCATCCTATTCTTAGAATCTTCCTGTAACAAGTTCTTTCAAATGCCAAAATTATTTTTCTTGATTCTTTATTTATTACCCGCGTTTCAGATCCGTTCAGTACACCGCTGAAGATGCATGTTTCCAGTACTCTTAGTTTTGTTTGCAGACTGATCACTTTACTTTTCCAGATGTTATCCATGGCCTTCAGATTTGTTCTTCCCTTTGCAATCCTGATCTTTATTTCTTTTTTACAGTCCAAGTCATACGTCAGTTTACTTCCCAAATATGTGAATTTTTCTACATTTTCTATATCAGTTCCCACTTGTATCTTTTGTTTCATGTTCTTCTTAGCAAATACCATTGTCTTTGTTTTTTCTAAGTTCATAACAAGTCCAAATCTCTTCCCTTCCTCATTTAACAGTTTCAGTGTTTTTTGTAGTTCTCTTTCGTCTTCTTCAATAATAACAATGTCATCTGGAAATCTCAGATTGTTAATTCTCATTCCGTGTACAGATATTCCTTTGGCATCTTCCTCCAGTTTGTCCATTGCTCTTTCTCAATGTGTGATGAAAATGCTTGGTGATATTGGGTCTCCCTGTCTAGTACCTCTGCTTGTTTTAAACCATTTCCTCAAATCATCACCTATTATAACTGCTGAAACTGTATTCCGATAAACACCGTTTAATATAGCTATTAGTTTTTTTTTTATTTCAATTCCATAGGATTCCAGAACTGCTAATGTCAGTTTCTAGTCAATACCTATCAAATGCTTTCTGAAATCAACAAAGCAAATATGTATGTTTTTGGTTTTTCTCCTAGCTTTCTCTGCTATTAACCCCTTTGTCAAAATCGGTTGAATTGTAGTTCTCATCATCATCATCATCATCAAATTCCTGCCATGTACCCTCAAGGGGTGTACAGGATATGACAGTACTACATGAAAAAATTACATCATTACTAAACCAAGGGGTGCTTAAGGGTCAAAGCTGTATAACTGAGAGGAGACCTCCACATAGCCTTTAAAGGAATGCGGAGAACCGACCAGGGCTTCTGACCTAATGTCCAATCCTAACCTTCTCGTGGTGCAACCTGTTGGGTATCTACTTTGATACTGAACGAACGAGGATGGGCTGGCAATTTGGGATTTAGCCGACCAAATTGTATTCTTATTGGTTAAACCAAAATAAAAAACGATGGAATTGTAGTTCTATCCTTCCTAAATCCTGCTTGCTCGTCTGCAAGGTATGCTTCCAATTGTGTTCTCAATTTTTCTGTCAATATGATCATCATCACTTTATACAAGGTGACTTATCAAGGCAATTGTTCTATAATATTTACATTCTAGCTTATTTCCATTCTTGTATAATGTTACTAATATTGATTTCATCCACTCCTCTGGCATTCTCCCTTCTTTCCATACCATATTACATAGCTGGTGCATTTTTGTAATCATATTTTCACCACCTATATCAGTTTCAATTCTTCAGTCAGTTTCCCAACGCTATCTGAATCTAGTTTTTCTTCATATGACTCACTACAGTATCTTGTCCACCGCTGTACAAGTTTTTCTTTATTCATCAATACTTTGCCTTTTTCATCTTTAATTGTGGTCTTTTTTGGTTGCCACTTTCTATTAAGGGTTCTCATCATTTTGTATACCTCCCTTGTTTTATGCTTTCCCTAGTACTGTTCTATATTGTTGCATTGGGCTTCTAACCATTTCCTCTTATCCATTCTGACTGCTTTTTTCACCTCATTACACTTTCTTCTATATTGCTCTTCTATTTGTTCTGATGTATCCCTTCTTATCTTCAACATTCTTTTCTCCTGTAATAACTTCAGTGTTTCTTGTGTAATCCATTTCTTCTTGATCTTCTCTTCTTCTGGTACTGTTTCTTCAATTGCATCTTCTATCGCCTTCATTACTCTTTTCTCTTAGATTCGAGTTTTTTTTCTTTCTCCACACTTTAAGTTTCTCTTCTAACACTGTTCTGTACCTTCTTCCTATTTCCGCTACACTTATTCGTGCTGAATCTCTTATATTCTGATGTTGGGGTTTATATTTCTTTTTTAATTTCAACTTGATGCTTGCAATCACTAAGCTATGGTCCCAGTCTATATCCGCTCCTTGAAAAGTTCGACATTGTTGTACTAATGTTATCCATTTTCTTTTAATGATAATCATATCAATAATGTTCTTGGTGTTCTCATCATTTGATTGCCATTTTCTACACTCTTTTGCTGGAATTATGTGTTACAGATGATCATATCGTGGTCCACAGCAAATTCTAACAATTTTTCACCTCGTTCGTTTCTTTCTCCGAAACCATATTTTCCCATGACTCTTTCCCAACCATCATTATCTATTCCAACTTTAGCATTCCAATCTCCTTCAATAATTAGCACATCTTGCTTTGGTATTGTTTCTATTGTCTCTGTCAGATCTTTGTAGAATAAGTCAATATCCTCATCTGTGCTGTCAGATGTGGGTGCATATATCTGGACTATTGATATCTTGAATGGCTTTGCCTGAAATCTTGCTACTATGATTCGTTCATTAACTGGTTTGTAGCCTAACAGTGCCTCTCGAGCTCTTTTGCTAAGAAGGAAGCCAACTCCTGCTTCGTGCATGGTGTCATGTCCTGACCATATTACTTCGCATCCATTGATCTCTCCAGATGATGTCCATCTCATCTCTGCCAATCCTAGTATATCCCACCGATATCTCTTCATTTCTCACGAAGTAGTTCTAATTTTCCTGACATCCAGAGTGTCGCACATTCCACGTTCCTACTGATAACAGTTCTGTTAGTTTCAGTTTCTGTTTCCTTTCGGTGTCCCACTTTTCGATCCAACCCCGATCGCTCGATTGCTAGCGCGGGCCTTGTTTATCCGGGCGACGCCCGAGCTGGCATGTTTTAGCTGTTGATTGTATAGGCATCAGATAACAATCGTGTTTTTCTTTACGGTCAGAGCATCGACATTCAACTGACCGATCCTCTTCCTCCTTTATCCAGGCTTGGGACTGTCATGAGACCCCTAAAGATGCCATGGCGGAGTTTATATTTGCATTATATTTGCAGTCCATTTATCCCAGTTGGAGATTTCTCTCTCCAACCAAACACACATGCGCACATACTCGAAAAGTCGGAACCAAAACGTAAAGGTCCAACCATTTACCAGATTCACAACCATTCCCATTGAAAAATCATATCATTATCATGTCTGCATATGTTAGCTGAACGTATACACAAACACAACACGCTCTCGCCGTTTCTCCTATGATGACCCCTTCCCTGATTCTCCGAATTAGGTCTCCTAAACAATATGCAATTTCTCTAAGCACTTAATGTCAAATCAATTCATGTGCAGGTCATTTCTCTTAAACACATACCAGCTGCTAAATTAGAGACCTTTATGGAGATATACGTGAACTTCTCTTAAGCAGCGTATACAGAAAATACTTGGTCACGTGCGTCACCACATCCCCTTGGCAATTTAAGAATGCTGGTGGTCAGTAATCGTCAATAGTGATGATTGCAATGGGAAAAAAGAAAGGGTCTTTCGGAGTTCGATAGAGGGCTTCTTGTAAGTGCCTGTCTGGCTGGAGCCATGAGTTCGAAAACAGCAGAGCTGACTAGTTTCTCAAAAGATGAGATATCGCGAGTGTTTAACCAGTGGAAAAATAACCCATTTTCTTTATGAGGCGTAATTGAGGTCCTAAGAGACAGTCTGTCAAGAATGAGATCGCCTTCGTCTGCGAAAGCGTGTACGGATAGCAGAATTTCCTGTGAGCAACAGTTGACCTCTACGTATATCAGTAACAGGCTAACTATTTTCACACCATTCTCTCTCTCTCTCTCTCTCTCTCTCTCTCTCTCTCTCTCTCTCTCTCTCTCTCTCTCTCTCTCTGCGTGTGTGTGTGTGTGTCACTTTTTTTCTCGCTTCTTCCAGAAATTATTTGATATCTCTTTCAGTTATATTGAGACACTAAGAAGATTTGGAGAACGAACCTCTGTAGTATATCTGGAAAGATATAATTGCCACGAGAATACCAGATCTAGCATTCCATTTGCCAGCGGAATGATCTGAATTAAATGAATGCTCACATTTCTTCATCGCCTCCGCTTCGTGGATGGAAGTGGAAAAGGAGTTTTGCAAATTAAAATGATTTCACTTTTATATTCCAGCAGAAAATCAAGTTTCAGGAATAAGAAATCAAGAGTGCTTATGATAGTCAGTATTTGGAACGTGACGAAGGTCGCTTATGTAGATACCGAATGAAATAACAACAGATGAGAGTGCGCAGTAGAAACCTTACAAGAACGAAAAATAAAAACAATAAGATCTTAATAAAGCATTCTTTGGAATGATATACAAACCACACAAACACACTGCTCATGTAGAATTTCCTGGGCATGATAGAGAGAATAGCTCGGATCGTGATGTACTCTAGCTCTCGACGTTGATATATTGGTGAAAAGGCAACGTCGTGTTATGGTCTGGCAAAGGTGATGATGCACATAATTTTTGTTTGTATCGACACAGCGAAAGTTGATAAGATTGATGTGGAAATTTGAAAGGATTTTTAGAAGAATTTCTGCGTTCTGTGTTATTTTTAAGGAGGATGTGTTACTGTTACTGTTCAGTTTCTTTTAGTGATTCGATTTTAGTGAGTAGTTGAATAGAGGGTTCAGATGAGAAGACACGGCTCTTGAAACTCGTCAGTTATACCGAAAGCGCGCTAGACTCATGCTGTAAAGGTAGAAGCGTTCACCGTGTCTCCTCCCACATGATTCTGTTAGTGTAGATATTCTCCACCCAAGGCGTAGCCGTATATGAGGCACAAGGCTTATACATCAACTGATCACAAAGTCTACTGATGCGCTAGCTTCCTTTGATTTGGCGACTTATTGTCATGCTGAAGGAGGCATTCAGACTGAAGGAGGCATTCATTTACCTGCTTGGGGATGGGGAGGTATCATTATGGCAACATCGCTCTTCGCCATCCAAGTGAATTTCTGGCTTACCAGATGAGTGGTGACGAAAATACTGCAAACAAATCGTCATTTTGTGTGTGTGTGTGTGTGTGTGTGTGTGTGTGTGTGTGTGTGTGTGTGTGTGTGTGTGTGTGTGTGTGTGTGTGTATGTTTTGCAGATGATTTTTGTAAACTGTGTTATATTAATCCGTTTCTAATTTATTGTACCAAAAAGCAACTATCATAGGAAAAAAAGCTTGCTTATCATACATCAACCTCCTTCGTCTGAGAAGAACGTTTGCTCTTTCGTATTGCTTGTTTTTTCGATATCTCATCCAATTAACGCTTTTGAAGAGCTAAAAATCATTTGGTACATCACGTTTGACGAAGGGTTCACTGTGGGGTTGTGAGGAAAGATTTTAGTGGTTGCTTCGGTCGTATGATATTTTGATCTTTGTTCTGATTGAGAAAGTTCGCCTGTTGACTCCATTTCCTCTGCTCTTATCCAAGCAACAAGTTTAAGGTTCTCATCTGAAATTTTCCATTGATTTGTGCACATTTCTTCGGCACACGTTTCACACAATTTTTCTTACGTCATCGTAATTAACCAAAAGTAAAATCGCAATAAGTGAAGTCTTAATTTCTGTAACCTTTTGTAAATCATGAAGTTCTTTATTTGAGCTTCATTTCAAAAAAATAAATAAATAAACAGCTGTGAAAGAAAAAGTGTGCAAAGCGCAACTTTTGATATAAACGTTTGTTGCTTTTTGATATAAAAATCCTTTGAACACATTTTGAAACGTGCATTAATATTAAATATTTAATATTAAATATTTATTATTAACTTAAAATTGGATTAAAAAATTCAAGAAGCGCCCATTACTAAAAACTGACATTATCTACATGCTTACCGAACAATATTTTAACCGTGGACATTTTTTTAAATAAAAAGTTAATAATTTCCTCCGTGCTGCTGTATTAGCGTCACAGCAGTGACTACGGAAAAAATCCTTTTGCGAGTCTCTGACTGTTTCCAAATAGGAAGCCAAAATTCTTTAAGCTCTAATTTTGGTCTTACGTTCGGTATCATCGATTGTCCACCTTTACTCAATCGAAAACTGCTGCTAATTTAGAATCATTAAGAACACTTAATAGAGGAATTCAAGCACTTTGAAACAACGCAAAGCGTTCAGAAATTCTCCCGCTGGTCTACTACAAATCTCAGTATTCAACAGATTTCAAGAAATTTTCAAATGCAATAATGTTTGCCCGTGTCTACGTAAGGTCATCGTTTCAGTGGAATTGTGTTCAGATGGTTGGATAATTACTCAAACATTCCCGTTTTGATGTGCAGATTGGTGTCGAATACTCTGCCGTTGTATTAACTGCTAGAACAATAACATCCTTCCAGAACAGACCATCCATATGTTCACTGGGCATCCACAGATGCCGTATAGTCACTCCGCTGCTGGGTGATATGCCACACCAGGCCTCGCCGTGTAGTCCTGTTGTATGCTTTTCTCGAGGCCTCAACTCTCTGGAGATCAGTCAATCCACACCCACACCCTCCATCCATCTCAATGATGGGCTATCCATTCTTTTTCCAGGAACGTTGCCTTCTATTACTGTTCTGAGAAGTTCTCCTTTCATCATTTATATGTGTCCACGTAGTTTAACTTTCTTCTCTCAATATCCTTAAGGTGCCTTAAAGTTTTCTGATCTTTTCTAACATCCATTCATTTGTACGCTTTTCACTATATGATATCCTCAATAGCATTCGGTAACACCACATCTCGAAAGCAGCTATCCTTTCTCATCTGACTTCTTTAGGTTCCAAGTCTCACATCCATAAGTCACTGTTGGAAAAACAACTGCATCCAAATTCCTCAACTTTGTTTCCATGGAGATAGATCCATCCTTCCACATTTTAGACAAGTCTCTGATTGTTGTTTTAGCCTCATCCTAATCTTCTTCTTGTGTCTTCTGAACAGCAATTCTTCACATTAATAATGGATCCAAGGTACTCAAACTTGCTGATTTCCTCAATTCTTTCTCCATTAAGGTACACGTGTTTCACAAGAGCTTTCCTGTTTGTATTTCCTTATAGAACCATAATCTTTGGCTTTCTAGAATTGAGCTAAAATCCTCTGTAATTACTATTCTTGTTAATATTGTCAAGAATTTGTCTTAGTTCTTCCTTGTCATTACAAAGAAGACAGTATCATCAGCATACCTCGGATTACTGATCAGTCTGCCTCCTATTCTAATTCCTGTGCTTATCCAATTGCATGGTATCCTCTGCATATATACTAAACAAGTGAGTAAATATCCTTGCCTAACTCCTTTTCTAACCCGAAGCCAATCAGTCAATACAATACCTGTTCTTACCGTGTCTTCTTGCTCTGTGTACAAGTTGGCTATCAAGCAGATAGTGTATTGAAGAAAACCCATTCTTTTCATTACTTCCCACAATTTCACATGCTTAACACAGTCAAAAGCTTTAGAGTAGTCTAAGAAACACATTACCAGAGGGAGTCTGAATTCTTTATATTTTTCTATGATCTGTCTAAGGCAAAGGATCTTAACTCTGGTGTCCTTACCTTTCCTAAGACCTGCTTGTTCCTCGGGCATCTCTGCCTCAAATGTAGCCTCAATCCTATTTAGCATGATCTTCAATAAAATTTTGCATGAGATACTAAAATAATAGTTCTATAGTTGTTGCACGCTTTCATATCTCCTTTCTTATGCAGCGGTATGAAAACCGACTTCTTCCAATCCCTAGGCCATGATCCTTTCTCCCGTATCATTGTAATCAATCTATGAAACACTCTTATCCCTCCATCCCCTGTGGCCTTAATTAACTCTGCTGGGATTCCATCTGCACCTGTTGGTCTTATTACTGTTAAGCTGTTTAACTGCTCTTTCAACTTCATGCCTAAGTCGAAGAGGTTCCAAATCGAAATTTTCTGGCGAGAGGGCTCTTCCAAACTTTCTTTATCCACTCTGCTGTACAGTTTCTCACAGTACTCCTTCCATCTGTTTTTGATTTACGATTCTTCTGTTATTAATGGTCCATTCCTGTCATTGATGACGTTCAGTTTGGGCTTCTTTAAGTCACGAACTAAATAAAACATCCTTTTAAAATTGTGTCTCCCCATCTGAAACCCAATTTCTTCACATTTATTAGTATAGAACTTTTTCTTTTCCTGCTTGATGGCTCTTCTGACTTCTCTATGTAATCTCCTATATTATCCAGTCACTGTGTCTCTCTGTTTTTCCAGCCGCCTTCTTTTGATTAGTTTTCACGTTGAATCTGATATCTGTGGGTCTCTTGGTCTTCTTATTGGGACGAGATACTGCTTGGTTGTATCCTGTATTTTCACCTTGACTCCTTTCCTAAGCATTTCTGGTAGGTTCTTCTCATTAGTCTCCCAAATTCATCTAACCGAGTTGATGTTTCTTCTGTGAATCCACTAGGAATTTCTATAATATCTAATCTAATGGGATATGCCTGACTTGGAAGTTTTCGGATGCTTAGTCTTACTTAGTTTTTGCCTTAGTCTTACCACAACAGACAAGACAAAAATACAGTGAATAATAAAGCAGAGCATGGAATGATTACTGGATAGGACATTGAGTGAAAGTCACTTGTCCATCTTGTTAATATATGTTAAAAATAAGCTGATAAATGATTCCATCATGTACTATGGATATACATTTCTGGAAGACTTGACAAAATCTTAAAAGAATTAGTATTAATGAAAGATTTATTTCTGGAATTAAAAAGCAAAAGATAAAAATACAGACAAAACAGAAATTATTGATGTTATGTACAAAACTAAACTCATTAATTGGACAAGATCAGTATTAAAGCCGGAAAGAACACTGGATGAGAAAAGACGGTGAGAGGGAGAGGATCTGCTGTGAAAGTGTTGTTAACATTTAACAACACATTAATAACAGGGCATCGTAAGTGTTTGAAAGTCAGTCGAGAGTGCGTCCAGGTATCAAGCCGAATGAATCCTTACACTTTCAGTGAAAGGCGAGGGAAGAGCTGCTAACAAGATTTTGAAACAGTGCACGTCACCCTCAAAAAAAAAAAAAAATCATTCATTTATTTATGAAGTGAGAAATTTGTACAAAGTTACAATACGAAAGTTACGTAGCACAACTCATCGTATTCGAGGGAAAACTCTTCCCTTTACTCACTGCGATATTAAATATAGGATTGCCCATAAGAAACGAAGGGCTTGTCAATAACTTTTTATCATTAAATTTTAATTAATTTATTAATTTATTTTGTATTCTAAGAAACATTTAGGAAATTAATCCTGGAAAAGTTCACAACCCAACAATGAACCGAAATCGTGCAATATACGTAATTTTGAAAATCTGCATATATGTGGTGAGCCAATAATTTCGCGATCTGCAATAAACTGGCCATCACGTTCTTCAGACTGGACGGCTTCCGACCTTCCCATGGAGTTACCTGAAAAAAAAGCTGTATGGTATGTGAACATACCTTGACAGGGGCTTGCGCCTTTGAAAGGGTCCGTGTTTGTGAAGCAGAAAATGGAAGATGTTTACGTGGGCGTTTTTTTTTTTCATAACTAATAAAACAAATCTCCAGGTTCTGAAATTAACTATAACAAAAGAGAAATAAAAATAATTATTACATGTAAGTCATTAAACACTTGAACATCTTTTTGAGTTATGGGCCACGGAGTAAAACACAGTTGTTTCGGCATGCATTACAAAGTGCGTAGAATCTATTTAATCTGCATTTATGACTTTTATTCAATCTTAGAATTCGGCCAACCTAATTTTGTGAGCATGCTCTGAAAGCTGTGCCACAATTTAGTAATTTAGAAAATCTGCATATATGTGGTGAGCCAATAATTTCGCGATCTGCAATAAACTGGCCATCACGTTCTTCAGACTGGACGGCTTCCGACCTTCCCATGGAGTTACCTGAAAAAAAAGCTGTATGGTATGTGAACATACCTTGACAGGGGCTTGCGCCTTTGAAAGGGTCCGTGTTTGTGAAGCAGAAAATGGAAGATGTTTACGTGGGCGTTTTTTTTTTTCATAACTAATAAAACAAATCTCCAGGTTCTGAAATTAACTATAACAAAAGAGAAATAAAAATAATTATTACATGTAAGTCATTAAACACTTGAACATCTTTTTGAGTTATGGGCCACGGAGTAAAACACAGTTGTTTCGGCATGCATTACAAAGTGCGTAGAATCTATTTAATCTGCATTTATGACTTTTATTCAATCTTAGAATTCGGCCAACCTAATTTTGTGAGCATGCTCTGAAAGATGTGCCACAATTTAGTAGTTTAATGCTGAATTAATTTCTTAGGAGACAAAGACAATGCACTTCGGTAATGAAGTGAAGGCAACATGATGGCTTCATAATAACATGATAACGTATAATACCTTGGGTGTATTATACGTTAAAGATACCAAGAAATTATCTACTTGGTTATAAGTCTTTTCCCATAGAAGCAAAACAATATTTTGCGCGGACGTGTATTCATCTGGGAGATACTTGTATATAGAGGCTAATACTTCATATCACTTGCCATAGTATGTATTCAACAATGCAAACTATATCCGCCCCCTTTCGGAAGTGTATAATGTATAAAGTTTGTTGTTTTAATTTGTTGTTTTAAGGATACTTGCGACATAAGACTGAATGATATAATCACATAATCACAAGAAAGATATTTATTTAACCAAATATTTCGGTCTGGAAATTGCAACTGTGATCTCTCTTACTTTGGACAGACTGGACGTTCTCTTGAAAAAAGAATCCAAGAACATCAATCATCCATTCTTCACAATAAACCTGAAAAGTCTGGTTTGGCTCAACACGGGATTGAAACTGACCACAGCATCCTTTGGTCCAAAACGCGCCTCTTACATAGATCCCGTTATAGGTTCGAACGTTTGTTCAAGGAAAGCGTGGAGGCCTTGCTCCATCATCCCAACCTGAATCGTAATGACTGCATATCTATATCAAAAATCTGGGAAAGCCTAATCAAGATTACTCATTAATTTTTTTTTTTTTTTTTTTTTTTTTTTTTTTTTAATAGCAAATTCAATCATGTTTCTACTTCAAAATATTTCGTTTCATACTTAGTGATATAACATCACGCGGCATGTTCTAATTTCAACGATCTATTGTTAGTATTCTAGCTTGTATATTTTTTTAAACTGTTCTTGTAATACCACCGACGATGGTCTGCTATTTCCAGACCGAAATATCATTCTGTATAAAGTTTATAATGCAGTATATAATGGTAAGAGCCACTACCCAGACCGATTTCGGCCTTTATTGAGGTCTCTTCAGTGGGAGCAGACCCGGGTGAATACCAAGGTCGAAGTAATGCAGAAGTCATAAATATCTCATATACAAGTAGATAAAAGGTGCTTGGCTTTCTTAATAAATATCTCAACCTTGGTATCTCTCCCGGGTCTGGCTCACACTAAAGAGACCTCAATAAAGGTCGAAACCGGTCTGGATAGTAGCTTTTCCCATTATGAATTGCATTGTAAATGCCTGAAAGGGATGTGTTTTGCATTTTGAGATACATACTAAGGCAAGTGATATAAATCATTAGCCTTTACATACAAGTAGCTCAGACGTGAATATATTTCACACGCAAAACTTTGTTTTGTTTACTTGGGAAAAGGATTAAAACCAAGTATAAAATTTTTGGGATTTTTAACGTATAATAAACCCAAGGTAAAATATATATATATATATATATATATATATATATATACAATGTACCTTGGTTTACGAGCATAATTCGTTCCGGAAACGTGCTTGTTATCCAAAGCACTCGTATATCAAAGTGAATTTCCCCATAAGAAATAATAGAAACTCAGATGATTCGTTCCAAAACTCAAAAATATTCGTATAAAAATGATTAATACAAAATACATAAATAATTGAATTTATTAATTACATTACAATTACATATTACAGTAATTGTATTGAGTAGGACGACTTTCATTTTGTCACTAACGGAATCACTGCTATCTGTTGACTCTTTTTCTTTTTGTGCGACTTGAACAAGGAATCTATCCAATGACACTTGCTGCGGCCACTTGCATACCTTGTTCGTGCTTCCCGATGATTTCCTTCTTAACTTCCACCGTAATTATCTCCTTCTTCTTACCTCCTTCCTTTTCAACCCTTTTCTTCATTGGGGCCCTTGTCGTAGTACAGTTAATAAAGAACAGTCGCTACATTCGGACACAAAATAAAAAAATGCTTTACACACACACACACACGTGGTCACAACGCTAGCACGAATGTTGACTATACGAATGAGGTATGCCGACTGAGACCGCGCATGCGAGACGATTACCCACAATCCCGAGCGGCTTGTGATCACGTGACACTCGTCAGACAAAGCGTATTGGTAATACAGTACTCGTATTGCAAGACGTCGCTCGTTTATCAAGTTAAAATTTGTTTAAAAATTTTGGTCGTCTTGCGAAACACTCGCAGACCAAGAGTTAAAGCAACTAAAATGAGACATTCTTGGTCTGTATAAAGTTAGACGCAATAGTGAAGAAATTCTTCAATTAAAAAACGGAGATCTATTATATTATAGAGACCAAGATAAGGAAACAATTGTTCGAGTTGGATTCATGATGGATCCATCTATAATAAGATTTAAACATCTTATTATAGATGCCAATGCTGATCTATCAGAAAGTAATAAAGAAATACTAATTTAACTACCCACCTATCAGTCTACTATAAGTGGTTTACAAAGTGTTTACAAAGTATTATAACTCACAGGTTTTGTGCAACTCTACACCTAGCACAACCAAAAGAACGGGCAGGCTTTCGAAGGGGCTTTCAATGAACCATATTCAAGTTGTACAGCAGGTTATTGAACGGTGTAATGAATATCAATTGCCACTATGTCTTGGTTTTATTTACTATGAAAAAGCCCTTTGATTCACTTAAAACTTGTGCAACTTGTGCAATACTTAAAGAATTACGAAACCAACAAGTGGAAGAGTCATAGGTGAGGACCATCAAATCAGCATACACCAATGCCACAGCAGCAATTCATTTCAATGGTAACATCTCTACTGTGGGAATACAGAAAGGTATAAGACAGGGTGACACAATATCTCCAAAATTATTCCCAGCTTGCCTAGAAGAAATATTCAAACTTCTTGATTAAGATGGGAAATATCTAAAGATATTTAAGCCATTTACGCTTTGCAGATGACATAGTTATCTTTATTCAACTACGCATGAATTACAGACTCGTATCCATGAACTCCAAATTGCTAGCAAAACAGCTGGCCTAAAGATAAACTTAAAGTAGACCCAAGTTATGTTCAATAGCTATGTCAAACCTGAAATAATAAAAATCAGTAATGAGGAAATTAAACAAGTAAATCATTACATACACTTAGGAAAACAGATATCAATAGAGCAACATATCATGGACGAAATTAAAAGGCGCACGATGCTTGGGTGGAAAGCATTTGAAAATATGCATTCAATATTCAAACGCCAACTACCATTATACCTGAAGAGGAAAGTTTTTAACCAGTATATTCTTCCTATACTGACATATGGTTGTGGAATGGACACTAAATGTAAAGGAAATTCAGAAATTAAGAAGAACACAATTTAGTATGGAAAGAAGTATGCTTGGTATCACAAGACTGGATCGCCAAAGGAATACGTGGATAAGAAATCAAACCAAAGTGTCTGGCATTATAAGAAGAGTGAAACATCTGAAATGGGAAAGGATTGGGCATATTGCTCGAAGACAAGATCAACGATGGACAAAAAAATTACTGGATTGGATTCCACTAGTGGAAAAACGACCACGACACCGATCTAAATCACGGTCGATTGATTATATCATCAGATTTGCAGGAGTGACATGGGAAAGGAAAACTATGGACGACATTTTGGAGTAATCTTGGAAAGGCCTTCATCCAGCAGACTTCAACTTTGATGTCTCTTCAGGACCTGTCTCCCCGCCGAAGTGACCTCAATAAAGGTCGAAACCGGTCTGGGTAGTGGCCCTTCCCATTATGCATAGCATTATGTATGTCCGATAGGGTGTGTACTTTGCATTATGGTATATATACGGCAATTGATGTGAAGTCATTAGCCTCTATATACAAGTCGTTCTGACGTGAATATATTTCACACGCAAAACATTGCTTTTCTTCCTTGGAAAAAGGGATTAAAACCAAGAATATCATCTCTTGGCATCTTTAATATATATATATATATATATATATATATATATATATATATATATAACAATCTTGCAAAGTAAGGACAAACAACGCTTCATTTATTTTTTCCCACTGGTCTGAAGTGAGAGTGCTGCCATCTATTAACATAAACTAAAATTTCACTGAACAATGAACTATTAAAAGGGGTTTCCTGGAAATATACCGAATCTTACGATGGAATTATATGTCAGCGACAATTAACAAATAACGAAAACGGCAATTTAAGGTCATAACCTTGGCAGTTAAGCAGGGAATTTTTTATGAAAATGAAAATAACACGAGCGCAGTTGAATACATCAGAGTTATGTGACTCTTGCCAGTGTCACATAAGCGTGTGTGCTTTGCATTATGGGATGCATACTGAGGTAGTTGAGGTGAAGTCATTAGACTCTATATACAAGTAGCTTAGACTGAATAAATTTCACGCGCAAAACAATTTTTGCTTCCTTGGGTTAAGGATTAAATCTAAGAATATCATTTCTTGGCATCTTTAATATATATTTTAAATAACAATCTTGAAAAGTCAAGAAAATAAAAAACGCTTCGTTTATTTTTTCCCCACTGGTCTAAAGTACGAGAGTGCTGCCATCTGTTAATATAAACTGAAATTTAACTGAACAATTAAATATTAAAAGTGGTTCCTGGAAAAATATCGAATCCTACGACGGAATTATACGGCGACATTTAAATCAGCGACAGTAAACAGAACGAAAACGGCAATTTAAGGTCATAACCTTGGCAGTTAAGCAGGGAATTTTTTAGGAAATGAAATAACACGAGCGCAGTTGAATGCATCGGAGTTTGTGACTCGACTCTTGCAAGAGCCCTTCTGTTGTTTCTAATTTTTTAATAAAAACCGTCAGACCGCACCGTATTTCTTCCGGGGATCGCAATTTAGAAGTCACTAGGTTTCTCCGCGATCATTTGTGAATGATTCTTAAATTATCCAAAGTTTCTAAATTCTAAATGATCCCTATATAAATTATCAGCATTCCAGAAAAGCCCTAAATTTAATTGATTTTCTTGAGAGAAATTCCAGTTCGCAGCCATATCAAAAGAAACTAGCCGAGTCACTCACTATCGTTGAAGTCATCCGCTTGCGTTTCATTCAAGTAGAGGGGCCCAGTGGATCCCAACGATCCCGTTGTTCCAATGCTACTTCTGCGCAGATTTATGAATTCAGATGGCGGAAGATTTTCAGCATACGGTTGGAAACCACTCGCCCTGATTATTGAAAAAACACCTCGAGTTTGACTTGTAGCTGGGTTCTCTAACGACCACCCACAGGGTTAAAATACATGCTGTAGATTTTTAACGTTTGTGGGTAGAAGTGTCCCGAAAATAATTAACGGATAAGGGCAGTCATTTGTTGCAGTTTTCGATTAAGAGAAACAAGTTTCAGTAATTTGAATGGTCTAACCAAACTCTTTAAAAAAATAAAAAGGTCCAAACGTTTCAATTTTACGAGGGAAAACTCCAGTATTTCATTAAGCATTTTGATACCATAGAACAAGGGGGAAAACAAGAAAACAAAAAGTGAAGGACAAAAGTAAATAACAAACACTTGAGGACTATTATTCAAGGTTTTGCACCCTGAAATACTGAATCCTTTCGTTTCGTCGCATTCTTCTCTAGCAATGTCTACAAACAAATATATCTATAAATATAAATATCAATACCTACAGGAAAAACAAATGCGAATGAGAGATGAAGAATCACTATGTAATCAGACCAGGTGACGGAAAACTTTCGCGTAGCCAGATGGAAAGAATATCCAAAGAGAATATAAGTCCCCACTGAGACACTAACGAGATTTAAATGAAATTTCCATTTAAAATAAAAAAGAAGTAACGACTAAAATTGATTGACGAAATATGATTCTCCTTTGCGTAATTGCAAGAACGACAGTACATTGCGCCCTTCGATCGGAAAAAGTCGAAGTTCGATTCTCGTCGTGACGCGAGGAATCTTTATATGGACATTTTCAATCGAAGGTGAGTTAGCTGATCTCATAAGGTGGTAGCAGGGTTTTTCTCCCGGAAACTCGGGTTTTTCATCCAGCATACGGACAAGTCGGTCTTGATAACACGCGTAATTTAAAGACAAAAAATAGTAGTGGTAGTGGTGGGTAGTAGATGGCATTGGTGTAGATGATGATGGTAGTGGCAGTTGATGAAGATGGTGGATTAAGTGGTGAAGACGTAGAGTTGTAGAGTAGGTGCCTTTCCTCGATGAGTCTTTGGACAATTTGGAGGTGTCACTTAATAATAATTCCAAGACCTTTCAAAAACTTCCAAAAGAATGGAAATCACTGTTCACAAGCAAATAACTAGATGTTCCAGAATGCTTTGAGAACAGTCCAAGTATTTGCTTCCCCCATATCGCATTCAAATATCATGAAAAAAAAGCTGTTACAACTCATGCTCTCAAGAAATGCATCCTTGCTCGAGTCACCTGGTTCCGTTTAAGAAATTGGTTTACCGGTCCTATATAAATAGGTATTTTGGAAATAATGAAAAAAAAACCGATTACCGTTTGCACGATCTCTATTACTTGGATGCAAGCTTCATTTTTCATCCCACATGCAAAAAATACAGCTACCCAGCAACTACTAATGCCGGTACTAAATTATGGGATGTGTTTGTTCACCAAAAGTTGGATTTAGTAAAAAACCTGAAACATGGCAGGGGAATAAAAGAAATCGATATTGCAGTAATATTAAGAAATGAATTGTCACGCATACTTGGTCTTCAAGATCATCCATGGTTCAGCTGCCGATGGTATTATTCTGATAAGCACATGTTGAATACGACGAACGAGAAAAGAGAGCAAGTACAAGGCATTAAGACAATAATAACTGAATTGGAAAAGGGATGTCACGTGAGCGTTATCATAAATAAAAAGCGTACTTGAAAAGAAAACGGGATAACAATTAAAAAGGAAACACGCATCTTGCAATCGTGTCGGATGCTAATGTTCCTCTGTTGATTTTTCTGGTGATCCTAGATCTGCTTAAAGAATTTTATTCGTGATTTTAGGTTGGGCCACCATGTTTTCATTGGTTCCGTATTCCCTTTCGAGTGAGTGAGGTTAAGCCTGGGTGCTTATTATCGTTTATTATATAATCTGAATCTTTCAGGAGGGTATTGTCGAAGATCCAAAAGGTGTTTCCTGATTTGGATGCTTCCAAAGATAATGAAAGTTGCAGCTTGATCAAGCAATGATCTGAGATGTGGGAAGGAATGCGTGACATGTTTCTAACTAGAGAACAGTGTGATTGGAAATGTAGCATCTCTCCAGTTGTGCTTTGTAGAGAGGCCTATTAGTTGCTGTGATTGCTGACCTCCATGTGTAGGACTTCTTATCTGGATGCGGATGCCGAAACACGTCAATGAGTTCATTATCGTTTAATAATGTTTAATGAACTACGATGAATTACGACGTACATTGAAGTCGGTTTTTTCTTGGTTAAGAGTGCAGTTAAAGTATCCAGCTATTATGATATGTTCCTTTTCAATAGCGGAAAGATGGTTTTGAATGAAGTCTAAGATTTGTGATGCCAGAGCATCTGCTGTAGTATTTAGATATTGAACGCATGCAAAGTATTATGGTGGGATGCTTTTATGTGAGCCTGCAAGGTGTATCCTGGTATATGAGCAATCACTCTCAGTTTGTAGGGAGATTGATGACGTACACCTAAGCTAACACCTCCTCCATAGTGTTGTCGGGTTGCAGAGTGATGTAGGTCATACGGCCACTCTGTCCATTTTCTAGATAAATTGGATGAGAGTTGATGTTTGTTTCTTGCAGAAGTATTACGTCTACATATTTCTGTACCTGGGCAAGAACTACTCTATTGCGTAAAGCAGAGGCACACCCTCTTGCCTTGAGAGAAAAAAGACTTAACAACATTATATTTATGAAAGTTTGATTGTAAGTTGAATCTAATATTGGCACTGGTATAGTGATTGTAGCCCATTAATTAGGTATTAGATTTGTTTGCTCCTGTTAACCTCTGCGCTGCTCTTTTTACATTTCAGTTTCGAGTGTAGGTCCTGAAGTTGAGATATTAGTTTCGGGATTCTTGTGGTGTATTTAAGGGCTATAATTAATTTCTGAGGGGGGGGGGGGGGCTCGCAGTTTTGTATGAAGGATGACAGCTACTTCATGGTTAAGGGATCCGTTAGTGTGGTGAAGTTCCCCTCAGCTTATTCTTCTTCTAAGTCATCATTTGGAAGTATAGTTTCCTCATCGTCTGGAAACTCTGGTCCTCCTTGGGCAGGTGATGAAAGGCCATTCTCAGGAGTTTCTTCTATGGAATGAGGTTCTGAATTAGTGGGAACATGGGTTGGTGATTCTGGCCGTTGTGTCCGGGGATTGCTTATAATTAGTGCACTGATCATCTCTGTTAGGAAGGTCCGTATTTTCATGGTATTTGTTAAGTGTTGCATGCTGTGAGACTTTGTAATCAGACTTTGGATCTCATTACTCAGCAGGAGTTCAAGAACGACGTCAATATTTTCTTTTCCAGTTCGTATATATATATATATATATATATATATATATATACAGTATATAATATTCATTAAAGTTTGATTTACTTCCTCAGTCTTAAGTAAAAGGCTGGTTATATTCCACTAATTCGAGCCCAACCTAAGGGCCTACGAGTTGTGGAAATCCTTTCTGAAAATGAAAGCTGTGCCGAACAAAGCGGCCTTTTGCAGCTGCCCAATTTTTAATGCATCTAACTCGAGTGCTTCTAGATGTTTTTCAATGTTTTAGGGATGGCACCTAAAGCACCTATTATTATGGGAACAACTTTCGTTTTCTTTTGCCAGATTCGTTCAACTTCGACTTGCAAATCGCGATACTTTGTAATTTTTTCATTTTCTTTCTCATCAATCCGACTATCTCCTGGTACTGATATTTCGATAAACGTAACACCCTTGTTTTCACTTTTTTCTACCACTATTATATCGGGTGTATTACATTCCAAGCTTTTGTCAGTCTGGATTTTGAAATCCCAGAGTATTTTAGCTTTTTCCTTCTCAACCACTTCCTGTGAACTTTATGCTTCCAATAGTCTTTAGATACTTCAAACCCATACTTTTTATATATATATTTCATACACACGCGCGCGCACACACACACACACACACACACACACACACACACACACACACACACACACACACACACACACACACACACACACATATATGTGTGTGTGTGTGTATGGATGGGTGATTTACTTATGTGTTCTTTTCATTTCTACGAAATGGAGTCTGCACCTATATTAGCTCGTCTGTGAATTTCGCAGTGCATGAAACTTAAATTTCCGAAAGTATACAACCAATTAATGGAAAATAAGTAATCCTTGGGTTGTTCAGTGATAAGAAACGACCATTGCGCGGCGTGCAATGATACGAACCTCTCGCATAGGACTACGTGAGGGAACCCCAACACTTTACCTGCATAAAGTGAAATATTTGAACGGCTTGAAAGGATTTTTGGCGCAAATAACCTCATTAGAAGTTTAGGCATAGTTGATCGAAATCGACACTATCGCCGTGTGGAAAGTTTATGAGAAGTAATAGGGCGCTTGCAAACCTCGTAAACATCGAAAATGTGTATTCAGGTTGAATGTTTTTGGATAACATAGCATGATCCTACGGACTGAAATCTAAAGAAAGAAGAACTCAACTATTTCAGGTTACAGTATTTACAGAAATTTCGTTCTTTGTGGTTTTTGTGTTTGTGTTGTGGTGTGGATATAAAATTCAACTATTTTGGAATATTCGCATTTAGAAGAGCCATTCTGGAAAGATAATAAGTAATTTAAATTATCATTAGAATTTCTAGAATACATACAAAAGGTTTTGTAATCCATTTAACTGTGCGTTTATTTTAATTTATTTATTATAAAATGATGTAGAGACACCAGCATATAATTAAATTATTCAGAAAAGCTCGGAACACAACTGCCACTACACTCTACTCTATTCTAAGAATTCCCACCCTTTAACAGGAAAGAAATACCCAAAATGTATTGGAAAATTAGTACATGCATCTATAGACAATCAAACACAAAACATGACGACAATGATGGATGTGTGTCACCCTGGGAAAATTCCAAGATATCATATCTCAAAAACATTCCCCACAATTCCATTTATAGACAGTAGTTATATCTGTAAATTCCTATTTTTGCATATTATATTGTAAATAATATCTGTGCAATAAAATGTGTAAAGTTAAAAGAACAAACAGTGTCGTTTATGTGTTATGTATGTTTATGTAAGATCGCTTTTGAAATCATAGTGAATTCACACACGATTTGTTTATTTATTGAACTTTAAGATCTTAATTTTAGACAAATCAAAATATTCGGATGAATTATGAATAAAATATGAACTTGAATTAGAATATGAATATAGAAGAAAATACGAATGAGCTATGAAAAAAGAACTGTGTGCTTAAGTGACAACAGTATATAATTAATTATTCCGAAACACTGCCCCATCACGACTTTCTCTAAGAATTACCGCCCTTTAACAGGAAAAAAAAATACCCCAAAATGTATCGGAAAATTAGGACAGACATCTATAGAAGAAAAAAAAACTGTATGTTTGAGTGACATCAGCATATAATTAAATTCAAACATTCACGTCACGATTCCATATCTTATCTTGATCTTGTCAGAAGTGTCCCACCAATCACGACACGATTCCTTATTCACTAATATATCTCCCTTTGCCATTCAAAACAATAACGTCACTTATTTACAACTAACAAATGACGTCACTTATTTACAACTAACAAATGACGTCACTTATCTCCATCTGATAACCACAAACATTCACGTCACGATTCCTTATCTTATCTTGATCTTGATCTTGTTCAAAGTGCCTCCCATACTACTAAGCACATTTATGACAACAGTCATGCCTCTCATACAGGCAATGTGGGTACTTTTCTCTCTGATTAAACATCTGGTATATCTCAACTTCTGAGAAACCAGTCACCTGTGCTGTTTTCGAAATCGTCGCTCCTCACCAGTATATCAAGAAAGGGTAATTCTTTGAAGGTTGACATATTCTTGAGGAGAGAAGATAACAATGTCCAGTTGTCCATTTACAAGAAACCCACAGATACAGGTAGATATCTACATCATTCGTCTAACCATCATAGATCACAAAAACACAGCATCATATACAGGGTGTTCGGGATAAATTTGACAGTTTCGTAAGGAAAAAGAAAATCTTCTTTGTATCTATTAAATTTAATGAATTGACAAAAAAAATTACAGGCAGAGTTAATTACAATACTATCAAGAAGATTTACTCAAAATAACCACCATTAGCATCGATCACAGCTTCAATTCTGCTTCGGAACCTCGAACAAGCTGATGCTACAGTCTCCCTGGGAAGGGCCGCAAAAACTGTTTTAATTTTATCCATTAACTGGGCTTTTGTATTACTGGAAGTGCGATTGGTGTCTTTTTCAACTGCGCCCCATACAAAATAAACCATGGGGTTAAGGTCTGGGGAGTTCGGAGGCCAAACATTTGGACTGGTGAAGTCGTAGAAATTTTCAGACAACCATTTTTGACTTTTCCCAGAGGTGTGGCAAGGGGCCGAATCCCGCTGCCATACATACGGCCTACCATTGGCTACCCTTGTTATCCAGGGCTTGACTACAGTTAGCAACTCCACGAACAAAGCCCGAATTCCAATGCCAGGGTTCTTCAACACCTGTTCCTGCAGATTTGCGAGGAATTCTGCTGTACGAACGCAATCAGATCGTCTGCTAGGGATCTTTCTTCTTGCTACATCCTCGTAGTCACCATTGCAAGTCTCTAGTTCATGCCTGATTGTTTTTACTGTATTCAGGGAGCATTGGGCAGCAGTCGTAATATCCTTATTTTGATGGCGGGCACGAATCATCATGATACAAGTTATTCTCTTCCATGATTCAGGTGGGTTCCAGCTATCCATCCTTTCTGACATCTTGTATATGAATGAAGAAGGGTCCAAACTTTTAAATGAAGAGAAGTGTGTGTTAATACATGTAACTTACGGAAAAATATAATTAATTATAAATATGTCAAATTTATCCCGAACACCCTGTATATTCTCCGTAATAAGGCCTTAAGGTCTATTTCGAAAGATGGATATGTACAGAGAGAACTATCACAAATAGTTAACACTCTATCTCTGAATGGATATCCTTCTAATATTTTAAACAAATCGCTTTTTAAAGACAACCCCCAACAACATGGAACGGAGTCCCAATATGTGTCTACAGCTGTCATTCCATATATTAATTCAGTATCCACAAAATTGGCGAGAATGTTAAAAGCTCATGACATTGGAGTAATTTTTAAACCAACTACCACGATCAGAGAAGTCTTAAGATCACCCAAAGATGAGGCACCTTTCTTCAAATTTCCTGGAGTATATGAAATTCCATGCACGTGTGGCCGTTCTTAGTTGGACAGACCTCTAGATGGTTTGAAATAAGACAGAAGGAACATGTGGAGGATGTCAATCACAATAGAATCATCACATCTGGTTTAGCTCATCATTTCTGAACATCAAATCACGTTATAGATTGGAAAAACAGTTCTATGCCTTACATCGAGAATGACTAAAGACACAGAACTTTCAAAGAAACAGCAGTGGTGCTACGCACAGGCAATAATTTAAATAGAAATCAAGGCGCTATTCTTAAAGACATATGGAATATCTCATCAATTCTCTCGGCTCAACAGAACTACAATATGCGAAAAACTACGCAACACATGGTCATGTAGCGGATTCTGACTGAAGTATTCGAACGCATGCACGCCATCAAACACGAATTATCAAATGTAACGGCCTAGCAGTTACTAAAGTGTATGTTTTCATGTAACTTGATGCATTTGTTTTCACACCAGTACAGCCTTGAAAATGCCAGACAGTGGCTAGTGAAACTTGTTGGCTCTTTGTATTTGTAATCATTAAATCTTATCACATAAGTATGCTAGTTTTGCCAAAAAATCTTCATTCACAAAATTTTCGGTATACTCGTGGTCTTCCTCTTTAAGAAAATATAAATTTCCTGTCACAGTTCAAAAGTACGAGACAAAACATTACCACGAGAGAGCCATCGCGAAATGCTGTAGTACAACAAAGACGTGTGCTCGGATCTCATATCCTCACATAGTCTTTTGAAAAACCCTGCCTTGAACGGCGAGTTTTTATAAAGTCTATTACATTCACTACATATTCTAAGACCTGGTTCAATGTAGGACTCAAATATTTTGACGCGAGTTCTCCCTGTGAATAACGCAGTGGGTCCACAGTGCATCAGGGGATTTGCTTCGAATAAGTGCTTGCAATCTTCCATAACAACCGGACATAGAACGAGCACCATTAGTTCAGACACCAACGCACTTAGTCCACTTCAAATTATTTTCGGATATAAAAGTGTCAAGGATCTCGAACAATTCTTGAGCCTTAGCGCCAACAGTGATACTTTTACAAAAGAGAAGGTCTTCTACAATGTTATTACCATCTATAAAGCGTACATAGAAAATCAAGTGAGCATTGTTACTATTATCTGTGGCCTCATCCAGCTGCAACCCAAATTCCTTCCCTTTTATTATGTTCAATTAATTGAACATTGAGGTCCTCCGCTATGTGCTGTATTCTGCAACTGATGGTGTTATTGTACAAAGGCACTTTTCAAAGCAGCTTCGCAGCACACTCACAGATCATAATGTGAGTGTGCTGCGAATAAAAATCACCACAGCAACGCCTGCTTATAAAAAGTAACTTTTTGTTGATTTAACTCTTTTAACTTTCTAGTAAATTAGTCACGAGATGTACTAACCATGCTGTGATGGTTGGTTTCTAAATGGCGTTTCAACTTACTTGGTAGCATGCACTCTGTTGCCAAAACGGTCATACACAGTACACACTGCGGCATCCCTTCACCATTGACTTCTGTCGACGTAAAACCAAAGTCCAAATAACTCTCATCATATTTTCGATATTTACGCTTCTTCACACTCTTGCCATTATTTGACGGTGTGCCCTCTTTATTTTCTCTCTCACAACTCTTATTACTGTTAAGTAAAAACCGATCTATTTTTAAAAATACATACGGGAAGAAATACTTCACAAACTTCACTTGACTAAACACAACAATATTCGGTTGAAACAATCTCCGAAAACTAATTCAACACTAAGACCGCGCGAAACCGACAGCTATTTATATACGAACACAAAGTACCGAGAAATTCGAGAAACTACTAAAACAATCGAGAAACTTAATTATTGTAGAGCGCCATCTAGTAACTATTTGTAGAGGCTTCAGCAAACAGTCATTACTGAGTTACTGGTCCGCTAGATGTCGCGATCTGTTATGTTGAATTGAAAATGGAAATTAAATTATGAAAATTTTGTAATCGCGGCGCACCTGTGAGGAAGCCGCGGCTCCCCAGGGCGCCGGGGCGCAGACTTTGGGAACCACTGTTCTAGATAATTCTGTGATTCCAATTCTGTCTTGTGTTCAATAGTTCGGCGAAGGCCCTTTCCTGTATGAATGCGGAAATTTCTTGCCCACAAAGTAAGGTCTGGTCAGGTATGGCTTAATGAAGTGGGTGTTGGAGAACTTTACTGGTCTTCACATGGCCCTCATCTCAATCACATCGAACCCCTGTCGGATGGATTGGAATGTCAATTGTTGAACCAGGGAGAATCCGCCGATCTTATTCACCGGCCAAAGAATTCTCTTTGGAAGAGAATGGAAGGAAATTACTGCACCAACGTACCTTAATTTAGTGGAAAACGAGCACAGGCTTTCGACTAGCAAAGGAGAGACGAACACCCTATTCATATTTAATTGATATAATACCTTTCATATTAAATTGAGAGTTATGATGGGAAATCATTCGGATAATTTTTGATCCTTACAAAAAGGAAGGTAAAATTAGTAAAACTATTGTTCTATTACTTTAGTACTCTCAAACGTGATGAAGGTCGTTAACGACCAGCTTATCATCGTGCAACTAGCTTCATCTTTCTCACTGTAGAGCAGATCCCCTCGCTAATTTTACCCACCCTTGTCACGGAATGAGAGTACCATATCAAATACATCCGGACAAGTGCATTCTGCACCATCTTGTGAAAACAAACTATTAGTTGTAATATGTTTCTGTCAGTAAAGAAAACCCCTACTGATAGAAACAGAAAGAAAGATCCTCCATCTTCGTTATGAAATCAGATAATCCATCATTTTATTTAAAATACTTGACAAAGGTTCCTCACTTCATAGGCGGGATCGAACACGTGGCTTTCCAACCAAGGAGCTCGTTAATGCCATTTGAGTTAGGAAAGCTCTCGACATGAGATGAATATTGGTTATCTCACCCATAACACGATCATGGAAATCACCAACGGGCTATTTCCAGCTGCTTTAGTTAAATATTCGAGCCAATCTGCTATTAACTTAACTTTAACGTAATCATAGCGAACATTTAAATGTGTCTTATGATGTGTGTGTGTGTGTGTGTGTGTGTGTGTGTGTGTGTGTGTGTGTGTGTGTGTGTGTGTGTGTGTGTGTGTGTGTGTGTGTGTGTGTGTGTGTGTGTGTGTGTGTGTGTGTGTGTGTTGCGTCGTTAAATGCCACATTTTATCTAGAATTAAAACCACGAACTTATATTCTTGGTTTTAATCATTTTCCCACGGAAAAATTACTTGTTTGAGCTACTTGTATACAGAGGCTGAGGACTTCTCATCAATTGCCATAGTATGTATCCCATAATGCAAATCACACATCCTTTCAGTCGTGTATAATATTATGCATTACGGGAAGGGCCTCTACCAAGATCGGTTTCGACCTTTGTTGAGGTCTCTTCATCAGCCTTTATATAGAATTAGCTCAGACGTGAATATATTTCAGATACAAGTAGCACCTTTGGGCTACTTGAATATGGAAATATATCTTCTGCATTACTTCTGCCTTAGTATCACTTCTGGGTCTGGCTCCCAGCGATGTTTTTGCTAAGGAGAAGCTTTCCTTGGAGATATGAGAACCTCTGCTAGGGGGGTTGGTTTTTGCCTGGATGTAAGTAGGGCCACCGTTGAGACTTTGGCTCTGTTCTGTGGCGGGGATGAGCCTTCCATTGGGCAGACCACTGCTGAGGTTTCTTTCCGTGCGTAAATGAACGAACCTTCGATCACTCGAATTTTTTGAGTTTATCGTGATCTGGGGATCGCCGGAGTTTTTGGAGTAGGTCCTTTACTTATATAGGGCCCTTCCCGTTATGCATAACTTTATACACTTCCGAAAGGGTGCGTGCTTTGCATTATGAGATAAATACTAAGGTAATTGATATGAAGTCATTAACCTCAATATGCAAATAGTTCAGATGTGAATACATTTCCCGCGCAACACTTGGTTTGCTTCATTAGGAAAAGGATTAAAACCAAGAATATCATTCCTTCGCATCCTTAATGTATAATAGACGCAACGGAAAAAAAAAACTTTCAACAGATCTAATTTTGTTCAAATTTTAAATTGGGTGATTAATATATATATATATATATATATATATATATATATATTCATCTCTCTCTCTCTCTCTCTCTCTCTCTCTATATATATATATATATATATATATATATATATATAACAATAGAACTTCAACACGGACTGTAGCTACAATTCAAAGCTAACTGATTTTATAATAGTCGTTTTATAGTGATGTGATGTTTCTTATTGTGTTTATTTGCTTTCTATGTTCCCACGCCTGAAGAAGTCGGACAATCTGATGAAACATGTTGCGTTTTGAATAAACTTAATTGTTATTCTAGTCTCGGTTATAATCAGTAAATATAAATATGAACATGTCCCAAAACTGAGTTAATACTACAAATTGATATATATATATATATATATATATATATATATATATATATATATATATATATATATATATATATATATATATATATATATATATATATACAGAGAGTGAGAGAGAGAGAGAGAGAGAGAAAACTGAAGTGCGAATAACGAAATTATTTGAGTTACCTCAAATAGCATGCGATATTCCCCCCTTGCTATTCGACTCACGAGGATCTTTGGTGTTGGAGGGAGGGGAATCGTCATCACGCATGTCTGTGTAGTAAACAGGACAGCAGGATGCCAGAAGAGGACAAAAATGACGCGCAATCTCCATGACGTCACCCACTTGTTTCCTTCGGGCTGTGCAGGGATAATGGCTGAACATTCCCACAATTTTCTGCAATTATCACTTGTTAGCATCTTTCCGCCCACGGAGTGGCCACTCTAGGTCAACTAGACGTACGACTGAACTGACACTTCATTACTGGCCCACCGAGAGGGATGAACTGACACCGCATCCGTCCTTCGTGGCCGAGGACAGCACTGAAGGAACTGTCGCTGAATTAACAGGTGAGTTTTCTGTTTCGAATATCTTTCGTGGAAAATGTTTTGGGGGTTTATTTCCCTGGAAACTCTTCTTAAGATACCCGCCCCCTCCCACTTGCTGCTAGTTTGGGTGCGAAGGTTCCGGCAAAACTGTTTTTGTTCGATTCCTGAATCACCTCAAAAGGCTTTACTAGTCTTAACTGAAGTTAGTAAAACGTCTCCTTTTGGAATCCAAGATAAAGTAATGGTAACAATAAGCAAGATTTTCTGCGTCTTTTTTTAAAAAATTACTTGTGATGAAGGGAGTAGGAAATGGAGAATTCTCCTACGCCCACGCGTAAAATCAAACTGAGTAATTTATCTGAGTTTTTAAGCGGAAATCAGATTTTTACTTTTCAGGTGTTCTTTAAAATCCGCCACTGGATTTCGGCTGCAGGTTGGAGGAAGTAACAAAACCGTGACGTGTCACTGATTTCAATAATCGTGGGCGATTTTTCAAGACGTTTTTAATGTTTCTGGAGTTTGAGGAGCAAGGGAGGCAAAATGCACCCGCGCCACTCGTGGGCGATCAAATGATTTCTTTATTTACATTTCAGTTCGTTTTTTATTATTTATGTGAGTGATTAAAATCAAATGCAAGTCGAATTAGGCAAGTAGGCTGTCTGTAAGTGGTTTGTGTGTTTTGTAGGAGAAAAACTCTCCTGCCACGTTCGTGAGCCCAACTAACTCGCCTTCAGTTGAAAAGTCCTAATAATAACCATTTGTCACTTGCTGGACGCAGTCGGATCATTCTAACTGTAGGTTAACAACATCCGTAGTTCAGTCGGTACGGTCGAAGACCTTTGGGAAAGACCTGGGTTCGAACCCAGTCGAGGGTTGGAAGAACGTTTCTCAAGGGTTTTCAACTGCAGACGTGTTAGCAGGCCTCATACGGAAGTGGAAGAGTTTCACTTCCGGAAACTCAGATTGTTTTTTTGGTCCCACAACCAGGAAAACCGGCCAGTGAAATCTTCAAATTACAGACAAAAATACACTACAACCAATAGTAATATATGTGTGTTACACAAGATGGTGTCCAGTGCCCTTGTGGGCATCCCGGCCGCGGTATCATCCTACTCTACTAGGCGCGCTAATAATAATAATAATAATAATAATAATAATAATAATAATAACAATAATAAAAGCGAGCTTTGTCTAAAATTTAATGTTTTTCTAACATTAAAAACAAAATTGTGAGTCTAACAAACATGAAGTATGCTGTGTCCTATTTAAACTGCACATTGCATTGTGCATTAAGTAACAGAGATAATCACTAGCATTGCTCGCTAGCGAGAAATTATTAATTTTTTTTTCCGTGTTGATTATCTGAGTTCTTTTAATAAATTATGCGAGAGTATAAACGTACCCTTAATTCAATAACAGAGTTGGGAAGGATATTTTACTAAACTGCATGAGAATCAAGAAAAATTAACTTAACCTGAAAACGTCAAGAGGACGAAGACTTAGAAATAACATCACGACAAATAAAAGCATTTTAAGAAAAACCAGAAAGAGAAAACAAAAACAGAAAGAAGACACGAAATATGAAATGAGGCACTAAATTATGAAAGAATTAAAATACTAATTCAGTTTACTGAACTATTAAAAATTAAGTTTAGTTAACTATTAAAAATTATTTGTTAACTATTCAAAGACAGGCAGTGATGTGTAAGCGAGAAACAAACAGAAAAATAAACTCTTAGGAAAACACAGAAAAACAAAATTTGATAAAATCAGAAATGTCCTGATTGAACTGTAAGAACTGATGTGCTTGCTTCCAGTGAATGAGTGAAAATAGCAACGGAAAAGGAACGGAAAGAGAAAGTGAACATAATGCAAAAAATGTAATAAAATAAAATAAAGGAATCAACAAAATGGAAACCAAATACCAGAACCCCAGTTGGAAGAATACGAAAACGATGGGTAGATGGGGTTGCAGTCAACGTCATCGCAACAGGTCTCAGATGTAAGACGAAGAAGAGGAAGAATTCTTTATTTTTTCCACCTTGTAATGCCAATCATTAACCAAGCGCTTTAGTATAATTGACACGTTGTAATTAGATAACAGTCCTTGTGGATGAAACCCACTACTAAAGTTCTCAATGGGGGACACCTGTGTAAGTGATCGTTCAGATGAAATTGTTCCCGTTCAGAACTGTTAAAGGCGAGAAGGACTCATCTACAGACGAAGCAGCAACCAGATCCCTTATTTGTGGCGCGCAGTGAAGTTTACAATGTTTGTAAAATGTCAGTCATTTACTAAAATAAAGAGCCAAAACGCTTCATTTCGGCGATGCAAAATTATATCAATCAAGTGGATATTAAATCCAACGTTATTTCAAATGCAAATTTGACCAGCGAGCTTACGCAAATTCCGGCGAGTGTATTCCCGTAAGCTCTCTAGTCAAATTTCGTGCGAAACTTTTATAGTTTCTATATTCGGCTTTGAAATAATGCTGGATTTAATTTTGCATCTTCGAAATGAAGCTTTTTCGCTCTTTATTTAATAAATACTTTACGCACCGACCGTGAGTTCGCTTACGAAAAATACACCTCTCCGACACTTCGAGTTCCTTGGTACCGAATGAGAGTTTATGTTCTCTTAGGTTTTTTCCCGATTTTTTCTCCCAGTGAGGTGAGCTTAGATTTCGGGGGTTTTCCTGAGAGAGCAATTTGAGTCTCCGGGGAAAGTGTTTTCCGGCATGTCCCGTGTGGCGTTTTGTCGGTGAATGCTTTTCCCTGGAGTATGAGTGGTTCTGCTCAGTGGTGGGGTGAGCCTCTCACTGAGTGGAACCAACGCTGAGTTGGACGATCTTTCGGTCACCATAGGGAGTGGCCTGGGGCCTAATTTTAGAGTGGGCTTTACTTAGATAATTTACTGGTCTCTGAGTTGGAAACAGCTGTCAGGCCAGTGGAACCTTATCAAAATGGACCAATAGGAGGCGAATATATAGACTCTTGGGCAGCGATCATGTTTCCTATAACGTCCACGCTAGGGTAACTCGTAAATACCGGCGAGTGTATTCCCGTAAGCTCTCTGGTCAAAATTCGTACGAATCTTTTATAGTTTCTGTAACAGTCATTTCCCGTTGAAAATACGAAGCGACATTTTGTTGTGAAATAATACTGTTATGCACTTCTGATGAACCGAAATATAATCAAGACATTTATTAGTTGATATCATGTTTGTTGAATGAACTACTTGACCATCTCCTTGTTCCAGAGATTCAGCAGAGATGGAGACTGTTGCTGTTTCATTACGCACCACTTTGGAAAATTCTCCTAATAAGAGCAGAGTGAAAATTCACCCTCACACCTCAGAAAAACTCCTTCACTTACACTTACTTGTTCCTTATGTGAGCAACGTTTTATCTGAATTTTGTTTCTTATTATATTAAGAGAGCTCTTTATCTATAAAAGAATTTTAAATGATTTCTTGAAACGGAAGTGACGTCAGAAATACCACGGTGATGCAGATTATAACGTAAATAATTTTATTTTTGTGGGAAATAATAAAGTGCAACTTATGTTTATCTTAGTACACTTGCATTGCAGTGTGCGCAACTTGCATTTTTGAATCCCAACTCGTTTTACATATTTTGTATAATTCTTTCAGATTACTGAAATTAAGATAAAAAGATCTTTTGATCAACTGCTTCAACTATAGCATGAATCATCTTGTAGTTTGAATTGCAATCGGTCCGTTTGCTCCAAATCTACTTTAAATGCGATCACCGTGATTGCCTTTGGAATTCTATTGCTGTGTCATTCACAAATAAATATATTTCAAAGAGAAATGAACGAAAATGCCTTCACTCATATGCTTGAAGCAGATGCCCAGGAAGAGTTGCAAAAGTTAGATTACAGATCTAAATTAGATATCCGTTTGGACTGCGCCGTCATCGCTGCCAGAGGCTGAGAATTTTTTATCACTTCATAGCAGTGCTTTTTAGATTTCACTTCCCATTAACTGACATTGGGCAGTTCCCGATTACCCACATAGAATAATTTCAGTGCAACTAGCGCCATCTCCAGGGAGAATTATGAAGAATTAAGAATAATCTTTCCATTGCGATATGTGAAACAATTTTTAGACTAATAGAAACGTATCTACCATTAATTTTTTCTCTCTTTCATTAGAGTAATTAATCTTTATAGTTATTTATAAAGACAATTTCAATTATGATAATTACGAATAATTTCTAATGAAATATCTATGGTCCACAACTCTCAAAGGAATTATAAATGTTACTGCTGATTATTCTTTCAACCAAACAGAGTTAAAAAAATACAGAGGCTCTAAGGTTATTTCTTAAAAAAAGAAATAACAAATATTCTGGAGACATTGTGAAGAATATGCGAAAACATGAAATAAGGGTCTGATTTGAGACAGCATTAAGGAGGTGAATTTCTTTCTCCCGGCCATTGCGGTTGATTTTCATTATTACAGCGGATGACCCTACAGCCGTTCTTCGTTTAAGTGCTGTACGACACGTCTTTGCGTGCTTTTAGCGAAAATATACTATTAACATTTCGAATGTTTTACCAATAAAACTCCTTCATCAACAGACTTTTATCCACTCTGAAAGAATGAAGGTCAAGTTGACTCCTCTTTCGCTTGCAGAATTACAATTGCTGAATTATATGTAATTCAGCAATTGTAACTCAGCAATTCAGCAAGCGAAAGAGAAGTATTTCGTTGTAATTTTTTCCGCTCTTTTAGCAAGCACTCTAAGGATGTTTGTGTCAAGGTCACTTTACCCAAAGAACTGTATCACGCGCCTGCAAATGTGACAAATGCGTCAAAAATTTACAGAGCGTGCTGGCTTATAGTGCACGCACACACACACACACACACACACACACACACACACACACACACACACACACACACACACACACACACACACACACACACACACACACACACACACACACACACACACACGCATCCATGTCATTTGTATTGTGTATTGCATTTCATCTTAACTTTCCAGTATCTATCGTTTATTGCTCAATAGCCCCCCCCCCCCCTCTCTCTCTCTCCCACTCTAGAAAAAACACTCCAATCGGTATGTCATCGGCATCATTCTTCTAACACCAGTTAAGCCCTTGAGTCCTAATCTACATTTTTTCATGAGACGTTTTATCGTATCGTCTTTTTCAGCTTTATGATTCGTATTTTTACCCGTTTGGTAGCTACATTAAGATTTAATTTTCCTGATTCAGATCTTGCCCTTTATGATGTCTTTGCACATCAAGTAGAATGTGACATTATTTTATTTGCATGGTAGTTTGGCAAAATGATTCATGTTGTCAATTGTGAACATGAACATCGTCAGAACTTGAAGCATGAAATGTAGATTTTCTTGTAGGATTCTGTGAGATGCTGCACGTCTCATCTGAGAAGGGAATAAGAAATTAATAATAATAATAATAATAATAATAATAATAAGCAGCTCGGCTGCGTCTCTCTCTATCACTCTAACTGTAGGTAGTGTCATCTCTGGTAATTCCTGGCCAAGGGCCCTTGCATTGGGCGCATATATAATTATTTGATGGGAAACAATGAAATGGGACTGCATCGTCCGTCCAGCCTTTTAGTGTTAATTTGCAATTAGAAGGGACAACTTGGGATATATTTTGTACAATGATTAAGACACTTCTAAATTATATCCTCGAAACTTAAGTTATGGATGCCATTATAAATAGCATAATGCTATTTGCTAGCGCCAGTAGGAATTGAACTAATCGTTGGTTCATCAATGCACTGCACATTAAAAAAAAAAAAGATAAAGCACAGAACAGTAAAAGTAAAAAAAAAAAAAAAAAAAAGATAAAACATTCGCTGAGTGATAACAAAAATCTATGAAAGTAGTGAAGTGCAGATGAGGAAACAGACATCCGTTGAATACAACATAATCAGAACCTTCGAAAACCATCTCAATTCTTCCACTTTTATGCTCATCGCAAGAAGTGTTGTTAGCAAGTTCTCACTCATAATGCCAAGCAAAAACATTTAAAACCACTTTAATTTAAAACATACTGGTTGGTGGAATTTTAAATACAACCCTCTTGTGAACATTGAGGACTTAAGAGTGCAGGGTTCAGCACTTTCTTGCATTTGTAGAGCACTGTAATAACTAATTCTTCGTTATCATTAGTTCACTTGCCATTTTCTGCCTACAGCTTTCGTGCATGCTGTTGCATTTGAAATTTTGCCACTTCGCAAATAAATGCGTTCCAGACCAATTTAATTTCAATTTCAGGACGATCGAATCCATTACAGCCATGAAGATCTTGCTGAACGGAGTCCTGTTCTGCTGCGTGTCAGTACTTCTACCAATAACAGTCTGGTAAGACATCTTTTATTTCTAGCACCATATTTTACAGAAATAGCTAAATCTTATTCATAGCTTTACTGATTGAAGAAAGTAAAGGTGACAGGACAAAAACAACACTTCAGACCTTCTATAATCGATAGAAGGCCTGAAGAATACCTTAAACACCGCGCTTCTTCCCATTCTCAGTGCCGGTAAAGAAATGCCATGCTTTTCTCCTGTTCACCCTCACGTTTGAGGATAATGGCGTCCTCAACCAAGATCAGTTTTGAGTGGGCTTACAAATCTAGCCTATCGTGGCAAAATAAACACCGAGTCTTAGCATCTTTAGCTTTACGAAGTTTGGCGTTCTTTTTAATAAACAACACATCTTCTGTTCAACTCCTTACATTCTATAAAACCAAATCTGCTGACCTTAAAATATTTTCTTATATCTATGGTGAAGCACCAAAACCCTCGCTCATAACGGTTGAATATATCGAGAAGAGATGCCCCCCCCACCCTCTAACTGACTGCCTGAAATCACTTGTCCACAGACATTGTGTTTCTGCATTGCCTTTTTTAAAAGATATTTTCAGGGATGCTGTTCCCCTAAACTGGTCACAACCACCATTCCTCCACTTTCCATGAATCATGTATGCAGATGGGCAGCTGCTGTTTAATATCCACGTCAGGTTCAGCTCTGGACTCGCCTAACCAACTTCTCATTCTTTTCCTTCATTTCGGAGAAACACTGTCCTGTGAAATAATCTTCGCCATTTCGATTCCCCCAATGAAGACAACCCTCCATATAGGAACGCGTTATTAACAGATTCCTTTTTTCTCGTTGCCCACTTTTGGCATGTGCTGCTGTGTGATCTGGTTTGTTGTTTTCTGTGGAGTTTGATTAAAAAAAGCCAATGGGAAAATAAAAACATTAACAAAACAAATTTGTGTTTTAGGTCTGCAGAGAGTGTCTTAGTTCTGCAAAAGAATGCCCTCGACTCCATCCTGTCACCTGAAAAGTACGATAAAAGAATGCGGCCAGAGGGGCCTGAAATGGGAAGTGAGTTTCTTTCTTAATTGTTTTGAATTTAATGTTCATATTCAATTCCTTAAAAAAAAGTTGGTCAGTACTTTCTTAAGGTTATTTTAAGATTTTAGTACTACTTAATTTTTTATGTTATCCGATGCTAGGAGACTTAAACCCGATTATTTATTTTATTTATTTATTTTTATAAGAAACGTTTTCGGAGTTGAAACGACATCGAACTTTTAGGTTCGCAGTTTTCAAGCAGGCTTCTGAAAGATTTTTGTTCACATATCGCACTAGGTTTAGTTCCAAACGAAATATAAGTCACTGTCTTCTCATAGCTAAGCAGTAAAAAACTACCCACAATAATATGACTTGAACGTAATTTTTTTCATAAAGAATATTACAAAATGCATGTCTTTAAAGATAAAGTAACTGAAAGGAATAATCGTGATCACTGCAAATAGCAGTGATCACGATTTATTTCCTGAAGAAATAATAACAACATAAAATTCATCTACTGTTTGTCATATATCTTTTGCCTTTGCGCGCGCTGTATCAGAAGCCTTAAACTTTCAAGAATGTCTTTCTGATTTCTCATTCGTCTAAAATGTTTCCTCATAAGCATTCTCGTACGTCTTTTCTTTTAACTGTGAATATTTATTTCAGATTATATATCGTGACATATAGGATTACTTAACTTAAAACGTAATACGAAAGATACTTAAAAATAATCTTTCATAGTTTTGAATGAATTAAAGCGTAACTTCCTGTTCTTCCTTCTCATTTCAGAAAATCCAGTCTTGGTGAAGGTCAATGTGTACGTGAGAAGCTTCACTGCGATGAAGGACACCACCAACGTAAGTCTATTTGGAATTCGTAGGGAAGAAGCAGCGGAAATTTTGAAACGGTTGGCATTGATGGGCTTCAACACTCGAGTGCCTAATTAGCACAATAGGATAAGAACAGTGATTAGTGCACTGCTAGCAAGTGAGCATAAGTAACCTGCATATTGGGTAATTATTTGAATGCCATCTGGCGAGAGAAATTTCAACTGTTCATGCCTGAAGCCGGTAGCATTTTTCGCAAGAACACCACCCCCCTCTCTCTCTCTCTTAAAGTTTATTAAAAAATAACAAAAATATATTCAAGTTAAGGGATATTACATCCCATATTGTTTCTTAGCCGAATAAGAAACTCTTTGAGTTTCTTATTCGGCTAAGAAACAATATGGGATGTAATATCCCTGAACTTAAATAAGTTAATGTCGCTGAATTGAAGCCTTTGCTCTTCATATAATTAGTAATTAAAAATATATTCGTTTTCATAAAGATAACAGCACGTGCTTATATTTCGTATTTTGAGGAAAATTCTTCATTCTTTGTTCAGTCTTTGAAAATTCTTAACTCTTTATCTCCCCAATCATTCTTTTAGTTTGCGGTTTGTTCAGTTTGATGTTCAATGTAAAAAATAATGAATTAAACTTTTACCCCACCTAATTCTACTCATCCTACTTCTGCGGCCTCCTCTCTTTGAAAAGGTTGCAGCTGATTACTAGGGAGATAGTCACGTAAGGTGGTTTCCTGTTGCCTCCATGCCATAAGTCTTTATGAGTGTAGCCGTGTGTATTCAGGGGACCGCTTTCCCTATTTTGAGGAATGAAAAACCCAAGTTAGTGGGAGAAAAACACTCCACCACCGTATGAGACCGGTTAACTCACCGTTAGTCGAAAGAGACCAGATACGGATTCCTCACGTCAACTGAGGGGAATCGAACCCAGGCCTTTCCGACCTGGGTTCGATTCGAGAGGCTCCTACTAATATTCTACAAGTTTATAAACTCTCCCTGGTGGGAATCGCAAATTAATGTTGCGTTACAAACAACCAACTATTTACAGATATCACTTTTAATTGTTTTCGAATGTGTTGAAAATGTTGTAAACCTACAGCACATTAGCACCGTGGGAGGGTTAATAAGGAGTTTTATTATTTTTTTAAATATATTTTTAATATTTTAAAAAATTTTATTTGCTATTTATTTTAACTTACATAAGCAGAGACCCTACTCAGAGACCCAATCTGGATCTTTAACAAGGTCCTCGTTTTCACTACCCTTTGTGCAATGATTACAAAAGAAATTATAATCATCTGAGTCTTCTTCTCTTCTTCTTCCTATCATGGAATATAGGCCATGTGGCCTGTTCCGGTCTCACATCTCTTTCTTGGTCTTCCGATTCTTCTTTTTCCACTTTTTTTGTATCTGTATAATATTTTTGGTAATCTGCTGTTGTCCATTCGATTTAAATGTTCTAGCCATTTTTGTTTATACTGTCTTATGTAGTAATTAATTGGTTTGATTTTTAGGGATTGTAAGATTTCTTCATTTGTTTTGTGGTCCCACTTGGTATATCCAGCTGTTTTTCTGAGGAACTTCATTTCTGCTGTTTGAATTCGTTTTTCATCTTTCCTTTTCATGGTCCATGTTTCGCTTCCGTATAGTAGAGTTGGGTATTATGCCATGTTACATACATCATGTTGACAAGACATTATATAGTCTGATTCTAGTGTGTTTCTGTACCAGGGATGGCTTAAATATACTATTTATTATGCCATTTACTTTGACAAAGTTTGATATTTTAGTGCCTGTGTCTTTTTCTTCTTCGTATGATAGATCACATCCCAAGTATCTGAAAGTGTTTACTTGTTGTAGTATTTTATTATCTATCACTATTTTACTTCTTATTGGGTTTTCTCCTTTGAATGCCATTATTTTTGTTTTTTCTTTGGATATTGTCATATTATATTGCTTTGAGATATCATTTAATGATTTTAATGATCTTTGTAAGTCATCTTATGATGTAGCTAATACTATTTGATCATCTGCAAATAGTAGTGTATCTATCTTCATTTGCGGGGTCATTTGTATACCAAATGGGTTATGCTGTTTCCAGATTGTTAATATTTCATTTATATATATATATATATTGAAAAGCAGAGGTGAGAGGGTACATCCTTGTCGTACTCCTCTTGATATATCTTTCCATTCTGAGGTGTGTTCTAATTTAACTGCTATTTTATTTCCTGTATATATTTCTTGAATAGATTGTAAAAGTTGGTTTGGTATATTTAAATTGGTTAATATTTTAAACAATTTTTGTCGACTAATTTTGTCAAACGCTTTTTCATAATCAATAAACGCCATATGTGTTTCTTTTTGAAATTCTCTTCTCTTTTCTATTAATAATTTTAAAGTAAAAATTGGATCTCTGCAGGATCGGCCTTTTCGGAAGCCATTTTGTTCTTCTAGTAATTTGTTTTCTACAATGCTGCTTAGTTTCTCTTTTAATATTCCTGCATATATTTTATATCCTGTATTCAGCAGGCTAATTCCCCTATAATTATTGCAATTGTCTTTATTACCTTTTTTATAGATTGGGATAACCAGTGCTTTTATCCAAGAGTTAGGGGTTTTTCCGGACATCCAAACCATATTAAAAAATTTCAAAAGTCTTTCATTAAATTTTTCACCTGCATTTTTGTATAGTTCTATATTTATATTGTCTTCTCCTGGCGTTTTCCTATTTTTCATCTTCTTTATTATATTTTTCAGTTCTAACATTGTGATATTTTCTATTAGGTCATTCTTTGTCTTATAAAATTTTAATTCATTGTTCTCATCTGTCCAGAGATTTTGGAAATAGGTCACCCATTTTTCTAAATCTATTGTTTGTATTTTTATATTTTTTTATTTCTTTATTCATGTGAGTTAAATTATAAAACAAAGTCCATCTACAAATGGACAACATATAAAAAGTTGTCCATTTGGCGATTCTCTTGTACGTTTTGAACCTTCCTGTTCTGTTGTACTGTGTAACGTGTTAATCGAAATGTGAGCTCGGTTGGTAGTGGGCATAACGTTCGTCCTCCAATCAACAAGGGTTGCAATATCACTATGAGCTTGGAGATGCTCTTAAATATGCCTAGGAGAGATGGATTTCATCTGCATGTGTGAGATCACCATCGTGCTTATTGCAAGTGGGAAATTGTCTGTAAAAGTTCCTTTTCTGATTTATAGACGAATTTATTATTATTATTATTATTATTATTATTATTATTATTATTATTATTATTATTATTGGATTAAGTAAAATGTCTTCGCCTGCTCTTTATAAGGGGGTAAAAGGCGTTAGCTGATTTTCTTCTCATATCTAGGTCCCACTCATGAAAGGTTTCGGTACACATCCTGACCACTGAATTCGACAGCTTACGGATGTACGTAAACGTCACTTGTCCAGCGTATATGCAAATTCCTTTGTCACATATCACCACTTGTTCTAGGCAACTACTTAAGAATGCTGCTGGCCAGTGATCGTCAATAGTGTTTTTTTTTTCTTTCGTATTTCGGAGTTCGTAACTTATTATGCGCGGCCGTCTGGCTGAAGCCACGAATTTAAAGTTCGAAAGGCAAAGTTCCAAGTGAGTGGAAAGATGGTACCATTACATAACGGTGCTCCCGATACAGAAGTGACAAATTAGCACCAAATGGTATCTCACGAAGTTTAATACTTTAATCAATAAATTGGTTAATGTATTCTTTTCACCCCCAATCCTGAATTTTTATTAAAGAAAGGGAATAGGGAAAAGATACTGTATGGAGAACCCCACGGTTTGTGAAAGGTAGACGAAACTTTGTTAATTTACTCATATTTTATTTAACGTAGATCGGAATTAGATAAAATAACAGTGCTGGATTTTGTAAAGGAATGAATGTATACTACACGGCAAACTATTAAACTGGTTGGAGCAAATGGGAATGGATGGATGAAGCTAACAAACAGAAATGAAAGATTAGTCTAGGGTAGACTACAGTGGAATCAAGGAGAAAGGAAGACTAGAGGAGTGCCTCGGGACTGTGTACTACAGCAATTAGTATTCATTTGTATACTAATAGGGAATGATTTCAGGGGTAACATATTTTCTGAAGATGCAAACTGTGGAGACCAAAAGTTCATGAAGGTGCTGTAGATATCCTGCAAGATGGTTTAAATAAACTGAAACTGCGAGCAAAATATATATAAAATTATCATTTTAGAGACCTCCAAGGAGTCAGGGATTCGTCGAGGGATGCTATATATTACATCACTCAAACCAGCTGTCTCTCATACCTTCCCTTACATTCATTCACACTAGTTGCACTCACTACCCCTAAGGGCAAACTGTTCCACTTACTCCCTGCTCTCTGGGAGAAAAACCTAACTCTTATCCCTTTCTTGACTGTGAACAAACTTAGCTTCTGTTTGTGGCCCCGTGTTCTCTCCCGTGTTACAGTGGGTGTGAAAGATTCACACCCACTGTATGTTACTTTTTGTTATCTGTCTGTCAACCATCCCCTGATCCAAGTGAAGAGTTTATATTTCAAACACCATATTCTCTAGATTATGAAACAGCCGTTCATTCGGTAACCTTAGGCAAATCCAACAGCATCATGTTGTATCCATTCCCTTTATCTAACTCAACCCTAACGTTGTTATAAAGCTTGAGCAAATTGCTGAAACACGGTCTTCGCTTAATAGGCTCATGATGTTCCAAGCGAAGTATAGCTTGTCTATCTACCGAGTTCTGTATACGAGATCTTACCAACTTCTCTAAAACATTCATTACCACACCAGAGATACTGATAGTATGTAGTTAAGCACATCAGTTTTTGCATCACCCTTGGAACTATCATATATTCCTTCCATTCCTGTGGTATCATTGCTGAGCTGAGACATAAGTTATACAACATGTCAAGTTACTAATCAATTCGGCTGAACATATTTTAGCACATGTGCTGGGAAATCTGTCCCTATTGCCAAATTCTTATCCAGGTTATGCAACAGCACTTCAACCTCATTTTCATGAACCTCTAACTCTTCATCGGACACAGCAGCAGCACTGCGCCCCATGTTACATACACCTGGTTGATATATCTGCAAAGTGGGCACTCATTAACTAAACAATCTCTTTAACTTTCAACACTACAGTACCATCAGCATTCAATAAAGTTATTCTTTCATATTCATTCTCTCTTTTAAGTGATTCGTGATGATAAAATTCCTTTGAATTGCCTTTAGCCTGCATGGGCAATTTCTTTTCATACACCGATTCAGCTTTCCGCACAACACTGGTTACTTTTCTCGTCTGAGCTTTATTATTTCAACTCATTTCACTCTTGTTCTCACGATATTCTTTCCACATCATCTTCTTCTTGGGGATCTCTTGCTTAATAACGTTGCACACCCATTTCAATCTCGACCTCCTTATTCTTAGAACACTAGGGATAAATTCAGATAGCAATTCATTTATGCATTTTTTCAAAGATTCCCAAGCATTGCTGACATTTTTCCCATTCAACAATTTCCCATTCTTTTGACTATTTCACTTTTTTTATAATCTTTGTCAAGTAGTTTTATTTTATCCTCCTACATGTTTCGCCAATCTTTTTCTATTGGCCTCCTCAGGGAATACAAACTAGTAAGCTAAAATGAAGGTTACAGACTAGGTTATAACTGATGGTTCTAATTCATACAAAAAATTGGTATTGTGCGTGACAATGTGCGTGTCTCGTTAACGTGATTTATTCGTTATGGCTCATTACGTAATTGTCATGAAAGTTCATTTCTTTGATGTTTAATGATCTGATAAAAGTTTTCCAAATTTCTGGTAAAATTAGACCTTGATTCTTGTTTAGGTTTTCAGTTTTACGGGCGACTGTAGCTGCTTCTTTAAAGGTTCTTGAATGGTAGTTATCTTCTATGTATGGCAGAAAGCTCTTATCCCACTCAATGTGATGGTTAGTAGAGGCAAAGTGGCATGAAAGGCCTGAAATGTCTTGTCTGTTATTTCTGACATAGCCTATGTGTTCTTTCTTTCTCGTTTCAAAAGAGGTCTGACCTACGTAACTAATACCACATGAGCAAGGTATATTATATACTCCAGAGTACTTGTAGAATGGATGAGGATCTTTCGGTGATCTTAAAAATTTCAGAATAGTGTTGATTATATTATATACTCCAGAGTACTTCTACAAGTACTCTGGAGTATATAATATACCTTGCTCATGTGGTATTAGTTACGTAGGTCAGACCTCTTTTGAAACGAGAAAGAAAGAACACATAGGATATGTCAGAAATAACAGACAAGACATTTCAGGCCTTTCATGCCACTTTGCCTCTACTAACCATCACATTGAGTGGGATAAGAGCCTTATGCCATACATAGAAGATAACTACCATTCAAGAACCTTTAAAGAAGCAGCTACAGTCGCCCGTAAAACTGAAAACCTAAACAAGAATCAAGGTCTAATTTTACCAGAAATTTGGAAAACCTTTATCAGATCATTAAACATCAAAGAAATGAACTTTCATAACAATTACATCATGAGCCATAACGAATAAATCACGTTAACGAGACACGCACATTGTCACGCACAATACCAATTTTTTGTATGAATTAGAACCATCAGTTTTAACCTAGTCTGTAACCTTCATTTTAGCTTACTAGTTTGTATTCCCTGAGGATGCCAATAGAAAAAGATTGGCAAAACATGTAGGAGGATAAAATAAAGCTACTTGACAAAGATTATAAAAAAAGTGTAATAGTCTTATGAATAATTGTCAAGAAAAAATTCAACATAATTCCCATTCTTTTATTTCAAAGAGATAATGCTTTCAGTAATTTCAGGGATGCATTTGCCAGACATACAAACTCGTCCAAAGTGGACGTTTACAAACATTCCATCTTCACAGCGCCCGAGGTATGAAAAATCGTGTCCTGTTTTTCCCCCCCTTTTCTCTGGAGAACAATTTAAAGATGTCTTCTTTGGCACGAAAAGTGAACAGTCTGCAAATGCAGGGATGGACTTTGCCTCTACGGTTGTCATTTCTTCTGAAGACAAAGAAATAGCTTCCACAACCTCAGCTCATTAATAAAATACAGTCGCTGTTTTATCCACTTGTTCTGAGACTGCATCTGTGTTTTTGTCTTCTGTAGGAGTACACCGCTCAGATTACTCTGCGACAGGAATGGAAAGATCCTCGCTTAAAATTCGACGACAAAGGCGGAATAGTGCGGTACCTGTCGCTGCCCGAAGTGGATCAAATTTGGACCCCTGATATGTTTTTCTCAAATGTGCTTTCAGGATTCGTCAACGACGTCCTCTCACGCAATATTCTTGTCAGGATTTTCCCAGACGGAATAGTGCTGTACAGTGCAAGGTGAATATTTTTTCTGCCTTTGTTAATTTTATTAATTACCCCATTTTTAATAATATTTCTGAGGATGTGTTAAAGAAGCTGAATTCCTGTAATGAGTAATTCTAGGTTTAAATTCACGCTATCTTAAATCATAATATAGAATCGATTAAAGATAATAAGTTGTTATCAAACAACTTATTAGATTAAAGATCTAATAAGTTGTTTGAGGATCGTAAATTATGACTGTGTGTGTGTGTGTGTGTGTGTTTTTCACTGGCATTTCCTTGGCAATGCACTTACATTGTTCTCTGCAACCAGTATGGTCTTTATCAAGATGCCCGATATTTTTATTTGGAGTAATATAGCAGTAACGAGACAGTAATACAGCTTCTTTTCTTCGAAATTATATTTGCTATTTCTATTATAATACTGTATTTAATCAAGTATTTTTTTTAATGATAATAACCAAAATCATCCCTCTCTTGTCCTGCATTTTAACAGTTCTCTGCCGGTGTTCCCATCAAATCGGTGAAATGGTGAATAATATTTTGTGAACAAAAATAACTTTATAAAGTATTGCTTACTCTAGTGGTTCTGTACTTTGATAATTTACTTTTTCCCACCAAAAAGAACACAGAACACACAGGCAGGTGAACAAAATAAAAGTTACGTTTTCGTGTAGTTGTAACACCACTTTTTTATTTTTATATATTCTTTTTTACTTCCGTTTAACGTTAACGTAAACTAAAAATTGTTTTTCTCCTGAAATGAACATGATTAAGAAATAAATGATCGTTTTCTTAGGACAGCAAAACTTTTCATGCGAATTAGCATGTCACAGGTTTGTAGCCGGTATAAACTGAAGGAACATGATGCTCCCAAGACGGTGCAACTGTGTCCCTGTGAAATAGGTCCGTGAAGGGAACTGAAGGAGTTTGAAAGGGGCGCTGTGATAGGATGCAGGCCTATTCTGTTCGGTAAATTGTTGACAAATTGGGCCATTCCACGTCAACAATTAGTTTCACCACACCGAGATGGAATCGCTGGGAGTCCACTGCAAGTACTACCTGCAGTGAACGACCCACTACACTTACCGAAAGTGACCGTAGAGTGCTATGAAAGATAATATGTGAAAACCACCATTCGTCTATGGACACCTCGAATGCCGAGTCCCGCGCATCGCCTGGAACATGAATCTGCACAAACATACTCGGAGCCGAGGCCTACAAGATGGGTTTCCATGGTAGAAACCAAAATCTGTAAGCCACACACTGCGTGAACTAACATACAGCATTGCTTTCATTGGTGCAAAGAGCGTGTACAGTGGGACGTAAAGCTTAGAAAGTTGTGTTATGGAGAGACTACACTCTCTACCGAGCAGAGGGAACGTCTCTTAGTGCGTACTCCCAAGTATGGAATTCGAAGGTGGCGGTGAGATGGTACGGTCCTGTTTCTTTCCTGTTTTGGCCTCAGACCGCTGTTTGTGGGGCCATAAACATTGAACTCCAAGAGGTTTGTAAGCATTCTGGACAATACAATGCTTCCTGTTGTGTGGCGTTTCTACAGAACTGACAACTCTCTCTTTCATCAATACAATGCATCCTTTTATTCAGAGTGCTGCGTGGTTTATGAACATGAATGTACACATACTTAATAGGCCTCCACAGCCATCATCTGAACATCTGTGGGTTGAACTGTAACGACTGGTGAGGTCAAGAAATGTTCGCTTCACAACAGTCCATTGTCTCCTTACATGCCTACAGGAGAATAACGGTCCAAAATTGCCATGTAAGCTTGTGGGAAGTATGCCCCGTAGGATTGCTGCAGTTATCCTGGAGAAACGAGGTACTACATCTTATTCAAGGGGACGCCATTGTTTGTTACTCAACATATGGCGTCCGCGACTTCTTTCCAAGCAATGTACCTTAGACCAATAAACCGTCCACACGGTTTTGCTGTACACACAAAAACATCCAAATGAAAGATAATAATAATTAGCTGTCAAGGATTTGTTCAATCTCCATCACTTCAATTCTCTTAAAAATATTAGACAATTACAAGCAGTCGTAACTTGTTCCCCACATGGATGCCTCACAGTGCTGGTGACCAGAACTGTGAGTTCCGCTTCTCTCGATGCACAGCACATCTCCGAACTGTGATGTCGACTTCCTCATATGATATCAATTTGATATCAGACTGGATACCAAACTGTTGAAGGCTGGCCCTCCTGCTTTCATCTCATTTCGTTAATTATTGTCCCTTACTGAAGAAAGTCCGAATAGATAACAATTCCTTCATCCCGATACTGACTCGATTTCACTTTTGAAATTATCTCTTCTGATGGTTTAAAAAGTAGTGAATGATCTCCCCTTCGTTTGATACGATAGTGTAGTAACTCGTGACTTGGAATTTTATATGTGTGTATGTGCGTGCGCGCTTTATCCCCCCCCACACAATATTATTGATATCAGCATTTATAAAATTAATTCTTTGCAAGCAACCATTTTCATACGTTGAAACTAATTTTAAATCGAAGAGTCTTTCAAATCTTAAGTATTTCTCTTTATTTAATTGCAGGATTTCTCTGAAACTATCTTGCAATCTCGATCTTCACAAATATCCGCTGGACTCCCAGAAATGCGGCATCATAATGGCCAGCTGTAAGTGCTACCTTCATATTTCACGCGCCTCTCTCTCTCTCTCTCTCTCTCTCTTTAATTTTCTGAATTTAGCTAAAATCTCGTAGAATGGTAGCGAAAGAATTTAATAAGTTTATTTAATTTTATTTTATTTTTATTTTTTGGTTTGAAAAAAATCTCTTCTTCCGTAGTGCACTCTGAAGGAGAATTCAACATTTAGTGGATCGAGAAGACTTGCGTTCGAATATTCACATGAGGTTAAGAATATTTACAAACGCCTTTGCAGCCGAGGGTGAGTTGATTCGCCTCGTACAGAAGTTATTGTTCAAGGAAGGCAAGCAAAGTGAACGCTTTCAACTGACAGAAATGCACATAATGGGTGTCTCCATAGCTTAGTCATCGGTAGCTGGAATGAGTTCCAATCCGATCCAGGATGCGAAGAGCCTTTATCGTAGTTTTCCAAGCAAAGTCAGTTATCTAGTCTCACGTGGAAGCGTTCTTCCTCTCCGAAATTCGCGTGTCTCATCCCGCAGAACAAGCAAGCAGGCTAGAAGAACATGCTCAGTTGATATACATAACACACACACCCGCCTTGACTTCCTTCGACCATCACTCTGAACGAAGCATTTCATGGTGAAGCGATGAGGGAATCATTGAGTGAGTAAGGTGTACAGTTTCTGAGCGACGTCTTAAGGAAACGAAATCACATTATTGAATGTGATAACATCGTTAATTATCACGACCACTGAATCCAGAGTCCTTTTCAGCATTTGTCTACTGTACAGATGAAGTTTTCCTTCATTTTTGCAATTAAAATGGGCCAATTAGAGCAAAAAAAAAAGTGAACCGCGTATCATTATTCATCGTCATATCAAATTGTTTTGCTACTATTTTCTTAAACCACTTCCCTCGTGCAATAACGAGCATGTCCGGTCACTTGAAGCATGTTAACGTCATTTCATAATTGATTATTATTATAGAAGGAAGTATAACATTAGATTGCTCAGAATCTTCTTATAACAAAGTTATATCATTCACTAATCTCAGATGAAGAGCCTCCGTAGGATATAGAAGACGTTTGGTCGGAAAGAGCTGGGTTCAATTCCCGTCTATGAGGTGAGGAACGTTTATCTGGTCTCTTTCGACTAAAGGTCAGTTACATAGTCTCATACGGAGGTAGAGAGTATTTTCACCTGGAAACTCGAGTTTTTCATCCTCAGAACAGGCAAACCGCGCCGTGAACGCACACGGATTTACAGCTGCTAATCCTTATGACAATATGTGGAAGAGATAGGTCCTCACCACGTGTCGTTACTCAGTAGGTAACCGTGAGTCTCATCATGGCAGTTAACCTCCTGGATAGGAGACGGTATTTGAATGGGATAGGAATCTTAGATGATTGCGCTTGGTAAAAATCCCACGATCATGTGTCAAGAGTCACAGCATATATGGAATTAAACTCCGACCTATTTCTGGATATTATAATATGGTGTTTCTTTGCCTGATGTTGTCAAAATATGGTCCTACTGAAACCGAAATCGAAATGATTTTCGACAGAATTTTTACGGCACATCCGACATATCAGATTTCTTTATATTTATCCAGCTAATGTAGTTCCGAAGAGAATTTTTGGAAACGTCCATAAAAATCAAAACTGAAACATTTTATGAGCCAACTGTACGTCCAATTTTATTATTTTAATAATTTCGGTACATTTTTCCCTTTGAGGCCCTGCAACAAGAATTGTTATTGCTTGACGATCTTTATAAGGATTTCATATACGAAAGGGATCATAAAATCTGTTCAGCGATATCTCCGGAATAACGATTGTCCACAGGGACAGACAAAATGTCCCTTAACATGCTGGTTGCATATGGTGTTATGTTTTGTGTTAGGCATTCCGTAATCTTTCTGTTCAAAAATTGTGTGAAAACACCAACAATAGAGCCGCCACTTCTTTGTTCGTTTACTTCATTCCATTTAATCCATTTGTCTCAGTTGAGTCAATTTTTATCTGAAAGACGGTTGTGCAAATGACTGTGTGCGACACCTCTGACTAATTGTACTCAATAAGATTATGAAATGTTTGACAAATCTGCTCTTTGCAAAGACAGAACAGACAGACATTTATCTAACAGGATCCGATGATGTATTGAATAAATGGCTGCAGAATGAAATATTCCCTTTCTGCTTTTCCAGAAAGTGTAAGAAAGCACTTTGACCTTTGATTGTTTCAAAAAATATTATTTTAATACCTTTAATAAAAATTACATCTCCAGTTCGAATTCGAAAAGAAACCATGCGTTCCAAAATTAGGCATCAATTAGGCATCAAAAGTAGGCATCATTTGGTAATTTTATGAGTAAACTTATATTAAGTGGCTTTCAATTGTTAAAAACAAAATAAAAAACATTCATAAAATTGACAAAAATGGAGAAGAATAAAACCTTTGTTCACCCACGGTACAAGTGTGCCACAGGTTTAGTAAGAACCTTTCGGTGGGTGGTAACCACATAAAAAAATTCTTTCATTCACGTCGTTCTCTAGTGGTTATTCGAAGAGCGTTCAGATCGGTGGCATTACAAATTCCCTTCCACAGACTTAACCTTAAGTGCAATCTAAACAGTTACATAATGCTGTACGTTCTTCTAAGGTCTTAACAATATACGAAGAGTATCTTGAGCATTTAACTGATAAAATATTGAGAAGACTGCTTATAGATTAATACTGATCCTGTTTGGGCTATTCTACTAATAGGTATTCCGCAGCATGCAAACTGCTTATTAATACATTATATAAAAGGAAAATGTCTGTCCAACCTGTCAACTGGTCAACGTTTTCTAAAATAATGGAAAATTGATATATTTTGTTACTCAAATTCAGGCCGTCAAAGGAGCGCATTTAAGAATGGAACGAGATAGAGATAGATGGATATTATTTAACTTGATAAAATATACTTTGGGAGATAGGCAACAAAATGGACTATGTACAAATTATAAGAATATATATTACACAGGGAAAAAAAGGATTTTCTTTTTAGATATACAGTAGAAATGAGGGGAAAATAATACATTAGTGGTAGACAGGATTTGTCATTTTAGTAAGAGTCAATATTACAGTTCATTATCACGTTTAGTTATTTTTCAGCTGAAGTGTATTGTCGTCGGCAATCCAAAACAGGGTACCAGTTGGATTCCACTCCTCTATGAATTTCTGTACAGTTTGGTTGCTTTGTAAAAATCAAATTCCAGTGAAAGCCTGCTTTGTAGTTTCCGACGTAGGCTACACATGAGGGTTTGTTCCGATTCAGTGATGGATGGGTGGGTGCTGGTTATTTCTTGTGTGCTTAAGGTAGAAACTGGAAATGACTGCCTTGGCGCAGAGAAAGAGGAAATTCCATATTCTGTGTCCGTTCTCTTCTGTATGGACTAAATTTCAGTACTCTTCTCGTCTGTGTGTGCAGGCGTTTGCAGGTGCTAGAGGCAGTATTCAGGGCATAGGTGATCATCGCTTTGTTTGCTGGACAGGTTACATATATGTGTGCCAAGGTACCTGAAACTTCGCAGAATAGACACAGATCCGTTTCTCAAAGTTGAAATTTGTAGAGCTTACTAGGAGTTGGCAAGATGTTATGCCCTAGTCTCCACTGTATGTCGGAATCTGGTTTGGCACACCTCGATTTATATGGAAGATCCCACTGAAAACTGGGTGGCATCTTTAACCCTCTCATCGTTATAGATGAGAGAGTTAAAGATGCTTAATTCATCCTTAATTTAATCGAAGTCACTTATAAGGCGAATCACATATTTTTTTAAGATTAAAGCCAATAAGAGTTATTTTGACATGATACTGTATAAGAACATAAATGTGGAAGAGCATAAGAGTTACTATAGCTTAACTATATGCTTTATTCATCCTTAACCCTCTCATCTTTATAGATGAGAGGGTTAAGAATGCATATACGAATGGCGAAGTTGGAGACACTGACGAAATGCCTCCATGGAGAAGTGGTATATTTTCTTGGTTGTAAGGAAGAATTGGAAGTGAGGCTTCGGATGATGCAAGATGAAAGGTGGGCTCCCCACAGTTTCTAGAAGGAATACGTATTCCCTGCGGTGTAGCGATATCTAGGAAGGCTTTTGTAATAGCAGCTTGCATCTGTTGATATTGGTTTCAATTTTTTGATTTTTCAATGGTAGGCGTGTGAGTGTTTTCCCCTTTAGGGCCTGGGTCAGGAGGTTCCCTATGATTCTTATTCCTTCCCAGTTCCATGTAGGGAAAAGCAAGGGGTGGACAGTGGTGAGGCTTGTTATGTATGTTCGAAACCAGTGGTTCTGTTAGTACAGCTGACTCTGCTGATCCTGTCAGTGTGTGATGAAGTTCTGTATTTTTCCACCGCTGTAGAGCATCTCTGTAAAAATAAGGCAGTTTAGGAGGAGATGGTGCAGAACTGGCCATTCGGAGGATTGTGGGGAGTGTAAGTCCTCTGGTGGATGATTTTATTTTGTAATAGAAGGTGGTTAGGTAAGTATGATTGCACTGGAGTGTTTTTAGGAGAAAGATTATCCTGAAGGATGTAATCTGGTTATCAAGGGAAATCAGGCCTTGACCTCTCTTATTGAGTGTCGCGTGCAGAGTTTTTTCAGAGTATCTTGTCGTTAGTATTGTTAAATAGATTTTTTTTTATTGTGAACATAACAATCTTATATACAGGATTAACCGGCTTTAGGTTCTCTGCTGTCAGGCAGAGAGGTTACACGCTCATACTCTTGTTGGAGTATGTTACATCGAAGTCACTTATAAGGCGAATTACATTTTTTTTTTTAAGATTAAAGCCATTAAGAGTTATTTTGACACGATACTGTATAAGAACATAAATGTGGAAGAGCATAAGAGTTACTATAGCACAATATTATCTATTCAGATGAGAGTGGCAGCTGATTAATTTTCGCACTGTTAAGCACAACAAACCTTCTTTCCCCTTTCTTTGGGGGGGGGATGATGTCACTTCTATGTTGGAAAGTGGATTATGATGCAGTCGCCCTGCTCCGCCAAGAGTTGATTCCGTGGATTTCAGTCTTGGTGGAAAAGATCTAAGGTGTTGTTTTGCCTATGGTGGTGATGCTCGTGTAGGATCTGACTTCTCACCTTTTGTTTGAAGGCTGCAATGAGTTGGTCAGTTGCCTCTCTTTGTGAAGTTGCTGTGCTGTCTGGTCTTGTATGTCTGAGGTAGAAGTTCTATATTACCGCTTTCGCGGCGATGAAGAGGTAATTGCAGAATGAATGGTTGACTCCGCATGGACGAGATTGAAATACTCCTCTTCTGAATGAAGACTACCACAGGTGAGAGCTGCCATTTCCTGAGACAAACTGATTAATTTAGTGTTGACTGGGCATTACAAGTAGTTATTCGGGACTGTTCCTAATTGGTAGCAGAACAGGCAGTTATCTGAGACGTTTGAGTTAAATTTTTGTAATATAGTAGGAGTGGGTAATACATTGTGTCATATTCTCCACTGAACATCTGCCTCAGGTTTGATGACTTGTGCGACATGGTAGGTCGCATTGAAATAGTGTTTGATCAGATGATGCAGGGTTTTCCAGTAAAGTGTTCTGGTTCCACTGTTGTGTTAGAGTGCTGTAGATTTTGTTGGTGTTGCTGGGTGTAAGTTTCTCCCATGAGTTATTGGTTTTTATCAGAATGGTAGGCGCCGGATCTTCTGAGTTGGGAGAGCTAAGCCCCTTTTCTGTTATGTTATCAGGCATAGCGGCTTGAAAAGCGGCCTTTACAGTGTGTATCTGCTGAGACTGATTCCCATATTCCAGGTTTTCGAGCGATTTTGGAAAGCGCCAGGTGAGGCTTGGAGAAAGAATTTCACCCAAGATCCTCACGCTTCGCCAGCTCCATGGAGGAAAGAAAATCTCTCTCTGAGTGATCGGGCTTCTTACCATCGTGTTGTGGAAGATGGGTTCCATGAGTCTTTCAGGTAGGGATGCTGTCTTCACTGTGTGCTGGAGGTTTAGCTGCTTTTTCAATCGTCGAAGGGCATCTTTATAGAAGTTTGTTAAATTTACTAGCACTTGAGCTGTTGTCATTCTTAAGGTTGTGGAGAGAGAGAGACCTCTAGTGGCAGAAGTGAAAATATGTTCAGTGGTGCATTTGTGTAATATTTCCTGCTGTAGGGTATTAAGGAGAAATCGAGCGCGGAACGTTGTTATCCTGTTGTCAATGGAGGTCAAATTTTGTCCTCCATCTTTGAGAGAAGTACATAGCTTCGAGTAGGAAAGCCAGTTTGTTTTGTTCCATATGAATCGATAGATGATTGACTTTATTTGCTTGATGAATTGCACTGGTGTCGTGAGAATCTTTAGTGTAGGCCAAAGGACACTGGTGGCTATTTCGTTAACGATTATTGTCCTCCCTCTTGTGGAGGTAGAGGCTCGTATTGCTGCCCACTTTCCTAGTACTTGCTTGAAACGTTTGTTTAGTGTTTCCCAATTCTTATCCACATAAGAGGGCGTATTTCCTAGGAATTTGTTTTCCTCTGCGGACCAGGTACCAGACATTGGGGAATCCGTTCGGTTTGTCCATTTGCCACAGCACATTCCTGTGGTTTTATGTGTGTTTAGTTTGGCTCCTGAAGGTGCCTGATATTGTTGGTATGCCATTTCTATGTTACGGAAGTCCTCTTCTTTGCGGGCTGTAATTGCAACATCATCAGCATATGCTCCCAGGGTTATGGTTTGGTAGGGAAGTTTAGGTCGGGATGCCCTAAGTAGCATGCTGTGTCTACACAAAAAGGGTTCAATGGCAATTGTGTAAAGAGGACCGGAGAGTGGACAGCCTTGTTTAATACCTCTGCTATATCGTGCAGTTATGGTGAGCCTGTGGCTTATTTTCATGCAAAACTGTGCCTTGGCATAGAACATCTTAATAGAATGAATGATGCTTGACCCAAAGCCAAATGCTTTCAAGCAACTGAAGAGGTATAGGTGTTCAATGCGGTCGAAAGCTTTTTCTTGGTCTAGTGTTACAAGACACATTGTTTCACTATTGTTGTTCGCTATGCTTATGAGATCCCTTATGAGGTGTAAGTTTTCGTGAATAGATCTTCCAGGGATGGAATAGCTCTGATGCCTATTTATTATTTCGCTCAGAGTGGGTTTAAGTTTGTTGGCAATGGCTTCTGATATAATTTTACAGTGTTTGTGATAGAGATGGGTCTCCAGTTTCCTAATTTCGTCGCGTCTCCTTTCTTTGGAATGAGTTTAATAACTGATGTTGTCATATTGAGTGGGAAGCCATTGGTATTCGCGTCGACAAATACTCTGTAGAGGATAGGTCCAAGGTGTTCCCAGAAGGACTGGTAAAATTCAGTGATGAGCCCGTCTATGCCAGGAGATTTATCTTTAGGTAAGGAGGTGCAGGCAGTTGTTAGATCGTGTAACGTAATGAGAAGTTCTGTGTTACACCTTGTTGGTGGTGAGAGTCTTTTCACATCGGAGAGAATTATTTTCGTGGCCTCCATAGATGTTGAGTTGGCTTGGTAAAAATTTTTGTAGTACTGCAAGGTATATAAGAGGATTTCGTCATGATTTTCTATGATGTTTCCACTATATGTTTTAATAGCAGATATAGTGGTGCACTTTTGTTGGCGTTTTTCTAGTGAGAAGAAAGAATTTGTGGGAGCATCTGCAAAATTAATGTGTTTGCGTCGTGCTCTTATTAGTGCTCCTCTTGCAGCGTGCTCTAGGTGTGAGCGTATGGTGAATTCTAGGGACTGGTATTCCTCAAATTCTGAATGATGCAATTGCTGTTGTTGTTGTTGTAGATTTGTAAGGACTGAATGCTTATTCAAATTTCTTTGGTGACTATATTTTTTGGTAAATACCCTAACTTTGGATTTAAAGAGTGACCACCACTCGGAAATTGATTGAGAAGTACTGTAGGTATATCTCTGATGAGAGTTTCGATATAGATTTTGGAAGTTCTGAGATATTCTATATCCTGTAGTAGGCTGTTATTAAATATCCAGTATGCTCCTCCTTTGTGTCTGGTGTGTCCAGGAATGCAAATGATAAGAAGGATGGAATCATGGTCTGATTCATGAGATGGATGGTAATTGACTCTCCTGAAGTAGGGTATTATGTGCATCGATGTGTAGTATCTGTCGAGCCGTGCCTGGTATAGGACACTGGTAGGACCACCTTGGGCTCTCCAGGAGAACACTTTCTCATGTGGGTGCAAGTGTCTGAAGGTGTCAGTTAACTCGTAGTCATTTTTACATCCTGGAGAAGCTGAGCTAGTGAGTGTCGATGTTCTTGGCATTGCTGTCTGTCCATTGCAGGATCCAGAGTGCAGTTGAAATCTCCTGCTAGTATGATGTGGTCATTGACCTCTCTGAGGTGGTTTCGCACAAACTCTAGTATCTGCACTGCAAGCTGTTCATTTTGTGGGATGTATATGTTAATGATATATATATATATTCTTTCCTATCTGAGTTGTAATGAGTGCATATATTGCACACCCAGGAAAGGTATCGATAATTTCTACTTTTAGAGCGCTGTTTTGGTGAATTCCAATGCTGACTCCCGATCCATGAAGTTGTATGGTAGGACAATGGTGCATGGTTATAAGGCCAGTTCTTCCAGTGTTGATATGAAGCTTTGCTGTTGCAATGGAAGTTAGTTTCCTGCAGCATAACTATTTCTGGCTGGTGGGCAAGGATGTGCTGCAGGACAAGCCTGTTTCGCAATGGTGTAGCACATCCTCTAGCCTTTAGTGAGAGAAGATTTACTGAGGTGTTCATTATTTTATAGTTGAGTTTTATTTTGGTGCGGTAATCCTCACTTCCTTTACTGATAGTTACGCTGCCGCTGGGATTCAAGCCCGTTTATATATCCTTTTATATCCTTAAAAGTATATCCTTATCCGTAGTATATCCTTTTCCTGAGATTGGTGGTTTTCCTCCCTCTTTTTCCTGTCAGAATAGTTCTTAATTCTTCCAGCTGAGTGATAAGGCACTGATGTCAGCGGTGTAGTCATAGGCTGTCAACAGTTTTTGTGAAGAGCCTCGAACTTTTTTAAGAAAGCTCTGAAGCTGCTCATTTGTAAGTGGACCTGCAGTGTGAGGAAGACCTGCATTTCCAGTTTTCTCTTCATCATCTGAGGACTCAAGAAGCTCTATCTCTTCATCCCCCCTCTACAGGCTGTTGGAAGGGTTCCAGAATGCTTGGAGGCAAAGGTTCCATGCTGCAGCTATGCTGGTTTGTCTTTGGCTGTTTTTCCGTTTTTGTTTCTTGCTCCTCTTCGTTATTTTTATCTTTATCAGAGTTAGTTAGTTGTCTGTGTTCTTTTTCCTTTTTTATAGGATTGTTTTTAATCAATGTCGGTGGAGGTTCTTCCGAAAGTTGGGTTTCGCTAGTGCTGCCACTTGATTTTGTCCCCTGGGTACTCGACCTGAAAGTTGTTTCCATGAGATATTTGTTGTTTGTCAGGGATGCTATGTTTTCTGAGGTTGGCTGCTTGCTGCTTTTGATTCTCTGATCCGCTAGGGTTGGTAGTATTGTTAACCGGGTTCTCATTTCTGGGTATATACGGGCATAACTTCTTTACATGTCCTTCTTCGTGGCAGTAAAAGCACCGAGCAGCAACAGTAATATAAAAGGTGTAGGGTACTCCGTTTCTTTCTGTTGATTATTTTGGGTATGGAGCCGATTGCATTGTCGCCAAAGTGCATTAGAGCCTGTCTTCTAAAGTTCTTGATGTGAGCGAATTCAGGCCTAGTTGTAGAGGCGCGTAGCGTTCGGATTTTACCTGTCACTGAGCCATATTTTGATAGTAATCCGGGAAGTATTTGATGGCTTATTTCTGGTGGGACATTTGACACTGCTACTTTTGTGGGAGCAAGCGCGATTGGTGAGACATTCACGTGACATGCTCCGATATCTATTCCCTTTTCAATTAATGTCTCAGACCAAGATGCGTTGTTAAAGTACATTTTTACATTTGTATTCCGGCAACTCTTGAAATGTGAGTTATATTTTTAGCGGAACATGTTGAACTACTGCGTCTAGATACTTTTCTAGTGGGGTATTTTCAATTGCAAAAATTACAATTCCGTTGTCTCGGGAAACGGGGTTGGCTAGTTGAATGTTTGCACGCGCGGTGGTCGTTGTCACAGTAGTATTAATTCGCGCGGAGGTATTAGCTACAATGTTGGCATAAGAGACGGAGAGTACTGACCTTTGTCCGTTGTTGTCCGGGGGGGGGGAGGTGAGACTGATGTCTTTTCTTTCTTTTCTTTTCTTTTCTTTCTCTGGAGCTGTGGCTGGCGTCTTTTCCTTGATCGGAATCCTGTGACCTTGGACCGATTCCTGCTGAACTCCGGCGTGGATCGGCTGCTGGTGGTGATATGCTGGGGTTTTTACTGGCCATTGCTTCGGGCGAATATGGGGAAACGTAAGCTATCACAATTTCCCGGCACTCGAAGGCATACATAAGCAAACGAACAATGAAGATTTTATAACGCGACAGATCAGGTGGTTACGACTATGTAGGTATAAATCTTGAAGTTGATTGAAGCATTCGATCGCACAATACACAACTTTAGGCAGGAGCGACCTTGAACACGTCTGCACCCTTCCGCGTCGCGACTGATAGATAGATAATCTGACTTGCAAATCTCCCATCATTTGTTATTTACTTATAGTTAAATGGCACATGTAATGGGATTGCGATACAGTTTGATGTCTTCTGTGTAGTAGGTGGAGATCGATATTTTTCCCTTCAATATTTATGAGCAAATTGAAATTGAAACTTGACTTAATTTCTTTAACATTTGGTTACAAGAAAGAGAAGAGGGTAGGAAAGTTCTGGTATTATTCAGACCTCATTAATGACGATCTTTAAATTCTCACTATTTCTTTTACTTTTATCGTTGCCGAAGAAAGAAGGGGAAAAATATAATCAAAGACTGATTGGTTGTTTCTGGAAACATCTGACTCGACATCTGAATCAGAATTTAATATCGCAGTCAGTCTTCATTGTCTTTTCTTCGTTACATTCTTGCTTTTCAGAGATCTCAGAAATACTTTTGACTTTACATATATTTCGGAGAGAGCAAAGCCTGCAATATAGAAGTTAGTAATCCAGAAAAGATAACAGGAAATCTACTAAAATTATAACAGGAACGATGACATGCTGAAGGAGATCTTCTTTTCTGTCTCCTTTCATCCCCATTTGCTATGTTAAGGTGATTGCATTTCTGGCAAAGTAGCAGCCACTTTTCTCTTCTCTACTTTTCTCAATTTTAGTTGCAGCGATTATTCTACAATAACGGATGCAGCTGGAACGGAAGGTTCCATGCAACACTCACTTGGTTGTGCTTGACCTAACCTAACATTTACATTTTAGCAAAATGTGGGACGTTTTTTACAATGCGTATTCATGAGGTTTGCTTCCCTGAAGAAAGAAGCAACTAACCATAATTTGGAAAGTGAACTACGATACATCTCATACACAACATCACCGCAATTTTCTTTCTTAAAAAGATAAAAAAAATACACTGGCTTCTGAATGTTTAGTCTCACCCATACGTTTCCTTCTCTCCGTATAGAATGAAATCATGAGCAAAATATGGATCCTAATACAAGAAACTCATCTTGCAGAAGACCTAAATTTCGCTTTTATGTATTTGGGAAACCATTTGAATGTCAGGTAAATATGAGATTCTTCTCTGGAAAAACGGATAGTTTAACAAATTTCCTCTTTAGATTTCCACTAACGTTTCTGGAGACATTTCCGTTGCGATTGCAATTGCACCATTTCGGTGGCAAAATTAGGGAAAACAACATTCAGTCTTCATTATTTCGAACAGATCCTAGTAGCCACCCTCAGATGTATTGTTCTATAATTGGATTTCTTTTATAATAATTGTTTGCTTACACATGAGCTCACATCAGTGCTGATATTCAAAGCGAAATTCGGTGGAATTGGATAGGAACGTAACATAGAAGACTAAACCTCCGATGTTAGTCTTTTGGCGCATCTGCTTTACAAAGAAGCAACTGTGAGAAAAAAGACGCTTTCTTTCTTAATTTCAAAAATACATCTATATTAGAAAGATATCCCCACTGGAAAGGTACATCATACTATGTAACGAGTCACTTGTCTGCTTCCTATATAAATTAGAGGAATATGTTTTTCCAAGCCAGTTGAACTAGGTCCAGGTTAAATGGCTGACAGAGTTTGAAAGAGGCGTTGTGATAGAATGTCATGTTGCAGGCCTATATGGTCAGTACACTGTTGACAAACTGGGCAATCCAAGGTGAACAATCAGTGACACCATACTGAGATGGAAGCGCGTGGATTCAACCGGGTGGATTCAGCGAGTGGCAATACACTCGCTGAACTTGACCTTAGGTTGCTACGAACGATAATATCTTAAACCCGAAATTCCGGACCTGCAAGTTGAATACGGCCTTCCGTGCATCAACTGGAATACGACTCTGAAAAAAAAATTCAGAACTGAGAATTACAACATTATATTTCTGAATAGGACCGCAATATGCAATCACGCACCCTCTACCGAGCATAGGGACGGGTGTGGGTGTGGCGGATGAGAGGTGAACGTCTCTTACCAGAGTGCGTAACCCCAAGCTTGAAATTCGGAGATGGCGGTGTAATGGTACGTCGTGTTTTATCCTGGTTTAGTCTGGGCGTCTGTTTGTGGTGCCACAGACATTGAACTCCAAGAGGTATCTAAGCATTCTGGAAAATGCAATGCTTCCTAGTTTGTGGAGTTTATACGGAAATGATCATTGTCTCTTTCAGCATGGCATGTTAACGCAACTAACGCTATTGCTGCGTTAACTGCGTGGTTTGTGAACATGAACGTTACCACATTTGTATGTCCTCCACAGAACCCTGATCGCAATCCTTTTTAACATCTGTGGCAGGAGCGTCCTGTGAAGTCAAGGGACGTCCGCCCCACAAGAGACTAGGACCTCATTATATGCTTACAGGAAGAATGCCCCAAAATTCCCATTGATCGCTATTGTACTCTTGTGGAAAGTATGCCCCTCCCCGTAGATTGCTGTAGTTATTGCAACGAAAGGAGATCCTAGATGATTAAGATGGGCATCATGACTGTTTATTTCTCACACTATGGTGTCTGTTGACTTCTTTTCATGCAGTGTATTTTGGCTTACTTTTCACCAAAGATATGGTGATCAATAGAATGTGTGCAGGATTGCCTTATTTGAGTTTTGGAAAAGAGAAGCAGAGTCTCAGATCCACGAAATGAAGCTTCTTGTTGAAGCTGTTTGCAGTCTTTTACAATCTGTGCAGTAAGATTTTGTTTCCATTGTGAAAATTTATTCCCATAAGTTGTGGCATGGTTTCGAACGCAAAATATTCCACTTGTTCGGAATTTGTTGACTAAACTGTTGTTTTTGCAGATGGCTATACCACGGATGATCTGCAGTTTTTCTGGAAGGAAAGCAACCCCATCCAAGTGTCAAAAAGTTTGATCTTCCCTCCGTTCGACGTCAGTCGTTTTCAGAATGAATACTGCACCAGCAAGACAACCACAGGTAAGTCTCTCCCTGAACGATTGCGCTCTTTCAGGATGTGACTTGTTTACGAATGATCCACTTCCACATTCATTCCCATTGCGTTTCTTCTTCTTCAGGAGAGTACTCGTGCCTGAGCCTGAACTTCCATCTGGATCGAAAAGTGGGAAATTACTTCAAGACCGTGTACATCCCAACGACGATGGCCGTACTGCTCTCGTGGGTCGCTTTCTGGCTGGATGAAAACTCCAGAGCCATCCGTTTCGCCTTGGCTCTCACCGCCCTAGTGATTCAGGTCATCGTGCTGACTGCTTTCAGGGAATCAGCTCCAGTGACGCTGTACAATACCGCAGCCGACGTGTGGATGGGAATCACTATGACGTTTGTTTTTTTCTCGCTACTAGAGTACACCACAGTCCGATTCCTGTCACTGGAGTACGCAGCAAAACGAGACAAAAACGGAGGACTGAAGGGAGAAGACGGCTCCCTTGCCATGGTGCGTAATTCAGACGTTTTTATTCCGCATACGGAGCGGTACTTGATCACATAACCTGACAAAAATATTAGTCGCTCAAACTTAACATGCACTTGCGAATTCTTTAAGATATGTCGCGAGAAAAACAAACACACTACGTTAATGTCACTTATTATATTTTCCAGAAACCTCTGGCTGCCGTTCGAACAGAAGACGAAGAGAAAGGAGTCCCCGAGAATCCTCCCACCTCAAGCAACAGGATCGTGGATATATTCATGAAGCCCCTCCGAAAACATCCGATACCTGCTCGTCTGGATATCGTTTCCCGCTTCCTGTTTCCGTCTTGTTTCGTGCTCGTCAACCTAATTTACTGGGTGGCCTACACCAGCTAATTGATCGGTTTTGTATTCCTCTGCTAAGCGGTTTTTGCTTTTTCAGTGAAGTTGTTTTTAAGATTACGATTTTATAATATTTTTGTCAATAAACCTTTTATGAAACATACCCGTCTGTTTCTGTGATCCGTTACAGTCACTACACCATCCAAGATCCAAGTGATCTCAGTAATTACATCAGTCAGTGATGTTCTGCAATAAAGCTGCAACTGAACCAAATTCTGTGATGATCCGAAACAGACAAGCGCTTGACTTCCTTTTCCAATCTCATCACAATGAATTTCGAATGCAGTATGACTTCATAATGTCACGATCTTCTCACAATCGTTTTAAACTTTCCTAAACCTTCCCGAAATCCTACTACTGGAGGGGAGTGGATATTGCGATCCAGTCGGGAAATTGGCAGAGGAAAGATCCTCTGATAATAGCAGAATTCCATTAGCAAACGTTTCCACAAAAAGGGTCTTTAAATGAACGTTCTAAGAGCGAGTGGAAGACGAAAGAAATCACAATTTTATTTTGACTACCATTCTTGCAGCTAAGAGACGGAGGATTAAAAATAAATATTTGTTTATAAAATAACAAAAATAACAAATACGACCCTAATACAATGGGGTTTTATACTTAAGGCGATGGAATCGAGTCGAAGCACTTCTGCGTGTATTAATTATGAAGACGTGCTATGACTCCCAAAATGTGGATTCTCTCCAGATTTGTAGGATTCAACATAAGAGAGCGATTTGCTCTACAATTAACTTTTTAAGTTTTGTAAGGGATTCAAGAGGACAGAGACAACCTTAATACTGTATTTCATTTAACTATATTCCAAGAAATAACACAGTGCATAAATAAGCTAGACATAAATTAAAAACAACAACAACAGCTGCTGATGTTTGAATTGCTTGTCTAATGTAATACGTGTTTAAGGGACTGTTCACAATAAATAAAGAAGTGTTGTAATAAAGAGAGGGGCATGACTCGCCCTCCTGTTCTCTCTTTAAGTAACATTTCAACATACTTCCCCTTTACACTGATCTATCGTTCACATAATTTAAATACACCAAGAAACGGCCAAAAGCAACAAAGATTCGTGGAGTATCAGTGCACCAGTTGAAGCAAACGGCCACCAGAATGCCGTCTGGAATTACGGAAAACGAAACCAAAGACGCTCAGAACTAAGAAACTTTAAATAAAAGTGAGCTAAAATAAGTAATCCAAAGACATTTTATTCTAGAAATGGAGTAAGTGGAGCTCTTCTGTCCCATACTAAGTTTGAGAATTCGATTACTGAGCATCACGAAATATTACTGCGGTAATTACACGAGCACATTTGATTATTTTTGAAGGATTGGAATAAAGAGTGCAAACAATCTCCTCCATGTTGTCTCCCATACTGTCGATTAAAAATACAAGTTTTCGAAGGAAAATCATTTATCTCATACCGTATTAACCAAAATAATCCATTTTTATGATAAAAAGAAGAAAAACGAATCCGAAAAATTAGGTCCACAGTTGACCAGATTTAACACGAACACAAATTTTAGAGAAAAACTGGAATATAACCAGCCTGTCCATATTCTATGTTTACATATTAGAAAACCATATCTTGGCATTCATAGACTTTGGAAAGTATTCAACGAAGAGGAATCTCTTTTAGTTATAAATGTAATCGAAATTTTCGTCACTGTCAGCAGAAGCATGGTTTTCGCTAATGGTGTTAAATCTGAATAGTTTGCTACTAAATCAGGATCGAAGCAGGGATATGCCTTTAAACCAGTCATCATTAATCTAATTACTCTAATACACATGCATTGGTGTTTAACTGTAAAAGACCACAAAAGTAGAAGAGCAGTATTAATATGTTTATGTATACACATACACATAAACGTACATGTGTGTGTGTGTGTGTGTGTGTGTGTGTGTGTGTGTGTGTGTGTGTGTGTGTGTGTGTGTGTGTGTGTGTGTGTGTGTGTGTGTGTGTGTGTGTGTGTGTGTGTGTGTGTGTGTGTGTGTGTGTGTTCAAGCTTTCCTAACCCCCTTTGATGCTTTTGTTTGCTGCCATTAGCGTTCTCCTAATTTCACCAACCTACTCGACTGTTTATTTCTGAAAATCGTTAGCATAGAGTCTAATTACCATAACAGTGGGATAATGTTCCTTAGTGATATCAACAACCATACTGGCTGTTGAGAGATTACTGAAAAAGAAGCCGAAATCCTTTCCATCGGTAATTATTTAAGACAAAATGTTCAGCAATCCAACAGAATTCCAGATAATCCTCATAATTCTTCCAGCAGTACCATGGCCTTCTCTTAAACAGTTCTTTCTCCAAATACATCGCAGATGTGAGCTCTCCTGTTGGCATGTTGGATGATAACATTGCCCATATCCCCTTTCTACAGATCATCCTCCTCCGAAGCGTTTTCAGCCTCGTATCCTGTGGAACTCTAATGCATCCAATTAGGGTGATCTTCGACACTCCTCTGCCTAGTTTTGTCTGATTATTGCTTCTCCTCTTCTGATCCTAGCATCTTCTTTGATCTAATAACATATAGTATTCTTGCTGGAATGACTGCTTTCATTCCCTACTTCACTTCACCTTTATCGAAACCCTGATTCTTCAAAACTTGTGCTAAAGAAGCCGGCAAAAATTTCAGCATATGACCAATGGTTTAATTCAAAAACTCCAGCTTCTCACTCAGCTTACACTACCTTTCGTAAAAATTGAAAACATCATAAATAAAGTCAAAGCACACTTTATAAGGCAAAATGCAGTAAGCTTCCCCCTGTCCAAATGGCAGTCGTGTCTTCTGGCACGACTGCCATTTGGACAGAATTGTGTTTAGCGATTTCTGTGCTTCAATGTTTTCACCTCTCTCTCTCTCTCTCTCTCTCTCTCTCTCTCTCTCTATCTCTCTCACACACACACACACACACAGACACACATCCTGATGATACAATGGTAACATATCCTAAAAATAAGACAGATCTGTTGGCATCATTTTCCTCCTCCAATTCTTGTAGATGTTAAAGGTGGATCTCTCCTGCTTCCATCACACAAATTATCCACAGTTTGTCTCCTCTGAAATTTCTTCATTAGGACATCATAAAAATTCTCAAGAAGCTTTAATACCACTACATATCCTATCCCTGATGATATTCCGCCTGTTGCACTAAACTCTTGTGCTACAGAAATGATACCCATCTTATATCGTCTTTCAAGATATCATACTCATCCGGTATCTAGCAAATTGGAAGAAAGCTCATATTTTGCTTATTCCCAAAAAAGGTAATAAAAGTCAACCATCACCCTATCGCCCTATTGCTCTGGGAATATTGTAATATAACTTAGTATAGCATAGCAGCAGCCCTCTCAAAATAACGGAGAACGTCATGGATAAGATGAGCTGATTCACTACGTCGAGAACCATCAATTATTAATTGGTCACCAATGTTGATTCCGCCATTCTCGTTCTACTACCGATCTCTTAGCCCATCTCGCCCATTTTTGGACGTAGGCCATTCAACAATTCGAAGAATTTCAACAGTTCGCTCATGATATTTCTAAGGCATTATTTGGAGTCATAATGCACTTCTTACTACGGTATACTTTTTTTATATATTCCTCCTCTCTCTCTCTCTCTCTATGAATGGATTTCCAGATTACTTTCCGGTGGTCCATTGCGTGTCATGGTTTCCATGACATGCAATGGACCACGGAAGAAGATGAACCATTCAGTAATGGTGGTTTCCATTTCAGATTTTTCAATCAGTGCGCTTTTTTCCCAGGGTTCTTTCTTGCAACTACACTCGCCCTCCAATACATCATGATCTCTCACTAAGATATAATCCCATTCATTGCCTTGCTGAGGGGAATATTCTTTAGTCTTATTTCTCATTTTCTAAAGCAGTGCCTTAAAGAGTGATCACTTTTCTATTTTCAAGTGGGGACGGTAATGTAGTAACTTTAGCGCGACCAAACCACACATCTGCTTTATCTCCAGGATGTATGCCGATACCTCACTCTCCCTCACTTTTAACAATATTATCTCTGTCAAGCAGGACCAACTTTCTCTTGTGTTAACTGTCACATCTAATCTTTCTTGCAAAAGCATATCCAGTCCGTGACCCTTCAATCTCCAAAACCTATGGTATTCTTTTTAGTTCCAAACAGAGCTTCTTTTCTGCTCAACTCTTGACGATCTCTAATCCTGTCACATTAGCATAGTTCTGTTACATTTGGCTGCATTCCAGAGAACTTGATTGTATTCAGAAGCGAGCGGTTCTTTTAAGTGATAACACCTGCCTAACTGATTATCTTCATTCTATTTCCTATAGACGCTCTGACGCTCTGTTGCAGCATTATGTCTCTTCTATATTTCCAATAGAAGAGACATAATACGCTTCGTCACTAAGCTGGCATCTACTATCTCTTCACTTTTCTCCAATAGCATACTGATATTAGCAGCTGCTGGTCAACACCCTTATTCAAGGCTGCCGAGTATTTTTCTGATGTCCTTCTAGCGAAATTTCACAGGAAGCATACTCTTCCGCTCCGTATGAGATCAGTCATTCAACTCTCTTCAAATAAAGTGTTTTGGAGGATTGTTAGAGGAGGGATTCTGCTGTTCTTGAAACAAACCCTTCAGATTAAGAAAACATTCGTTGCTTGTTAAGCTAAATTTCTTCTGTTGCACAATTCTTCATGAGAAAAAATATAAACCGCATTGGTTGTAAATATCAAAGACACTAACAATTTTGAAAGGTTACATAATTAAACAATTAACGCACTCAAGCTAATATTTCTTTCTAGTGAGGAATTGTTAAGAAGACGCCTGTCATAACTCAGTTCTTATTGCACTCTGTTAAAATGTTTCATGAGAGACGACCTAACACGTCTTGATTTTTCTGTTACATTTCGGAGGCTTTGTTGAATCTAATAATGCAGTGTTGTGTGCAACACAAGAGCAGTAGTGTAATTCCTGAGCAACACCCCTGCAACGAGAAGGTCTCGTTGAGATCCCGTGAGCTTTCTCATCCTCTCCTCCCAAGAAATGCAATGAGAACAAAAAGCGTGCGTTAAATCGAAACCTTTCGGTGCGAAATGATGTGAACAAACGAAGGAGTTTTCAGCTAAAATATTGCAACACTCACTTGAAACGACAGCTGAAGAAGAGTACCATAAACTTGGTTAATTGCGCTGAATGAGACCAAAGCTGTTTGGCCTCTCGCGCTCGCTGTTACAGACGCTGAGTAATTTTTGTAAGAGGGCATTTGAAAGAAATGTCACTTCCCAACCTCACTCAGTCGACCGTTAATCGTGTTGAGATGATAAATACAAATTCATGAATTAACGCAACGTTTCCAGCACGACACCAATATGGAAAAACAATTTAATTATCATTTACTTTTCTATTTTCATTCGGTCTCTGAATTTCTACAGTTATTTGCAAAGATTAATGAATCTTTATATTTATATAAATAGCTTAACTGCACCGGAAAGCACTTTTGTTGTTGGCAGCCTCAACACGTTTTAGACAGTTGCATGTGTCGCCTATAATCCACACGCAAATTCGCCTTTGCGGGTGGATTCGCGAATCGCATTTCTGCCAATTACGAATAATTTATAATGAAATGCGCATCGTATACTATCGGGATAATTATAATTACCAGGTTACGGCATAATTGCTTATTATTCTTACTCACGTGTAAGATGTAATTAAAAATCTATTTATTCGTCTAATGGCTAACAGTTATTAGAAGGATGTACTTAATAGGACTTCTAGCAATTTAGAGCGCATAGGACATTGAATGCTTATCAGATGAAGCGAAATGCAGAACTGAGAACTTTATGGTAAAATACTGATGACGTTCTCGTCATCAATATTTTCCGAGTGCAAAATAGTCAGTGGCGTTCATTTTGAGTGGAAATAACATTGACATGGCGGGTGCCAATTAGATGTGCATGAAAGATATGATTTAAGAAGGTACCTTTCTTTTGTAAACCATTTTCCAACATGTACAACCGCTAATAAAGTTTTAATAAAAATGAGAATCCTAGAATTCAGAGTGACCTGAAAGAAATGTATTGGACTTCGTTATTGGAAAGATCCTACGGCGATCTTTCTTTTTGTGAGGTGATCACAGCAGCACCGCCATACTGTTTGTACGTAGTCTGTGGTGTTGACGGTGAGTTCGCTATTTGTAGCTCAGTCGAGAACAACAATGTCCTTCGAATGGAAAGACCTGGATTCAAGTGTTTACATTTGTCTAGGATGGTCTTGGATATGAGGAGCCTTTGTAAGGGAATTTAACTTAAGTTGAGTCAGCGGGTCTCATCCGAGAAGAGAGAACTTCGGTTTTGAAAGGAATTCTTCCAGTCGCCTTGGCTATCCGATTTCCAACGTTTAACCAAGGTGATCGCGTTATGTGTGCTTCGTTCGTTAAATGGGTTAAGTCTAGATTTGCAACGCACTAACGAATAGTTTAAACGCGCAGGAAAAGGAGAATCCTCACCTAAAAACCTTCTCCTGTGGATGGACACAAGGAGTTAAACGAGGGGATTTTATGTCGTTTTTCTACTTTAAATGAATTACAAAACCACTATGCTAGAAATGTCCTCCCATTCGTCATGAAGTAAATTGAAGACATCTCTTGGCGCTTGAGTCCATCTTTAAAGCGCATTTCCCTCCAACTGACAGTAGTGAACGGTGGATCGAGAAATGGTTTCCACTAATAAAAATAAAGAAATATTACCAATGAATGAATGAAATAATCAGAATTTCACCAGAGCATTCATTAATTGGTCTTTATTGTGGCACAGCCTGGAAATCTTTCGTGGTAAACTATTCTTCATTCGTTTTTTGCTGAGCTGTCGAAGTAATATTCACGATTGTCTAAGCAAGCAGTCAAATTCTTATTCACGTTTGGTATTACGACATGTAAGTGTCAAATTGGCTTCGAGTTTGCTTTTCGTAAGAAGCAAACATAAAAAAACATTTAACCACACAAAATCATAATTTAAAAAGTAATAAATTCTTAGTAGATAAGACGTAATGATTGAACAAACCAGGAAAATGAATTTCTTTTATTTTGGAAATGCAAATTTAGATAGAAAATGGGAATATCAGAAGATCCAGCATTATTTCAATGCCGAATGTAGAAACCATGAAAGTTTCGTAAGTTAACCAGAGAGCATGAGGATTGTATTCCCGAAAACTCTTTGGTTAACTTTCGAAACTTTCATGGTTTCTACATTCGAATTTGAAATAATGATGGATCAAACATCCACACTGCCTATGTAAATCTATTATTTATACTTGGTATTAATAATATACTGATATAATTCAGCAAAAGTGCAATTAAAATCATGTATAATGAATATATGCATGCATATGTACGCGAGGAGTTCAAATATTATGCTAAATAAAATATCGCAGTCCATTCATTTAAAGTTTGCATTGCACTGCTTTAATTAAACAAAAAACTCATTTCCATCACGATTCGGAGGAATTATCATTTCTAACAGAAATATTGAGATTAAATTAAATGAATTCTTCGAACAAAAACAAAAAAGGAAATAAAAAAGAATTAAAATATGGTCTGAGGACTGCTCGGAAACTTCAGGAAAACACTTTTCTGCTGTAGAATGAATGGAAAAAGATAAAAAAGCTTTGAAATCCTGTGGTTACAGGAACCTCGAAGAATATAATTAAGAAATATACCTATTAATACTATATATATATATATATATATATATAATTTATTGAGCTGTTGTGGGACAACTTTCTCAAGCAGCAGCATGTGACAGAAGGAAGGAACTCAAGGTCAAAGAGTGTTAGATTTGATTACAGTCTCAGAGGGCGTTACAGTTAAAGATGTAACTATTTGGTTCCGGTTGGTGACAGTGATCATGTGGTACTCACTTGTGAAGTGACTAAGTCTATGAATATTCCATTCAGCAAGGTTACATGCTGAACTACAAAGCAGGAAATTATGAGGAGCTGAGAAGCACACTGAGTTCAGTGGAATGGGATCGGTTGCTGGATGGAAAGAATATCGACAGTGCATGGGCAGCATTTTAAACAATACTTAAAAATGATGCGATATCAAAATGTGTCCCGAGAGTTCGAAGAATAAATAAATTAGGAGTAAAATGGATGTGTGATCTTATTAAGCAGGAGACGATGTGGAAGGAATACCATTTGCATAAGGATGACTTCCGTTACGAATGTTATGAGCAGCTGGCTAGAATATTCACAACTCTTGTACGGAAAGCAAAGTAGGAATAATAATAATAATAATAATAAAACTGGCTCCGCGTGCTAAATAACAACCGACAACAATTCTATCGATATGCTGCAAGTAAAAGAAAGAATGAATATGAAAGAATAACTCTTTTAAATGATTTCGCGTGAGGGTTACAGGTGTAGAAGAAGTTGTTAAGCTAATGAGTTCCCATTTTGTTAAACAAGAAACTCAGGTGTACGAGGACGAGGTATTAGAGCTGTTGCACAAATTGAATACGAATAACAATAGGGACTGAGGGGATATCGGCAAGTATACTAAATGAGTGTTCAGCTGAACTGGCCATTCCTTTGACCAGGCTGTTTAATATGAGTCTAAGAACAGGGAAGATCATGCAAGAATGTAAAGAATGTATGGTATTTACATTGCGCAAGGGCGGTGCAAAGACCGATCTTTCCAACTATCGACCAATTAGTACCTCAGGAGTGGTGGAATACATTATGGAAAAATTAGTTAGGACTCGCATTCAGAAATTGGTTGACAGTGAATCTCTACTTTACAATTAACAACACAGGTTTATTAAAGAAAGGTAATGTTTAGCAACTTGTCACATTCTATAACAATATTATCATTGAACTAGATAAAGGAAACAGATACACCATGGAGCTTTTGGATTTTGCTAAGGCTTTTTACGGAATACAGCATGATAGACTGTTGCATAAATTGGAGAACATGGGTTTGGGTTATACAATATTAGAGTGGATAAGAGGATAGCTGAGTGACAGATATCAAAAGGTGGATATGGAATGTGCTTGAAACGTTTAAGGTAACCAGTGGCATACCACAAGGATCAGCCCTTGGTCCACTGTTATTCAGTCTGTATATATGACAGTGGGAAGGTGAGATGCGACGCACAGCAATTTTCTGATGACGCAAAGCTAGGTTGGGTAATCAGGAATGCTGCTGATATGCAGTGTAGTTGCAGAATGATTTGAATAGGCTGGAATTGCGGGCATGGGAAAATGGGTGTCAGTTCAATTTCAGTAAGTGTAAAGTCATTCACATCGGCGTGATTATATATCCAGTGTCATATTATATTGGTTCGATTATGCTAAAAGAAACTGATTAGGCTAGGGATCTTGGAGTGTTAGTAGATAGGAAGTTGAAATTCAGGTGCCATGTACCAAAGATTGCAAATACAACTGAAACGAACGAACGTTCTTTTGAGTTATTTTGAACGTTCTGAAACGAACGTTCACGTGTAAAGATAAAGATGTTATTTTGCCTCTTTACAAGGCCTTGATAAGATCTCACTTGGACTATTGTGCGCAGTTCTGGTCTCCTAATTTCCGTTGATTAGGAGACCAGATCCAATATATATCGATTCTGATATATATTGGAGAAAGTACAAAGGAGAGTGATAAAAATGAAATCAGGATTGCAGAACTTACAAACTTCTGAAAGGGTGATACAGGGTTCCAGTTGATGGAATTTTTTAATTTATGGAGGGTAGGGAAAGGACAAGAGGGCATCCTTGGAAGATGAGAATGAATACTGCTAAAAAGCCGGTAATGGCTAGAATTTTCTCTCATAGGATGATGATAATTGGAATGGATTGCCGTTGGATGTTGTGAGTGCAAGCAGTGTGAATGAATTCAAGAATAGTATGATAACTGGTGCGTGTTGTATGTGGCCTCTCTCGATGAGTCACTGACTTCCTGGAGGTCTCTCTTAATAAAATAATAATAATAATAATAATAATAATAATTATGTAATAACATTTTATTTATCATCTTACAGAGTATTTACATATTTACATATATTTACATATTACATATATATTTTTTACAGTGAATTTCATACAAATTTTTCCGTTTTTTGTATTCTAATAATAATATTATTTTTTTTATTGCTAAAATATTTATACCTACAATAAACATCTTGTGTGTCATTGCACCTTATAATTTTACAGAGTTGTTCAGCACTAAGTGTTGCAATTCCTACACTGGATTTCAATTAAATTTTTTTTAATAATACTTCTTTGCCTTTATATTATGTTTTTACAACACATGTTCTTCTAATATTAACAATGAAGATTAAACAGAATTTTTTGTATACTTTTTATTTATTTTATTTTATTTTATTATTATTTTTTTTAAAGTTTGAGAAAGAGTGATTATACATACACATTTCTGCATTTGCTTATAAGGATTAGTTGTAGATGAGTGAGGCAGGTTAATCCCACCTACTTCGAAGCTTGGGTTAGCTTTTATGAAGAGAGTGGGATTTAGCCTTCACTATAATAATAATAATAATTTTTTTTTTTAAACATTTTATTGTCTCAGATAAATTACATACATAGATACAACAATAGTTTTATATACACGTATATATATATATATATATATATATATATATATATATATACATAATATTTATAATACATTACAATTGTGAATAACAAATACTGGCGAGTTATTAACATTTTTATATTGTAATAATTTTTTTTTTTTAAGTAAATAATATTTTTGTTCACTGCTAAAATATTTACACATTCATATATAACAGTTATCTTGAGTATAATAGTAATAATTTTTTTTTTTTTTTAAAACAATTTATTATGTCTCAGTATAAGTTACATACAATAATAATATTTACAGTAATTACTATAAGGATTATACAGAATTTTTTATTTTAGAATATACATAATAATAATAATAATAATTTTTTTTTTTTTTACATTTTATTATGTCTCAGTATAAGTTACATACAATAATAATATTTACAGTATTTACAATAAGGATTATACAGAATTTTTTTTTTTTATGTCTCAGATGAATTGCATACATAGTTGCTGTAGTAATTATATGTATATAATATTTATAACGCATTACAAGTGTGTATAACAGATACTTGCAAGTTAGTAATTTTCTTCCTCGAAGCTTAGCAGAGCTTATCTGAGGAAGATAATAGATGACAGAGGGTGGTGGTTTCATGGTTGTGTTCCTATAGTGGTCACAAGCCAGGTGTTGATTTTACTGTTTGTTGGTACGTGCTTGAAAGACTTCGACTGCTATTACAGTTTAACTTTTTTTTTTTTTTGTGAAAATAGGGTTGGATTTAGACATGGTGTGTTTGTTTCTTTGTGTTCTTGTAGTGGTAGTTTTTTGAGAGGGGGGGGTTGTCGTAGGTTGTGTGTGTGTGTATGTGTGTGTGGTGGGGGAGAGAGAAACAGGAATTGCTCTAATTTTCATTCTCGCTATAATATTTATATAGTGCCTGTTTCAGCTCTCTGTATGTTCCTAGGTTTCTGTTGTCGAACGGCAGTTTGTTTATCATGTCAGGTACGTAGAAGTTTCGGGTGGCTTTGCCGTGGTGATTGTTGTACTTATATGTTATGTAGTTTGTTGACTGTGGTCTTGTTATTTGATATGTTGTTCTGGTTACTCTATATGTTGGGCTGTAGTAGTGTTTTAACATGACTGTGTAGTGGCGTAATTGTTTCACCTTAAATATTTTGTGTTTTGTCCATGCTTCCTGCATAAGAGTGGGTTGTTCCCAGAATATCAGTTTTATCATTTTATCTTGCAACCATTGTAGCCTGTTAAGTCTGTAGTCTGCGCAGAATGCGTATGATGTGATTGCATATCTTAAAATGTTTTCACATAATGCTTTATAGATTAGTATTTTTATGTGGGTTGGGGCAATGTCTTTTAATCTGTATAGTTTGCTTGCTATTATCCTAAGCTTGGTATGTAGGTAGTTTGTATGGCTATTCCAACTTTGATCTGCATCGAAGTGAAGTCCAAGGTAGCGTGTTGTTTTCACCTGTGTGATGGTTGTGATTTTAGGTTCTGCACTTTGTGTATAGGAGGATGAATGTTTGATAGTGAGATATTTAGTTTCTATGGGCAGGGTTTGGGGGTTTTTGAATATCATTAGCTTTGTTTTTCCAGGGTTTATATATATGCCGTTTTCGGTTAACCAGTTAGTGATTTGATTGATGTCGTGTTGCATATTTTTGTAAGCGATTTTTGCAGTGTTGTGAATGGATACTATGGCAGTGTCGTCTGCATACTGGAAGATTTTACTTTTTAGGGGGAGTTGGCTTATGTCGTGTGTGTATATGTTAAATAGAATGGGAGATAGGACAGCTCCTTGCGGTACTCCACAGGTTACATGTACCTCTTTGCTGTGTGCTGATCCTATACGTGTGATGTGCTTTCTGTTTTTCGTGTATGCTTTAAACCACTGGAGTAGACGACCTCCAATTCCGATATGGGTAAGTTTCGTTAACAAGGTTTTATGTGTTAGTGTGTCAAATGCTTTTGTTAGGTCAATGAATACCACTAATGTTATTCTGTTTTTATCCAATGCAGCGTTTATTAGATCTGTGAAATCTTCCAGGAGTGTTGCTGTTCCTTTATTTTTTTGAAAGCCATATTGTGTTTTGGGTATGATTTGAAATTTTTCAACGTATGTGGAGAGTTTCTGATGTACAATGCGCTCCATGATTTGGTTGATTACAGGCAGCGTGGCGATAGGTCTGTAATTACTTATTATGTTTCTTTTTCCCTGTTTGTGTATGGGTGTGATTAATGCAGTCTTCAGTGTTTCAGGTATGTGTCCCGTTTCGAAGATTTTATTTAACAGTTTTTGTATAACTGGAAGTAGGTCGGTTGAGTGTTTCTTGATGTCTTTTGGTCTGATTCCGTCTATCCCCGGTCCTTTGTTAGGATTAATTTGTTGAATTGCCAGTGATAGTTCTTCTTTTGTTACTGTGGGGAACCACATCGACTGGGTTGCTCGTGGACCTAGTGGAGAATGTTCGTATGTGTGAGGAAAGGTTGTTTCTTGTAGCTTTTGGACAGAGTTCACGAAGTGCTGATTAAAGTTGTTTGCCAACTGTTTGAGGGATTTGGGGTCGCAGGCAAAGCTGTGTTTTATTGTTTCTGTGGCAGTGGTTCTGTGTATATTGTCCAGCATTTCATTAATCAGGTGCCAGGTTTCCTTTATGTCATTCTGTGCTGTTGTTAATTTGTTGCTGTAATAGTTTCTTTTTGCCGTTCGAATCTGGGTTGTTAGGAGATTCCGTTTTCTTTTGTATTCAGCTTTTAAAGCGATATTGTTCGGTGACTTCTTAAGTTGTTTCCATAGGGCATCTTTTCTTTGTATGTCTGTTAGTATGTTGTCTGTTATCCATGGATTTTGTTTCGTTTGGGGGCGTATTTTTATTTTTGTTAATGCTTTGTTGTATATTTTGTTAAATGCAAGTTTAAGATTATTATATACAGCTTCAGCAGAGTCTAAAGATGCTATCTGCATCCAGTCTGTTTTTCTGATTTCATCGTTCACTATTGCTTCGTTTACAATGCTATGATACTGTTTTGTAGTCTCAGTGATTTTTATGGGTTCTGGTTCAGTGTGTAACTGCAATGCTGTGAAATAATGGTCTGCTAGTTTGCATGTTATGACGGCTGCTGTGTGGCTGTTTGGAGGGGCCCTTATATTTATATGATCAATGCAGGTTGAGGTTGTTGTGTTTCCGACTATCTCTTCTCGTGTATACGACTGTATGGATGGGGTTATGTTATATGCCGATAATAGGTCTAGGTATTGTTCTGTGTTGTTATTTATGTTCCTAATGTTTATATTAATGTCTCCTATTATTATCAAGTATTTTGAGGTGCCTACTTTCGTGGCTGAAAGCCATCTGTTTAGTTCTTCTAGGAATTTTGTGGTGCTTAAGTTGGGTGGTCTGTATATTGCGTTTAATATCAGGGAGTTTTCTTGTTTGATGTTTTTAATTTCGATGCATATGTTTTCTGCGTATTCTAATTTATAGTTTATTTCTGTTACTTCTAGTTTATGTTTGGTAAATATTATTATACCACCGCCTCGTTTTGTTTGTCTGCAGTGTTTGTGTTGTTGGAAGTGTGGCATTTGGTAGGAGGATGCCTCTTCGTTTGTCGTAGATACTTCAGTCAGTATTAAAATGTCTATTTCGTCTATATCTTCCTTCAGATAAGCTTGCAGGGTCAGCCAGTATTTTTGAATGCTTCTGATGTTGATGTGGAGAATAGATAGTCCTTTTTTGGGGATTGTCAGTTGTTTCCATTCTGATATTGATTTCAGAATGTGGCAATTATCATGTTCCGGGGTGATTACGTCTGCTTGATGGTGTGCATTCATGTTGGTTGGGGTGCTGGTCCTTCTTTACGAGTTGTCAATATTCCTTTCAATGTGACAGCCTGTTGAGGTCATCTACGGATTTTATTTCGATTGGTTTTGAGTCTTGTGTCTTTCTAAGGAATATTTTGCTGTCTCTTATCCATATAAACTGGTAATTGTTTTCTGTTTTTACTTTCCTTGCTTGGTAGAATATTTTCTGATAGTGTGGAGTAAGGTATTCAGACAAGTATATTGGGGTGTTGTCGTGGTCTCCTTTCAGATCCTTTACTACTGGATTTTTAATCCTGCTAGCTTTTATAAGTGTAGTTTTTGTTAGGCTGTTGGTGAGTCGCACTACGACGGGAGAAGGACGGGTATTATTTTCTCTTTTCCTTTTTTGTGGTAACCGATGCACTGACTGGATGTCTCTTGGTTCAATGGGGGAGCCGATTTTTTGGCTTAGTTGTATTACAGTGTCTCTTAGAGGTTCCGTAGCTATTTCTGGGAGACCATTTATGAGGAGGTCATTTTTGTGCTGCTGTTGGTTTGAGAGCTCGTACTGTTGCTTTAGAGAGTTTAGTTCTTGCCGTAGGTCCGTTGTCTCTTTAATTAAATTATGCTGTCTTTCAGTTAGCTCTTTGATGCAGTTTTTAATTTCTCTAACGGTCTGTAACATATCTTCTATCGAGTTATTATTAAATTTAATAAATGCCTCGTATTGGTTAAATTTTTCTGTAATTTGTGCGGTATGTTTTTTAAATAGTTCTCCAACAAAATCGATTAAACAGTCTTTTAGGTTTTGTAATCTATTTTCAAGTAATGCATTTAAAGATGGCTCACCTGGGTTTCCGTTGTTGTTTTCTTTGTTTTTAATTCCCTCTGTTGTTGATAGCTGTTTACTGCCTGCGGTTGTTTTCTGCGTTGGCTGTTTTCCGCCTGCGGTCGAAGGCGACGTTCCTTTGTTATCTCTGCAATGGGGACACTTCCACTCGTCACGATTCTTGTTTGATTTTCGCTGCCAGGTAGTCTCGGACAATCCTGAACATAAAAAATGCATGTTTCTTTGGCAGTTCCTACATGTTACGTGGTTTTCTTCCCCGTTAGGTCTTCTTGGCATTTGTAGCACTTCATACTTCTTGTTTGACGATCTTGCTGTATTTTCTAATATGGCGTCCTCCTTTGTTCTCTTCTCGCGTAGTTGACCAACGTATACTTCGAACTTTGAATACTTATATTTTACTTATTACTTAACAGATACTTACAGTTTTTACATCTATATGTTCGTCTTGAAGAACGGAGTTCACTGATGTACTTTAAATTTTAATTCACAAGAAAAGATCTACTTTGCAACTTAAAATATGGGAGCATCGAAATAGCGTGCTTGCGACTGCTTGCTGCTAAAGCGCCCTTATAACAACAACAACAACAACAACAACAACAATAATAATAATAATGGAGAAAGAGTGATTATTCATACAAATTTCTGCATTTACTTATAAGGATTACTTGTAGATGAGTGAGGCAAGTTAATCCCACCTACTTCGAAGCTTGGGTTAGCTTTTATGAAGAGAGTGGGATTTAGCCTTCACTATTTGTGTTGTTGCTACTGTTTATGTATGGGATGTAGGCATTGGATGCTAGTGATTTGTGATGTGTATATTAGTGTTAATGGTTTCTTAACTTTGTTGGTATATTTTCCAGAGTTCGTTTTTTAATGTTCTGTAGTTATCTACGTGTTTTAACTTTCTTGGTAGGTTGTTGAGTTGCGTGGGTATCTGATGTGATCTCACAAAAGAACCGTATGAGTTGTTGAAGGGTGTGGGGATGTAGAGAGTTGTTGTAGGTCGTGTTATACGATATGTGTCTCTGTTGTTTCGATAGGTGATGTTGAAGTAATTCCTTGTTAATGTCATGTAGTGTTTCAGGTTTTTAATGCTCAGAATTCTGTGTATCGCCATGTGCTTGTCGGATATTGGTTGTTGCGTGTAAGGTGTCCAGATCACTGTTGACACGATTTTCCTGTGTAGTGTTTCTAATTTTGTTAGGTGGCTGTTTGATGTATTTGCATAGACTGTTATTCCGTATCTGAGTAGGGATTCGCAGATACCGTGATATAGGAGTTTTTTTATGTTGGGTGGAATAATATCTTTAACTTGGAAGAGTTTTGCTGCGATGATCCGGAGTTTGGTGTGTAGGTATTCTATATGTTTTGTCCATTTAAGGTGGGAATCTATATAGAGACCGAGGTATTTTGCGTGTGTTACAGGTTTGATTTCGGAACATTGGCAGGTATTTTTGCTATTAATGCAGCGGTATGTGTGACAATGTATCGATAGTGATGCGGGGCGTATGATTCTTGGGTTGTGTATTATCAACATCTGTGTTTTGGTACCGTTGATTAGAATTGCGTTTTGGTGGAAGTATGTTGTGATTTCGTTTAGGTCTTGTTGTGCTTTGCAGAGAGCTGTGTTAATGTCTGTGTGGATTGCTAGTAGTGCAGTGTCATCTGCGTATTGAAATATTTGACTTCTTATGGATATGTTATGAACATCGTTAATGTATATGTTGAATAGAGTGGGTGATAATATGGCACCTTGAGGTACACCGTGTTTTACTTGTATACTCCGACTGTGACATGTACCTATTTTTGTTACTTGTGTTCTGTTTGAGAGGTAGTTCTTGAACCATGTATGCAGTGTTCCTCTTATACCTATTGAGTATAGTTTGGTGAGTAGTATGTCATGTTCAAGTGTGTCAAATGCTTTGGTTAGGTCCAGCAGTATAAGGACGGCGTACTTGTTTTTGTCGAGAGCTTTGTTTATTGTGTCGGCGATGTCTTCTAATAAAGTAATGGTGCTTTTTGTTTTCTGAAAGCCGTATTGGTTTTGTGAGATGATGTTGTACTTCTGTAAATAGTTCTGTAGTCTGGTGTGTGTTATTTTTTCTAGAATTTTTGAGATGACTGGTAGTGTAGCTATTGGTCTGTAGTTCTGAGTATCGTTTCTTTTGCCGTGTTTGTATATTGGCGTAATTACTGCAGTTTTTAGTTGTTGTGGAATAATGCCTGTGTCGAATATTATGTTCACGAGTTTCAAAAGTATTGGATTTATTTGTTCAAAATGTGTTATAAGGTCTGTGAGTCTTATTTTGTCTATTCCTGGAGTGGTCTTTGGTTTTAGTTGTAGGATTGCTTCTTTCAGTTCCTGTTTTGTTATGGGTGGAAAATACATCGTTTGTTGTTGACTTTGTCGTAGTTTTTTGTTGATCGTTGGTAGTTTGTCTTTTTTGAGTTGTGTGATGTTGTTTGTGAAAGCATGGTTGAATGAGTCTGCTAGTTCCTCTTGGTTTGTGTCCTGACCGAAGCTTTTTGCAATAAAATCTTGTGCTGAAGTTTTCTTTTTTCGGGTTACTAATTCGTTGAGTGTAGCCCATGTTTGCTTAATGTTGTCGTTATATTCCATGAATTTTTGGAAGTAGTATCGTCTTTTTGCCCTACGAATTTTTGTTGTTAGTTTATTTCTTGTGTTTTTGTATAAGGTTTGTAAATGTGTGTTACTGGGTGACTTTTTAAGTTTTTTCCATAGATTTTCTTTTTCAGTAATAGTATTTAGTATGTCGTCATTTATCCATGGATTGCTGTCTGTTTGTCGCCTCGTTTGTGTAGGTTTTGTTGCTTTTTTGTATATTTCTGTGAACTTTAGTTGAAAATTCTCGTATAATGTTACAGGATCGTTTATTTTAAGTAGGGAATTCCAGTCTGTATTTTTTACTTGGTTATCGACAATGCTCTTTAGTATGATCGAGTTTTGTCGACTTTTGTGGTGGTGGGAGGGGGGGGGGGTAGGAAACGTAATAAAACGAAGTTGAGACAAAGTAGTGATCGGCAATTTTGACGTTAATTACTGATGATGTATATGTATGGATGGGAGCCCGTATGTTGATATGATCAATGCATGATTGTGTTAGTGAGTTATTGAGTATTTCTTCTCTTGTTGGGGGTTAATGGTAGGGTTTATGTTGTACTGACTTAGTATATCAAGATATGTGTTAGTGGTTGAAGAAGCGTGGTCAAGAGTATTTATGTTAATGTCTCCTATTAGGATGAGCCTGTGTGTTGTACGCGGTTCGATGCCGCTTAGCCATGTTTCTAACTCGTGAAGAAAACTGAGTGGATTATTATCTGGGGTCTGTATATTGTGTTTATTGTGTATTTGATACTATTGTGGCTATTTGTGAGTTCCAAAATTAGTGTTTCCGCATGTTCGAAGTGAGTTTGTTTTTCTGTCACATTGTATTTTTCTTTGATAAATGCCACAATGCTACCTCCTCTTTTGTTTGTTCTACATAAGTTGTAGGTTTGATAATTATTTATGTTGTATGCGTAAATTTCTGTGTCGTTTATTGCAACTTCGGTCAGTATTAGCGCATCTATGTTTATCATGGTATAATTGAGCTGTGTTATCAATGTAAGCCAGTGTTTTTTTTATACTTCTTATGTTTGTGTGTATGATTGTGAAGTTGGTGTTGGTGGAAATGTTGTCTGACCATTTCTTCAAAGAGTCAAAGACCTTGAAGTTTATGTTGTCTGACTGGATATGTTCGCCTATGTTTGAGATCTCCATTATATAGTTTTTAAATGAGTTCTAATCTTATTCTTAAGGATGTAAAGAGTTAGTTTTTTATATTGGTAGGCTGTGTAAGTCGGATTCACTTGTAATTATGTATACTCGAGTGTTTTCATTCTTTCTCAAAAATATCTGGGAATTCTTTGTCCACAGGAACTTGTAGTTTTTCTCTGTTTTTGCCTTCCTTGCTTGGTATAGAAGATTTTTGAAGTATGGAGTCCAGTGTTCCGTTATATAGATTGGTGTTGGGAGTTTCTTATCAGTTAGGATCGCTATAATAATAATAATAATAATAATAATAATAATAATAATAATAATAATAATAATAATAATAATAATAAATGTATGCATGTACATACATTTCCAGCTCTGTCTATACTGAACTGATTGGTTTCTCAAAACGATAAGATATCCCGGGTGTTTAATCAGTGCACAAATAATCCACTTTATCTAAGAGGCTGGACTGTTGTCCTAAGGAACAAGATCACTGTCGTGAAAGAAGTCTTCTACGGGCAAACAGAACTGTCATTATTCACTTCGGCTAAAATTCACTGAAAGCTGTTCCCGATCCATACAATTTCCGGACTATGCGCAGATGAATTGAATATTGAATATAATAGGATGGTGTTGGAACCACTGATTTTTCACCTCTTGTAAGATTCCACGGAATAAGGAATAAGAAATAAAAACAACATCTCAGCTCGAACGAAATTGGAAATCTTAACATGCTTTCCGCTACTCGTAAAGCGTCGTATTAAAAATAAATTGTAAAAAATAACGTTTTTTGTTTAGTTTTTAATTGGCAACGTTCGCATAAGGTACAGACAGCATTTGGTACTAAAAGATTCAAGTGGTTTCCAGACGGTCTTCTTCATTATTCGCTAATCACGCATTTCTGCCGACTTTTCTTTTTTGGTTCCACAACAAAATTGAGTAAGTTTTTAGATAATTTTTTCCGATATGAATTATTACAACTTTAATATGCATTTAAACAGATTCTCATATCTGAAAGAGTGTTCGCGTGACATGTGGTTAAAATAAAGCGTTTATTTCATTTTTTTTCGCAGGAATAATATGAAACCAAAATTTAAAATTTTTTCTGAACACTCCACTAATTTAAGAAAAATTCTGTTAAAATCCGACCAGCTCAACAGTACATATTTTTCTTGACGAGTGAATTCTTTCAGAAGCGAGTACTTCTAATTAGCATCGCTCTCTAAGAGCGAGGGGCATCATCACTGGCAATGAGTGGCCAAGGGCGTTTGCCACACACACAATTATTTGATACGACAAACCGGACTTCATCTAATCGGACTGCACTGCTGATCGTCATCAAGCATTTTATGTTAATTAATAATTATAACGTATAATTTGGGCATTTTTTTTCGTTTTATAATGATTTCAGCCCATTCCTAAATTACAACCCAGAGAACTCCACGTCATGGATGCTATTGTAATTAATAAGACTGCTGGCGCCATCTTACAGTAGGAATCTGAACTTCTTGCTTTGCGCGGTAAAAAAATTCATTATATTAAAATAAAAAGTTCTGAGGAATAAGAAAAATTCTGCAAGTTAAAGTATTCAAGCGTAAATATAAGAGAAAAGTTACAATACTGAACACAACACATTCCGAATCCTCCGAAAACCATGGCGATTTCTCCGCCTTTATGATTATCTCGTGAAGCTTTGCATTCCAGTTGCAACGCAGCATGGGAAGCACTTATGGAGTGTTGATGACCGTCTTGATAAGATTATGTAAGCGTGCAGTGATCAGAATTCAATGCCATCTATTGGACTGTAAAGCAATTAAGCTACATTAAAATGTAAAAAGATTAAACAATAAAAAGGCCAAAAGGGTAGCAATGCCAGTTCTTCCTCCAATTTTTTTTCGGTATGATCGGACAAGGCTTAAAACGCAGACTGCTCTGACCGAAAGAAAAGTCTTCGCTTTTAGGGTTGCAGGGAATGTTTGGACGCTACAAAGAAAATGATTCTGAACTCTAACCCAACAATCCGAAATAAAACAAAAGAATCACATCTGAACGACTCAAAATGGAAGCCAACGTCTCTGTCATTTTTTTTTTAATTTACTTGTTTCGAATATAATAATCCATTTCTTGATCTGTTTTACGCTTCCGTACCAAGCATGCTTCCCCACAGAATAGGGAAGTTGATCTGTATTCCTGTAGTCTCCTACATCTGTTACCTGCGTGTATTCTTCTGGCCGGTTTGCCTGTTTTGCGGGCTGAAACCCTCAGGTTTCCTGTAGGGGAAACTCTCCCACTTCCTCTTGAGACTGGTTAACTCACCGTCAGCTTAAAAGTCGTCAAAATGAATCTTCGAGTCCTAGACGCGATACGAAAACCTAGGTCTTTGGGAACAAGGAGTATCAGCGAAACGAATCTGAAACGACTGCGGCTCTGACTGTAATAACAAACTCCCCATGACCGTGAAGTAAGTTATCGGGCAGCTAAGGACGAAGAGTCGCTGAAACCAGTTTCTTCCGAAAGTTTGTCAGGAGTTCCCACCACAGTATACTCCTCCCTTGGATTGTAAAAAAAGCCGCTACAGGATTGTTTATCTGCCGTAACTCATGTTTCATTATTCTTGTGACTATCTGAAAATAAACCAAAATCATATTAAAAAAACTTCTCCCTGACAGTTCATTCACTTTTGTTTCCTCTGAAAATATCAGTTAGTTAACTTTGAATGATATAACAGATATTTATGCACACAGTTTTCAGATTTAATGTAATCTCGCACTTCTTATATTTGCCGCCGTATTCTGTTTCAACATTTCTCCAATGACGGAGTTTCAATTTCTTCCCATGGCACGACCTTCCTTTTAATTCTGTTCACTTCCGGTTACTTCTCTTTTCAGACAACTTTGTGCTGTGAGGGTCAACGTGTTCGTGAGAAGCTTCATTGCGATGAAGGACACTAAAGTCGTAAGTTCATTTGGAATTCGGGGGGAAGAAGCAGCGGAAATTTTGCAACGGTTGCCCTTGATGGGCTTCAACGCTTGCATAATAAATTAAGATGATGGGATAACAAGAGCGAGCAGCAGTCATCCCGCTAGAACAAGCGAGCATATCTTGGGTAATCACTTGAATGCCATCTGGAGAAAGAGAGAGAGAGAGAGAGAGAGAGAGAGAGAGAGAGAGAGAGAAGATGTAACTATGTACGAATAAGACCAGTGAAAGGTTTCTTTTGAGGAGCCTTTAGCTCGATCTCTGTGTGTCTTTCTCTCTTTTGTTTTCCGTAAAAAGGTTATTTCGTTTTATTACGCAGTTAAGTTTCGTGTTTTAAACAAACGACTTAACTCTTTGTGAACAGGAAGACCTTTAGCATTTTCGATTGACTAACTCAGAACCGAACACGAAGTGCTATCCATGAAAACTTTCCTGCGAAGTTTTGAACAGGATTGGAAAATCGAATGTTGCAAGAAAAGAAGTACAATGGGCCGTTAAAGTGACTGTAAGACATGAAGGGATGAATCAGGCATTATGCAGCAGCGCTCAGTTCACTGATGGAAAGCTAAAAAACCCTTTTTATATTTCCCTAACTATGTAGCATTTAGTCCTAAGTAACGTTTTGAAGACAGGCGGGCAACCAGTACATCTTACTTGTCTTTACTGATAGCGAATTCATGAATTGACACCTTTTAGGGGGGGGAAGAGAGTATAGAATATATAACTGACAACTTTTACAGTCTCGAGGGGCAAACCCTAACGTATTGTCTATAATCGTATGAGTTCTATGCTTGAATTTTTGAAAATCGGGTTTTAAAACTCAACTCTCACCTGCCAAACTCCGGCCAATTTCGATCGTTGATTACGCTGATCAATTGGTGCAATGTAATTTCAAATAATCCCGTTATTCTTGCCGATATGTTCATTTTGTTAAAAAAAAGCCACTCTTTACGAACGGTTTCCTCCGTTATTTACCAGAGCTGCAAATAGTATGGTTAGCTATTCATTTATAATATGGAAAGGGCATGACAGTTTGTTGTTGTTAAGAATTCGTGATTTTTCACCTTTAACAGCAGATTAAAAAATTAATCCTGTTAAATTTCATACTCTGCATCGCCCCTTTTTTCTCAGGAAAAGTAATAAAGGGAAAAAACGGCTCCATCCACCCATACGAAAGAGTCGCGAGCATATGTGGATGCCCTAAAACAGTTAACGCATGTCACTCATTTCACGCAATAAAGAACATTTTGGTTATGTATATACTTTCATGTGTTCACTTTCGAGCGCTTGATTCAAATGATTCGAGCATTTCAACAAATACTTGAGCATCCATTTTCCGTCCGTTCCTCTATAAGTTACGATGCCATACGAAAAGAATCTACACGAAAAACACGCACGATTTAAAGACCTAATAAGACACTGGTATCATAGCCGCAGTTGCCTCTTTATTAATTCCGAATAATCCTACGAACGGCAGTCTTCAGACACAATAAAATTTATTAAAATGGCATCCAGATTATTTCTCTCAATGTTTCCCGAAGTCCACATTTGCAAATATTTTATTCTCTGAGGACTTCTTCAAGTGTCATCCTCTAGGAGGAGGTTGGCAACCATGTCACGGAACTTTTTTCTTTCTTTTGCTGCTCTGGAACATTCATGGTAATTCAAGCCAGTCCAGTCCTTAATGTCTTTAATCCACATTCTGCTGTGTCTACCTCTCCCTCTTTTCCCATCCAATTTCCCTTCTAATATTAATTTCTGAGTGCCTTCTTGTCTAGTTAGATGTCCAAAATATTTAATTTTTCGTTCTTTAATTATTTTCATTAACTTTTCATTTCTGCTTTCTTTAAATCATCTTCGTTTTTCATTTTCTCTGTCCATGGTATTTTCAACATTCTTCTGATGGTCCACATTTCGAAAGCTTCTAAATTTTTCTCTGCTTCTTCATTTAGAGTCCAAGTTTCACTGTTGTAGAGAAGACTTCACCAGCTGTAGCATTTTATTAATCTTTTTCTTGTGTCCCCATTACAGGCCGTAAATAATCAGCAACTGTGCTTAGAAGAATAAAAAAAGTGCGTGCATGATAAATGACAAAGGCTTACTACGAAATGCTTATTTATTCTTGAGAGCAGAATACACAGTGCAAGAGTTTAATGCAATATGCTTATTAATTCCAGCTTGATGCTCTTTTATCCTCTTAGAAATATTTCAGAATTTTTAATTTGTAAATTTTACTTTAATCTTTAGCTATATTGTAAGAAATGAACATTTAAAATTCTTGACAGCTATTCTGAGTCTCTGAAATTAAGCATTTTTAGCTCGTCATGAGAATGCTCGAATGACCGACGCCGGAGAAGCAATCAGCGATGGTTCAGTGATCTTCCGCGATGTTGCAACCAGTAGAATGGTTATTTTTGTGCCAATTAAATGGAGCTTTTGTATGCTGGGAGACAAGTGGTTGATTAGATTAGACGAGAAGGTCAGAAGCTTATTAAGGGAGACTCAGGCACTGGAAGTCGCTCACGCAAATAGACACTGAATGGTAGAAGTTAACACATTGAGAGCACAGAGAATGTTTCATAACTGTGTTCGGCGAATTACAATTTAAAATTCTGTTTCATCGGTGAAAGAAATATTAATACTGAAGATGACAAATGCAGATCATACATCGGAAGGAGTAATCGGCGGAGGAGGTGGTGTTTAGGCTTTAAAAGAGCAAATTTGTTTCCTACCAGGAAAGACAATTTTAAAGATGAGCTCTTTCGAAACCTTTGAAAAAAAAACACCTTGCAAATAGAGTTGTGGAATAAATGAGCTTATTCCCAAAGCTGTGTAGGGAAAAGTATATTATATATTTATTTCTATATCTTGCTTATTAGAGGCCTGAGTGGCTTGAAAAAAATGTTTCATATTTGATGTCTGGAGCGGGCGAACATTATTGTGTAAACCTTTACCCATCCAGGGCGGTTGTCTTTTATTGGGTGGGATTCACATAAAAAGAAGAACTACTAAACAAGAGCTTCTTAGACTCGCCACTTCGTCCTCTTATGTACCAAAGAAACTCAAAGGCAAATGTTCGTTTGCTTGACTGTGAAACAATAATGGACATTCATTTTCGTTTCTTTTATTCATTTAATAGTTTGATGGTCGGTTTAAGAGAGCTGCTTCTTTGCAATGATCACACGTTTCATTTACAAATAAAAATGAGAAGCGAGGAGGTTTCTTAGAGTAATGAGAACATCATGAATTGAAAACGCAGCCAACAGAATGTTAACTGGACTCGAATTGTAGAAGAGAAAGGTGATATTGCGGATTGAGAAATTTCCGAATAAAAGGTTGACTGGGTTTCACATTAAGACAAATTAGTAGAAGATGGAAGTAATCAGCCGATCAGGAGAACATGAAATTATCATTAAATTAATAAAATAATTTTCAAGATCGCATGCCTGAGCTTCGTGTGAGATTACTGTTACAGAGTATTCTTGTGAGGAAAAGATACATTTAAGAAATATTTCCTTAGATAATATCAACGAACAATAGCGGCGAATGACACTACTCAAGGAGATCCATCGTATGACGGACTTCTCGCATTGTGTTGAAGTGGTTCAGCCGGATGGCAGGCAATTGTGAAAGCGTCGCCTGAGCTGATTTTTCCTTAACCACAGCAGATAATTTGCCGCAATTATCAACCGTTAGTACTTTTCCAGTCGCCCGCGCGCGCACACACATACAGCAGTACTTAGAGAGAGAGCGATAACGAGACCAATATCCACTAATGTGGAGTATGGCCACTCGTAGTGCCATAACTGTTCCCCCCCTCACTAGAGCAAGAACAGGTGAGTTTGATTTTCTGCTCTCGCCATCCGATAACGTGATGCTTTTCAATTATCCTACTGAACAGGTTTCGATATTGATGAGTTGCTGGGTCAAGTCATTTCCGGTGGACGAATATTTCAGCCTGACCTAACAATGTTGTTTCTCAAATATTTCGCTCAGGTTAAGGAGTGCAAGAACAATATGCAATTAAAATAAACCGCACACAGTTTACTGTACGTCTTCTGATGCAGTTACATAAAATCGAGAATTCAATTTCTCTTTGAGATGCGCCTTTGATTATCGACCGCAAGTGCGCAGTTATCAGTCCGTGCGGTCACGCGTTCATTCCAGGGCTTCAGTTCCAAATCCTTCCTCTTACACAGCAGAAATTCCAAGGATGGTGAGGACAATCTGACTAAATGGATGAGACCAATAAGAGTGTGATTTCTGACCGGTTTTCTGGATTGGCTTGATAATAATCCGAGTTTTCTCGTGGTGGTGGCGGAAGGTAAAAACCCTTCCGCCTTCACCTGAGATAGACCAACTCACCTTCAGCTAAAAAGCTGTTATAAGGCTGTCATAGATAGATTCGAATCAATTTTTTTCCAAGTAAGCGAAAAATGTCGCGCCGTCTTTGAGAATACGCTGTGAAGGTGCGCAAGTTAATTGAGCAATGTGGAAACTCGAAAGACTTCCACAGAGTAGCTCAGTTATCACCTGCGCTACCTTAGAGGTCTCGCGAATACCGACAAGGGACTCCACTTCATTTTTTCCCAATTCCTCTTCTTTTATGGATACGTGGCGCCATCTCTTGAGAAAATTGCTATTCATATTTTAGAAGCAGCTTTCAATTTTGAGGTTTGTTCAAATAATTCGTGGTTTATAACCGAACATTTTTAAATATGATTCATTGTTCTCTTTGCATTTAAAATTACACGCAAGGTTATGATTTGAACATACGATTTTAATAGATTGCAATCTCTGATAATTAATTGTAATTATTTAGATATAAATGAATTCATCACGTGTCATCGCAATACTGTATCGCAATAATAATCCTCTAGTGTTTCAGATTTTTAATGCTCAGAATTCTGTGTATCGCCATGTACTTATCGGATATTGGTTGTTGCGTATTAACTAAGGTGTCCAGATCACTGTTGACACGATTTTCCTGTGTAGTGTTCCTAATTTTGTTAGGTGGCTGTTTGATGTATTTGCATAAACTGTTATTTCGTATCTGAGTAGGGATTCGCAGATACCGTGATATAGGAGTTTTTTTATGTTGGGTGGAATAATGTCTTTAACTTGGAAGAGTTTTGCCGCGATGATCCGGAGTTTGGTGTGTAGATATTCTATATGTTTTGTCCATTTAAGGTGAGAATCTATATAGAGACCGAGGCATTATGCGTGTGATACAGGTTTGATTTCGGAACATGGGCAGGTATTTTGGTTGTTAATGCAGCGGTATGTGTGGCAATGTATCGATAGTGATGCGGGGCGTATGATTCTTGGGTTGTGTATTATCAACATCTGTGTTTTGGTGCCGTTGATTAGAATTGCGTTTTGGTGGAAGTATGTTGTGATTTCGTTTAGGTCTTGTTGTGCTTTGCAGAGAGCTGTGTTAATGTCTCTGTGGATTGCTAGTAGTGCCGTGTCATCTGCGTATTGAAATATTTGACTTCTTATGGATATGTTATGAACATCGTTCATGTACATAGAGTGGGTGATAATATGGCACCTTGAGGTACACTGTGTTTTATTTGTATACTCCTGATGTGACATGTACCTATTTTTGTTACTTGTGTTCTGTTTGAGAGGTAGTTCTTGAACCATGTATGCATTGTTCCTCTTATACCTACTGAGTATAGTTTGGTGAGTAGTATGTCATGTTCAAGCGTGTCAAATGCTTTGGTTAGGTCCAGCAGTATGAGGACGGCGTACTTGTTTTTGTCGAGAGCTTTGTTTATTGTGTCGGCGATGTCTTCTAATAAAGTAATGGTGCTTTTGTTTTCTGAAATCCGTATTGGTTTTGTGAGATGATGTTGTACTTCTGTAAATAGTTCTGTAGTCTGGTGTGTGTTATTTTTTCTAGAATTTTTGAGATGACTGGTAGTGTAGCTATTGGTCTGAAGTTCTGAGTATCGTTTCTTTTGCCGTGTTTGTATATTGGCGTAATTACTGCAGTTTTTAGTTGTTGTGGAATAATGCCTGTGTGGAATATTATGTTCACGAGTTTCAAAAGTATTGGATTTATTTGTTCAAAGTGTGTTATAAGGTCTGTGAGTCTTATTTTGTCTATTCCTGGAGTGGTCTTTGGTTTTAGTTGTAGGATTGCTTCTTTCAGTTCTTGTTTTGTTATGGGTGGAAAATACATCGTTTGTTGTTGACTTTTTGTCGGTAGTTTTTTGTTGATCGTTAGTAGTTTGTCTTTTTTGAGTTGTGTGATGTTGTTTGTGAAAGCACAGTTGAATGAGTCTGCAAGTTCCTCTTGGTTTGTGTCCTGACCGAAGCTTTTTGCAATAAAATCTTGTGCTGAAGTTTTCTTTTTTCGGGTTATTAATTTATTGAGTGTAGCCCATGTTTGCTTAATGTTGTTGTTATATTCCATGAATTTTTGGAAGTAGTATCGTCTTTTTGCCCTACGAATTTTTGTTGTTAGTTTATTTCTTGTGTTTTTGTATTAGGTTTGTAAATGTGTGTTACTGGGTGACTTTTTAAGTTTTTTCCATAGATTTTCTTTTACAGTAATAGTATTTAGTATGTCGTCATTTATCCATGGGTTGCTGTCTGTTTGTCGCCTCGTTGGTGTAGGTTTTGTTGCTTTTTTGTACATTTCTGTGAGCATTAGTTGAAAATTCTCGTATAATGTTACAGGATCGTTTATTTTAAGTAGGAAATTCCAGTCTGTATTTTTTACTTGGTTATCGACAATGCTCTTTAGTATGATCGAGTTTTGTCGACTTTTGTGGTGGTGTGAGGGGGGGTGGTAGGAAATGTAATAAAACGAAGTTGAGACAAAGTAGTGATCGGTAATTTTGACGTTAATTACTGGTGATGTTTATGTATGGATGGGAGCCCGTATGTTGATATGATCAATGCCTGATTGTGTTAGTGAGTTATTGAGTATTTCTTCTCTTGTTGGGGAATTAATGGTAGGGTTTATGTTGTACTGACTTAGTATATCAAGATATGTGTTAGTGGTTGAAGAAGCGTGGTTAAGTGTATTTATGTTAATGTCTCCTATTAGGATGAGCCTGTGTGTTGTACGCGGTTCGATGCCGCTTAGCCATATTTTTAACTCTTGAAGAAAACTGAGAGATTATTATCTGGGGGTCTGTATATTGTGTTTATTGTGTATTTGGTACTATTGTGGCTATTTGTGATTTCCAAAATTAGTGTTTCCGCATGTTCGAAGTGAGTTTGTTTTTCAGTCACTTTGTATTTTTCTTGGATAAATGCCACAATACCACCACCTCTTTTGTTTGGTCTGCATAAGTTGTAGGTTTGATAATTATTTATGTTGTATGCGTAAATTTCTGTGTCATTTATTGCAACTTAGGTCAGTATTAGCGCGTTAATATAATTAAAAATAATAATAATAATATCGCACTAATTCCCCTCCCGCCCTTCTACGTTGTTATCAGATATCGGTGATGCAGAAAATACGTTTTTCTAGGGAAGTCGTTAAAAGAGGAAGAACAAGCAAATTATCCACATTACACACTCAGTTACCATACAAAAATCATTTATGGTGTGTGCGTGCGTGCGTGCTTGCGTGCCTGCGTGCGTGCGTGCTTGCGTGCCCGCGCGCGTTACATGGTAGTATAGCTTAAAAGAATGATTGTAACTTATTATGTCCAGTAGTTTGTCTCAGCCAGATAACATAAGATGAATAAATAAAGCAAATAAAAATTCGATGTCTTTTAATTTCTCCGATGGAAGTCGGCGATGCTTTTTTTGTCTCTCACAATAGGAAAAAATGGACCCTTCTTCACTGCGACCGATATACAGATATCCAAGTAATTGGTAATTTGTATAATTGTCTCTTTGTCTGTTTTGCTGAAACCTCCCTGAAGTCACTGTTTGAATTTGCTGAAGTCACAAAGCCCGACAACAGTTCTTAGACGAAATTCGAATCTTGGTATTTCCATCAAAAACCTCTCTCGTTTTTCAAGCTCGTTTATAAAGTAATATAAATAAATCTACTAACGGCTTTTATTCCTCAAAGGTATAATGCAGATAATGCGGTTTTAGGCCAGAGTTTCGTGATGATCGATAGCCAGTCATTTCCCACTCTTAACTCTTGCTGATAGTTGGCCCAAGACTGATCCAAGGCATCCAGGAAGAGCAGACACGTCTGCTGCCATGCGTTGGCTTTTCATAAAAGCAATTCGTGTTATGTCACTCGATCCTGTGTACACGCATATGTTCTTACTGGATAGACGAGAGAAGGAATTAGGAATTCCTGATGCCAATTAGGAAGAACACTTCTTCTCCAGCTAGTGAAACGTTTTTCAATGATACACGATATCTTTCATTGGTTTCGGTTTTAGTTTGCATTTTCGTGACCAATAACGAACTGTTTTCTTTGTAAGCAAATTACATATTTCAGCGAATGATACTGATAGTAATAAAAAGGAATGGAACTGATGGCTGTGAGAGGTTTGGTAGAGGAAACAACAGTCTTTCATATGAGTTATATTATAGACTAATTATATTTAACTTATCATTTGGATATTTTAAATAAATAAATCAGGGAAGAGAAGGAGTAGCCATAGTATTCAACACAAAATACGAGGTTAATCTTCTTGAATGGCAGTCAGTCTCAAGTAGAGTGATGTGGGCAAATATGAGAATGGGGAACTGGACAATGAGACTTATTTGTGCCTACGGTCCCACAGAAGGTTGTACTAAGGTAGAAGTCGAGGAATTTTTTGATGGTTTATAGAAAGCAACTGACACAATGAAAAAGGAAAAGTTGGTCCTTGTTGGGGATCTAAATAGTAGAGTAGGAAGTCATTATCAGACATACAAAAATATTTTGGGAAAATTTGGAGAAAAGAACAAAGCTAATAATAATTGCAAATACTGTACTTGTTAGCTTTCTGTTCAGTTCATGGACTGGTTATTAATAACACCATGTTCCAATATAAAAATGTGCAAAAATTCACATGGCGAGAAGAGGCAAGGAATAAGAAAATCTCATTGACTATGTTATTGTTGATAGTGATGTTTTCTCCCTGGTGCAGGACACCAGAGTGTACAGAGGATTTTGAACTGGAAGTGATCACTATTTAGTCTTGAGCAGGATAAAATTGAATTTCACATTGAAAAGAATTACATGTAGGAAAGTTTTAAAGCGAATAAAAGTTGAGCACCTCTCAAGTGTGAACTGTAGACTAAAATACACAAAGATTATTGAAGGAAAAATGAAAGAGTTTGAGAACAGGAAGCAAACCTTGGAGATTCAGTGGCAAGCCTTCAAGAAAACCCTGATTGACTCAGCCAGAGAGGCATGTGGTGAGGTTGTGTTCAAGGATGAAAAAATCAGAACTCCATGATAGACACTGGAGGTTAAAGAGGCAGTGAAGGAAAAGAAGAAAATATATCAAAAGTTCATGGCAAATAAGTTGGCTTGTGCTCTTAGAGAATACACAGATAAATGTAAGAAAGCTAAACAGTGTGTAAAACTAGCTAAACAAAAGTCATGGAAAGACTTAGGTAAGAACATAGAAAAATTAATATCAAGAAGATGGCAAGTAGTATGGGAGGAACTTCGAACCAGATCAAGATCAAGATAAGATAAGGAATCGTGACGTCATTGGGTGATAAGATAATGGACGTCAGTTGTGTGTGATTCGTTGCATAACATCATAATTGTGGGATGTTTGGAATTTCCCTGTGGGAACATGTGTCTTTGATTTCACCCGGTGTCTTTTTGTTCGCGTAGGCATTGTGGGAGATGGTTAGATAAGATAGATTATGTAATCCTTGGAATTTCCAAGGGTGACATATCCTTTATTGACGTTGTATTGTGTTGTTTTTTTCTCAGGTGGCATTCTGAGTAATGGTTTGTGCCTAGAATTGTGGGTGATGGTTAGAGATAAGATAGAGTATGTAATCCACGGAATTTCCCTGGGTCATATATTTGTTTAAGTTTTGGGGTCTTTAGTTCGATTCTGGAAGTGTTGGAAAATATTTGTCTACGGGTGGCAGCACGAATTTTCAAATATAAGTGTGTGGTATTTGGTTCCTGTTATTGACTATGGGAATTTTTAGTTTAGAGTCAAGAGATGGTGTCAGCATTTAGGCATATACTTAACAATTATTGACAGGCTATCATTGGTGTCCCCTCACTCCCCCTCAAGCACACACACACACTTTTTTCGTTGCAAAAATCACCTTATGACCATATATTAGTAACTTAGACACGAAAATTAGCTAATGTAGCCCATGCTGAAAGTCGGTAATGTTTGTACCCTCTGATTAATCTGGAGTAAAATTTTAATATTAGAATTAGAATTGCACTTACCAAAAGCATACGAGCAGTGGACATATGAAATTACAAACATCATGTAAAGTAAGTGCACTCAACAAATATTGTCTGTTTTGAGTGAAGGAGACACAAAAACTAGATTTTGAAAGGCATATTTTGAATTTCAAAGTAAAATAAAGAGAATCAAGCAATCAGATTAAGAAATATATATAAATATATAGAACCATATCAAAAGTCCGCATCGAGAGATTCGAGTTTTCGGGATGCGGGATTCCAATTGATGAAAACAGTATGATTGTCAAAACTTTGAAAATCTAATGAATTTCTTGTTGGCCGTGATCATAAATATTTATTCGAAAGTAAACATTTTATTTTTCTTTACAATTATTTATTTTTATTTTTGAATGGTCGGTATTGATGTCGCATATTGTTTTCAAGAAAAATGCTAAAAATGTTAATGTTAAAAATGCTAATTTCAGACACTTATTAAGTTTTAAGTTTTAATTTCTGTTTAGTTAGGAATGCAAAAAAAATTACGAGGGCAAATTACCAAGTCTTAGTACAAACTTTGGCACAACATTGTGAAAATTAACAGACTAGGCAAGCGGTGAGTTTACTTTACTCCCCACATGATGTCGCTACTTAGAGAACCTCTAGAACTGTGGAAAAAAAAACATAGCCATGAACCACAAAACGAACGATATTAAGGAAACGGACAGGAACCTATAAGGAGCAAGACTCAATTGCATTTCAGATTATTTACTGCAATTCGTTCTTTCAGCCCTTTGTGTGTGTGTGCGTGCGTGCGTGCGTGCGTGTGTGTGTGTGTGTGTCGTTTTCCTCCCAATAGTAACCCTACCAGGAGGTAGCTTATTCCTACATGCTCCATTGCATTACAATGCTTATATTACATGCGGCTTACAAGTACTGATTAACATTTCTATTTATTACTTAAATTAAGGGGATATTAAATCCCGCATAGTTTTAAAACCGAATAAGAAACTCAAAGATCGGAATCAGAGAGTTTCTTGCCGAATATAGTAAACTATAAAGTATCGGCGACACTAGCGTTAGCCAATGCAAGTGATCCTAGTAGGTAGTACAATACCAGGGCAGCTCGTTGCAAAGGTGGGGAAGTTCAGATCGCTATTCTTAGGTATTTTCCATAATGTAAAAACACATTTCCTAGGAAATGTATGCTGTTATTACATTATGGAGGGAGGTCACTACCCAGACCGGTTTCAGCCTTTTTTGAGGCTTCATCAGTGAGTAGCTAGACCTAATACCAAAGTGTATAGCGAAAAGAACTTATGTACTCTGCGAACGAGTTTTTGCTTATTAGCTTATTAGCTCTTTGTACTTAAATGAAGCTTATTAGCTCTTTATACTTAAATAACTTAATGGTTGCACCTGTTTGGAAAACTCGTTCGCAGAGTACATAAGTTCTTTTCGCTATACACTTTGGTATTAGGTCTAGCTACTCACTGATGAAGCCTCAAAAAAGGCTGAAACCGGTCTGGGTAGTGACCTCCCTCCATAATGTAATAACAGCATACATTTCCTAGGAAATGTGTTTTTACATTATGGAAAATACCTAAGAATAGCGATCTGAACTTCCTCCACCTTTGCAACGAGTTGCCCCGGGATTGTACTACGTACTAGGATCACTTGCATTGGCTAACGCTAGTGTCGCCGATACTTTATAGTTTACTATATTCGGCAAGAAACTCTCTGATTCCGATCTTTGAGTTTCTTATTCGGTTTTAAAACTATGCGGGATTTAATATCCCCTTAATTTAAGTAATGTTTTCATTGCCAAATGAAACTTATTAGCTCTTTATACTTAAATAAATTTTTATTTATATTTTTTGTATCGATTTTCATATTTACATTTAGATTTTTATATATATTAACACTATACAGTATAATTCACATAATAACAGTATTTATGTTAGATCACAGGGACTGGAAATTGATTTTATTAGCAAATTTAGTTAATTATCTGTAATACTGTTCGATAAGTCTCTGTTTTGACACTGGCCACTTGTCTCCGGAAGTGATGACATGTTGTATTAGGGCATCCGGATGGAGTCCAATAGCTGACAGTCGCCGATTATGTGGTCAACAGTCTGTTGATAGTGTAGATTGCAGATGCACGATGATGATTCCAGGATATGGAATCTGTGTAGATAGTGTTTTAGTGTGTGTGTGTGTGTGTTGTGCTGTGAATATATGGTTATAATTCAACTATTTTGGAATATCTATTTGCATTCAGAAGTTCGTTAGTTCCAAGATGAGCCATTCTGGAGAGAAAGCAAGTGAATGTTTCTTTTGTGTAGCTTAAACATAGGAATGGTCCTTTTAAAATATTAACATTAGTTGAGATTTTTTTTAATCATATACACTCAAAACAGACAATATTTGTTGAGTGCACTTACTTTACATGATATTTGAAATTTCAAATGATCGCTGTTCATGTGATTTTCGTAAGCGTAATTCTAATTCTAATACTGAATAGTTTTCTCAAGATTAATCAGAGGATACATACATTAGAGACTTTCAGCATGGGCTACATTAGCTAATTTTCGTGTTTAAGTTACTAATATATGGTTACAAGGCAGTTTTTGCAATGAAAAAAAAGTGTGTGTACTTGAGGGGGAGGACACCAATGATAGTCGGTAAATAATTGTTAAGAATATGTCTAAATGCTGACGCCATCTCTTGACTCTAAACTAAAAATTCCCATAGTCAATAACAAGAACCAAATACTACACACTTATATTGGAAAACTGTGCTTCCACCCATAGACAAATATTTCCCAACACTTCCATAATGGAATGTGTATCCCATAAAGTAAAAAAAAAAATAATTTCACTTGTCAGAATTTCATACTATAACCATCACCCAGAATCCCAAACACAGGAAGTCAGACATACTCGTGACAAAAACGCGTTTCCACTTCATGTGTGCTTGAGGGGAGTGAGGGACACCAGTAATACGCAGGAATTAATTATTTCGAAAATTATTATTATATTTAAGGTTATTTTGCCTGCTTCAGTGAGCCTGTGTAGCTCAGTGGATGTGGCGTTTGCACACCACCGCGCTTGACCGCACGAAGGAAGACTTCGTTTCGAGTCTAGTCGGCGACTAGAGGAAATTTTTCTAAGCCTTTTTTCGACCGGTTCCCGAGTTAGTCGATCTCTGGCACGGGCAAGCAGGTTTTTCCTCCCGGAAACTCGGGTTTTTCGTCCTGTAAACTCAAGAAAATCGACCGTAGAACCCACATTATTTCAGACATTAAATATATTGTGTTAGGGTTAGGGACCACGAGATGGCGGCACATTTGAGCCGTCTCTCTTCACTGCGTACCGCTTAATTAGTGATAGCCTTGGGCCATCTGTCTCTGATTGGGTACCAGTGGAGATTGAACTGCCCACTCAGTCTCCAAAAGTTAGATAGGGCTAAATGGCCTCGCCTACTCCCCGTATACGGGAATATAAAGGCGTTAGCTGATTTTTTTTTTTTTTTGATTTGCCTGCTTCTGTTTAGGAGTGCCCCTGTTTAAATGTCATTGGCTTTTTACTCACGGATTCTTAGGGAATTGTAGATGTATATTTACCAATAAATATATGTAGCATAAGGGAAGAAGAGAAATTTACACATACCTTTTTTGGGTGTTGTGGCTTTTCTTCTTTCTGCGATGACGAAACTATTGTGTGTGTGTGTGGGGGGGGGGGGGCAATGTGGGAGAATTAAATAGAAATGGAAAAAACCAGAGTTTTTTGAATTATATATATATATCTATTTTTTTTTTTAACATATATATATATATATATATATATATATATATATATATATATATATGTTAAAAATAAAAATACCAAGCAATTTTAAACCTGGTTTTACTCCATTTCCCAAGTAAGCAAACAGACAAAAAAGTCAAGTTTGCGCCTGCAAGTGATGCAAGTCTAGCTGATCCTACAGGTAGTGCAAGACCAAGGCAACTCGTGGTAAAGGTGGCATAAGCTCTGATCACTAATCTTAATATTTACCCTTAATGCCAAAACACATCTCCAAGAAGGGGATGTATGATGTTTTGTATTAAAGGCAAGAGGCCACTACCCAGACCGGTTTCGACCTTTATTGAGGTCTCATCAGTGGGAGCCAGGCTAGAAATACCAAGATTTTAGTAATACAGAGCTTATAAGTATTTTACCAGAACAAGTTACCATAAGGTGTTTTAACCTTATTAAATAAAAATCTCTGGAGGAGATATACAGTAAATGTAGAAAGTATTTTACCTTGGGTATAATAAATGTGATCAGAGCTTATGCCACCTTTACCACGAGTTGCCTTGGTCTTGCACTACCTGTAGGATCAGCTAGACTTGCATCACTTGCAGGCGCAAACTTGACTTTTTTGTCTGTTTGCTTACTTGGGAAATGGAGTAAAACCAGGTTTAAAAGTGCTTGGTATTTTTAACATTTATTATACCCAAGGTAAAATACTTTCTACATACATATACATATATATTATATAATTAGGGATGGGTGGAGCCTTTTTTTATATTTATATAGGGTTGGAAAGGGTGAAGGGGTTGAAAACAGCAACTGATGTTTAGAGGGGGAGTTGACGGGGTGCAGTCCGTTTCGACTATGCTTGGTCGTCGTCTGAACACATGGAGGAAGTGGATGCTGTTCACTATTTAGAAAATTCCTAAATGCTGACATCTAAATGCTTAAAAAGAAAATGCCTAACTGCTCTTATCTCGAAACGTGACATTACTAACAGTTGGGACCCCAAGGGAAATTCCAAACATTCCACACTCATGACGTCATGAAACGAATCACACACAATTGACATCAATGATCTTATCACCCAATGACGTCACGATTCCTTATCTTATCTTGACCTTGATCTGGTTCGAAGTGCCTTCCATACTACTGTGGCAAAATATTCTAGAGGCTGTTGAAAAAGCTCAGAAACGGAGGAAAGAGTGCTATTAAAGGAATTGTAGATGATACAGTTCACATGAAAAATGAAGAGAAAGACATCCTTGATGTAAATAGTAATTATTTTGAAAAAGTGCTGAATGAAACAATCACTGACAGCACAGTGGTAAATAACACTGAACAGGCATGCGATCAGGAATACATATTCATATTTGAATTTGAAAAAGCCACCATAAGCTGGAAACGTGGAAAGGCAGCGGGAGTAGATGATATTCTACCAGAAATACTAAAGTATAGAGGTTTAAAAGTCTTGTGGTGGCTGCACTGCATAGTTCAGAAGGCCTGAACAGAGGAACGAATTCCAGATGATTGGAGTAGGGCTCATAGTACCCATACACAGAAAGGGAAATCAAACTGAATGTGAGAATTAGAGAGGTATTTCCCTACTGAATGTAACTTGTAAGATTTAGGCAAGAATACTTGAGGAAGGTTGAGAAGGATTGTTGAACAGAAGCTTGGTGAAACAACCTGGATTCAGGCCAAATAGAGGTTGTCAGGATCAGATTTTTCACTTTACGACAAATAGTTAAGAAATCGTAGGAACATAACAGAGATCTGTATTTAAGTTTTGAACACTTGCAAAAGGCATATAACAAAGTGCCAAGAGAGAAGTTATTGAAAGTGTTACAGTGCTACTCAAGAGAGAAGTTATATGATGTCAATGGGGCATTATATCAAGCGATAATTTGTCTTTATTTGAATTGTAAGTCATCAGTTAGATTTGAAGAAGTATATGAAGATGGTTTAATTTTAAATCTGGTGTCAGACAAGGATGTACATTATCTAAATGAATCGCATTATGAAGGAAAGTGGTATTAAAGCTGATAACAAAATTGGAGATCCAATTTCCAATTTTGTTATCAGCTTTTTACGTTATGCAGATGATGTTATACTTTTAAATAAATCCGCAACAAGTCTGCAAGATTCCCTGACTAAATTTAATAACTGTTGTATTCATTTGGTATGCAAATCAACAATAACAAGACAAAGACAGTGAAAATAGGCAGAAACATTGAAAGTATCAACTGCATTGTGAATGTAGAACCTATAGAACAAGTAAAACATTTCAGCTACTTAGGCACGATTTTTACTGAAGATGGTAAATTAAATATGGAAATAGACAACAGAAGAATCAACAAAGCTAGTATGGTAGGAAGTCAACTGAATAAATTTATAAGGAATAAGAGAGAAATGTCTCAAAACACTAAATTAACTGTATACAAGATAGTGTTCAAAGCAATTTTAACTTATGGATCTGAGAGCTGGGTCAGACATAAAACATTTGAACAAAGACTTGAGACCACAGATATGAGTTTCCTGAGAAAGATTAGGGGATGAACAGATGGAATCAATGGCAATATCATATTAAAAATGAGGATATGAGGAAATAACTTGACATTGTCTGCATCCAGGAATGCGTTAGCAGAACTAATCTCTGGTGGTATGGTCATTTAAACAGAACGGGCGAGGAAAGATTAGCATAACAAGTGTTCGCTGCCATGTTGGCTGGAAAACGACCCAGATGAAGACCAAGATATAGGTGGTTTGATAGGGTACAAAGTGCCTTAGACGATAGAAATATAAGATCTGATAATGTTGGACTCTTGAATTGTAGATAGGAAGTTAGTAATGATGTAAGTTGTTCATGTAGTACTATCATAATATCCTCTGCACCCCGTTGAGGGTACATGTCAGGAATTTGATGATGATGATGAATAAATAAATCTTGAAAGAACTCCGCTGTGTAGTATAGTATTGATTATGAAATAAACACATAAAAGCATCATATCCACTAAAACCTAAATATGTTGTGATTAAAAATTACGTAAGAGTACAATATACAGAAAAAATCACGTATTACACTGCGTGGAGGAAGATCACAGGCAATTGTCCCCCCCCCCCTTTTTTTTTTTGAAGAGTGGAGCTCGTATTCCTTGATTAGTGTGTCTTCAAGTTGAAATGTTTTTTCCCCTCAAGTGAATGGGATTTTTTCTTTACAGGAATTTGGAATTCAACTGACCTTTCGACAGCAGTGGCTCGATTCCCACTTAGAGTTAAACGATTCCATCGGACGAATGCGTTTTGTAACCCTGGAAGATGTGAACCACACCGGATGTGTTCTTCACCCACGCCCAGTCTGGCTTCCTGCACGAGACCTTAAAACGCAACATTCTTGTCAGGATGTTTTCCAGCGGACAGGTCTTATACGATACCAGGTGACCTCTTCTTTTATCCTTCTTAGAGTTCAGGCATTTTCTCTTGATTATGCACCGCTTTGTACTAAAGCACGATCTCCACAGAAGTGTAAACACTCGACTCGATTAGGTGAGCAAACGAATACCCTTCGAGTTGTATGGCGCATGCTGTAACGTACTTGCAATGATTTTTTTGTGAAATGTCATATCGTGAAGCGGGTTTGGTCGATTCCAAAGAGGTATTGTAAACGAAACATTAGGAAATAATTCAAAAATAGCATTCGGAGGTTCACACTGAATTCTAATTGCCGTGACAAGGAGTGATGTAAATATGCGTTCTCTAGGAAATGGAATAACCCAAAGAGAGACAGCTTATTAGATTAGCTCAAACCCGGTAATTCCGGTTGTCTGCCCTAATTAATACAACTCAAGTCCAGTTGAAATCAAAATCTAACACACAAGAAGAAATCTAGAAGCAAATACAAATATTTAATTTTTCACCCTTTGAGTATATCGAGACGAAAGACAAGATCGAAAAGTTTAGTTATATTTACTAAAATAAAGAGCCCAAGGGCTTCACTTCGGCGATGCAAAATTATCTAAATTTAGTGGATATTAAATCCAACATCATTTCAAAGCCTTTTATAGTTTAGTTATATTTATTTTAGATTCGATCCTAAAATCATGTTTCGAAACGTGAAACTTTTTGTGTTTGCATCTTGGAGGTTGTCATTAGTTGTAATTTGTGAATTCTCTCATACAGCAGTTAAAGCGAAATTCGCATTAATTCCTCTACCGAAGCAATTCCCGTGAAAGTTATTCTAATCATTATTCAAACTATACCAGATACCCACTTTATTGGAGATACCCAGCGTGTTGAATCACCTGAACTGCCTCGATGTTCTTGGCCATTGACCTGCTCATCCATAGGTCTCCTGCTGTCCGCAAACATTACGGTATAGTCTTTCATTTCCATGTCATTCACTGGAAGTAGATCCTTGTCCTTCCCGAACATCTGTTTCTGCTCCATCCTAAAGAAACTCGATGGAACAGAGCTTAAGTGTTTAATGGGTAGGGACTCTTTAAGGGAAGGTTGGGTCTTGTTCCTGAAATTATTTTAAATTATGTTTCAACGACATGCATTCCCTGAGATGGCGCATTATTGTTTTGGAAGAGCATCAGATGTGGGATGAATAGGAATTAAGAGTACTATTCAGTTATGGTGTTCGACTGGGCTGCATCATTGGACTGTTGCGCTACAGTATCATGGGTGATGAGGAATGTCGAGAAAAGTTGCTTGAACCACGGACCACTGTTGAATTCTTGTAAACAAACACAATGGAATGAGGCTTTGTTTATGCAGTACATCGTTGTCCTTCCAAACAAATCCTTCTCTCTGTTGCAAACGGAATTCAAGAAGGAACCAAGATTCATCAATGTATGCTAGCTCTCCACTCTTCTGCTGATCATTTACAATATTTCTTTGCCCACGTTTGACAGACACTTGTTTTTATTGGCAGATATTACCCAATGATGACCTGTTTATGCTACCATTGGAGACACGATGCAAAACGGGATCTCACAAGCTCTTTCTTTCTTATTGTATATGTAGTAGCAAACAAATTAATCCGAACAAGCCAAATTTTCCTCAAGATTTGGTTTCGGTTTACTGTTTTCGATTTTGGTTTTAGTACACTATTTTGGTTGAGTGCTGCGTGTTTTTAATGTCTCTACGATGTTTATTAATAGTGTTGTGCGTTTATAATAGTGTAAATAAGTTGGCATTCGTAGTGTTTGATTCATTTTATATAGCTATATATAATGGATACTTCTTCAAGAGAGTGTTCAAAAATATGTGCTCTTTCTCAGCACACATCCATGAGTGAAAGATAAATTGCGAATGAGTGTGGTGTTGGTTTGGGCACTTTTAATACAATTTTAAAGAGCTTTTGGGAGACATGTACTTTTACTTCTGACAGAAAATGAAAATGTTGGAGAAAAAGGAAAACTACTCAAGATCGTTTACTACTTAGGAAACAAAATGAATATTGTCTTCTGCACCCTTACAGGCTTGGCAGCTAGTGGAATTAATGTTTCTGACATGACAGTCATTGAAGATTGTCGGAAGCAGTGAGGATTGCCCACAGACCAAATAAATGATACAACTGCTAACGAATACCATGCAGAAAAAGAGGCTCCAATGGGCAAAAGTGTATAAAGGTTGGACTGTTGAGAACTGGAAGAAAGTCATATTCTCAGACGAGAGCCATTTCATTGTCCAAAGGTAGCGATTAGTCTATGTTCACAAATCAGCGGATGAGAAGACTTCTCTCGCCCACCTTCAACGAGCTCTTAAACACCCAGTTAAAAAAAAAAAGATGTTCTGGGATCGTTTTACACAGGACAGTCCAGGATCACTTGTGCCTGTTGACGGTGTGACGAAACGTGACCAATACATAAAAATATCGGAGAAACGAATGGTCCCACAGATCCAGAAAGACAAAGAATTCATCTTCCAAGAGGATCTCACTCCACGCCACACTTCAAAATAAGGGAAAGAGTTCCTAAAAAACCAGAACATCCAATTGCTTCAGTGACCAACTAACTCCGCTGACATTAACTCAATAGAAACTTTGTGGGCCACAGCGAAAAAGAGACTTGAAAAATTAAATTGTGATAGAAAGAGGAACTTAATGCAATTCGCTATATAAAAGTATGGTTTCCAGATGCAGAAATAATAAAAATGTGTTCTGCGTTGGTAGATCGATGTCTAAGCGAATTAATGAAGCTATTAGAAACAGAGCAGCACATAAAAAGTATTAGGTAAAGTTGGAGTTATATTTTTGTGCTTATTTTCTTGCGAAATTAAAATTTTTCTTTAAAATGTGAATGTTCGGATTAATTTGTTCGCTACGGTATAAATACGATAAAAATATACAGGAAAATTGTGTTTATGCATAGTGCATTAAATTAATAGGAGTTAGCTCAACGAAAGGACAAATGTCTTTATTTCTGAGAAAATAGTTTCTAAAAATTAATTTTTATTTTCATTGCCCTTATATTGTGGGTAGGGAAAGGACGAGAAGACGCCCTTGAAAAGAAGGGGGTGAGATTTTGATTTTTCTCTCATAGAGTGTTGTGCGTGAATGAATTCAAGAACAGGTATGACAGCTGGTGCGAATAGTATGACCTCCCTCGATGAGTGCCAGACTCCCTAGAGGTCTCGCTTAACAACAACAACGGTAATAATAATAATAATAATTGTTAGTTAAATTAGAAAATAACCGATTAGCATTGCTAGGTCCAACTAACAGGTAATGCTTTGTGCTCAAGGATTTCCCTGAAGCTTCTCTTCATGTTAGACCTTCGAAAATATCCTCTGGATTCCCAGAAGTGAATCACTTAACTGGAAAGATGTAAGTGCGACACAGATTTGCCTCTCTTCCTCTCTTGTCTAAAGAATACCCAAAATTAAATTCAAGCAAGTCGATCTCACTTCACAAAAGAAATTATTTTTACGTTGTAGTATGGGACTAACTAGTAGTTATGTTTTTAATTAAATTCCGCCCCTTTCAGTTTTCTCTTATCTGAAAAACAAATTTTCTTTTTATAGCTCATGTTTTGTTTTAATTGAGACAGTTTTCTTCCCAAATCCACCATAATCCATATTGGTATTTGGGCTACTCTCGATTCCACTGTATAGCTAGGACTGCTCAGTGTACGGATCGCAACCGCAGTCTTTGGTTAGAGATCGAGAACGCTCTCCAGCCAGATAACCAATCGTCTTATATGCACTCTCTCTCTCTTTATCTTTTTAGGTCTGACATGATAATTTTATATCTGCAAAAGGCAATTAAGCAAAAGCAAAATGATACTGAAATGCATAACAACCTTACTCTCATTATTACCGATTCTTCTTGATGGACTTCAAATTAGCTCTTGGATTTCATTTTTGCTGTCGTTTACATAAATTTTCAGTAACTTTGAAATAAATAATTGACACTTTACGTCCCTTAAAAGAAATGGTACTCAGAATAATAAAATATGTGCTTCAAATTGGAAAAACTACCTGCAGTGAACTCCAGATTCGATATGTGAACTTCAGATGATTAATAGACGAAATCATCTTCTTCTTCGCAATCAGCCCATAGAAGTCCAGAGTTTATTTCAGATGGCTTCTTCTCGCCTTCCTAATTACCGAAATCGATACACCGAGAATTTTTCTTTTTTCCAGATTTGAAGCAGAACTGAAGGGAAGACCAATCTGATCACGAATGAAAAACATCGCACGTCATATCTCACCACAGCTGATCTAAATGCTGTGACTTCAGCTGAAATCACAGCTCAATTCCTTCAGCCTGAAATGCTGAAGGAATTGCACTTCATCAAAAAGGTTTTTCTTCCCTTGCACGCAGCATGAAAATGATTTATTTATGAAGATGCATTTTGAGTAAACGTCGTTCCTTCTCTGTTTACAGACAAACATTCCACTGCAGATCTCTGGAACGAAATCGAACACGTCCAGGTGCCAGAGAACTTAAAACTCCCTCCGCTCATCGTAGGTCGAGTGGAAAGCAACGATTACACCTGGGTGAGAGGAGCAGTCAAGTTTCGTTCTCCGGAAAAGTTTTACTTCAGAAAGATTTGGTTTGTTTGCAAACCTTCGTACTGAAATATTCTCTTCCCCAGGAGAATACTTTTCGTCACCTTCCACCTGAATCGAGAGGTCGGCTACTACTTGATGAATGTGTATTTCCCCACATTCATGGCGGTACTTGACTCTTCTATCCTTCTCTGGCTGCATGAACACTTCACATCGGCCCGCTTCTTCCTGACTCTCGCTGCTCTTGTTGTTCAGTTGATTTTGCTGAATTCGTTGAGGAAATCTTCATCACGGACGCATTGCATATCCGCTACTCACGTGTGGATCTGCGTTTCAATGATCTTTGTGCTTCTTTCACGGATAGAGTGCGGCATAGTCCACTGCTCTAGTGACTCAAGACGAGAAGAAAACAATGCCTGAAATGTGAGGACTGTTCCATGGCCAAGGTGAGTACTTTTTTTTTTCAGAAAGAAATTGCTTACTCTTAATGTGAAACTGCAGATTCTCCATGAGAAACATTTCTTTTATGTTTATTCTTGCTTTCTCCAGAAATCTGTAGTGGTCTTCAGAAAAGAAGTTCAGCAGAGCTCACGCCACCCGTCCAGCAGGCTGATGGACGTTCTGTTTAAGCGTCTAAGAAGATACACGACTGCATATGCGCGTGCTGATGTCGTTTCGCGCAACCTGTTTCCGCTGTGTTCTTTAACCTTATCTATTGGCTCTCTTAATCCATCTAATAAACCACTCGACTCTGTTTAGTACTCGTGTATCATTTTTGTGGTGAATAATTTTTATCAGACGCCTGCTTGCCTCTCCGCAATTACGTACGTCAGCGAGATGAAGCAGAACCTAGTTGGAGTTGTCCAATAAACAATCTTCATAGTTCACTCATTAAGGACTTTCGGTTGAAAAGACCTAGGTTCCAATCAGGTGCAGGATGTGGTGAACAGTCAAAAGGACTTTTCGGATGAAGAAGAGTAGCTAGTGTCGCACACGCAGGAGAAATTTTGTCTACTGCTAAACAAGAAAAACACAGCTAATATAGAAAGAAGAATTACTTCCCTATTAGAAGGTTAATTAGGTGTCCATAGACGTGTGAAGCTGGACTTATTAAAAGAAAGAAAATGCAATGTTGTTTTCTGTTCTGCACGAATCATTGTCGGTAACAATGATAATAACACAGATGCAAACTGTCTTCGACGATCGTCGAACTACCGCTACAGCATTCTTCATTTCGCAGTTGGGAAAGATGACTTAATAAGAGAGCGGATGTCCGAGAGGGGTTGAGATGGAAAATTTGATGATGTTAGAGAATGTTTCAAGCAAATTCAAATATAGGACACAGTTATTTCTACGGACTGTTTATTCAGATTTAAGTGGAAGTCAGAATCACAAAGGATGTGACCATAGCATTGCTTTTCCGCGAGGAATTATATTATTAACCATAAGTTATCACCACCGTATCCGACTAATTCTTGCCGCTGCCTCCTCTCAGACGGGTTTTAAGGACGCCGACATCAGTCCCACCTGTAATAGAAAGTAGAAAATTTATTAGTCATCAGAGCACTCCTCTGCTGCTTCTTTTTTTCTATACTCTTATACAGAACAAATGGACATTAATTACGGCGTTAATGGATGCACTCTTCACATTTTGGGGGCTTAAAGGGAGGGCCAGAAATTGTTTATGAACGGTATAACATCTTGACATCCAATGAAAATAAAAAAGGAACACTTTATGATCCATGACTCGTTTCTTGACCATCGCTGATGATGACAGCGATTTTAGAACATGAGTGGTAATAGCGGGCTTGGATAAAATTAGCGGATGATAAAATTGTTGAAGTAGCGATTAAGCACGAAGCACGAAATGATCCTCTCAGATATCTAACAGAGCTTATAGCTGGATTCATCAACCCTGTCAGCCAGTAGGGCAAAGCCGAACTTATCGAAGCTTCTTCAGATAGCGCTAAACTGACCACCATGAATTTTTAAAGGTAATCCTGTAGAAGATTTCAAAATATCCACACTTCTGCAGGATATCTCGAGTGCTATTAAACGTAATATTAAAACAAGACGCTAATTCAATACGACTTTGTAATGCACAAAAAATTGACAAAATTTATCACATATTTATGTTGTTAAAGCCAAAAGTCAATTTATAGGAATTGCGTATTATGTCTTTAAAGGCGTGTGTTCTTTCAGTCTGCTTCTCAGGGAATCTTCGCCCTGCGTATGAGACAAGTTAACTTGCTGACATTTGAAGAGCCCTTTGGGAATCTAAATCTAATCCAGCATTATCATGAAATCAATATTTCAGAATTAATGTATTCCATAGTTATATTTATCACAGGCGGATATCCAACTGCGATTACAAAACTGTAAAAATCGTTAACTTCCTGCGGAAGGAAATAAAACAAAACAAAATAAATTTAACCTACGCTGATTGGTGTGTTTAATTTTGCATTCGCAGTGGAACATTCATTTAGAGTACATTTTATCAACCAGATGGCAGCACCAGTTGAAGCATCGCTTGCAAGCTAGTTTGCTATATTCGGCATGAAACTCTTTGATTCCTATCTTTGAGTTTCTTATTCAGTTTTTAAATAATGTGGGATTTAATATCCCCTTAATTTAAATAATCTTACTTGGAGATTCAACACGCTCAATGAAAAGATTCCAATCTAATATGAAGAATTTCAACGCGGAAGTTAGAGGAACGATTCTAGTAATTCACCAGAGAAAGTTTCCAGCATTTTTTTTTCTTTCGCACCGATTGATATCATAATAATCTTCTAGCGATGGCGAATATCTCTTCGCATCAATTTTAGAAGCAGTATGAGTAGCGACTGCCGAATAAACTCGTTCGTGAAAAATAAACAGCCTCAAAGTGGATCTATCGTTTTATTATTTATTTAAATTATTTGTGAATGTCATTTTAATTGTTCGTTCCAATATTTTTAAACTAATATTAAGAAGGCAGCATCACTCATTTCTCTTTTGTTGGCTTCTGTGGTGAAAGTGCAACATTTAGAGATGCCAATGTGACTGCGATCTCATGCAGTGCATTTTAAATCGCCGAATTGAAGTTAAGCGAGCTTAAAGTATTTTACTGCCTACCTTCGTACTTTACTCCAGGCGGTCGAATGTTCTTGTCGTATCTGCTGTCTGCGAGAAGGTAATCCAGAATCCTTTTTTCTATGGCCCGTATATTTCCAACCTTTCCGAAAGTGCTGTTGGAAGGAGAAATCCCGATGTTGTACGGTCCACCGTTTGAAGCGATTTCCGGAGGGACAATTCCCATTTCTTGCACGGTGCTCGCTTTGCTGAAAGACAGGAAAGACTGCTAAAAGAAGGTCACAGGATGCTCTCGTTGAACGACTTACATATCTACAAATTCTGTATAATAATTTCTTTATAGTACATTATCGCATTAAAAGCATTACATTTAATTGAGCACTATGTATACAAATGGACCTTTTTAATGCATCCCATTGGCTAAAAGTTCTCTTTCAGATGAAATGAAAGAACCTTTTGCGAGGGGGCCAAAAGAAGAAGAAATCTCCATCCCGCTTGGAAGATGTCCTATTCCATGTGGCCATTAGTTGCATCTTTTTTCTGAACGATGCGCGAAACATGAGAAGGAGTATGGAAGGATGATTCTTCGGGAGGTCTTCTTCTTCTTCTTCTTCTTCTTCTTCTTCTTCTTCCTAACATGGAATTTAGGCTAAGTTGCCTGTTCCATGCCATCTCTTTCTTGGTCTTCCGATTCTTCTTTTTCAACTTATTTTATATTTGTATAATATTTTCGGTAGTCTGCTGTTGTCCATTCGATTTAAATACTCTATCCATTTTTGTTTATACTGTCTTATGTAGTAATTAATTGGTTTTATTTTCAGGGATTGTAAGATTTCTTCATTTGTTTTATGGTCCCACTTGACACATACAGCTGTTTTTCTGAGAAATTTCACTGCTGTTTGAATTCATTTTTCGTCTTTCCTTTTTATGGTCCATGTTTCGCTTCCGTATCGTAGAGTTGGTTTTGACAAGATATTATATAGTCTGATTCTAGTGTGTTTTTGTACTGGGGAGGTCTTCATGGACGGAAATGGTTAATGATCTCCTGTGCAACCTCGTGGAATTCGAATATCGCATGAAATCCTTAGAACTGCATTTTCTTTAAAGTCCAACAGTATTGATAACATGTTCATGACTGTGTAGGTCCGGAATTTGTCTCTCGAAAGAGTTTAGATGTTTCCAACACATGCACCACCTATTTAGCTCACATTCACGGTACCGATATCGCTTTCGTTCCCCTTCGCCATTTCTTCAAGTTCAATTCATTATCACTTTTATCCGATCATTAGAGATACAAATCTAGCGCGTGATTTCCTCTTGCACAAACCAAACATGAAAGATTCGTTTAACAAGATGAAGAGGTATCATCGTAGAAATGGTACCTCTGAAATGAGGTAGAAATGTCGGCCTCTGAAAGCACTGAATGTTTCGCTTTAGCGAAGCAAAAGGTGTGCGATTGGTTTAATCATCAGCTCAAGAAATTGTTCTAGTATGGTCTCTTCAAGCTCGAAGAAAACTCCACCCTCTCTCCAAAACGGAACCGAACTTTTCGAAAATAGAAGAAACTAGTGGCACCACCTGTTGTATGTTTTTTGTTGTCGAAAGCGCACAACCATCATTAGTGTTATATCAACTGTTTATGATATTGTTTCATTAGAAGCCGAGTTCTAGTGCCAAGAGTGACAGTATGTTTTGACGAACGGTCGGAAAATGAGTTTCAAACAGAGAGCTGCGATTGACTTTTGTGTTAAACTTGGTAAGAGTTTTACCGAAACGCATCAAATGCTTCAAAAAGCATACGGTGATGATGCTTATCCCGTACGCAAATTTACGAGTGGTTTAAGCGATTTGAAAGTGGTCGTGAGACGCTTGAGGACGACGAAAAGCTGGGCCGTCCAAAAACTGAACTGAGTGAAGTTAACATCCAAAAAGTGTTTTATTTCATCAACGAAAACCCAACATCGTCGTGAGATTGAGTGAAGATGAATTGGGGATTCCAAAATCAACTGTGCACAACATTTTGACCGAGAGTTTGGGCCTTGGTTAATTGAATTCGCGATTTGTTCCCCACAAGTTGGCCTACGACCTAAAAATGTATCGAATTTAACAATGCAAGGACCTCATTAAAATCTCGTAAGGACTAAAGCTTCCTTGAAACGATCGTTACTACTGAAGAAACGTGGTGTGTTGAGTATGAGTCCGAAACAAATCGCCAGAGTGCTGAGTGGAGACCACCAGAAGAGGAGCATCCGAAAATGCTGATTTGTTTCTACGATTCCAAGGGCATTATCCACAAAGAATTCGTTCCGCCTGGCCAAACGGTCAATGGTGAGTTTTTAGTCGAAGTTTTGAAGCGATTGATAGCGAGAATTCGTCGCGTACGTGATGAACATCGTGACGACAGACAGTTCGTCAAACCACACTGCCACTCCTGGCATTATAACTCGGCTTATAATGAAACAAATGTCATAGCTATAGAGATTAGTTTCCTTTCAGCATTTTGGGATTTTATGGTGAAGGTCCCTTTTTATGAGGGTTAAAGTTTCTTTGAATTCTGATGCTAATGCAGGTTGATGTCTGGAAAATAACGTCGAAAAGTTTTATTTTTATTTTTTAAAACTTTCTAGTGGGTTTTTCAAGAGGTGCTTTTTTTATTTTTTTTAAAAAAAACTTTGAGGTGGGTTTTACAAGAGTTGTATATTTTTTATTTTTTTTCGGTTACCAGTTCCTTAATGATGTGCCATGTTTGTTGAGCGTTGCCTCATGATTTACAGAACGCGATCTAATAATGAGGGTTTCTATTTTTTACTAGATATAATTTTCCTGTGAGTTATCTTGTTATCTTGAGTTATTGTTGTTATCTTTCCGATTTTCTACGAATTCTGTGTAGTAAGATCAGTACTATCCTCCCCTATTTTTACTGAAGATATGGCTTATTAAATTCATTCCAGAAGGAAAACGTTTGAAAAGTGATCGAAGGTAACTTTAATGTTTGGTTTCTTTGTAAAGCTTATTCTATACGTGAACACATTTTTATGCCAAGACGAGGATTGTGGCTTTTTCATCCCGTGTTATTTATTTGCTGATGGACTGATCTTTCTTTGAAGCAGTGTTTGGTCTTAGAGATGTAGCTGGTAACTGTGGTAACTACACACCCACAAAGACAAGAATATTAAGGAGGAATTGACTGTCATATTATTTTCTTGTGTAAGAATGTTCCGGGAATGAATTATGATGCTATGCTGATCTATCCATGAGTTTATAATCCTATTTTTTATTATACTTTCCTTGTCACATGTAAAGAGTCACGCTTTAGGTTACAGTTTTGCTCACACCAGACACTGGTCTTGTCATATGTTTTGGAACTTCTCTCTCTTATTTGTGTGTTTGTAGGGGGGGGGGGCTGTTATAAAATGTTATCCAATAGGTTTAAATATTACTGGTGTTAGCAAGTACATGATTATGCTGAAGTACCCAATTAATGTGGCTTTTCTTTTGGAAAACAAAGCTTCGAGCCTATTTACCAGTCCGTGCAGCGCTGCCGTATACAGGTACGAATAGACCTCAATTTTAATTAATTATTCCTTCTGCTTTTTCTGATCTTGACACTAGAAACAAATCAATAAAGATAAGTTCTCTATCTTCGCACTTCTTGACCTAATCGAAGCTTTTAAAACTGTTGAGCATGACATTCTGACCAAATTATACTCATGTGGAATAAGACGAACACTACAGTAAATACCTAGTGCAAATAGTCTCTCACAGAGAGCACGCGTAACAAAATAAGCACATATCACAGCCAGGGTGTACAGACAAAACACACGGTCCCTAATGGGTTAACATTATCACATATTCTGTTCAACATATAGAATAATAACATTCGTAACTTAACAATACAAATTCAAATCTCTCTCTAAAAGCTTGTTCAAACTTCAAAATGAGTTGGATTATACAGTCTAAATATCGTAATTTCGTCATCGATCGTTACTATTATTATTTTTCCTACAAAACTCGCTTTATAAATTCACTCCTTCTTTCACTTCTGAAGCCACAAAAAATTCTTTAAACTATGTCCTCTTTTCTTTCTCATTGGTTATTCTTCTGTTATTATGTCCTCTACTCTTCTTCCTTCCTTCTATCTCATTCTAAATCATTCACTTAATGATAACACATTAATTATATTATTAAATCGGAAACTCTACTACTGCTTAAGTCATTTAATCGTCATGAAAGTGATTGTCAAACTTTATCGTTATTGTTATTATTATTATTATGAAATCAATAAATTGCTATATGTAAGAACTCTATTTCCTGTTCACCTTCCCCTAAGCTGGGACCTTCTCTTTCTCTCTCTTTCTCTCATTCACTCACTGGATGGTGACTACATGCCTTACCTGAAAGCGAATGTCAGAAGAAAGAAACTGCAGCAGAGTAATTCCCTCTTCTGTCTGTTCTTCATTTCAGAAACTAAAAATAAACCAACGTACGCATTGAGTAAGCACACACCGCTCTCGTTTTCATGCAATATTTTAACTATTTTGTTTTAATTTTAATGATTATCACTTGCAGATGTTCCTTATGTTTGAAGCCTTCTAAAGAGTTGGTGGGAAAATACAAAGAAAGTCGTGATGCGATCACTTTTAGATCTGCTGCAACTTTAAAGAGAGACTTAAGAAAGTGTAGTCACAAATCACGAGCTGAATTCCATTCTCAGTAAAATCAAACGAACTTTCTTCAATCTTTTAACGTGAATTGTTTTCGATGTTTAATTTCTTAAAATTCTCGTTTGCTAAGGCAGCTGAAAATCCTTCAACAACATTCCTTCTTTTTAGATTGTTCGGAATTTTAAAAAGATCGCTCCTAAGAAGTCGACCCTCCTTCTGTGTAAAACTGTAAATTTAATTTTAATACTCAATTTCATTTTTGTTTTTTTAATTTTAAGCGTCCTGCATGCCAGTGAAGTAAAAGAAAAATGAGTGTCTGTAAGTAGTCGGCAAGTTTGATGTCCTTTGTCAGGAAAGACTTGGATTCAAATTCCATGTAGGACACACACAAATAAAAACTGATAACAGTTTTGTCATGTTAAAATGGGACAGTTGATCTCATACGGATGTGTAGAAGGTTTTTCGCTTCCCAAAAACGTCGTTTTTTACCCCGTAAACAGCCAGAAGTATTCATGTAATTAACAGAAACTGTGAATGTGGTGATTAAACAGAATGGAAAACAAGGTTAGCAAAACTCTTGCGCGATGCCAGGAGAACAGGAAAAAGACTCGAAGGAAGACCAGATCTAGATTCTTAGAAGGCCAACAGTGCTCCTTCCGATCTTCTAACACCGAAATGTTAAATGTTCTGATATTGAAGTCCTGAGAAGTAATTTGAAGGAAAATCGTGGATAGGAGATTAGTAATAAAAGCGAAAGGACTCTGTGGCGCAGTCTAATTTATTCTACTTTCGATCTGGCCCTTTGCGCCTGCCAACTGGAAACAAGAAAACATCGTCGTCTATTGAGGCATTTGCCCTTCAATAATCAGTTCTCTTTTGTAATTAGCAACGTCAACCGGCTGTTCTGTTGATTTCATCCACGAAAGAAGAGCAACGTGTAGAGATTACATTTTTTGTGAACTTCAGGTATTGAGAGTGAAGAAGGTCGTCCTACAGTTCATTAGTACAGAACGGCATATTATTATAAGCAACGTTTTGCAGTAGAGTACGAGTGGATTCACATATTCAAAAGCGGCGGGGCAAGTGTTCTGCAAGGAGAAAGATAGGAGAGTCCGCTCACAGTTGTACGGTGCCTACGAGAAAAACACGAAGTGCTGGATGTCATTTGTATGATGGACGTCTTAACAGAAAGCAAGGGGCAGAAAACGTCTGTGTAAAAGAGAGAGAGAGAGAGAGAGAATGGAGTGAATCAAGACGAAGACGCTACTATTCAGTTTAGTATTTTGAGATTCCGTTTTGTATGCTGGAATGAAAGAATATTAGAAGTGAGATTAAAATGAAATAAAGTAATTTTAACAGTAAGAGTGTACGCCTCCGAAGAAGGAAAAAAGAAGAAATGAATACTTTACAAACAGTTACAAGGAATTTACTAAACATAATTATAGCTGAATATCTTAAAGCCAAAATAAAAATGAAAAAAAAAATTAATAATATCGAAAAATTCGGAGAATCAACAACAAACATGATAAATGACTAATTGTTCATGTAATATATATATAATGAATAAGGCGTTATATATTATAAAATGCATTCATTTAAAACGATGAAACACAATCAATTATAGAGGAAACACAATCAATTATAGACTACTGTACAGGGAAAATGAGAAAGCAGCAAACCTCTTCTAGCTCGATGCAAAAGCTAAGAGAGGACTAGAAATAGCTACAGATCATTATTTACTAAAGGGTTTACACCGAATTGGTTACAAAAACACTAACTGGAGAAACAAAATCTAATTACAAAGTGAGACTACTAAACAACTTAAATATGAGAAATTTACACCAACAGATGATTAATAACTTTAAAAATAAATACCAGAGAATGAAGACATCGAGAAAACATGGAATAATGTGAAAGAACTGTAACATAGTGGTACCATAGGAAAAGCTACGGAGACGTCATAAAAATAAAAATTACATATATGGGATAAAGAAATAAAAACAATAACTGAAAATAAAAGTAAAAAAAAATAATCAAAGTAGCAAGAAATCATAAGATGAAATTGAACATGAAAATGACGAGCAATAGACAAAAGAGAAACCAGAAAGAGATGCATATAACTGGGAAACATTTCATCATACCTATCATATCATAGAAAGTTTTATACACAAAATAAGACTGAATGTCTATAAAATACTATAGCATATCAACGCAGATATGAAAGAAACTGCAAATATTAAAAGTAGATTTAAATGAGAAATCTTGGGTTACGTGATCTTTGAACAGATAAAACTGACATCTAAAAATCACTCCAAAAACTTGCAAATGCTTTAGATGATATGAGAACATGGAACTTTTTCACCACACTTTAGGCCTCCAATAAATTGGGTGGTGGTCTCATCTGACTGACGAAATTCATTTCCCATCGTAATTTATTGACACATACTCAGTCCAGTTACATGATTGTGCGCCTATTGGCGTTGTGGTCTTCTACTGAAAGTGCATGATGCACGTTGTCCACGCAGCTGTAAACGGTGCTTCCGAAATTGACCAATTGCGAACATCTATGGCATGGATTCTTTACAAAAGTCATGTGTGCTGATCTCAGGAGACTGATATATTTTGTAAACTGAAAAATAACTGCCATTTGCCTAGAGGGTAGATCTTACCAGCCTTACAAGTTATGGTCTCAAATTCCATACGCATGGATCTTTATACATGTCTTTGAGGTAGATGATTTTCATTGCGAGACTTGTTATCCTGCTTAATTTACGTGAAGTGGCTTGAAAAAGCAACTTTTCCTCTGGAACAGAGGTCACCGAGGTACCTGGATTGTCATAAAAATTGTTTATGGAAACAGAGTTCAAAACATTGACCAGGTCAGTGTCATTATGAAGCTATCTCCATGGGGTTAGGAGACATTGTGGGTGACCCACTATTCACAGACGATTATTTACATAATAACTCTCATGCTTCTCCTTGAACTCGTTCACTGACAAAGCACTGAGAACTACTTCAAGCAATCCATTTACTATTCCACCCATTCACAACTCTCCAAGAGCCTCAGTAGCTCAGTCAGTATAGACGAAGCCCTTTGGTCGGAAAGACCTGGGTTCGATTCCCGTCAGTAACGTGAGGAACCTTCATCTGGTCTCCTTCGACGAAAGGTGAGTTAGTCGGTCTCATACAGAGATAGGGGGTTTTTCACCTGGAAACTCGGGCTTTGGTCCCCCAGAACAGGCAAACAAACCGGCCCCGTGAACACACGCAGATAACGGTCAGGAATACTTAAGACGGTCCCTCTCAGCCATGCCTGTCCAGGATAAAACTAGGAGCGATTAAGATGATGCTTTACCTCCCTCTAAAAGGGACTCAGGGCCGTTGTATCATCATACGAAATGAAAGATGATATGATAGCAATTTTAAAAAAATTAAATGGCAGCATATGTAAAATAAAAAATGGTAAATCAGCAGGAGAAGACGGGATAAATTCTGAACTCTATAAATTTGCTGAAAAAATTTCATCAGAGATTATTAGAATGTTAAATAAAATATGTAAATATGATTTGTATAAACTCATGTTATCGCTCTTGTAAGGCATTTGATCATGTCTGGCATCGAGGCTTCCTGAGCAAGCTGCCATCTTATGGCCACCCTTCTATACTCGGTGATTGCACTGCCAGCTTCCTCAATGATCATTCATCGTACGTCACGGTGGATGGCTTCCTCTCATCAGATATCCCCATCAACATTGGAGTGCCTGGGGGTTCTGTGCTCTCACCCACTTTCTTCCTCCTTTACATCATTGACCCCCCCTCTCCTTTTCTCTAATCCTATTCACAGCTTCGCCGGTTATAGTGGAGTACTCTTCGTTCATCATTCGATTAACCATGCAGTACATAATGTTACATGTCCCAAGATCCTCCTTAACCAGTGACTTCAACACTCACTTCCTCAACATCTTGAAATAGGATGAAGATAACTTAGAATTTCAACGCCAAAAATACTGAAGCCTGCCTTGTTGCTAGCAATAAAAATCATCCATCATCCCTTTTCATTTTTGATAATGTTGCAGTTTCCTTTCAAGATCAACTTTCCTTCTTAGATTGATTGTCACATTCAGTTTTTCCTGTCAAAAACATATTCCTTACAAAGTCTCCTTGGTTTCTGAAAGGTTGGTGTTCTTTTTCGTTCTAAATATTACTTCTATTCTTCTTAATACTTAACACTTTAACACTTTAAGGCTCAGATCCATCCATCTTTGGAGTACTGTTCCCAATATAGGATGGAATATCCAAACCTCTCTAAGAATTCTTCAGGATATTCAGAAGGGGGAAAGGCGCTTAATAGATGACTCTTATCACACAGATTCACTTCAATCCCTTTATCATCGGCGCTCTGTTTCACAGCTGTGCCTTTTCTGGCATCGCTCTTCTGAAAACTGACAGCTACGATTTCTCCACTTTCTTCTAACCATAAAATTTCAAGAGCTATTTCTTGCTAGAGATCAGACAGAACTGAGTTTTGGTGGCATTGAAGTTTATAAGGTTGTCCTTGCTCCAGTGGGAAATAGCTAGAATATCTGAGTTCAGATCACTGATCACGATAGATCTCGAGGATTCTAATACTTAAGCACTACAAGGCTTGTCGAATGAAAAGGAGGAATGGAGTGTACTGTCATCGGGAAAGCTATCGGCGGTCTGAGAGAGAGGGTCATTTATATACAAGAGGAAGAGAGTGGGTGAACGAACAGAACTCTGGGGTACTCATGCGTTGGTGATGGAAGTCTGAGGAGAGTAAACCGTCCACCATGACACGTAGTAAGCGATCAGTGAGAAAATTGGCGATCCAGTTGCAAAGTGAGGAAGGAAGACCATAGGATGCCAGTTTGTCAAGCAGGTCCCTGTGCCTACTCCAATCAAATGCCTTTTAAATGTCGATGGTAACCACGTGAGTTTCTACAAATTTTTCCATGGCTTGAGTCCAAAGGTGGGTGGTAAAAGCAAGAAGATCTGCTGTAGATCGCAAGTGGCTGAATCCACACTGCTAGCCACTGATTAGATGGTTCGAGTTAGTTGTTGATAACATTCTCCATAATTTGAGAGAGAACAGAAGTGAGATCAATCGAAGGTACTTTGTTGGCACTACCTTTCTTTGGGATTGACTGGATGTGGACCTACTTCCGTGTTGTAGGGTAGATTCCAGTTGAATGGGACAGATTGAAGAGGCAATACAAGGTACGTGTTAGTTCTGGGGCACAACTTTTTAACGCAGTAGGTGGGCTACCATTAGGACCAGATGCGTTATTTGTGTTAAGGTTATTAAGGATTCTTTGGATTTCTTTTTTTATAGAAAGACTATGTGCGACACGAAGAAAGCAGTTCTTGGGTGTGGAGGGAACTTTGTGCAGGTCATGGATGTAGGCATTTGAAGAAAAGGGTGATGCCAGTAAGTTGGCTTTGTCTTTACATGAGGCAATTATAGTACCATCCGGATGTGAGAGTAGTGAACACCCAATGAACACCCTTGTAGTGATGGAAACCTGGGTGGGAGAAGTTGCACCCAATGTCCTTGGCAAGGGACCAGAAGGAGCGACTGCCATTTCGACAGGAGGCGAGTTTGCAGCATTTGGCCCTTTCGAAGTCCGACTTGGACTTGGTCATGATTCTTTTACAACGGTTGTGAGCTGCAGTATAAGCAGAGTGAACAGCTGGAGTTTAGGTATTGAGCCCTTCGTGCTGTTCAGAGGTTTTTCTTTTACACCATTGGCACACTATTTTGAGAACCAAGGCTTGGATGGTGGCTTAGAATTAAAGTGGAATGAGGGATGAAAGCCTTCATTCCTGTGAGTTTGATTTCTGGTATTCAGTCTGAGCAGGTGTTTGGATCAGATAAAGTCAAGCAATAGTCGGACCATGACAAGGAAGAATAGACGTCGTGGAGGTCCTCCCAATTTAGTGCCAAAGGACACGAGACTGTAAATGGGTGGGTGAAATTTGTTCTGTGGCAAAAGAAACTTGTATGAGGAGTTGTGGTCCGAGTTACCAAGAGCAGAATTGATAACTATATTATACCTGGAAGGGGGCATGTTAGGAACTAAAATACGCATTATTAGACAAAAAAAATAATGAAGATATTTTAAGAGAACTAAAAATAAATCAATAGAGAAAAAAACAAAACAAATGTAAACAACATTAGATAAAACACGTAAACCGAATGGCTAACACCCAGCTTTATCTTTTCAATTAATAAAATCGGGAAGTGGATAGACCTTAAAAGAGCCTTCTCAGGTCTACCTCATTAAAATGAGACCGGAAAAGATTATAATGGCTTTATCCGTATTCAGTGTTATGATGATAATACGAGTAATTCTTTCTTCTGTAAAGTGTGTCAAAGGTTTTTCTGGAGGTACCACTTTACTGTTTCGGGAAGTTAATATTTTATGTGAATCGTACCCACAATTTGTAGACCCATAACACTTTAGTGAAGTGGCTGGATGGATAATTCATACACTCTGCTGTAGGAACTAAACACTGGTACTTTTTAAAAAGCCAAATTGTCTCTGTAATAAGCATAGTGGGATTATGGTTGTGCAATGCAGTTCATCTTCTACCTAAAAACATTCACAAACATCCATGTCTTCAGTGGGATTCAAATCAAACTAAATTAATTTTCTAGATGCCAAGGAGTAATAGGTTTTATATATTTATTTAAATAAAAATTGGCAGTTAATTAGAAAGTAGTTCCAAGATAGGAAATGTCGTCTTGTTCAGAGATTTTAGTATTGTCAAAAGTAAGAGAAGAGAAAGAGAGTTCTTTCTTTCCACAGATGTAAGACAATTAACTTGTGCTCGTACTAAAATTAAAAAGGCTACAGAAACTTACCCGAGGGATGGTCTGGAGATTCGGATTGTAAAACTTGATGTTCTACAAGCTTTATTGATATGCTTAGAGTAAGGTTTATTGGAACATGTGGACAATTTAAGCTCAACTGAATAAAGCCACCGAGAACGAATAGAGTGGGTGAGATGCCTATGGTATTCGAATGAAATTGACGTATTGTGGAATATCGGGATCGGGAGTATCATTCAATGCTACTGTTTAGATCACCTGCAGCAAGTCCGAGCATCCAGGGAAGAATACCGAGGAGATTATTCGCTAGATGACTTGAAACCACCTACATATTTATTAATCATCAGAATGCAGGCAGTAAGCTATCTGGAAGCGACTTGCAAAATACGAATTTCAATACTGCAACTGCAAGAAGAAAAGGAAGAAATTATGGTTCTCTCTATTTCTTGTTATTTGTCATATTTGATTCTGGAAAGGAACCAAAATTTACTTTGTTCTGGAGTTAGTCGAAACCAGATTAGAGATTTGTGCACTCCAATTTCCAGTAAGCGAATTATTTGTATTGCGTAGAACGATTATGCCAAATCTACGACCGAGAAACGCATTCCTGAACTAGCCGGATTAGCTTGGAAATGGAGAGGAAGATGGGTAACGTGGGAACTTCCTATTGACTTCATAGGTTTCCTCTTTGGGAATTATGGGGAAAAATGGCCTTATGTTGTGATTATAGCCTCAGCTTGTTTCGATGATGGCGATATTATGACGACTCTTACTCGTTCTCCTGAATTATCCTAGTTAAATCTTGAAATGCTTCCCGAGCATGTAATGCAAAGGTAAGCAACTCAGGCATATTGCTAATGGTCACCGAGTTTCAAAGACGGCAATATAAATCAAGTAAGAAATATTCTCCTTTCTTTAAATGCGGTTCAGAATCGTCTAAACTCATTTCAAATTTCATGATATGGTTTGCAGTATCTGAATATCGCCCAGATTAATAATTTCTACATTTTTATGTATAGAAAAAATCCCTTAGTTATTTTGTTAAAAATTAAGTGATTAATACTTAAACATTGCAGTTTAATACAAAACAATGTCCTATGGAACGTCATGTGAAAAGAATATTTAATTTTGACAGAGCCCACTTACAACATCAAAATAACACAAAATTTAATTTCATTTGCCGCAAAACTCCGAGTTTTATAAAGTGGCTACTCACCGTAGGGAGAGAGTGATGAAAGTAGTAGTGAAGTTTGAGTGTTTTTAATCCAGAAGAGCGTCAATGAAGTTCCTACTTGTAATAGTTTAGTGCAACTAAGAGGAGTAAGAGAGACGATTCTCAATCCCACGTGCGCACACACACACACACACGTACGTACCGAATAGTAGGAGCCGAAAGTATTATCCATCGCATCCTGCTTTGTTCCCTTCCTGTTATTTGGATAAGCTCACTACCTGTGACGTCACTAGCGACCTTCTGAAAGGGAAGGGAAAATTATGAATACTGTGTGTGTGTGTGCGCACGCGCTTCAATCACAAGGGATGTTGCTATACTTTCGAAGAGAGGTAGCTTTTCTTCCCAATAGGATATAGTTTCTGCATAACGGATATTTCCTCCTTACATTTCTGCATATTTAAATTTAATTAGATTTAAATAAAAACAAAACAACAACAAAAAAAATTAATTTTCACATTTCACAATAAATTAAATAACGCTAAACCGAATTGGAATAAGTACAAAACAATGGCTGCGTTGTGGTGCCATCTAGTAATGGCGATGAGTACTAACCTTTCACTTTATGTAGGAAAATACCGCCATCTATTGGTAGTGCCGCGATTCATTTGGCATTTTGAAAAAAACAAAAATAAAAAAATTCATCCTCAGAAAATGTGTTGATGAAGCCACTCAGGTGTTCAGTGAGAGAATCGCCTGATCATGCGTTATCATAACGTAGCAATTCCTCTTAAGAAAATTTCGATAAAAATATTAAAAAACCCTGATTATCCAAACAAGCAGATATTTGTTTTGTCGACATGTTTATTGGTTCACGAACCTAATAGAAAGCAATCCCAAACTAACAAGATGTCGCTGTATACTGGAAAGTTGCCTAAATCAGTAAGAATTCACACACACGCGCGCGGGAAAAAAAAAGAAAAAGTAGTAGTAGTAATAATAATAATAACAATAACAATAATGTCCGCTTTAGTAGTCATAACAGTCACTAGATGTCTCCATGCATCTCTTCCGATATAATGAAACGTTATAAGAACAAAATGGAAGAGAATTATTTTCCCTTGTAACGTGCAGAACTTCACTAATTGATTGCTCCGCACATGTTCTGCGATCGCATTGCAGAATTTCTGTCCGCTCCTTCCTCAGGAGGATGCTGGTGGATACCGAGCAGCCATTCTGCCACGCTAATAATCGATATCGATGGCTTGTTCCTCCGCTGCGCTTCCATCGATCGTTCGGCGGCTCTCGATCGGTTCCGTAAATATCGATTTCGAATCATCCCCGACAAGATTTAAGGGGTCGTTCATTTCGTGCCGGTGAAGAGGACGGGGTGGGTGGGGGATGAAACTGCGTCCCTCCCGTGTTTAGTGGCATCATCGCAGCAGCCCGCAAAGAAGATAACACGAGCCAGATTTCTCCACTCGTTCCCGGCAATCTCTCCGCTATTCGAGGGGTCAAACGGGACGGGCAATCTGTCATTGTTCCGTCAGGCCCCGAGGGGTTCTCGTGTCATCATTTCGACGACAGCTCCATCAGCTTTGCCGTCGCAGTTTCGAATGACTGATGACAAAGAAAACTTCCCTTTCGGCGATATCGCCGTCGACATGCGAGCTTCGCCTTCCTCACTAGGAGACGTGTTCCGGGAGTCCGCTCGTAATGGGGCTCTCCACGGCTCGTGACCTGTGTAATGGGAGAAATTATCATAATCTCGACAGCCTTATGTTTTATGGAAATACTGATCCCGACGACGCACTGCGCGTGTAATACCGACCATCCCTGGCCGAAGATTAAAAGGAAGAGAGTGCAACTTTCCCCGGAGAGAAGCAGACCACCCTGGCTGCTGTTTAATTCGAACGTCAGCCGATCTTCGGGGAGGGAGGGAGGGAGGGGGGGGAGTATCGGTTGGGTCTCTTTCGTTCGATAGCGGACACGTCTTTTGGAGATCAGCTACGACCGACACAGTGTAACGAAACAACTTTGCTTGCCCGTTTAACCAAAGGGAAGAAAACAAAACCAACATTCAAGTAAATAAACAAAATAAATTCCTAATTTCCGAGTGTAATCAGACCTCCGTATGGAGAGAATCCTAATTCTTCCTTCTGTTCCATCGTTAATGTGATTTTTTTTCTTGCATAAAGGAGAAATTCCTCGCCAGATGTGAAACGTGTCTTCCCTCTTTGTGCATCCGGAGGAGTCTTTCACATCATGAACGACTTTATTTGTTTCTCAGTTATTCTTCCCATTGCGTCTCAGCGCTTCCGACACAGACACTCCTTACTAGCAACGGATTGGCTTGTTTCTCTTGAAGAATTCCACTCCTTGAAGTTGCTTCGCAGCGCTTTCCATTGATTCTTATTAACAGGGCGGACCCGAGCCACTTATTTTTCCCAATATTATCGAAAAACTGTTTAAGATAGAATGCAAAGTGCACTCTCAGTTGGAACACTCCTCCCCTCTCTCTCTCTCTCTCTCTCTCTCTCTCACGGGAACAGTGCAGGAGAGAAAGAAGGAGAAGAAACACTTCCAGCCGAGAGCGAATATTGATTAGAGGTGCGTTTGACGTAGGCCAGCTTCTCCACTCACATTTTCGCAGCCTCTTTCGATCAGCAGCGTCAGCAGCTCTGTCGCGATGATCGCTGGTGGTGATGCTGGCCATTCTCATGGAACGAGCAGCATTAAGAAAGAGAAGTAACCGAAGCTTTTTCGGGGGTTCTTAGCGAACCTGTTCTGAGACAGAGTTTTGTGACTGCTCCTTCACTTGACCCCTTTTATGGCACTTCTCCATCCGAGGCATCAATTTTAACGCCGCTCTCTCTCTTAAAACAAAACGTTCTGATTGTGTGAGGGGTTTCAGAATCTGAAATAATTTCCGTTTTGCCTGCTGTACTTTCTGGAATAAACTGGAAGCTGAGTTTTAGATCGCAAAAACGGATACCAATAAATGTGGAAGCGTTTCTCCCACCTGGAATGCTTTCATTAAAAATAGATAAGAATTTAAGCTGGAAACCGCATTTACGGTTTCCAGCTTAAATGACTTCATTTACGACATCGGCACGCATGTTACCGATGTCGTAAATAAAGTAAGGATTATGCTAAACAATCTTTACTATCTAAATATGGTCTTAAATTTAAATATGCCAAAAATATTATATTGTGCCTGGATTCAAAGCACGCTACAATATGGTATATTAAGTTGCGAAGGGGGGAATCTATCGCACTAAGCTGAAACCTTTAGTCACGACTCAGAATAAAGTAATTCAAATCTTAACTAGAAACAAATATAAGGATACTGTAATGTGTAATAAATACACCACGCGAAACATACTACCCCTTAGATATTTATACGCCTATAGGGTATGAATTGTATAAATGAATTTCAGCATATATTTATTTGCATATTTGTTTTATCATATTTGTATTTATTCCAAGATCCAGTTTTATGTGTAAAATCTTAAATTTAAAGGCATTTAACTACTTTGTTTTGTTTTGTTCTGAAACCTAATTAATTTTACGCAACTTTCTCTGTACACATAGCATGTCTTCTGTGAATTTATTATGTAATTATATTATAATGATATGTATATTATATGAATGTACTCATGTGTATATAATGAAAATGCATTACATAAATTTTTGTAACTCGATGCATATCGTGGACGAACTGTTGCTCTCAGGTTACACATAGGATTGTTCAACATTTTGTACTATAACACGAAGCTTACAAATAAAGAATAAAAAAAGAAAGAATAAAAGGAATTTCAAGCCGAGGCTTACTTCTGACGTCTGAGTTTCTTTGACAACGAAAAGGCTTAAGTTTAAAGAGACTCGTAGCAGATAAAAATGCAAAGTAGACATTTCTGGAAGAACGTTTCTAATCTTACTTTCCTACTCCAGAGCTACGGTTTGCTGCCGTTTAAAAAAATTAAAAATCGTTATAAAAAGGGCGCAATGTTTGAAGAATTCATTGAGAAATGATTTCCCAAACCGGTATTTCACCAGTGCCGGGATTGGTTTCAAGTTGGATATCGAAGGAGAAGAATAAACTTATTAAATTTCTTTACAGAATGATCATAAAAAGACTTCGATGCGAACTTAAATTAAAAAATCTCAATTTCAAATGCGTGACGTCATTCTCTCTCTCGTTCAAGTAAAGGAAGAGAAATTCGAAGACATCTCCTATTTCACATGCTAAAGAACAAGCGTATTTATTGTGATATCGTATATATGATACCCCCCCCCCCCCCGGTTGACAACCTAAAACAAGAATTCCGGGTTAAAAGTTTTCAAATACTTTTATTTCTATTGATTTCAAAGATTACCGGACTCTTCTATTCTTCTTCGCTGAATGTAATTCAGAATGAAGATCGTCGATCTTATAACTAGAGAAGCATTCATTTGCAAGCAAGTAAAAGTGGAAAAAAGTATTCACAGGACGGCATTTTGTGGTACATTTCATCGATTGTATTTCTATTTATACGCGGCGAACTCTTTTAGATTGTCTCTGGTATTTTTCTCGATGTTTTGTCTCTTCTGGACATTCTCGAATTTGAGAACGGATTCGCCCCTTCTCTACTGTTTGACATAAAGACGATCCACGAAAAGGATTTACAGTCCACCTTTTTTTTAAATTGCTTTTTATTATATGAACACTACTAACGAAAGCATTAGTTGGGTTCTTTACTCAATTAATGTTATCCACGGAATAATGGGGTTGATAATGCAGGACTCTGTTCTAGAGACGAATATGGAACTTTTAAGCCATTCTGAGCTCCGATAACCAGATTGAGGTTGGATTGACAAACGTTTAATGCTGAACAGGATTTCAGAAAGAAAAAACAGGAAATTGAAACACAAAACCTTTCAACAAACCAAATTTAGAAATAAACAAAGAGCCTCCGTATCTCCGTCAGTGTAGACGAAGCCTTTGGTCAGGAAGACCTGGTTTCGATTCCCGTCAGTGACGTGAGGAACCTTTATCGGGTCTCTTTCGACGAAAGGTGACTTAGCCGGTCTCGAAAGGTGAGGTAGGGGTTTTTTCATCCTGAAACTCACTCGGGTTTTTCGTCCTCCAGAACAGGAAAGCCAGCCCTGTGAACACACGCATCTAAAGATACACCCGGGAGGTAGAGCGCTAACTACTTATTTTCGAGTTCGGTTGGATTTCCAGTTTCGAATTGTAACAAGCCATTAAGCCTAATGCGTAAAAGGAAGAAGAAGAAAGTCATCAAATATCACTCATTACAGTGGTGAAAATACTTTCATGTAGCCATTCTGAGGAAAATTCCTTTAATTTCTCTCTCTCTCTCTCTCTGTGTGTGCGTGTGTGTGTGTGAAAAAGTATTTACTTATAAGTGGGAAGTGGGGAGAATTTTATTCTCGACAAAGGTACCGAAAGCAACAAGAAGAAAGACAGTCAACTGCACAGCAGTCTGGATTGGGAAGCGATCGGACCAATCTACAAGAAGCTCTGATCAGTGGCTTCGGAAACTATTTCGGTCTCGAGCGATTTCTTTCTCATCTCTTACTTATAGCAAATCCGACGTTAAGTTTTTCATAATCCTCTTACCGCTAATACCAGCTTTGAGAAAGGCGGATAACGAACTCGAAGATTTTTTATTTTTACGGTCACGTGGTGTACTTGAGTGAATTAAGGCCGGATGAAGGAAAACTCATTCGAGTTTAAATTGCAGGATATTTTGGGAATTGATTTAGACCAGCTGAGGAGATCGAAGCAACAACATCTCAAGCAACAAAACTAAAATTAGCGATCATCTTCTTTGGTGATGACAAAAATAATTCGCTTGGCGAATGGATTTTGCTTAATTTACGGTCATTTACGTGGCAAAAAGGCCACGAGTGGCCTTTTTGCCACGAGTTGCCCTGGTCCTGCACTACCTGTGGGATCAGTTAGACTTGCATCAATTGCAGGTGCAAACTTGACTTTTAGTCTGTTTGCTTACTTGGGAAATGGAGTAAAACCAGGTTTAAAATTACTTGGTATCTTTAACAATGTGATATATATATATATATATCGCTCGCTCTCATTTCAGTAGAGTAAATATTGAAAATTTACATTTTTAAATTGACATTTGAGAAGAGTAAATTATTTATCACTGACGTGCTTTTTTTCTTCTTCTATGTAATTCAGTTATTTTGAACACTGCTTAAAGTTGACGTATATTCAACGTGTTCCAGATATGAATTGCATCAGGACTGTTTCGCTGAATAGTTCTGCATATATCGGCGTAAACGAGAAATTATTCCGTCTTCGTCGTTGGATGGAGGTTTGTATCCTAATGGATCCTGACTGCGGTGCGTTTAGGAGGAAGTTGAATTTCATGTGAATTGTAGGACGACAATCATCCTGCTTTTGTCCCGTCTAATGAGGATCAAAAAGGTTATGGCAGGTTATGGCAAAGTGAAGTTATTGTCCAAAAACAATGTGGTGCCGCGAGCTCATTATACTCCCCTGTTCCGAAGTGGTGTATCGAATACAGAGATAGCCCACAAGAATGTTAGTGCACTAGTGAGATATGATTTGATCCGATTATTAAATTGCAGTTTGGATAAGAAGACTGATGTATGAATATCCATTTGGTCCATAAAATTAAAGACGAAAGAAATAACCAGTTGGAATCTTGGTTTTAAATCGTCGAGGTGAATCACTTTTCTAATAAGAAAATGGGCCGGTCAGGGAAGAATATTTTAATAAAATGAATTTTAAAATTACTCATAATTTCAATTATCAGCCGATCAGCATCTCAGGAGTGGTGTGAATATGTTGGAAACGTTGGTTAGTACTGGCATTCACAAATGTGTTGAGAGTAAATCTCTACTTGCAACATGGGTTTACTAAGGAAAGATCATATTTTAGCACCTTGTTCGCATTCTGTAATAATGTTCTAATTGAGTTGGACGAAGGGAAAAAATAGGCCGGAATTGTGACCACGTAAAAATGGCTGTCAATTCGATGTTAATAAATGTAAAGTCATGCACTTCGGCGTGATTAGATATGCAATGTCGTATTATATTGGCTGGATTATGCTAGAAGAAACTGATGAGGATAGGGATCTTGGAGTGTTAATGGATAGGAAGTTGAAATTCAAGGGTCATATAGCAAACATTGTAACTACAACTCAGAGAATTATGAGATCGCTGAAACGAACCTTGACACGTAAAGATAAGGAAATCATTTTGCCTCTTTTCAAGGCCTCGATAAGTCCTCACTTGGATTATTGTACGCAGGTCTAGTCTCCTGGTTTCCGTTGTGATTCCGATACAGTGGGCAGAGTGCAAAGGAGAGTCCAAAATTATACCAGGATTGTGGAATGTTAATTATGAAGACAGATTTACAATTTTAGGCTGCTGACACTAGCAAGTAGGAGAAAGAGGGGGTGATATGTTTTGAAAGTTACACAACATATCATCAAAACATATTGGAGAGCGTGGAAAGGACGTGAGGATATCCATGGAAGTTGAGAATGAATGCTATCAAGAATGGGGTTAGATTTTTCCCTCATAGAGCAGTACGTGATTGGAATGGATTCCACTGCATGTTGTGTGTGCAAGCAGCGTGAAGGAATTCAAGAAGAGGTATGGCAGCTGGCGCGAACAGTATGGCTTCCCTCGATGAGTTTCTGACTTCCTCGAGGTCTCTGTTAAAATAATAATATTTTTATTTAATTAGATCCTTTTTTATTATTGAAATTATGATTACATATTGTGATTACATGTATTTACAACACATACAGTTTTTGTTTTTTGTAACAATGAAATTCATACAATTTTTCATTTTTTTCTGTATAATAATAGTTATTGGAGTTGTTAATTTTGATAAAATAGGCGTTAGAATTGGAATAGTTAAATCAACAGTTTGGAGTATTGCAAGTTATGGAAGTGAGTCATGGACACTAAGAAAGAGAAATATGGAAAGAATTAATGCATTGGAAACGTTATGTCAAAGAAAGATGGAAAAGATTACCTATACAGAAAGAATATCAAATCAAGAAGTTTTAAGACGAGTTGGGATGGAAAGAACACTGTTAAAGAATATTATGCAAAGAAAGACTAGATTTGCAGGACATCTTCTGAGAGGTTCTTCGGGTCACCTGACAAGAACTATATTACAAGGGAAAGTTGAGGGGAAGAGAAGAAGTGGAAGACCAACTAGAGAGTGGTTTAATGAGATCGTGGAATGGACTGGTTTAAGAATGATGGAAGCGACAGACAGAGAGAAATGGAGAAGAGCTGCTCATCTGCTGCAACCCTCTTGCTAGAGGATGCTACCGGACGACGACGACGATTTAATGTATTTAAGCGCTGCAACTACAGCACTCAAATGTAATAAATGGATTATTTTCCCTTTTTTCCTTCTTTGTTGATCTCGGTTGAGATGTAATTTCTCATGTTGCATCCTCGACGCTTATTTATTAAGCTTATCTGAGGATGACACCGGTTAGTTATTTTTATTGGTTTAATTGCTGTCTTGGAAGTAGGTTGATGTTCGATAGGTCTCATTAACACTACATCTGTCGGTTGAGAAATTCATACACGCACGCGCGCATACAAATACACACACACACACACACGCACACACACGCACATATGCACGCACGCACGCACACACACAGCGTGTTTCTTGTTCATAGTATGTCCTTGGAGCTCTTTTCAGGCTATTGTAGTCTGTAAGGTTTCTGTATTCAAAAGGAAATTTGTTTATCCTGTCTGGGTGGCCTTTCCATAGTGATTATTGTATTTATATGAGATATAATTAGTAGTCTGAGGTCTTGTTATGCGGTATGTATTTCTAACTGTCCTGTAGTTGGCATCGAAATAATGTTTTAGCAAACTGCATAGCGACGTAAGTGTTTTGCTGTCAGTATTTTGTGTTCTGCCATTGCAATGTTTATAAGGTCGTTATTTTCTCTTTGTTCCCAAAAGATCAGTTTTGTCATTTTGTACTGTAGCGACATTAATCTATTTAGTTTGTAGGGTGCGCAGAAAGCATACGTTGTTATAGCGTATCTTAGTATATTTTGGCATAGTGCTTTGTATATAAGCGTTTATAGGCGTATGGAAACTATGTCTTTTAACCTGTAGAGTTTGTTTGCCACTTATTGTTCGGAGTTTGTTGTGTAGATGGTTTATGTGGCTATTCCAGTTCATATCTGCATCGAAGTAAACTCCGAGGTATCGTATTGTTTCAACATGAGTGATTGTAGTGGTTTTGCTGTTCTGTGTATTTTTCATGTTGGAAAGTGGATGTTGGATGGTTATATATTTGTTATCAACTGGTCGAGTCAGTGGATTTCTGAATATCATTAATTGTGTCTTTTCTGAGTTTAGGTTTATGGAGTTTTACGTGAGCTAGTCTATGATCAGATTTATGTCATGTTGCATATTTGTTTGGGCTATGCTTGCGTTATTATGGATGGATATTATTGCTGTATCGTCTGCGTATTGGAACATCTTACCTTTGAGTGGTAGCTGATCAATATCGTGCGTGTAAATGTTGAATAGAGTTGGGGAGAGTACAGCTCCCTGTGGTACTCCGCAGGTTACTGGTAGCTCTCTGCTTCGGTTTGACCCGATACGTGTGAAGAGCTTTCTATTTTGAAGGTGTAAACCACCTGTGAAGAGGCCCGTCTATTCCAACATGCCTCAGCTTTTCTAACAAGGTTTGATGCGTAAGTGTATCGAATGCTTTACTTAGATCAACAAAAACTACCATGGTAATTTTGTTTTTGTCTAAGGCGGTATTAATTACGTCTGTAAAGTCTTCCAAGAGAAAGGGATGTTGTTCCCTTATTTTTCTGAAAACGATGTTTTGTTTTGAGGATAATATGAAAGAACTCATGTTGTGAGAGTCTTCAGTATGATGCGCTCCATAATTTGATTGATAATTGGTAATGTTGCTATGGATCAGTAATTGCTGATTAAATTTCTTTTTCCATGTTTGTATATGGGTGTGATTATGGCACACTTTACCATACTTGGTATCTGTCCTGTTTGAAATATTTTGTTTATTAATTTTAGTAGGATAGGACCTATGCTAGTTGCATGTTGCTTGATATCCTTAGGTCTTATACCATCAATTCCTGGGCTTAGTTTGGTTTGGTTTGATGTATTACAGAGTTCTGCTTATTTTATGGTTGGGATCCATAATATCTGATTTGATTGTGATCCAAGTGGAGGATCACGTTTTCTGGGGGGGGGGGGCATTTCTGTGCAGTTCTTGGATGGAGTCGGCAAAGGGGTTAAAGAGGTTAAAGTCATTTGCTAGTTGTTGGATAAGTTTTGAGTCTTTCATGAAGCTGTGTTTTATGGTTTCTGAGGCGGTGGTGTGGGGAGCACAATCTATCATCTCGTTGATCAGATGCCAGGTTTATTTAATGTAGTTTTGTGCAGAGGTTAGTTTTTCTCTGTAGTAGTTTCTTTTTGCATTTCTGATTTGTGTTGTAAGGCGATTCCTTGTTATCTTATATTCAGTTTTTAAAGCTGTGTTATTTAGATATCGCTTTAATTCTTTCCATAAAGCGTCCTTTCTGGAATCAGTGATAACACAAAACTTAATCCTATTTCTAGGATTAAGTTTTGTGTTATCCAAGGATTTTGTGTTGTTTTTGAAGTAATTCTGATTTCTTTGTAGCTTTCGTATATATTTTCTCCAGTGCCAGTTTAATGTTGTTGTATAAGATATCTGCTGAATCTGATGCCAGGTGTTCCCAGTCTGTTTTTCTTATTTCGTGGTTGATCATTTCGTCGTCTATTATTGTTTTCTGTCGCTTTTCTTCTGTGGGACATTGAATGAATATTGTCTTGGTGTGCAAGTTTAGAGCGGTGAAGTCATGGTCTGCTACTTTGTACTTTATGACTGATGCAGTGTAACTGTTTGGTGGTGCTCGGACTTTATATGATCTAGACAGGAGGCAGTGATAGTGTTTCCGAATATTTCTCCTGTAGTACATGATGTTATTGTTGGTATTAGATTATACATGGATAGCGTGTCTAGGTATTGTACTGTGTTGTTCTGGTTTTCGTTTGCAATATTTATGTTTATGTCTCCGATTATGTCGCCGATTTAATAATAATAATAGTAATTTGTTGATTGCTAAAATATTTGTACATACAATAGACATCTTGAGTGATACTGCAATTTATAATTTTACAGAATTTAGCTCTAAGTGCTGTATTTTCCACAATGGATTTCAATTAAAATTTTTAATAATTTTTTTGCCTTTATATTATGTATTTACAACACATGTTCTTCTAATATTAACAATGAAGATTATACCGAATTTCTGTTCAGTACAAATGATGAGTACAGTGATTTTTAAAAAAATATAAATGTACATATTTTTTCAATATCGATATAATAGCTTATTATTATACAGCCTATTCACATATACACAATTTCTTTTAATATCAGTATCTTCATTATTGTTATTGACTGTTTTGTTACATAATTTGCATTCTTTGATTATAAGGATTATATGTAGATGAGTGAGGCGTATTAATCCCACCTACTTAGAACCTCGGGTTAGCTTTTAGGAAGAGAGTGGGATTAGCCTTCACTATTTATGTTGTTATTGTTACTGTTTATGTATAGGATGCAGGCGTTGGATGCTAGTGATTTGTGATGTGTACGTTAGTGTTAATGGTTTCTTAACTTTGTTGGTATATTTTCCAGAGTTCGTTTTTTAATGTTCTGTAGTTATCTACGTGTTTTAACTTTCTTGGCAGGTTGTTGAATTGCGTGGGTATCTAATCTGATCTCACAAAAGAACCGTATGAGTTGTTGAAGAGTGTTGGGATGTAGAGAGCTGTTGTAGGTCGTGTTATACGATATGTGTCTCTGTTGTTTGTTGTTTCGATAGGTGATGTTGAAGTAATTTCTTGTTAATATCATGTAGTGTTTCAGGTTTTTAATGCTCAGCATTCTGATTCTGTGTGTCGCCATGTGCTGGTCGGATATAAGTAGTATACCGGCCACTCTGAAAAAGATCAATATCAAGATTAAATAAGGAATCGAGACGTGCTTGGGTAATAAGATCAGTGACGTCATTGTGTGTGTGACGTCATGGGTTTGGAATGTTTGGAATTTTTCTGGGGAACATATGTGTGTGTGCGTGATGTCCCATTGTTATATATGGTTAGATATAAGCAATCGTGTAGTAATTGCTGGGACACTCTGAACAAAATAGGGGTAGGGTGAATGGGGAAGCAACGTCTGTATCCTGGATATGTGTTGTTGTGAGTTGTAGATAAGTAAACGGTTTGCGTATGGCCTTATGGGTGATGGTTATTGATAAGATAGAGTTTGGAATTTAGCTGGGGACCCCTTCAGTCAGGGCATCACGTGGTTTGTTTAGTTTGCGCTTATCATTGTGGATGTAATTTAGAGATAAGTAGTGACGTTATGTGTTTGGAAATTTCTGGGGAACATATGTCTCTCTATGATATCACATGGTGTTTTGGTTTGGCTATGGAATTGTGGGTGATGTTTTTGAGATAAGATGTCTTGGAATTTTCCCAAGGTGACACACATCCATCATTGTCATCATGTTTCCTCTTTGGTTGTCTATAGATGGCTGTACTAATTTTCGTGTACAGTTTGGGGTATTTCTTTCCAGTTAAAGGTGGTAATTCTTCGAGTAGGGTCGTGAGGTGGCAGTGATTAGACTTTTCTGAATAATTTAATTATATGCTGGTGTCCCTCAAACACACACACTTTCTTTTTTTCATAGCTCATACATATTTTATTCTATATTCATATTCTAAAGACTATGGGAATTCTTAGAGTATAGTAGAATCGACATGACGGCAGCGTTTAGAATTTTCTGAATAATTTAATTATATGCTGGTGTCCCTCATTTCCTGTTAAAGGGTAGGAATTCTTAGAGTAGAGTCTCGATGGTGTTTAGGCTTTTCTGAATAATTTAATTCACACACACACACATATTACACATGAAAAGTCGCTAATATATCCATGTTGATACTCAAATATGTACCCTATGATTATTCTCATTGAAAAAAAATACTATTCAGTATTGGAATTATGCTTACCAAAACGTGCATTGATAATTGAAATTACAATTATCTATTGTTATATTTAAGTTAAAAAAAATTAACTTAAATTTCTTTCTTTGGAGAAAAAAAACGCGTTTTTTTCCCTCCAAAGTTATCAGTATCAGTTGGAGATGACATCAGTAAAAGATATCTGCAAATGATGAGCTTGCTCATCTCCACTAGATTGAGCAGACAACTTCCGGAGAAGAGAGGGATGAGGGGGGGAGCATTGCAGGGAATACCCCAGTCACCCTCTTGACTTCCCTTTCACTTCCACACCTAAATTTTTTCTCATCTCAACAATTTTGGACATATGATGAGAGAACTACTCACATGGTCTAACATCAAAAATGCTGTTTGAGGATAAAGTACTTAACATAATAAGGACAAGTAACATAGAATGCCATTCGAGCTACAGAGATAAGGTTTACCCAATGATGTCACAAAGTAAGATAATCTCACATCAACATCATATCCAACAGCATGTAGAAACATGTCCGTGAATCATCTGCATGAAAGTTTCATTTTGGAAGGAACGGTCAGGGTTAAGGGTCAGGTAAACAGTACTATAAGGAAAAACAAACAAGTGTCTTTGCAGTTACGGCAATTCGTTCATCCAGTGCAGCTATCATATTGTGTTGTGGTAACTGGTATCCAGGAAAGTAAAGTAAAATAATGGGTGAGCCACAAAAGTCATTGAAATTTTCTTTCTTCAGGAAAATAGCACGAGACAAAACTCTTCACCTAGCTCTGAAAGGATGGAAACCAATTATTATTTTAGAAGACATGTACATTGTGATGTATTTATCCATGACCACTTGGGAAAAGTTATGCAGGAAGTGGTCTGATATCCTGGGCTACTTGCAAAGAAGAGTTGACTGTGAAATGGACCTCAGTGAGTGTTATATTCTGAAATGCCAAGCTGGGGAACTAATACTTGATGATACAGGAGCTGATGGAAGTAAAGTACTTTTCTATTAGTTGTGAAGAAGCTGAGAGATTTTCACCTAAAATGTACGACATTGATAATCATTTACTATTTTTAGAAACTGAATTACCATCTGCTCGTATCATAGGGAAAATTATCGCTAATCATTTAAATTCATTAATGGTAAAATTAGACTTTCAAGATTTTATCCAATTCGATAAAGATTCTTTATTTTGGGACATTTAAAAACATTTTACGAAAACTGTTTGTTTATATTTGGTGACAAAAGAATACCCAGAATGTTTAGGGAGGCATGGTGTCATTTCCAGACTGAGACAATATCAAATGTATGGAACTGTGCTTACCATGGTATCTGATTTAAAAACTCTTTTGCGTGACCAGCTATTTTGATGTAATGTAACCAACAAACAGTGAGTAACAAAAATTTTATTCATTGAACGCTTTGGAAAATGTTAAGAGTCTAAACTAAATATTGTGAAATATTTTTAGGTAATTGCATGTTTCGAAGTTTTCTCAGTGAATATACTTGTAAATAGTATTTCAGCAAAATAAAATATGCATTTATAAACTTAAATGAACAAAGATGTGTGCTTTTGTTGTTGTGCTTTTCCACAGTGAATTTTTAATCAGTTCTTCTGATTAGAAATTGATATTTAAATCCACAACTTTATATCTTAATGCAATTCTGTTTAATTATTATAAAAAAAATCACAACTGTGAAATTAATGCCAGGAATGGAGGAGGAAAAGTGGTGAAAACTAATATCCATGTGATTAATTATTTTAGAAATTGTCTAATGCTACCTATTTCAGTTTTATCTGAAAACAATTCGTTCACATAATCGAAATCCAAACTTTTAGAATTTGGTTGTTTTACAGAGAGACAGGAGATAAATTAACAAAAATGTGACTTAAAGTTTGGTATAGAATACATGTTTCTGCTCTCCAGATAACACAAATACAAATTTTACCTTTCCCCACACAAAGTAAGATAAAAACACACCAACAGTATATCCAACAGCATGCGAAAACATATCATTGAGTCATCTGTGCAAAAGGTTCATTTTTGAAGGAACGGTCAGGGTAGGGCATAGGAAGGGTAAACAATACTATAAGAAAAAAAACATAGAGTCGAATGACTTTGTACTTAAGGTAATTGTTCATCCACTGCAGCTGCTGTTTTGCATTGTGGTGTTTTGTGTTCGGTAATGTAAAAATAATGGGTGAGCCACAAAATTCTTTGAAATTTTTTTTGTGAAAAGTTCTAATTGTTTAGAATTTTGTAACAGAAAGCTAACACAAAATATAAGATTAGAGCTAATAATCAGTGAAATAATAATAATAATAATAATAATAATAATAATAATAATAATAATAATAACTATTTATTTGTGGTGCCATATGAAGTAATCTAAGAAGAAGAAGAATGAAGAAAAACGATTATGAAAAATCGACAGTGGTTGAAAAATACGAATTTTCAGTTATCATTGGGATAATTGATTGCCAGTTTCTTTTGAATAAGAGTTCAAATTTATTTCCTAAAGAAATTTGTATTTCTGATAGAATTATTGTAAGATATGCATTGATAAAACCACCTTGTAGTTGAAAAGAATTACCTGAAAGAGTTAAAAAACAGAATTCTTGGTTAATAAAATATAACCATCAGCTGAAGTGGGAAATTGCTTCACTATCTCTGGACAAACTAAGGAATTGGATGATAGAATCAACATGCAAACATCAAATATTACTTGCCAAAGGAAGAGAAAAATCAAAAACATTAACGAGGTTAATAGGGAGGCCTGTTCTTGATTTAAATGAATTTTGGATGCCCAAAACGTGAAAACATAACGTGTACTTTTAAATGCTTTTGGAAATATAACGAAAGATTCTGTGGTTTTAATAATTCTCAGAATTATATCTATTGGCTTAAAAAAATAAATATTCAACCTTTAATTTTACTACAGTAATAAATTCCCAATGATCACCAGATGAAAATTAACTTTCAGATGAGAGTCACATTGTCAAAAACCACATGATGGTGATTCCACAAGCATAGGAAGAAGCTTTGAACAACAGTGCAAATTTAACAATAAGGAGATTAAGGAACAAAAAAATAGTTTCTATTTTTCACTTTCTTTATTACTGTATGTTAGATTCAATAAATACAATTTTTAAATAATATTTCATTCAAATAAAATGTGTAAATTTAAATGAACAAATTGGGTGTCGTTGATGTGTTATACAAATTTAAGACTTTTTTGTGAAATTTCATGCCACAAACTAGCCATAGACTTTTTTTGTGAAAATCCACTCAGTGAATTAAAAGTCTTATTTGTTCATGCAAGCCCTTAAATATTTCAAGAAACTGCAACTCTTGGAAGCAAAAGGATTCAGGTATTAAATTAATAGCTAGAATTTTAGTGGAGAAGATTTCACCTAAAAATGTCACAATTTTGTTATTATATCTGTAGATACCTCCAACAGACTAGAAAAAACAGTCATACTTAAAGTACGACTGTCAGAATTTGGTTATTTTACAGAGAGACATTAGATATTAAAAACAAACACGTTACTAAAACTCTTAAAAAGATTGCTATAGGAAAAAAAGGTATCGTAGTATGCAGATAAAATCAAATGAACCAATATGCATATATTAAATAATACTAGTCATTGGAAAACAAAATAAAAAAAACATTAACAAACTTAATAGCCAGACCCGTTCTTCATTTATGTCATACTAAATGATGAAAACAATATTTGCTTGAATTTCAAAACTTTGAAAAAGCTGATGAATTTCTTGTTTGCTATGATCATAAATATTTATTTGAGGGTAAACATTTCTTTCTTTCTTTCCTTCTTTCTTTCTTTCTTTCTTTCCTTCTTTCTTTCTTTCTTTCTTTCTTTCTTTCTTTCTGAGGTAATTTCAACTTGTTTTGAAATGTCACATGGAGAATAATCATATGAATTAAAATGTAATCACCAGTAACAAAGCATACACTATGAACATAAGCGCAAATGTTAAATCAGAAGATTAAGAAAAAAAATACGGTCTTTTTCACTTTATTTAATTTCTGTATGATTGATGCAGTAAATACAATTTGTTAATAATATTACAGGCAAATAAAAGGTAACATAGAAATTAACAAATTATATATTACAGAGCTAATATTCATTTGAAATAATAAGAAATAATTATTTATTTATTCTGCTGGCAAAAGAAGTTTCTAAAAGAAAACGCTGCAGAGAGTTCAAAACCTTGTTTGTCTAATATCCATTACTTAAAATTACTAATGCTAAAGAAAAAAAATAAAACAATAAAATAAATTTCAGTTACAGAAATAGGTTAAGAGCACAAGGAATCGAAGGAAAATTTAATAGTCATATTGGTTTAAAAAAATAAATGTAAGCATTAATTTACTACAGCAATAATTTCCCGGAGGAACGAAGAGTTCCACCTAAACACACGATTTCTCAACTTCTCTACGTACAACAAATTGGCGACCAGATAAGAGAAATATCTTTAAGATAGGGCTTAGTGAGAAATCTACAGTGTTGGAAAATAAATTCACATACATTTTATTTATTTATTAATTTTTCTCAGTTATTCTGATAGAATATGTAGTTAAACTGAATTTTAAAAGTAAAATAGAAAAAATAACCAATCAATTTAAAAAAAATCATTTCACTTGTCAGAATTCCATACTCTAACAACACTCTGAATTCGATACAGGATATAACACTTACCCTAAATAAAACAGTGTATAGACTTTCCCACAGCTTGGGAAAACATACCATGAGCAACTGTGTAAAGGAATTAATACAGATAGTAATCTAATCGGATAGTAATCTTAATTAAGTAGTCAATTAGCTTTTCATGGTTATTTACGAAATATCTTTCAACTCCTATGTTTTGCGTGTTTTTGTGCTGTGAATGTATGTTAGCCCCCAGTAACCTATAATGAAAAAGTGAACTGCATTTTCAGACATGTGAGTCTTCTGTGCTGTGAATATATGTTAAAAATCAACAATTTTGGAATATTCGGAAAACACTGCCACCATTGCTACTCTACTCTAAGAATTTCCACCCTTTAACAGGAAATGAGGGACACCAGCTTATAATAAAATTATTCAGAAAACCCTAAACGCTGATGCCATATCGATTCTACTACACTCTAAGAATTCCCATAGTCTTTAGAATATGAATATAGAATAAAATATGTATGAGCTATGAAAAAAAAAATGTGTGTTTGAGGGACACCAGCATATAATTAAATTATTCAGAAAAGCGTAATCACTGCCACCCTCACGATTCTAACTCTAAGAATTACCACCTTTAATCGGAAAGAAATAACCCAAACTGTATCGGAAAATTAGTACAGCCATCTATAGATAACCAGATAGAAAACATGATGACAATGATGGATGTGTGTCACATTGGGAAAATTCCAAAATATCTTATCTCAAAAACATCGCCCACAATTCCAAAGACAAACCAAAACACCATGTGATATCACAGAGAGACATATGTTCCACAGAAATTTCCAAACACAACGTCACGATTACTTATCTCTGAATAACACCCACAATGTCTGCGCGAACCAAACACACCACGTGATGTCCCTGACTGAAGGGGGGCCCCCAGCGAAATTCCAAACATTCCAAACTCTGTCTTATCACTAACCATCACCAATAAGGCCATACGTAAACCATTTACTTATCTACAACTCATAACAACACATATCCAGGACAAGGATGTTGCTTCCCCATTCACCCTACCCCTATTTTGTTCAGGGTGTCCCAACATTTATAATACGATTACTTATCTCTAACCATATGCGAACAAAACAAACAACGTGAGATCACACACACATATGTTCCCCAGAAAAATTCCAAACATTCCAAACCCATGACGTCACACACACAATGCCATCACTGATCTTATCACCCAAGCACGTCACGATTCCTTCTCTTATCTTGATCTTGATCTTGTTCAGAGTGGCCGGTATACTACTGATATTGGTTGTTGGGGATAAGAAGTCCAAATCACTGTTGACACAATTTTCTTGTGCAATGTTTCTAATTTTGTTAGGTGGCTGTTTGATCTGTTTGCATAGACTGTTATACCGTAACTGAGTAGCGATTCGCACATACCCTGATACAGCAGTTTTTTTTTATGTTGGATGGAATAATGCCTTTAACTTGGTAGAGTTTTTCTGCGATGATCCGGAGTTTGGTGTGTAGGTATTCTATATGTTTTGTCCATTTAAGGTGGGAATCTATATACAGACCGAGGTATTTTGCGTGTGTTACAGGTTTGATTTCGGAACATTGGCAGGTATTGCGCGAACCAAACACACCACGTGATGTCCCTGACTGAAGGGGGGCCCCCAGCGAAATTCCAAACATTCCAAACTCTGTCTTATCACTGCTGTTGATGCAGCAGTATGTGTGACAGTGTATTGATAGTGGTGCGGGGCGCATGATTCTTGGGTTGTGTATTATCAACATCTGTGTTTTGGTGCCGTTGATTAGAATTGCGTTTTGGTGGAAGTATGTTGTGATTTCATTTAGGTCTTGTTGTGCTTTGGAGAGAGTCGTGTTGATGTCTGTGTGGATTGCTAGTGGTGCAGTGTCATCTGCGTATTGAAATATTTGACTTCTTATGGCCATGTCATGAACATCGTTAATGTATATGTTGAATACAGTGGGTGATAATATGGCGCCTTGAGGGATACTGCTTTATTTGTATACTCCAGCTGTGACATGTAGCTATTTTTGTTACTTGTGTTCTGTTTGAGAGGTCGTTCCTGAACCATATATGCAATGTTCCTCTTATACCTATTGAGTATAGTTTGGTGAGTAGTATGTCATGTTCAAGTGTGTCAAATGCTTTGGTTAGGTCCAGCAGTATAAGGACGACGTACTTGTTTTTGGCGAGAGCTTTGTTTATTGCGTCGTCGATGTCTTCTAATAAAATGATGGTGCTTTTTCTTTTCTGAAAGCCGTATTGGTTTTGTGAGATGATGTTGTACTTCTGTAAATAGATCTGTAGTCTGGTGTGTGTTATTTTTTCTAGAATTTTCGAAATGACTGTTAGGATAGCTATTATTCTGTAGTTCTGGGAATCGTTTCTTTTACCATGTTTGTAAATTGGCGTAATTACTGCAGTTTGTAGTTGTTGAGGAATAATGCCAGTGTCGAATATTATTTTCACGAGTTTCAAAAGTATTGGATTTATTTGTTCAAAGTGTGTTATAAGGTCTGTGAGGTCTTATTTTGTCTATTTCTGGAGTGGTCTTTTGGTTTTAGTTGTAAGATCAGTTCCTGTTTTGTTACGGGTGGAAAATACATCGTTCGTTGTTGACTTGGTGTCGGTAGTTTTTTGTTGATCGTTGGTAGTTTGTCTTTTTTGAGTTGTGTGATATTGTTGGTGAAGGCATTGTTGAATTAGTTTGCTAGTTCCTTTTGGCTTGTGTCCTGACCGAAGCTTTTTACAATAAAATCTTGTGCTGAAGTTTTCCTTTTTCGAGTTACTAATTTGTTGTGTGTAGCCCATGTTTGCTTCATGTTGTGGTTATATTCCATGAATTTTTGTTGTTAGTTGATTTCTTGTGGGTGACTTTTTGAGTTTTTTCCATGAACTTTCTTTTACAGTAATACTATTTAATATGTCGCTTTTTATCCACAGATTGTTGTCTGTTTGTCGCCTCGTTTGTGCAGGCTTTGTTGCTTTTTTGTATATTTCTGTGAACTTTAGTTGAAAATTCTCGTATAATGTTACAGGATCATTTATTTTAAGTAGGCAATTCCAGTCTGTATTTTTTACTTGGTTATCGACAATGCTCTTTAGTATGATCGAGTTTTGTGGTGGTGGGAGGGGGTTAGGTAACATAATAAAATGAAGGTGAGACAAAGTAATGATCAGCAATTTTGACGTTAATTACTGATGGTAAATGTATAGATCGGAGCGCGTATGTTGATATGATCAATGCCTGATTGTGTTAGTGAGTTATTGAGTATTTCTTCTCTTGTTGGGGAGTTAATGGTAGGGTTTATGTTGTACTGACTTAGTATATCAAGATATGTGTTAGTGGGTGAAGAAGCGTGGTCAAGAGTATTTATGTTAATGTCTCTTATTAGGATGTGCCTTTGTGTTGTACGCGGTTCGATACCTCTTATATAATAATACTTTTTTTTTTATTTATTATTTATTTTTTTATTGTTCTTTCAAATATTTACATATGTACAATGATCATATATTCAGTATATTTTTTACAAGGTTCAGCACTTTGTGCTACATATAATGAGATATAAATAGTAATGATGATATCAGTTATATAACATTCATAATAATAATTTACAATTATATTGTTCAGAGTTACATAAGTTGTATAATATTACATGTTGTGGTTTACTGTTTTTTTTTTCAAGTTTGAAAAGGTGTGATTATACAACAGTATTTACACATATGTAATCTAAATATTATGTTTCCTTATTCTCACAAACATACGGTGTAAACTCATGATTTACATTTTTTTTTAAATGTAAATCACGAGTTTATAATGTATATAATAACTGTAACATTTTGTTACAGTTATTATATACATTACATACATTTGTTTACATATGATACATTACTTACAGTTGTTTACATGTCATATTTACATTACGTACATTGGTTTGCATATAATACACATACATTACATACATTGGTTTGCATATAATACACATACATTACATACATTGGTTTGCATATAATACACATACATTACATACATTGGTTTTCATGTGATACGTACATTACATGCATTTGGTTACATATGTTACATCTTGTATGAAAACTAATTTCTTTGCTTTCATCCACAAAGCTATATGTAAGCTTATCTGAGGATGACACCAGTTGGTTATTAGGTATTGTTTTTTTTTTGCTGTGTTGGGAAGCTACGAAATCTATGATTGAGAAATTCGCGCACGCGCACTCACGCGCGCACGCACGCACGCACACACACACACACACACACACACACACACACACACACACACACACACACACACACACACACACACACACACACACACACACACACACACACACACACACACACACACACACACACACACACACACACAATAACTTGGAATATATTGATGCGTCGCTGAACTGGAAGCCTGAGCGAATATATTGTGTTTCATTAAGTTTGTATGGTATTTTGGGTGCGTGTTTCTTGTTCGTAGTATGTCCTTAGAGCTCTTTTCAGGATATTGTAGTTTGTAAGGTTTCTGTATTCAAAAGGTAATTTGTTTATCATGTCTGGGATGTAGAAGTTTCGCGTGGCCTTTCCGTAGTGATTATTGTATTTATATGTGATATAATTAGTACTCTGAGGTCTTGTTATACGGTAAGTATTTCTAACTGTCCTGTAATTGGCATCGAAATAATGTTTTAGCAAAGCTGCATAGTGACATAAATGTTTTGCTGTCAGTATTTTGTGTTCTGACATTGCAATGTTTATAAGGTCGTGATTTTCTCTTTGTTCCCAAAAGATCAGTTTTGTCATTTTGTACTGTAGCGACATTAATCTATTTAATTTGTAGGGTGCACAGAAAGCATACATTGTTATAGCGTACCTTAGTATATTTTGGCATAGTGCTTTGTATATTAGTGCTTTTAGGCGTATGGGAACTATGTCTTTTAACCTGTAGAGTTTGCCACTTATTGTTCGGAGTTTGTTGTGTAGATGGTTTATGTGGCTATTCCAGTTCATATCTGCATTGAAGTAAATTCCAAGGTATCGTATTGTTTCAACCTGAGTGATTGTAGTGGTTCTGCTGTTCTGTGTGTTTTTTATGTTGGAAAGTGGATGTTGGATGGTTATATATTTGTTATCAACTGGTCGAGTCAGTGGATTTCTGAATATCATTAATTTTGTCTTTTCTGAGTTTAGGTGTATGGAGTTTTTCGTGAGCCAGTCTATGATCAGATTTATATCATGTTGCATATTTGTTTGGGCTATGCTTGCGTTATTATGGATGGATATTTTTGCTGTATCGGCTGCGTATTTGAATATCGTACCTTTGAGTGGTAACTGATTAATATCGTGCGCGTAAATGTTGAATAGAGTTGGGGAGAGTACAGCTCCCTGTGGCACTCCACAGGTTACTGGTAGCTCTCTGCTTCGGTTAGATCCGATACGTGTCATATGCTTTCTATTTTGGAGGTAGTTTGTAAACCACCTGTGAAGAGGCCCGTCTATTCCAACATGCCTCAGCTTTTCTAATAAAATGTGATGTGTGAGTGTATCGAATGCTTTAATTAGATCAATAAAAACTACCATGGCAATTTTGTTTTTGTCTAAGGCGGTATTAATTACATCTGTAATGTCTTCCTAGAGAGAGGGATGTTGTTCCCTTATTTTTCTGAAAAACCATATTGTGTTTTGGGGATAATATGAAAGATCTCAGTGTATGTTGTGAGTTTCTTCAGTATGATCCGCTCCATAATTTGATTGATAATTGGTAATGTTGCTACGTGTCTGTAATTGCTGATTAAATTTCTTTTTCCTTGTTTGTATATGGGTGTGATTATGGCGGTCTTTAGCATACTTGGTATTTGTCCTGTTTTAAATATTTTATTTATTAGTTTTAGAGGGATAGGACTTAAACTAGTTGCATGTTGCTTTATATCTTTACGTCTGATACCATCTATTCCTGGGCCTTTGTTTGGTTTGATTTGATGTATTGCTGAGAGAAGTTCTGCTTCTTTTATGGTTGGGAACCATAATGTCTGTTTTGATTGCGGTCCAAGTGGAGGGTCTCGTTTTGTGATTGGGGGAATATTTCTGTGCAGTTCTTGAATGGAGTGTGCAAAGTATTGGTTAAAGTCATTTGCTAGTTGTTGGATAGGCTTTGCGTCTTTCATGAAGCTGTGTTTTATGGTTTCGGAGGCGGTGGTGTTGGGAACAAAATCTAGCATCTCATTAATCAGATGCCAGGTTTATTTAATGTAATTTTGTGCAGAGGTTAGTTTTTCTCTGTAGTAGTTTCTTTTTGCATTTCTAATTTATGTTGTAAGGCGATTCCTTGTTATCTTATATTCAGTTTTTAAAGCTGTGTTTTTGGATATCGTTTTAATTCTTTCCATAAATCGTCCTTTCTGTGTATTTCTAGAATTAAGTTTTATATTATCCAAGGATTTTGTTTTGTTTTTGAACGAATTATGACTTTCTCTGTAGGTTTCTTATATATTTCCTCCAGTGCGAGTTTAATGTTGTTGTATAAGATATCTGCTGAATCTGATGCCAGGTGTTCCCAGTCTGTTTTTCTTATTTCGTGGTTGACTATTTCTTCGTCTATTATTGTTTTCTCTCGCTTTTCTTCTGTGGGACATTGCATGGGTATTGTCTTGGTGTGTAGGTTCAGAGCGGTGAAGTAATGGTCTGCTGCTTTGCATTTTATGACTGATGCAGTGTAACTGTTTGGTGGTGCTCAGACGTTTATATGATCTAGACAGGAGGCAGTGATAGTATTTTCAAATATGTCTTCTCTAGTACACGATGTTATTGTTGGTAATAATAATAATAATAATAATAATAATAATAATAATAATAATAATAATAATATCTTGAATAAATTTGAACAATATAGTTCCTGTTTGTATCGAAGAAACCTGTTTCTACCCTGAAACCTTTAGTCTCTACTCAGAATAAAGTAATTAAAATCTTAACTAGGAACAAATATAAGGATACTGCAATGTGTAATAAATTCACTATACGAAACATACTAACCCTTAGATATTTATACGTCTAGGTACTGTTATTCATAAAAAACGACAACGAATAGGAAATATCAAACAAGATGCTTTCTTTAGTAGACATAAGGGCCTAAAATATTTAGTTCCAAAAGCAAATAAAGAAGCAACACACAAACATTATACTTATTTAGCGCCAAAAGTATTCAACACACTACCTTTAACAATAAGAAATGAAACTAACCCAAACAAACACAAATCTCTAATCAAAGAGTATTTATTTTCCCACAGGAATGAGGAAGCTCTGTTCAAAATAATTGTATAAATTATTGGTTTTTAGCATATTTGTATTCAAAGATCCAGTCTCGTGTATAAAATGTAAAACTTTTAATGCTATTTAACTGCTTTGTTTTATTTTGTTCCTAATTAATTGTCATGCAACTTTCTCTGTACATCTTAGCATGTCTGCTGCGATTTTTAAATTTAAAAAGAATATACATTGAGGGTTTATGTACTGCAGGAGAAACTTTGCCTCTTGACGGATTCAATCAGAAGTAAGATACATATCGTGTGGATCTCCCACGTTGGCCTCGGACTTCGTGTAAGTGCCCATGCGATAATCATAAAAAGAAGAAGAAAATTTCATTTAGTATGTATTATTCATTGTGTTCATTAAGTAACTACTGTTTTGTTTTTCCTTTTTGGTCTCCATGGATTTAGTGATGTCATTCTAAAACTGGAAAGAAATCAGTTTTTATTATTATTTTAAAGAAAATTAAGCAGGGTATTTTTAACCCCGAAATAATTTTCAAACTTTGTTGAATGTTGAATCTTGGACATGATAAACAGCTACGAGATGTGGCGCTCGAAAAGAATGTCGATTGTCTCCTGGATGGAGACTCTCAATATAATGAAAATATAACACGTCAACTAAAATCAAAAGGCGTTGAAAATGAAAGATTTCTCAAATAATTCGGTCAAATTTCAAGACGCGAAAATGAAAACCTGGAAAATGCTAACATCCAGGACAAAGTGGAAGGACAATGAAAAAGAGGACGCCCAAGACCAAGATGGTTGGGTCAGATTAAAAAGATCAACTCGCAAATGAAATCAAATCTATAACCTCAGCTTATGCATTCAGAAAAAGATTGGGAGACTACCTCATGGGACTCAACAATGTTGACAATTACATTAAACGAATAGTATAAGGGATTAGTATAACTCACACATCATATCCAATTAAGGTACCAATATACGAACTAGTTCATTCACTTAGGAGACTAATAGATTAATATTTACATCAAATCACACCGAGTAAGGTGAGTCCTCATAGATGCGGCCAGTGGACTCGCAGTGACTGTTTCGAGCTAATTATTTCTCTAGTCACTAGAATGGCTAGGGCCCTTGGTTACACCTTAAATACACAAACTAACTTACTTTATCACTAAAACCAGAGTAACTTATTACAAACTACAAAAACTTTCTGAAATGTATTTTACTCTACTTGCATATATGAGAAAACTTTTTATTTAACTATAACAAAATAAATAGCCTACAGTAAGTACCAACAGAAAATTATAGTAACACTTGAATTGTATTGTAAAATATTGTAAAACATTGAATCATACAACTCAACTTGAATTGTATTGTATAATATTGTACATTGAATTGTACAACTTTAATTGTATTGTACAATATTGTGCATTAAATTGTACCACTCGAACTGTATTGTATAATGCTGTACATTGAATTATACGACATTGTATTGTATAACATTGTACATTGACTTGTACAACATGAGTTGTATAATACAAATATCTTGTCGTGGGAATGAGAATAAGCCGAAACTGAAATTCCTCATTTACTATGGAGTTGGTAACTGATGCAACAAACGACAGAAAGAAATGGAGAGAAATTGTGGCTTGGGGCACGAGTCCTCAGACGTGAGGAGACCGAGCAATACAAATCTGTTTTTTTTTTTTTGTTGTTGTTGTTGTTGTTTTTTGTACTATCTTTCTTTTTTTATTGCGGTTGCGAGCGATTGTTATGATTGTTGTAGTTGACTTCCGGTTCCTGTGTAGTGGCAAAGATGTTTTTGCATGGTTTATTATTATCATTATCATTATTGTCTGTTGAAATTAAAATAATAAAGTGGAGATTCTCATATTTAGTCGTGTATCCTCCGAAATTATGATAAAATATTTTTTTTTCCAAGAAGCAGCCGTGAAGCCAAGCAATGTTTGGTGATATTGGGTTACTCTGCATCTTCATTAGACCGGGTGGAATATTCACGTTTTTAAACCCGACTAAAGCACCTAATTTTATGGACCGCTCGTGTGCTGTCAGTTGTTTGAGATTTCAACCGTCGAGAAACGTTGGTCTGCGGCACACACGATCACCGCTGAACACACTCAGATAAATGCCGATAATGTTTGGCTTAACTGGAGCGTTTCTATTTGAAGCTGATGCGGCTCTGTTTAAACACGGATCGCAGCGGTTTAATATCGGGAATGATGCAGCGCTGAAAATATCATCGATTAAAATCACGTTATCTGAAAGCATCGAATACGTCATCGAACGTCATCAAATGATGTCATTTCCAATACAGAGAGAAAGAGAGAAGGAAATCAACGAAGTCCGTCATGTCTCAAAGAGCAACTTTCGTGTAAATTCCTGAATTTCAAAATGACCAAAGAGAAGTGATTTGCATATTAGGGTGCCCTTCGGATATTACGCTATGATAATAATTATAATAATTTTTTCAGAATATTTTCGGATAATCCTTTTAGCATAACGAGAGTCCTTGCATCCGAGAGAGTTTATTGTGCACGCTTGACAGCTACGACTCACCGGAGACTAGAAATTGTTTGAAAAACGTTTCGCGATTTGTACCAGATTGAATATGAAAGGACGACGCTTGATAAAGACATCCTCATCTCTGGAAATTCAGCTGCTGTAAAGGTCTATAGTGATCCGCATTTAACTTTTACAATTCAGTTTGGGGCAATTCCCATACCTTTCAGCTATTTACAAATATTTGAATAAAATCAATGCCTTGTTTATTAATACGTGGGTTGGTTTTAGATTTCAGTTTTGTCTTCGTGTCTGTCCCGTGCAACATCATGCGTTCGTGCTCTATGGGGTTGAAATCTTGATTCCAAGTTCTCTAAAAAGATGGCCAGGCATTGTTGCCACGTGTCAGCTTACTCCTGCATCTCTCTCTAATTGTTGGACTCTTCATCTATAATGTCAAAAGCGGAATGCGCTTGATTTAGCAAACTGCCCTTCCTCTCTGACAGGATGTAATGTTTTTGTTCTCGCAAGAAATCTGCGCAAAAAATTGGCTTTCCGGTGTTCAAGTTTCGTATTGTTTACTCCTCTGTGCATCGAAGGACAATGTTTTGCAAAGAACAATGTTTCGGAATCGCATCTGCGTTTGCATCAAAAATGTGCATCACCTTTTAAATTAATAGGAAATCTGCAACTGATTCGTTGAACTTCGCATCTTCTCGACTGAATTTCCTAATCAAACCCATGAGGAAATGATATCAAAGCATCGCGGTTTACTAGCAATATTTTTAAAATTCATATTTTGGTTCCAAGCACACTCACCAACACTGCAAAAGGACCGCTTTGAACGCCTAATTTTTGTTCTCATTTTTAGGCCTTCATCTGTTGGGTTTTACAAATTCTATCTTCTTTTCCTGTTTGAGAGAGGTGGGTGTCTGTTCATTGATTTGTTAGCAGTCTGGTATTCGTCCCTCCAACTTGCTCTGAATTTGATGTGCTCGAATATTTTGCACTGAAAGAATAAAATCGAGGTGGTAATGCCACTCCCCTCTTCCTAAGTCTGGTAGGCATCGCTGATTACAAAACTCATCTTATTTGAGGTCAACGTTGTGATACCAAATCTTACTGTCACCTTTACATAATTATCAAGAAAAGCCGCCGGTCCAGTAAGTGTCTGCGGCTTGGTGGTTCTGAAAGCGATGTATGCGGACCAGATGACCTTTCATGATCCTTTAAACAAAAAGTGGCAGGATCTCCTTGCGACTGCTTTTCTGTGTCTCCGTTACACAATATTTTTACCGTTTATTTTTGTTGGTTTCTCTTCCGCCGAACAAACAGGTTTCTCGAAGACGCGTTTATTTAAACTCAGCGAGTAATCGTTTTCCAGACCGCGCTGTTTGCGGCCATTACGCGTGCAGCTTCGTTCGCGCAAATAATTTCTGATATTTAAATTATTTCTTGGCGGGAGACTTAATGGGAATGAAAAATGAAGAAACAGTGCGAGCAAAGAGGCTCGTGCAACCTGCGACAACACACACGAACAGACAGAGAGATAAAACATGTGGGTCCTTGATGAGATGCAAATTCCTCGCAGTAATATCATGAAAGCAAGCAAACGATCAATAAGGATTCTGTACTGTTATTAACTATGGATTATGTATATCCCGATGTTGCTGGTGCTGCTAATGTATTCGCGTTCTCCCCCATCATTACGCGCTACCCAACGGGGGCGACGCACTCTCCAGGGACGCAACTTTCTGCGATGTTACTTTTTTATATTCGCGCGAAAGCAACTAAGGCGGCTTCTTTCATTTTTAAGCGCGTTCGTGATACCCCGCAACGTCCTCTAGCGGATAAATCATTCACTGCCGAAGTACGCGTCCTCATCTTTATACTGCCTTTTAATCCGCGGGGTGTTTTACATATCGCTGCACACTTCGCTAACATGCTGCTCGCCAGTCTTTCAACTTGCATACAAACCGTTCGTACACATAATCGTGAAGAAAAAAAAAAAAAAGAGGGGTGTCTGTGCATCCGTGTCTGTGAAATTTCCAGCCCATGGTAAACGATGTCATATTTTCTTATCAAGAGAAAGTTCAGCTAAATGTTAGAGTTTGCACGGATGAAATCTTCACCACTGAAAATAACTAAAAAAATTACGGAAATTAAGAAAATTTTTGTGGGTGGAAAAACTTTGGAATTTTACTCTGCTGAGTTCCGTAATCGATGACAGACATGAATATTTAAGGTTCACACATTTCTCAAATGGCCCACCGACGTTTATTGCACGCCTGCTGTTTCAGGTAGAAACCTCATTCGTTTAATAGGCGGTGAATGTTGAGCAGGAAAACCCTGCTAAAGCCAACTGTTTGTGCCTTGAAATTAATGAATCGCTTTCTAAATCTACTGGAATCTCCCTTAATCCGGGGATAAATCATGCTTAGCCTTCGTGTATCCGTTCCAGAAGCATTTCGGCAAGAAACGAATCAGCGAGACCCCACCCCCTCTACTCCCGCAGCCATGCGAACTCCTACATTTATTTTCTTTAGTAATTCGATCGTTTTGAATGGGTTGGTTCTCCGTGTTCGCACTTGCGCCCTCTGGTGGACAATGATAGACAAGAGATTAGTATTAATCCGTGTTGCTATTTATGTACAATATTCGATTTTTTTTTCCCACAGGAAAGTTTTTGTTCTGTCGAGAGATGATCAGAAGACAAAACGCAGTAATGAGGGATGCGGAGGAAGACAACTCGCCACGATGGAAGTGAAAAATGGAAACTAAAAAAGAAATAAGGGCATTTCAGTTAATGGCGAGTCAACCAGTCTCATGTGGGGGGGGGGGGGGGAGCATCAAATAATTTCCCGTGAACAGCCTGAAAACAAACAACGACTCTACTGCTTTCGTAGGGGGGAAGAATATGAGTTCAACAAGCCGACCTTGGCAGCGATCGAGAAAGCGTAGAAGAAGAAGAAGAAAACTAAAATATGCAAATTAACTTTCGGATTAACGTGAAGGATTCTCACGCTGTAATTAGCGCCAACGCACTAATGACGACATCACAGAATGGCGACTTCAATATTCGCATCAGATCACCCGTTTTCTTCTGTCTCTTTTTCATGTCGGTCCGAGTTCATTTCAGTGGAATCAGCAGAAACCATCTTCAGACGGAAAGGATGTCGTTGGGACAGACTCGGATGATCCTCTCGTTTTTTAGAGAAATATCAGCAGCAAATTGCTTCGTTCGCATCACTCGAAGACATTCGACAATATTTTCGTGCCTCATCGCTCGAAGACAGGATTTCTCTGATTGCAGAAAACGCGAGGAGCTGCGCGAAGTTTTCCAATTATTAATGTAGAATTTCCCCCCCTCCCTTCCCTCCCCTCCCCCACAAAGAATGTGTCGCGAGCCGTCTCTCTAGAAACGACGAGGAAGTATCGATCCGAAACGCAGCGCTGATCAATGCTGGGCCCCCACTGTTTGGCCTTCCAAGAGTTTACACTAACTGCAAGCCTTCCTCCTCTGCAAAAAGGTTCTTTCATAGCGCGCGCGACTCTTCCATCCCCGCAGAGGCTCGAAGCAATCGTGTTTCTAAGGAGACCGAAGGTTCGTTATGGAGGTGCAGAATTGGCGTCTGCCAGATGATCACGTGCAGCAGTTAGCAACGTGACAAGCGCCCGTTTCCTTCCCGACAACAATCGCACTAAAAACACGCTCGTGACGTCACGAAACAATGTTAATTAAGCTTCTTTGTTGCTTTTCCATGGCAACGATTTTTTTTTCTTTTCTTTTTCTGTTGCGGGTGCTTCTCGCAGGCAAACAACATCCGCACACTAAAGCAGAACGACGCGATGTTTAAACAGACAGAAGGATCGGAACAATAACAAGGACGGCCGAGATTGCCGAAGCTTATTGGGAGGGAGGAAAGGCACGTGCAGAAATGAAACTCGGCGAGATCCCAGCTCCAGGCGGTGTTGCCTTATATCCGCGAGTTTAGAGAAATCCTTTCCCAGCCGTGAGCCATTGCAGCGAGATTCTCTTCTTTATCTGCAAACGGAAATCGATAGCAGGTCCTGTGCCGGTCGTCCACGCTCTATCGACCAATGGGAGGGTCGATGGAGGAGAAGGCCGGGGAGCCCAGAGCTCCAGCGACGGATAACGATGGGGACTCGGAGGTAATTAGTGGAGCTCCGCTTGACAAAACCTGCCAAATCCGACCACTCCACTTCCAGAAGGGTTTCCATTCGGGTGGGGCGAAAGTTCCCTCTTCTTGTTTTTTCTTTCCCTTCTTCGGAAACCACAAGGTGTCGCCCTCTGTCTAAGGAAAAAAAAAACGCTTCTAGGATAAGAGGAATGTTAAGAAACTGCACAAGTGGAAATCATACTGATGGTGATGTTGTTTATCGCAAATAGATGGCGCTGCTGTGCGCTCATTTATTCGTGCGTTGCTGAAGGGGAGACGTGGGCTTATTGATTGATACAAAACATTTGAACCTCGTTAATGCAAAGAGTACGCTGACTGGTAACGTTGCCAACGCCAAAAGGAGGAGGGGAGCGAAGAATATGAAGTTACAATTAAGAAGTTTTGAATGCGAAGATTCGAACCTTTCTGTTGATGAAAATGAACGGGGGGTCTGCTTGTAGCCTCGGCTCTTCGGATGTCTTGAGAACCGCGTTTCTGAACTTGCATTCAACCACTGTTTAAGTCAATTCCTGCGATCGTTGTTTAATCTCAGATGAAATTTCCGACGGTTGTGTGGCAATTCGTCCATTTCTCGGCGCGTTTCCTTATTATTTGGCGAGAGGCACTTTTTAAAATCTTTCTTCTACCACAGATCGCCACTCCGCAAGCTGTGTTTTGACGCTCAGTGCGATATTGCGGTTTGCAAAAGCTTTCAGGCGAAGATTATTTTTATTACCCGATGTTACTCCCCTTAAGAAATAAGTGGAAACAATAATAAATAAACACATTTGATCTTAAGAAATCCTTTAATCTGATACGCGAACGAATCGACGTTGCTCGATGTAGTTAGATTAGCCATCTGTTTGACACTGCAATAGAAAAAAAATAAAAAGCAGTTTTACGTGTATGAAAATTTCTGCATATGACCACTGCGCCCTCTGATGGATAAGTGGAATTAATTCACGTCTTTATTGTGCACCGTTCTGGGCGATTTACACCCGTCAGAAGAACTCGTTTGATCTCTTTAGTTATCCCCCCCCCACCACCACAACAGCCATCCCGCCCTTTCTTCAGAAGGAACCCCCCCACCCCTCGAGGATGGAAGCCTTCTTTAAGCCGAAGAAAATACAGGCGGATGCTACTATTATACTTGAATCCTTTTTTTTTTTTTTTTCTATTTAGAAGACAGGGACCCTTAATGTTGACTCGAGAGGGTTTCTTGTTCTTATTCCGCCTTTTCGGAGTTGTTTTCATTTTTTGTCTTTGGAGAATTTTTTCCCTGCAGATTGCTCATCGATTAATTTGCTCATTTTTTTTTTCTTGGTGTTTTAAAAACACGGAAATGACGTAAGGAAGAGTAACTCCTCGGATAACACCGTACTGGTGGGCCGTGGAACATTTACCATGCATTATCATTCGAGGGGGAGTGGATTTTGTTTTCAGTGGTAAGAATTGCTGAACACACATTAAAATATTTTGCCGGTAGATGGCACCACTTATATAAATACTATACAAGGACAGATTGGCGACTAGGTTTATCGTAACGTCATACACGATGAGTTAGAAGCACCAAGACCAAAATAAATAAATAAACAAAAATAAAACTTTAAAACGAATTCATATAAATAATAAAAATTAATAAAAATAATAAAAAAGTAATAAAAAATTAGTCGTTTTCACATAATTCGCATTGAGGCTGAAATGTCCTTTCTCAGTTTCATGTTAGTCAAGGTAAGTTTTCGCTTTGTCATACATTCCACTAGAGGGCGCCATGACATTAACTTTGCTACGAGCGAGTCAGTCACTTGCGATGGCATCGAACAAGAGAAGATAAAACACTCGCCGACTTGGCTCAAATCTTAGCCATTAAGATCGCAGGGGAAGATGCCAAAAGTTGCGTAACTCGTTTCGAAAAGTGAATTGGATGATGTCCAGGGCACAGGTCAAAGTAGTCGAAACTTCCATCAGCATTTCTTTTGCTGGCATACTGATGTTCGTGTGTGTTTGTGCGTGTGAGGAGGTTCGAGATTTTTCCTCATTGGTGACTGTCGATTTAATGCGTTGCTGCTTAAGCCCAACCTCTTAGAGGGTTTCCGTCTCCCTCGGAAGCGACCAGTTTGAACTAAAGCGAACTTATTCCCAAAATGAAGGATTTTTCAAAATAACACTCTGAACTATTTTATTAACGGATAATTAAGAGCTCACCGGCAATATAACAACAACAATAATAATAATGATAATAATGTGGAGGTAAAGTGGGCGAAAGATTGAGAACAAAATTGGAAGCATACTTTTCAGAATAGCAAGCAGGATTTAGGAAAGATAGAAGCACAATTCATCAGATTTTGAAAATGCGGTTAATAGAAAAGAAAGCTAGGAGAGAAAACAAGAACATATATACTTTCTTTGTAGATTTTTAGAAGGCATTTGACAGTATCGACCAGAAAGTGACATTAGCAGTGCTACTAATAGCTATATTAAAAGATGTTTATCAGAATGCAGTTGCAGCAGTTAGAATAGGTGATAATTTGGGGAGATGGTTAAAAACAAGCAAAGGTACTAGACAGGGAGACTCAATATCACCAAGCATTTTCATCGCACATTTAGAAAGAGCAATGGATAAAATGAAGGAAGATGCAAAAGGAATATCAGAGTACATGGGATGTAACTTAACAATCTGAGATTTGCAGATGACATTGTTATCATTGAAGAAGACAAAAGAGAACTACAAAAAACACTGAAACTGTTAAATGAGGAAGGGAAGAGATTTGGACTTGTTATGAACTTGGATGAAACAAAGACAATGGTATTTGGTGAGAAGAGCATGAAACAAAAGATACAAGTGGATGGAATTGATATAGAAAATGTAGAACAATTCTCATATTTGGGGGGTAAAATGACATATGATTTGGTCTGTAAAAAAGAAATAAAGAGAAAGATTGCAAAAGGAAGAACAAATCTGAAGGCATCTGGAAAAGTAAAGTGATTCGCCTGCAAAAAAAACTAAGAGTATTGGAAACATGCATCTTCAGGGGTGTACTGTATGAATCTAATCCATCGGTAATAAATAAAGAATCAAGAAAAAGAATTTTGACATTTGAAAAAACTCGTTATAGGAAGATTCTAAGAATAGGATGGGTACAAAAAAGTCACAAATGAAGAGCTCTATCGGAAGATACAATCAAAGAAGAATCTAATGTAGAAGATAATACAACCTAATCTGCAATTATTTGGACACATCTGCAGAATGAGCGAAGACCGGAAGATAAAGACATTCATGTTTGGTATTATGGATGAAGTAAATAGAAGCGGTAGCCCATACAGAGAAGATAGATAACATAAAGGACTGGTGTGTAATGGATGTACAGAAACCGCGACACTGTACACTGGACAAAGAAAGGTGGAAGAAGATAGTGGAGGCATCAGATACCACGAACCATGGGCAGTGAGCCCATGGTTCGAGATGATGAAAGTGGGTAACAATGTAAACTAGAGACGTGCTCTATTTTTCATTATTAATATGTACGGATTCGTATCACCTTTCCTGTATTAAACAAACACTCTCTTTTCACAGATTTTCAGGTGATTGAAGTTAATCCACCTATGCGTACGTGTGTGAGACGTAAGTATTAATCGTGTCCTTCTCTCCTTTTTTCTTCTTCAGAAGACAAAGTGCAACGTTGGTTTCTTCCTGTGTGTTCCGCATTCCTTGTTAATATGTGTTCAACGACTGTAACCAAACTGGACATTCAGCTGAGGCGAGAAGTTGGGAGCATAGGAGCTACATCCAATTCTTTACGCTTGATATGTTTGCATCAGGTGATCATGGCATCATCTTTGATCACAGTATTACACTGCAGAGCACGACCCTTCTTTGCTACAGATTTTCGTTTTTAATTCACAAATGATTCCAAGAATCCTTCACTTATACCTCAACATACAGGTGATTCCATGTGACTCTAATTCCCATATCATATAGGAAAAACGAAGTTCTTCTTATATGATATGGGAATATCATATAGGAAGAACTTCTTTAATATTATTATACAGTAATTAATCAGCAAACAGAAATGCCACTTTCGGTCTTAAACGTGATTATTTACTTTATCGATTTTTTACGTTAATATGTTCGATCTAATTATTTCTCTGATGATGTTACACACCAGAGAATTATAAGCTGTGAAGTTTTAATAAACTGGTTCCTTTTCCCCAAAAATGTTTGTTGTCTGTCAAATTTATTGCATTATTTATTCCTAATGCAATATTAGTTGGAATTAGGAATACGTGCTTTATAGTCCCCTTGTTTTTCTTTTGTCGTGACTGTAGAATGTACTCCACTGCCAAGGCAATTAAAGGCTGAGCAATTTCTGATATTCGCGCTAAGGCTCTTCTTGGGGGATAAAACACGAGAAGGATTTTTTTAATTTCCTTTGAGCATTTTCGTCATGTATTCCTATTCTCCGCTAGCATTAAACAACTACGCCTTGATCATCAGCACAAGTGAGAGAGTAAATAAACAAAAAGAAACCCATCCTGGAAAATAACTGCGCAACCTTCTTCAGTATAGCAAATATGTTTCCCCATGAGTTTCTTCATATTTCTCCACAGAGGATCATGTTGCAGAATGTTTGTTTTTCACAGTGCCCGTCAGTAAAGCATTATGAAGTTGATCGTTTAAACCTTCAATTTCGTTAAGGTGGTTAAATAATAAAATTGCATTTTAAATCCAGTGAGAGAAATGCGAAAGAAGTGCATCGTCTTGTTGCTCAGTTCATATGTTGGATTTTTGATGATCGCCACTCGCTATTCAGCGAATCGTTAAACAAAAAGTGGAGGTTTGAAACACACCACACTACACCTTCTTGATAGCTTAAAAATTCTCATTGTAGATGGGGACATTTCTTCTTCGACTTCATTCGGTAACTAATGTCCCCATCCTGCTATAACATCCAGCTTCGTCTACCCGAAGCAGTCATCCACTTCCTCGAATCGACATTCCACAAACCGTTGGAGATCTTGGAAAAGAGTGGCGTGACTTATCTTCGTACGATTCCGAACGGACTTTTCCACCGATTGCTTTATGAGCGGACTCCGTGGCTTTTGATGGAGACTTCACAGATAATTGACGAAAAGATCATAAAAAGTCTTTAACTGATATTCATTAGCATTTAATTGAAGACTTCCTTACAGCTGTGTTCGGAGCTATTTGCCTCTGTGGTGCAGGTGTTGAATACGTTATTCGTATTTTCTCTGCAATGGACGATACCTCGAAATGTTTACTTCGTCTATGTTTTCCTTAATATTTTCTTAGTCGACAAGACGACCTTCTGATTTTCCCTTCAGTATTTCCAGAGACGTTTTCCCTGCTGATCCTCTTAACATGTGTCCTCCCATCTTGAAGTTTCTCTTTATAAGGTCTTCCATGAGTGCTCTTTTGCTTCCCATTAAATACTTCAATACCTCTTCATTGGTTTTTTCCCCTCGTTCCCAGAAATCTTTCTAGTGCTCTCCTGTAGCACCAAATCTCAAAGGCCTGCAATTTCCTGATTATGAATTTTTATAAGTACACTACTCACATTCATAATTCAATATGGACCATACATTAGATTTTATTATTCTTATTTGATTCTGTTTGATTATTCCAGAGGTCATCAGTAATTTATTATTCGAAAATGTTTCCTTGATTTAATTATTCTTGATTTTATTTCCATGTGATACCATCATTTTTTATTTTGGAGAGAAGAGTCTAGGAATAAGAAAAGTCTCATTGACTATGTTATTGTTGATAGTGATGATTTCTCCCTGGTGAAGGACTTTAGAGTGTACAGAGGATTTGAAATTGGAAGTGATCACTATTTAGTCTTGAGCAGGATAAAATTGAATTTCATATTGAAAAGAATAACATGTAAGAAAGTTTTAAAGCGAATAAAAGTTGAGCAGCTCTCAGAAATACACAAAGATTATTGAAAAAAAATGAAAGAGTTTGAGAACACGAATCAAACCTTGGAGATTCAGTGGCAAACTCTGAAGAAAACATTGATTAATTCTGCCAGAGAGGCATGTGGTGAGGTTGTCTGCAAGGATAAAAAAATCAGAACTCCCTGGTGGACAGAGGAAGTTAAAGAGGCAGTGAAGGAAAAGAAGAAAGCATATCAAAAGTTCCTGTCAAATAAGTCAGCTTGTGCTCTTAGAGAATATAGAGACAAATGCAAGAATGCTAAACACCTTGTAAAACTAGCTAAACAAAAGTCATGGGAGGGCTTTGGCAATAATATAGAAAATAAATATCAAGAAGGTGGCAAAATATTCTGGATGTTGTTGAAGAAGCTTAGGAATGGAGGAAAGAGTGCTATAAAAGGAGTTAGAGATGATAAAGGTGACATGAAAACAGGAGAAAAAGATATCCTTGGAGTATGGAGTAATTACTTTGAATAACAGCTAAATGAAACAAGCAGTGATGACAGCACAGTGGTAAAAAGCACTGACCAAGCATGCAGTCAGGAATACATATCCATACTTGATGAAGAAAAAGCTATCAAAGTCTTTAAATGTGGAAAGGCAGCAGGAGTAGATGATATTCGACCAGAAATGCTGAAGTATGGTTGAATAAGAGTCTTACAGTGGCTGCACTGCATAGTTCAGAAAGCCTGGACAGAGGGACGAATTCCCGATGATTGGAGTAGAGCTCTCATAGTACCCATATATAAAAAGGGGAATAAAACTGAATGTGAGAATCATAGAGGTATTTCCCTACTGAGTGTTCCTGGCAAGATCTATGCAAGTATACTTGAGAAACGGTTGAGAAGAATTGTGGAAGAAAAGCTTGGTGAAGAACAAGCTGGATTCAGGCCAAATAGAGGCTGTCAGGATCAGATCTTCACTTTGCGACAAATAGTCGAGAAAGCATGGGAATACAACAAAGATCTGTATTTAAGTTTTGTCGATTTGGAAAAGGCATATCACAAGGTGGCAAGAGAGAAGCTATTCAGTACGCTGCAGTTATATAGTGTCAATGGGGAATTATATCAAGCAATACTTAGTCTTTATTTGAGTTGTAAGTCAGCAGTTAGAATTGAAGGAAGTACCGGAAGATGGTTTAATGTTAAATCTGGTGTGAGACAATGATGTACATTATCCCCTCTGTTATTCATTATCTATATGGATCACATTATGAAGGAAAGTGGTATTAAACATGATATCAAAATTTGAGATGTTAATGTCAGCTCTTTGATGTTATACTTCTAAATAAATCCGCTACAAGTCTGCAAGATTCTTTGACTAAATTGAATAGCTGTTGTAATAGATATGATATGAAGGTCAGCAATAAAAAGACAAAGACAATGAAAATAGGCAGAATCATTGAAAATGTCAACTGTGAATGGAGAACCTGTGGAACAAGTGAAACATTTCAGCTACTTAGGCACGATTTTTACTGAAGATGGTAAATTAAATATAGAAATAGACAATAGAATCAACAAAGCTGGTATGGTGGGAAGTCAATTGAATAAATTCATATGGAATAAGAGAGAAATTAGTCGGAACACTAAATTAGCTGTATACAAGACAGTGTTCAAACCAGTTTTAACTTATGGATCTGAGAGCTGTGTCAGAAGTAAAGCACTTGACCAAAGACTAGAGACCGGAGATATGAGAGTCCTGAGAAAGAATAGCGGCGTGAACGGATGGCATCAATGGCAATATCATATTAAAAACGAGGATATTAGGAAAGAACTTGACATTGTCAACATCCAGGAATGCGTTAACAGAGCTAATCTCAGGTGGTTTGGTCACTTAAACAGAATGGGCGAAGAAAGATGTTCTCTGCCAGGTTGGCAGCAAAACGACCCAAAGGAAGACCAAGATATAGGCGGATTGATATCTATCGTCTAAGGTACAAAGTGCCTTAGACGATAGAAATATAAGATCTGATAATGTTGGATTCTTGACAAGTAACAGACTGATTTGGAGGAAAATTGTAGATAGGAAGTTAGTAATGATGTAATTTTTTCATGTAGTACTATCATATCCTGTACACCCCTTGAGGGTACATGGCAGGAATTTGATGATGATGATGATAATGATGATTTTATTTCCATAACTATTATTATTATTATTATTATTATTATTATTATTATTATTATTATTATTACGTTGACTTTGGTTTAAATATAATAATTCTGAGGTAGAAGGAGTCGAACAAAATGCAGGAGCTGTTAAAAATAGTGTCAAAGCACTCATCAACCTAAACTCTTGTTGTTTATCTCGTAAGATACACAAACCGGCCATAAAATCATACACACGCAGACACACAGTACAGGCATAATACACTGGCCTCATAGCCTTTCTTGCCTAGACAGTGATTCCAACCAACCAATCAACTACAACCATGCACTGCGCTTACAACCAAATTCCTTAAAATAACAGTGCGAACTTTTAAATCAACATCGATATAAATAAGGTCTTGTCGTAAATAGCCTGCCTGAAACTAAAAAAAAATGACTTTTTTTTAAATCATAAAAACGCTACTGGCACGCCTCTGCTGCTAGATAACACGCTAATTTTCCATACTGAATATTCTACTAGACTCTGCTGCAACAGACAAGATGAAAAAAAAATTAACCAGTTTTTATGGACCTGGAATCCCTAAATATTACTGAGAATATTGCCTCTAGAAATACAAAACTCAGACAGCACATAAATACACTACGAACATTAACGGGTTTAATCACATCAAAAACAGACGTATAACATAACTGAAATTTTCTTGATTGACTTAGTGTGTGGAACCAAACTCACCGATAGAGTGAGGTGGGGGGACGGTCTATTCTGCACATGAACATTAAAAGGATTCGAAAACATTATCTTATGTTACTGCTTTCTTAACAGAGACATGCGCATTAGACATACTATATTTTTTGAATGAAGGTTTCACACATGTAAGAGAAACTAAATGGAATTTATTCCTAATTGTATATTTCGCTCAATATATCACGAGCTTCTTTCAGGGAGAAGCTGGAAGAACTGGTAACAACATTTCAATTCTGAATACAAGAACGAGTCATACAGCATGCGTGTGACATCACGTGTCTCGGTTGCAGCTGTCCAGTAGGAGGAAACACCATTAGAATTCACAGACGTGGGAATAATGTTCACTTAATTAATTGAAAAATAATAAATAAATAATAATAAAAATACGAAACAATTAACAGCAATCCCCTCCCCAAACTTAGATAGGGATACAGTGTGTCCGATTAAGATTACGACGGTGTCGTAGGGCTTCGCACGGTTCAAAAATGGATGATCGGATTTGAACCTGCTGCAGTGAGCATCTTCGTACGGTTCCCAACGAACTCCGTGTCGATGCCACGAGAAGCAAGGCCTGAACCTTCAGAATCAAAAACATCTTATGCAATCTCTTGATATTCTTCGATTCTAATCGTAGCGGAACGGCCAGTCTGTCCAATAATAACAAAGGCAAAGATGACGAGAACAGGGTATTTGATAAACGCCAGGCAAAGATAAAACTGATGATGTATCTGTGATAGATGGCAAGAAAGATGACGACTTCCCGGCTGGTTTGGGTTTGCAGGTGGTGTACAAATTATGTCTGCAAAGGGTCCTTGCCATTTGTTCGGATGTTCATTTAAGGTAAGGTATGCTGATCCTTTCAACAACATATTGCCATCTAGACGAGGGGTGATAATTATCAAATAATTTCTATATCAAGGTCTGGCTGTATCCGGTAAGTAATAGAGTAAATTTTTATTTTATTTAATTCTTATAATTAAAAAGACTCAGAAAAACAAATTTTGCATGCTCGATGTACAAGGCTTTTGATAATGTGTTATACTCTTATCTAAAGGATCCCACCAAATTTGATTATCGATCTCACCCTCAATGAGAGCTTCCTTAGCTCAGTTAGTATAGAAGACTATTTGATTGGAAAAAGTCGGATTCGAATGCCATTTACGGTATTAGGAGTCTTTATCAGAGTCTTTTCAATCAAATGCAATTATTCGGTCACTTACGGATGGTTTTCTCGAGAAGGATTTTTTTCGTTTCTCTAAAAAACAAGCAACCCTGCTCTATGACTACACAGATCTTCAGGAATAAATACTGGCTCTTAGAGGACGCTGCATGTCCGTTAAGACGCCTGAATCAGAGGACGCATCCTGTATGGATGAGTTGAAGAAGAAGCTTGTAATCGAAGCATCCTGTGCTAGTAATGAGGTTACCGTTTTGCAGACCTCCAACAACAACAACAGACAATAAGAGGGTGAGATAACCATATTTACAAGCAAATATTAAGAAAAGAAATTGAGGCTGAACATAATGAACATTGGTATCGAAATAATTAATGGCTGCAATCTACATCCTCCCCCCTCGATGTTTATAGGATTTAAAAGTAAACATTAAAGTTTCCGTATGAACTAAGTGGCTGGCTGTCATGTTCGTTATCAAGCTCCACTCAATACTTTACAGTAATCGGCGATATAATATTATTAACGCAAGCATTGCAAATAAAAATCATGTTGTATAATATGAAGTCCTGTTATCCATCCCTAACACTAGCAATAACGTCTTGCATTAGAGAAAAATAGTCAGACATAAAATCACAGCTTCGTGCGTGGGTCATATAAATACACGGAAACACCCAAATAGCAGCGACCATAACATCTCGGTTAGCAGATCATTATTTCACGTCTCTAAACCAACATAATAGGAATCCTCCGAAGGTCAGCATTTGAAAAGCACTACGTAAAAATCAACCAAGAAATAAAAAATAAAACTAACAAGCATTGCCGGATTCTGCAGATATTTTATGCAACAACGTTTAACTCGCACCGGACGAAATGTGTAGGAAAGCTACAAAGAAAACTCGAAGCATCCACGCAAATATACCAAGATCCGTGGATAACACAAAACATAGTTATACATGGAAAGGATACACAATGGAAACAATTAAACCAATACCCAGATAACCCAGTTTTAAGAACCGAATACATGAAGAATCGCCTTATAACGCATATAAGAAATGCAAGAAGCAACTGCAATTAAGACCCAGACAAATTCACCTGTACAAAGAATGATGTAAAACAAATCTGGTGTCGTATTAATGGGAGATGACAGTCACATTCACAAAGTGTTTTGAAACCATAAAACACAGCATAAATCATAAAAGAGTCCAAACTCTTGCAGCAGCTAACCAATGACTGTAACCTTTACTCCGTACACTCCGTAAATAATCTGTTTAGAACTGTAGTTGTAAAGATATTGTTTACAACTACAGTAAACAATCCCTCCCTTCACAAAGCACAATCCTCCACTTGCAGCACAGACCAATCAGATTTCCAACCATCAGAGAAACAGAACTTGTAATCTCTGTAATCTTTCTCTGTAATCCATCAAACTTATTGAAACAAAGGTTCAGGAATTGGAAGCATCCGATCCAAAGATTATAAACTACACGCAGCTAGCTTATGTCCGATTATTTCAAAATTAATTAAACAGAAATCTTTGAAACTGAACATAAGTTCAATAAACACCGATCCTGATCACACGAACATGCAAACTTGGAAAAGAAATTCGACAGCAATACACATCTATAGCTACATTGCAATTATATACTAAATTATTCAGCGGATCGTTCTTAAAGCTTGCTAATATACAAAAACATTTCCTATCATACTTAAAACACAGTACAGTATCCGAAGAGTAAATAGACATCTCTCTTGAAGAGCTTTACCAACCTAATTAGCACTGTCTTAGATAAAAACAAAATTACCATGTCGGGCTCTGTCGACTTCAATAAAGCATTCTACACACTCAAACACGAAGCCTCTTCTTCTTCATGTAGCTTCCTCAGTGAGAGGGTGCAGCACAAAGTCCTTCCAGTTCTCCCTGTTGGTGGCTTTCCTTTTTGTTTCTGCATAACATGTGATCCAGTCCATGATCTTATATCTTCAAGATCATTTTCCCATAAATTTTCCTTCTATAACTGTTAATATCCTCTGTCCTGCTGAACCTCTAAGTACATGTCCTGCCAATCTCATCTTTCTCGGGATCATTTCCTGTAATAAAGATCTCTGTGTTCTCATTCTCTGTAGGACATCTGTATTTGTCGTATGTTCTGTCCATGCGAGATTTTCAGAGCTCTCCTATAGTACCGCATTTCAAAGTCCATTGTCTGTTGTCTGACTCTCTTCTTGAATATCCAGGTCTCACTTCCATATGTGAAAATTGGTCACACTAATGTTCTTATCATTCTTTTCTTAGTCTTGATACTCACAGAATTTCTGAGCAGATCTTTTTTTTTTCCAGAATGCATCTTTAGCTATGGCTGTTCTTATTTTTATTTCTTTATCTTGCTTTCCATCTGCAGTAAAGTAGGTGACTAAATATTTGTGTTCTGTTGTATGTCCAATTTTCATATTGTTTATGAATATTTCTTGCTGGGATCTGCCTTCCTTTGAGATTTTCATAAATTTCGTCTTTTTTGTATTTATATCTGATCCAAATTCTTTACCTTCTTCAATTAGTAGCTGCAGTAATTTGATTAATTTGTTTCTGTTTTCTGCTATTAGAATGGCATCATCAGCGTATCTAAGATTGTTATATGTTATACGATTCCTACTATTTCCTGTTTTTTTTTTTTTTCAATCTTTTTCATCACTGTCTCACTATAGATATTAAATAGATTTGGTGAAAGGATACAAACTTGTCTAACTCCTCTTTTTATTTTCACTTCAGAAGTCTCAGAGTTAAACAGCATTTTCTGTTTGGTGTTCTGCTAGGCTCACAGTCTAACCGATAACCTGTGGGGTTAAACGAAGAGGAGTTTTCTTTCCGATTCGTTTCAACCCATGTACACATGAAATTAATGGCTATCTCTAAGACGTAAGATTTTCCAATAAGCAGATGAAAAGATCTTTCAAAATGCTTCCATAATACCATTGCAAGCTTCGCCCAGACAAACATGCAATAACATAAATCAGGTCACCGACTGCTTTACCACAAATTATATCCAGCTAATTTCTGTTATGAAAAAATTAATGATGTTCAGAATTTAACTGAGTAAACTAGATGATGATAAGTATATGTATCCATTCCATAAGTCTTACTCAATGGTAGCATTATTAAAAAATATGAGAGCAAGTTGCTCAAACATGATCTTCTCTTATTAAACGCCTGCGGTTTGTTATAATTATTATTATTATCAAGCCAGTTGTCAAGGATTTAAATGCATCGCAAGACAATACGCCAATCTCTCTATCTGAGTATTTAACACCTTTCAATCAGAATCTTTTGAACCAAGCAAGAAAAGAAAAAAACAGACAAAAAGTATAAATTTTTGTGGATGAAAGACTGCAAAGAATACTTTGCAGTCTTTCATCCCAGAAAGTCACAGAAAGTCACAGACTTCAAAGTCTATCCAAATAAAAAGCTCGGAAGACACAGATAGGCTGCCAAAGTGAAACAAAAGGCTCCAAATTAGTTCAAAAAGAAGATCTCAACACAATAAAAATGAATGTGAACCATTAGATGCAATTACACCAGAATACATCAGTAATTGTACTTTTGAATCGCTTGATGCATGGAAACAACACACAGTACAAGCGAGAGGTCTCTCAATCTTGCATAGTAACACCAGAAGCATCCAAAAACATTGGTTATTGTTACAGGCTTATCTGAGGAATTACACTAATATTATTGATTCTAACAGAAGTATCCATAACTAATGCCGAAGCTACTGCTTTCCAAGTTTCAGGCTTCTAACAACACAGCTCATGCCGCCAAACAAAAAGAGTGGGGGAATGTTAATATTTATCAAACAAAAATTAATAGTAAAAGAAACGGTCTATCAGTTTGAGCATGCTGAAACCCATTGCCTCGAAATCACGAATACCACCATTAGACAGCATCCTATAATACTAAATGCTATTTACAGGCCACCAAACCTAAACATGATAAAATTCTTGCATGAACTCAATTGCTGGCTTTCAAGCCAAGAAATATGCTCAACCGAATGATGATAATTGGCGACATAAACATAAATATTGCAAACGAAAACCAGAACAACACTGTACAATACTTAGACACGCTATCCATGTATAATCTAATACCAACAATAATATCATGTACTAGAGAAGAAATATTCGGAAATACTATCACTGCCTCTTGTCCAGATCATATAAACGTCCGAGCACCACCAAACAGTTACACTGCATCAGTCATAAAGTGCAAAGTAGCAGACCATTACTTCACCGCTCTAAACCTGCACACCAAGACAATATCCATGGAATGTCCCACAGAAGAAAAGCGAGAGAAAACAATAATAGACGAAGAAATAGTCAACCATGAAATAAGAAAAACAGACTGGGAACACCTGGCATCAGATTCAGCAGATATCGTATACAACAACATTAAACTCACTCTGGAGGAAATATAGAAGAAAGCTACAAAAAAAGTCAGAATTCGTTCAAAAACAACATAAAATCCTTGCATAACACAAAACTTAATCCTAGAAATACACAGAGAGGACGCTTTATGAAAAGAATTAAAGCGATATCCAAATAACACAGCTTTAAAAACTGAATATAAGATAACAAAGAATCGCCTTACAACACAAATTAGAAATGCAAAAAGAAGCTACTTCAGAGAAAAGCTAACCTCTGCACAAAATTACATTAAATAAACCTGGCCTCTGATCAACGAGATGCTACACTTTGTTCCTAACACCACCGCCTCCTAAATATAAAACGCAGCTTCATGAAAGACGCAAAAACCTATCCAACAACTAGCAAATGACGTTAACCAATACTTTGCAGACTCCATCCAAGAACTGCACAGAAATATTCCCCCAATCACAAAACGCGACCCCATGTTGGAACAGACAGGGCTATTCATAGGTGGTTTACAAACTACCTTCAAAATAGAAAGCATATCACACGTATCGGGTCAAACTGAAGCAGAGCGCTACCAGTAGCCAATGGAGTACCACAGGGAGCTGTACTCTCCCCAACTCTATTCAACATTTACAGGCACAGTATTAATCAGCTACCTCTCAAAGGTAAGATATTCCAATACGCAGATGATACAGCTATAATATCCATCCATAATAACGCAAGCATAGTCCAAACAAATATAGAACTTGACATAAATCTGATCACAGACTGGCTCACGAAAACCTCCATACACCTAAACTCAGAAAAGACAAAATTAATGATATTCAGAAATCCACTGACTCGAACAGTTGATAACAAATACATAACCATCCATCATCCACTTTCCAACATAAAAAATACACAGAACAGCAAGACCACTACAATCACTCAGGTTGAAACAATACGATACCTTGGAATTTACTTCGATGCAGATATCAACTAGAAGAGCCACATAAACATCTGCACAACAAAGTCCGAACAATAAGTGGCAAACTCTGCAAGTTAAAAGACATAGTTCCCTTACGCCTAAAAACACTAATATACAAAGCACTATGCCAAAATATACTAAGATGCGCTATAACAACGTATGCTTTCTGTGCACCCTACAAAATTAAATAGATTAATGTCGCTACAGTACAAAATGATAAAACTGATCTTTTGGGAACAAAGAGAAAATAACGACTTTATATACATTGCAATGTCAGTACACAAAATACTGACAGCAAAACATTTATGTCACTATGCAGCTTTGCTAAAACATTATTTCAATGTGCAAACTACAGGACAGTCAGAAATACACACCGTATAACAAGACCTCAGACTACTAATTATATCACATATAAATACAATAATCACTACGGAAAGGCCACGAAACTTCTACATCCCAGACATGATAAACAAATTACCTTTTGAATACAGAAACCTTACAAACTACGATAGCCTGAAAAGAGCTCTAAGGATATACTATGAACACGAAACACGCACCCAAAATACCATACAAACTTAATGAAACACAATATATTCGCTCAGGCTTCCAGTTCAGCGACGCATCAATACATTGCAAGTTATTGTGTGTGTGTGTGCGTGCGTGCGTGCGTGTGTGTGTGTGTGTGTGTGTGTGTGTGTGTGTGTGTGTGTGTGTGTGTGTGTGTGTGTGTGTGTGTGTGTGTGTGTGTGTGTGTGTGTGTGTGTGTGTGTGTGTGTGTCGTTTTCCTCTCAATAGTAACCCTACCAGGAGGTAGCTTATTCCTACATGCTCCATTGCATTACAATGCTTATATTACATGTAGCTTACAAGTACTGAATAACATTTCCATTTATGTTTTTGTATCCATTTTCATATTTACATTTAGATTTTTATATATACATATATTAACACTATACAGTATAATTCACATAATATCAATGTTTTTGTTAGATCACAAGGACTGGAAATTGATTTTATTAGCAAATTTAGTTAATTATCTGTAATACTGTTCGATAAGTCTCTGTTTTGACACTGGCCACTTGTCTCCGGAAGTGATGACGTGTTGGATTAGGGGCATCCGGATGGAGTCCAATAGCTGACAGTCGTAAAGTATGTGGTCAACAGTCTGTTGATGGTGTGCACTGCAGATACATGATGGTGATTCCAGGATATGTAGATAGTGTCCTAGTTTTCCGTGTCCCGTTAGTAGCGCGGTTAAACCTGGAGAAATGGCGTGTGTTTTCAATCGGAGTCCGCTTCCGATGCTAGGAAAGAATTATTTTGTCGCTGATTCGTTTTTTGATGTTATTCATTCTTCTTTCCACATGTCTATGCTTTTCTCTTCTGCAAGTGTTTTTATAGCACATTTCGAGAATTTCTGGTAACTTGTTTCTAGCTGCTTCTTTAGCCAACTGATCCGCTCTCTCGTTTCCTGCTATTCCAGTATGCGCTTTCACTCAGAAGAACTTGATTTCCCATCCCTCTAGAGTGAGATTTCGTACCAAATTTCTTGTCTGTTCTATTAATGCAATATGGTTGTTCTGGTTTTTTTATGCCGTCTATAGCGCTTCTACTGTCACTTAAATTGTTGCTGTCTTTTGATGAGAGGTGTTGAGTTCTAATTTATTTTTTGTTTTTTTTTGTCGGTGATTAATGTTTAATGTTTATTGTTCACATCACGTATACAAATCATACATATTATACTATTAAACTTGTATAATTCAATGTACAATATTTCACAATACAATTCAATGCACAGTACAATGTTACAAAATAAAATTCGAGTATTACTATCATATTCTGTTGGTACTAACACTTATTTTGGCTATTATTTTATTATGTTTAATAAAACGTTTTCTCATATATGCAAGAAGAATATAATACATTTCGAATGGTTTCAAAGTTATGATAAGTAACTGGTTTAGAGTAATGTAAGTTAGTTAATGCAAATATGTGTAACCAAGGGCCGTAGCCATACTGGTTACTAGAGAATTAAATTAGCTCAAAACAGACACTGAGAGTCCGTGGACCGCATCTAAGAGGGCTCCCTTACCAATTATCATAATGTACATGTTGATATTTTAGTTCCTAATTGAATGACCCAATTTGTAAATGAATACCTTAATTGGTTATGATATATGAGTTATAATGATCTCTTATACTCTACGTTTAAAATAATTGTCAACATTCTCTAATCCCATAAGGTAGTTTCTCAATCTTTTTCTGAATACATATTCTGAAGATTTAATTTATTCGGAAGTTTATTATAGCTGCTCGTCGCAATGTACTCGAAAGATTTATGAAAAATTTCTTTGTTAGCCTTAGATACTTCCAGCGTGTTTAGACCGCAGCGCAATCCATAGTCTACATTATATACCAAGAAACGTTCAGCCTTCCTTTTTAACAGACAACCATAGAGATATGGTTTCTGAAGTGGTAGAATATTATGTACGATATACAGATCGTTGATTGAATGTGCGAAGTTAGTAGTGGTTATGGCTCTTATTCTGTTTTGTATTCTTATTAATGGAAGCAGATTGTTGTCATAATCTCCATTCCAACAGGTGATGCCATATTGCAGTGAAGAATTTAACCAGGAACAGTTTAAACATCTTAAGAATGCTGCACTTACAAATTTTTTTAACATAATATATTCTGTTAATTCTGAACCTAAATTTATTCGTTAAGAAAGTGGTGTGGGAGTTCCACTTCAAATTGCTATCGATATGGAAGCCCACATATTTGACGGTTTTTGTTTTTTTGATTAAGCTACATTTACAATTTAGAGTATCCCTACATTTCCTTTCATGCCATTTTATAGTTATACTGTGATCTAATTTGTCTGTTAATGTAAAGTACATAGATCTCGTTTTGTCGGTATTGATGTTAAATCTGTTGTTGCTAAACCATATATATAATTCCTGGAGATATATAAGTGACTGAAATATAGCAAATTGTTCTGCTTGGTTGTTGGAACAGAGAGGATGTAGTCTAAAGCAGAGTTCTTGTATTATGGACTGTCTGCTGCATTGAAAGAACAACCGACGTTCCTTTCAGTTTTGCTTCCGTCAGTGTATATTTCGAATTCATCACTTTCAGAGCTTTCCTTATTCCGTCTTCTCCAGGAGTTTTTCTTGGATCCATTGATCTTAATATTGACTCGATTTCATTAGTTGCAAATGAGATGTCGTCAGAAAAGTCTGTATCTGTTTCCTTTCTTTGTCTGTAAGTTTTGTGGATTTCTTCATCTGTTGATTCATCGTCATCGGGAATAAACTTCTCCATCATAATAACTGCAGTTTCTGCTAAGTTTTTAGTGTAGGTGTCGTCTGTTTTCTTTATAGTGGATAGTATAGATGTTGTCGTGTTCTTGTTTGCTCTTAATTTATATATGCAATTCCAAGGATTCGATACGGTTGAAACTGTACACATTTTTTCCATGATTCTGTTTTCGCGTTTGTAATTTTGGACTGATAGCTGTATTTGGCTTTATAGTAGTTCTGTCTGCTGCTCTCTCTCTTAAATCTTGGTTATTGTATGTTCTTTGGTATAATCGTCTGAGTGCGTTGACACGTTTTTTAGGACTGTTAGTTCGTCGTTCCACCACGGTACTGATTTTCTTCCATCGATATTTAGCTTCTTGGTTGTTCTGAGTGTTTGATCGCTGGATGTTTTTCAGACCTGATGAGAGTGCAGAAGCAAGGAAATCTATATCGGTTTGTGCTCATGCCCAGATGGCTAGGTTTTTGTCTAAGCTGAGCTATTTTTTGCTGTTCGCATCAAGATGATGTTCTGAGATTAAGCGTGAAAATTCTATTTTTAATGCTTTTATAAATTTCTTTAGGTTGGTTTTATTGGTGAAGTATTTGATGTTAATGCGGTGGTTTTTGTTGTCTATTCCGATTAAATGTCTAATGATGAAACTTATTATGCGATGGTCAGAACAGCTTTCCTCTTCTTCGTATTTCCATGCAGAAACCAGGGATAAAATAGCGCTGTTTGCCATTGTTAGATATGAAGCTGCTTCCTCTGGTATTTTCGAATGATGGAGTGTTACAGTCATCGTTTAGTATGTGTAGGGAGTTTGATGCTATGAACTCTTCGAAAATTTCCCCTCTATTGTTTGTGTTTTCATTAAACAATAATACCGAATGGGCGTTGCTAACTATTCCAAGTATTAGGCCGTGGTTGGTGGTAAACTCTGCGATGTTGGTCATTTTTTCTAAGTCATATTTTATGTCTGTGTGATAGTCAACATACATACTCGCAGCAAAAGTTTTAATTCCACTGTACGTAATTTCAATAAGTACCGAGTCCTCGTTGCTGTGCTGGGTAATTAATATTGCCTCAACTTCAGAGTTTACTACGAGTATTGCAGCTCTCTTTCTTTCTAATCCTTGGGAAAATGTTTTAAAATTACTTGGAAAGTCGCATATTTTGTTGTTGATGTTGTAGGATTCTTGTATTAATGCCAGTCCTATATCTTTTCTATTTATGATTTCTGTTAAGTTATTAACAGCCTTGATAGAGCGTTGTAGATTTATTTGGAGGCGTGTCCGGGAAGTATTGCTGTTTCTACAAGCTTTATTATTGCTTTCCATAATCTATGTTTTGAATTTTGAGTTGTTTATAGTAGTTATATGTCGGACAGTCTTTGCTTAATGCCATGTGTTTGCAATCGTTTTTGGTTTTGGCATGCTTTTTGTGATTTTGGCAGTTTATGCAATTCATCTCGGACTTATTTCGTGTTCACTCGCTAAACTTATGTTCTTTTGAGCAGAATGGACAGGTGGTTTTTCCCCCTGCAGTCTCGTGTGTGATGGTGGAATTTATTGCAGTTAAAGCACCTCAGAACACCTCCTTACGTAGTCTTCACAATGGCAAATTCTCCACAACATTTTGACACCGGTTTTTAGCAATTTGGTCCTCACCGTTGGATCGACTTCAATAATTAAGTTTCTCTTGTTCGTTTTTTTATTTGTCATGATGTATTTTTGTGTCAGCTTTGCATCAGTACTGAAGCGTCCTTCGTTCTGCATGCGGATTGAGTCAATTGCGTTGTCCGTATCTATTTCACTGGGAATATCATATATTATCAGCCTTGGAAGAGGTTTGTTACTGGGATTTGCTACTAGCGTGTCTTTGCATTCCTTCGTGATTTCGTTATGTAGCAAATCTATGTCGGTCTTCACTTTCGATTCAATTAAGACTCCTCCATTAGTGATACTTTTCATTTTTGTGATTCTGATTTTGATTTTCCTTGGGTCAATTTTTCTTTGATGATACTTTTAGTTTCCTCGCTGTTTTATTGAGCTATCGTTTTCACTATGAGTTTATAGCATGGGTTGTTTTCAGATTCTTCTTTGTTTTTAGCGTTGTTTTTAACGGCAAGCGAGTATAGCTGAGTAGGCTGAGCCAAGTTAGCCCGTTCCTGGTTGCTTGTAGCAGTCGTAGTTCTAATGATACTTTAGTTTCGTTTTTCATTTTATTGAAAACCTTTGTTAATTCACTCACTGCCGTTAGTATGTCCTTTTTAAATCGTTTCTTAAATTTCCGCTTACTTTAGCTACTTCAGCAGCAAATCTAGGGCTTTATCGAATTCTAATTCGTCCCGTGCCGCCATTGTGTGCGTGCGCGCGCGCGAGTTTCTCAATCATAGATTTCGTAGCTTCCCAACACAGCAAAAAATAAAAATAAATAAATAATAACCAACTGGTGTCATCCTCAGATAAGCTTACATACATGCTTCGAGGATGAAAGCAGAGAAATTAGTTCTCATTCAAGATGTATCATATGTAACCAAGTGCATGTAATGTACGTATCACATGCAAACCAATGTATGTAATGTAAGTATCATATGTAAACAAATGTATGTAATAACAAATGTCTGCAATGTAATAAAAAAATGTAAATCATGAGTTTAAACTGCATGTTTGTGAGAATTAGGAAATATAATATTTTGATTCCATATGTGTAAATACTGTTGTAAAATCACACCTTTTCAAACTTGAAAAAAAAAATAGTAAACTGCAACATATAATCATTATAGAACTTATGTAACTCTGAACAATATAATTGTAAATTATTATTAAGATTGTTATATAAAAAAATGTTATCAAAATTACTATTTAAATCTCATTATATGTAGCACAAAGTGATGAACCTTGTAAAGTAATATACTTAATTGATGATCATTGTACATATGTAAATATTTGAAAGAACAAAAAAAAATTATTATTATTATTATGTATGCCTACACAGAGGGCGCTGTATAGGCATATGAGCAGGTGTAATGTGTATCTATCGCTGCTCCCGTTTTTTATAGTTTTAAAGTGGTTCCAACTCCTGTTTTTTAATTGAAAGTGTTCCCAAGTAACTCTACTTGTCACGCCGAAGACAGTGATATAAAATCCACCGAAAGTGGCTAAGAAGAAACCAAATTTTGAAGTATCGAAAAGTGAACAGAGAGGACCGCGGTCAACAACGAGCGAAGAACAAAGGACGTCGCCATCTTTACAAATACACCACAATTGCTCAAGGGAAGAAAGGTGAGTCATGAAGTGCATCAAATACCTGGAGGATTTATCGTCCGAAGGAAATCAAATAACCTATAGGAAATGCAGTAGGATTCTACACTTAAAATGTGCGGCTTTTCAGAAACAACCTTGCAAAGTAAATTCGAAACACGCGAAGAATGGAAGTGCGTAATCTGCAGGAGGAACAAAGAAACGCACCTAAGGCACCTACGACGAAGCAGATTATATCGGAGGCAAAATCAAACAACGAACTGAGCAGACAAAAATATACAGGTGAGTCCCATCATTTCAACTCTTTAAATATGCTAATATAAAACGGTCTAGAGACTATAAAAGCCAGCTTAGTAGATCTTGTGCAAGAACTCTTTGACAAACAGAACGTACAAATAACCAATAAATCTAGGGAAATGAAGATTTGGTCAAACATAATAAATTAGCAGTGATAGAAGTGTTACAAACGGCAAAAGACATTAAAATCAGCATTAACGCACTAACTAACAGGCGACACAATTTGATGAAAGAGACATCCGAACTCCGTCAAGAACTTGATTCTCTAAAACTACAATGCGAGCGTTTAAATCATAAACGGTCTTCCTGAAACTGCACCTACAGAAAACCTCAGAGACGTAATTTTAAAATTAGGCCATGCAATTGATATCGCTCTACAGGTTAATGACATTCAGTCCGTAAATCGGATTCCTAGGAAGAGCAAAAAACAAGGCTTGCCACGACCTGCACTAGTCATAGTTCGCTTTACAAGCAAGTCCACGAGAGACAATCTCATAAAACCCAGCAGACAGAAAAAACCAGTTGCCAAGGACTTGAAAATATTGCAAGACAATACACCAATCTTTCTATCCGAATATTTAACAAACTTCAACAAGAATCTGTTGTACCAAGCAAGGAAAGCAAAAACAGAAAAAAATTACCACTTTTTGTGGATCAGAGATTCCACAAGATATTCTTGAGGAAGTCACACACTTCAAAGCCAATATAAAGCAAAAACTCAGAAGACATAGAAAGGCTGCCACAGTGAAAAAAAAGTATCCTAATTAGGCCAGAAAGAAGACAACAACAAAAATTAATGTGAACCATCAAGACAGATTATTATTATTATTATTATTAGTAGTAGTAGTAGTAGTAGTAGTAGTAGTATACAAGTAAAACACGGTGAACCACAAGGTGCCATATTATCACCCACTCTATTCAACATATACATTAACGATGTTCATAACATATCCATAAGAAGTCAAATATTTCAATACGCAGATGACACTGCACTACTAGCAATCCACACAGACATTAACACAATCCTCTGCAAAGCGCAACAAGACCTAAACGAAATCACAACATACTTCCACCAAAACGCAATTCTAATCAACGGCACCAAAACAAAGATGCTGATAATACACAACCCAAGAATCATACGCTCAGCATCACTATCGATACATTGTCACACATACCGCTGCATTAACAACAAAAATACCTGTCAATGTTCCGAAATCAAACCTGTAACACACGCATAATACCTCGGTCTCTCTATAGATTCCCACCTTAAATGGACAAAACATATAGAATACCTACACATCAAACTCCGGATCATCGCATCGCAGCAAAACTCTTCAAAGTTAAAGACATTATTCCATCCAACATAAAAAAAAACTCCTATATCACAGTATCTGCGGATCCCTACTCAGATACGGAATAACAGTCTATACAAATACATCAAACAGCCACCTAACAAAATTAGAAACACTACACAGGAAAATCGTGTCAACAGTGATCTGGACACCTTACTCGCAACAACCAATATCCGACCAGAACATGGCGATACACAGAATTCTGAGCATTAAAAACCTGAAACACTACATGACATTAACAAGGAATTACTTCAACATCACCTATCGAAACAACAGAGACACATATCGTATAACACGACCTACAACAACTCTCTACATCCCCACACCCTTCAACAACTCATACGATTCTTCTGTGAGATCACATCAGATACCCACGCAACTCAACAACCTACCAGGAAAGTTAAAACACGTAGATAACTACAGAACATTAAAAAACGAACTCTGGAAAATATACCAACAAAGTTAAGAAACTATTAACACTAATGTACACATCACAAATCACTAGCATCCAATGCCTACATCCCATACACAAACAGTAGCAACAACACAAATAGTGAAGGCTAAATCCCACTCCCTTCATAAAAGCTAACCCAAGCTTCGAAGTAGGTGGGATTAACTTGCCTCACTCATCTACAAGTAATCCTTAGCAAATGCAGAAATTTGTATGTATAATCACTCTTTCTCAAACCTAAAAAAAAAAAAAATATGCGTATTGTACTGAATCTTTGTAATGTACAGAATGAGACTTTTTTTGAGGCTTTAGAAAAAGCAACTGACACAATGAAAAAGGAAAAGTTGGTCCTTGTTGGGGATCTAAATAGCAGAGTAGGAAATGATGGTGAGACATACAAAAATATTTTGGGAAAATTTGGAGAAAAGAGAAAACTAATAATAATGGAAAATATCTGTTGGATTTCTGCTCAGGACATGGACTGGTTATTACTAACACCATGTTCCAACATAAAAATGTGCACAAATTCACATGAAGGGAAGAGGCAAGGAATAAGAAAAGTCTCATTGAGTATGTTATTGTTGATAGTGATGTTTTCTCCCTGGTGCAGGACACCAGAGTGTACAGAGGATTTGAAATTGGAAGTGATCACTATTTAGTCTTGAGCAGGATAAAATTGAATTTCATATTAAAAATAATAACATCTAAGAAAGTTTTAAAGCGAATAAAAGTTGAGAAGCTCTCAAATGTGAACTGTAGACTAAAATACACAAAGATTATTGAAGAAAAAATGAAAGAGTTTGAGAACAGGAATCAAACCTTCGAGATTCAGTGGCAAACTCTGAAGAAAACATTGATTGATTCTGACAGAGAGACATGTGGTGAGGTTGTCTTCAAGGATAAAAAATTCAGAACTCCCTGGTGGACACAGGAAGTTAAAGAGGCAGTGAAGGAAAAGAAGAAAGCATATCAAAAGTTCCTGTCAAATAAGTCAGCTTGTGCTCTTAGAGAATACAGAGACAAATGCAAGAATGCTAAACACTGTGTAAAACGAGCTAATCAAAAGTCATGGGAGGACTTTGGCAAGAATATAGAAAATAAATATCAAGAAGGTGGTAAAATATTCTGGAGGGTATTGAAGAAGCTTAATAATGGAGGAAAGAGAAATAAAGTAAAAGGAGTTAGAGATGATAAAGGTGACATGAAAACGGGAGAAAAAGATATCCTTGAAGTATGGAGTAATTACTTTGAAAAACTGCTAAATGAAACAAGCAGTGATGACAGCAGTGGTAAAAAACACTGACCAGGCATGCAGTCAGGAATACATATCCATACTTGAAGTAGAAAAAGCCATCAAAGGCTTGAAATGTGGAAAGGCAGCATGAGTAGATGATATTCGACCAGAAATGCTGAAGTATGGTGGTTTAAGAGTCTTACAGTGGTTGCACTGCATAGTTCAGGAAGCCTGTACAGAGGGACGAATTCCCGATGATTGGAGTAGAGCTCTCATAGTACCCATATATAAAAAGGGAAATAAAACTGAATGTGAGAATTACAGAGGTATTTCCCTACTGAGTGTTCCTGGCAAAATCTATTCAAGTATACTTGAGAAACGGTTGAGAAGAATTGTGGAAGAAAAGCTTGGTGAAGAACAAGCTGAATTCAGGCCAAATAGAGACTGTCAGGATCAGATCTTCACTTTACGACAAATAGTCGGGAAAGCATGGGAATATAACAAAGATCTGTATTTAAGTTTTGTCGATTTGGAAAAGGCATATGACAAGGTGCCAAGAGAGAAGCTATTCAATACGCTGCAGTTATATGGTGTCAATGGGGCATTATATCAAGCAATACTTAGTCTTTATTTGAGTTGTGAGTCAGCAGTTAGAATTGAAGGAAGTACAGGAAGATGGTTTAATGTTAAATCTGGTGTGAGACAAGGATGTACATTATCCCCTCTGTTATTCAATATCTATATGGATCACATTATGAAGGAATGTGGTATTAAACCTGATATCAAAATTGGAGATGTTAATGTTAGCTCTTTGCTTTATGCGGATGATGTTATACTTCTAAATAAATCCGCTACAAGTCTGCAAGATTCTCTGACTAAATTGAATAGCTGTTGTAATAGATATGGTATGACGGTCAGCAATAAAAAGACAAAGACAATGAAAATAGGCAGAATCATTGAAAATGTCAACTGTGTTGTGAATGGAGAACCTGTGGAACAAGTGAAACATTTCAGCTACTTAGGCACGATTTTTACTGAAAATGGTAAATTAAATATAGAAATAGACAACAGAATCAGCAAAGCTGGTATGGTAGGAAGTCAATTGAAAAAATTCATATAGAATAAGAGAGAAATTAGTCGGAACACTAAATTAGCTGTATACAAGACAGTGTTGAAACCAGTTTTAACTTATGGATCTGAGAGCTGTGTCAGAAGTAAAGCACTTGACCAAAGACTAGAGACCGCAGATATGAGAGTCCTGAGAAAGATTAGCGGCGTGAACAGATGGCATCAATGGCAATATCATATTAAAGACGAGGATATTAGGAAAGAACTTGACATTGTCAACATCCAGGAATGCGTTAACAGAGCTAATCTCAGGTGGTATTGTCACTTAAACAGAATGGGCGAAGAAAGATTAGCAAAACAAGTGTTCTCTGCCGGTTGGCAGCAAAACAACCCAGAGGAAGATCAAGATAACGGTGGATTGATACGGTACAAAGTGCCTTAGACGATAGAAATATAAGATCTGATAATGTTGAAGTCTTGACAGGTAACAGACTGATTTGGAGGAAAACTGTAGATAGGAAGTTAGTAATGATGTAATTTTTTCATATAGTACTATCATATCCTGTACACCCCTTGAGGATACATGGCAGGAATTTGGTGATGATGATGATGATAATGATGGTTATTTTATTCACATAATTGATACACAGTCAAAACAAGATATCATATAAATAAAAATATGACTGGTGATTCAGAACAATTCAGATTCTACCCAAGAATCTAAGAATACTCCGTGAGGTAGCGTCGTAAAATATGGACTGTTCCAAGTAATGCTGTTTTTTGTAGATCATATGGGGTCACTTCATTGATTTTTAATTGCTGTAAATAATTGGACAGCTTCTTTGAAGTTGCACCAAGTGCACCGATAACTATTGCGATGACTTTGGTGTGTTTAAGCCACAGTCGGCCAAATTCGATTGCCAGATCTCGATATTTAGTAATTTTTTCCAGTTCTTTGTTGTTAATGTTGTTTTCACTTGGAACTGCAATATGGATAATCCAAACCTGTCGATGTTCGATAATTATGATGTCGGGTCTATTGTGTTCTAAATGCCGATCAGTTTGTATTCGAAAGTCCCAGAGAAGTTTTGCTGTTTCGTTTTCCAATACTGTCTATATTTTATGTTGCCACCAGTTTTGCATAAATGCCAATGAACTATTTTGGCCACTTGATCATGGCGGTATTTATAATCAGTTTGAGCTATTTTGCTGCAGTCGCTGATTAGATATTCTACAGTCTCATCTTTTTGATCACATAATCTGCATTTGCTGTTATTATTGATGTTGAAAATTCTGCTTTGATTGCATTAGTTTGTAATGCCTGTTCTTGAGCTGCTAGAATGAATCCTTCTGTTTCTTTTTTAATGTATCCGTGTTGTATCCATTGCCATGTCTTGTTCACGTCAATTTTGTCCTCAGTATCTCGAAGAAATTGGCCATACAAGGGTTTATTTTTCCAGCGCACATATCGGATGTTTTGTTGTTCCTTTTTGTAATCGGATTTGTTTCCTGTTGCTTTTAGAAGGCCCTCTTGTGTAATTGCTTGAAGCATTGGCTCAGACCTATTGTCGATGTAATTTCTTAAACTAATTTCTTCTTCCTCCACAGTCTGTCTCACTTGCTGCTGACCCCGTCCACCTATTCTCCTCGGTAGGTACAACCGGTCAACATCACTTCATGGATGTAATGCGTGATGCATAGTCATTAGTTTTCTAGTTTCGCGGTCTAGTTTGTCCAGGTCTTCTTTTGTCCGATTTATTATACCAGCTGTGTGTCGGATCACTGGTATAGCCCAAGAATTCATTGCTCTAATTGTGTTTAATCCATTTAGTTTTATTTTCAGAATATTTCTAACTCTTTTGATTATTCTGATGCTGCCTGTTATTTAACTTTTGAGTGAAGAATAGCATTGGCTTCTAATATTCCTAGGTATTTATGGTGTTCTTCAGCTGAAATTGCTTTTATATATTTCTCTTGATCAAAATTAAAATTGCTAGTGTCATTAATGTTTCCTCGTTTAATAGATAAAATTGGGAATTTATCTAAACCAAATTCCATTTTGATATCTTGACTGAAAATACAAACTATGTTCAATAAAGAATCTATTTGCTGGGCCGATTTTCCATATAGCTTCACGTCATCCATATACAACAGATGGGAAATTTTAATATTACATTTAGGAAATTCATATCCAAGTTTTGTTTTCTTCAGAATCATAGACAGAAGTATCAAAGAAATGTTGAAGAGCAATGGTGACAAGGAATCACCTTGGAAAATTCCACGTTTAATGCTGATATCTCCAAATCCTTCACTGTTCTTTATTAAAGTTGTTTTCCATGATTTCATAGCAGTAGCCAGAAATGAATATATGTTTTTGCTAATTCCAAATATTTTTAGTGATTTTAGGATCCAGGAGTGTGGGAGGGGATCGAATGCTTTCTTGTAATCTATCCATGCCATGTTTAAATTAGTTTTTCTTCTTTTTGAGTTTCTGAGAATCATTTTATTAATAAGGATCTGGTCTTTGGTTCCTCTAGATTTTTGAAAATTGCCTTTTTGTTCAGTCGGATAAATCTGATTATCTGATAAGTAGTGGTATATGGAATTTGCTATGATTACAGTGAACAGCTTAAGCATAGTTGGTAGGCATGTTATTGGACGATAGTTACTTGGGTCTGCATCCTTATCCCTATCTTTCATGAAGAGAAAAGTGCGCCCAGATATCATCCAGTCTTCCACTGAGCCAGACTGCAACAAATAATTAAATTGTTGTGCCATGCGATCATGTAGACTGGTTAGATGTTTTAACCAAAATCCATGTAGTTCGTCTTTGCCAGGTGCACTCCAGTGTTTTAATTTTCTAGCTTGAGAACTGACCATTTCTTTAGTGATAATGACATTTTGCATTTGTTTTTGTTTCATTTCTGAATCTGTTTCATTAATCCACGAAGCATCTTTATTGTGTTCAATAGGATTATCCCAGATTGACTTCCAAAATTTGAGTGTTTCTTCTTTTCCGGGAGAATGATGGTTTGCATTTGTACTTCTCTGGAGAGACTGGAAGAACTGACGTTGGTTCTGTCGAAATTGCATATTTTGTACATATCGGTTTATTCTTGCTTCATATCTTTTAATTTTCTGTGCATTCGCTGTAATTCTTTGTTTAGCTCTTCGGTAACTTCAGCAATTGTTTTGTATTATTATTATATCGCCTCACTCAACCACACGTAATCCTTATAGCCAAAGAAGCAGATTATGTAATAAAACAGTCAGTAAAGTATACAACAAAAAAGAAGATACTGAAGATACTGATTATTATGTGATAATATCATTAATATAATACTCTTATGTAACATGAAAAAATAATGTAATAAATTATTCTTATAATCAAAAAATTATATAAACAAAAAAAATTATTATACAAAAAATTCTGAATAATCTTCATTGTTAACATCAGAAGAACATGCGTTGTAAATACATAATATAGAGGCAAAAAAATACTATTAAAATTTTAGTTGAAATCAATGTAGAAAATGCAGCACTTAGAGCTGAATTCCGTAAAATTATAAGTTGCAATGTCACTCAAGATGTTTATTGTATGTGTAAATATTTTAGCAATCAATAAATTACTATTACTATTATACAAAACAATATGTATAAACTTTATTGTTAATATTAGAAGAACATGTGTTATAAATACATAATATAAAGGTAAAAAAGTATTATTAAAAGTTTTAATTGAAATCCAATGTAGAAAATGCAGTACTTACAGCTGAATTCTGTAAAATTATAAGTTGCAATGTCACTCAAGATGTTTATTGTATGTGTAAATATTTTAGCAATCAATAAAAATATTATCATTATTTAAAAAAATTATTATTGTTATTATTATTATAAAATAGTAACAACAACATAAATAGTGAAGGCAAAATCCCCCTCTCTTCATAAAAGCTAACCCAAGCTTTGAAGTGGTGGGATTAACCTGCCTCACCCATCTACACGTAATCCTTATAATCAAAGAAGCAGATTATGTAATAAAACAGTTAGTAAAGTATACAACAATAAAGAAGATATTGAAGATACTGATTATTATGTGATAATATCATTAAAATAAGAGCACTATGTAACATGAAAAAAATAATGTGATAAACTCTTCTTATTATTAAAAAAATATGTAAATAATGAGTTTACATTGTATGTTTGTGAGAATTAGGAAATATAATATTTTGATTGCGTATGTGTAAATACTGTTGTGTAATCACACCTTTTCAAACTTTGAAAAAAAAATAGTAAACTACATGTAATATTATATAACTTGTGTAACTCTTAACTATATAATTGTAAATTATTACTGTGATTGTTATTTAAAAGATAGCAAAAAACCTATGTTATCATCGTTATTATTGAAATTTCATTATATGTAGCACTTAGTGCTGAACCTTGTAAAATAAAATGAATGTTACTCAAGATGATAATTGTATATATGTAAATATTTGAGAGATCAATAAAAATATTATTATTATTATTATTATTATTATTATTATTATTATTATTATTATTATTATTATTAAGAGAGACCTCCAGGGAATCAAGAACTCATCAAGGGGGGGCATACTGTTCGCACCAGCTATTATACTTATTCTTGAATTCATTCACACTGCTTGCACTCACAACATCCAGTAGGAATTTATTCCAATCAAGCACCACCCTCTGAGAGAAAAATCTAGTCCTCACTTCATTCTTAGCGACCTTCATTCTCAGCTTCCAAGAATGCCCTCTTGTCCTTTACCCACCCTCAATAAATTGAAAATTCCATCAACTGAAATCCTGTACGAACCTTCCAGAAGTTTGCAAGTCTCAATCATGTCGTTACTCTTTCTCCAGTTTGCTAGTGTCCACACTCTGCAAATTCTCACTCTCTCTTCATATTCAGTATCACACATCCTGATATCATTTTTAACACTTTCTTTGCACTCTCTCCGATATATCAGAATCACACATGAAACTGCGCACAATAGTCCAAGTGTGGTTTTATCAAGGCCATGTAAAGAGGCAAAATGACATCCTTATCTTTACATGTGAACATTCGTTCCAGCATTGTAATTATCTTTTGAGTTGTATTTGCAATCTTTGCCACATCACGACTGAACTTCAACTTCATATCTATTAACATTCCAAGATTCCTAGCCTCTTCAGTTTCTTCTAGCATAATCCCACACCGATATAGTACGACATTGGATATCTAATCACGCCGAAGTGGATGACTTTACATTTACTGACATTTATTTTCCCATGCCCACAATTTCAGCCAATTCAAATCAATCTGAAAGTATTCAGGAATGTTGCAGATATACAGTACTTTGAGATTCTATCTTTGAATCATTAGCAAATAGCTGTCGCTTGTCAAATCCTTCCCAATATCATTAATGAACAGATTGAATAACAGTGGATCAAGCACTGCTCCTTGTGGTACACTACGGATTACCATAAATCTTGCAGATTCGCATTTACCGTATACCACTTTTTGATATCCGTCAATCAGCCACTCTCTTATTCATGCTAATATTCTGTAACCCAAACCCATTTTCTCCAATTTATGCAACAGTCTATCATGCTGTATGCTCTCAAAAGCCTTAGCAAAATCCAAAAGTGTCATGGCGTATCCATTCCCCTTGTCTAGTTCAATGGTAACATTGTTATAGAAGGTGAGCAAGTTGCTAAGACATGATCTTCCCTTAGTAAACCCATGTTCTTCATTGCAAAGTTAAGATTCACTGTCAACCCATTTCAGAATACGGGCCCTAACCAATTTATCCCACATCTTCACCACCACTCCTGAGATATTAATTGGTCAATAGTTGAATACATTGGTCTTTTCACCACTCTCGTGCAATAGAATTACATGTTTTCTATTCCGGCGGAATCGTCCCTTCCTGCTCTGAGACTCATATTAAACGGCCTGATCAAAAGAATAGCTAGTTCAAAAGTGAACAATCTCTTCTGCACCTGTTACCCTCACGTCATTTGTATTTGGAAGAGATATTCTTTCATATTTATTCTTTCTTTTACTTGCAGCATATCGATAGAATTCGTGTGGGTTGTCTTTAGCAGGCAGAGCCAGTTTATTTTCATACTCAGACTTTGCTTTACGTACAACAGTTGTGACTATTCTAGCATTAGGCTTATAATTTTCATAACAGACATCATCCTTATGCACACGGTATTCCTTCCCCATCGTCCCTTTCTTAAATCTCTTGCTTAATAAGATTACACATCCAGTTGACGTCTACCCTATTTATTCTTCGAACTTTCTGATTAAGTATTGTTTAAGTACTTCCCATGCCCTGTCGATATTCATTCCCTCCAGCAAACGATCCCATTCAACTGATCTCAATTGGTCATAATTTCCTGCTTTGTAGTTCAGCATGTAACCTTTTCTGAATGGAACATTCATAAACTTAGTCACTTCCCAAGTGAGTACCGCATGATCACTGTCACCTACTGGAAGCAGAATAGTTACGTCTTTAACTGAAACGCTGTCTGATACTATAATCAAATCTAACACTCTTTGCCCTCGAGTTCCTTCTGTCACATGCTGCTTCAGGGAGTTGTCCTGCAAAGCTCATTAAATGCATTTTCATTCTTCTCATGAGATTCTACTGCTACCCAATCAATATTTGGATAATTAAAGTCTCCCATTATCATTACTCTTTTCGCGCTCATCTTTTCTATTTGGTGATGCATTTCTTCATCACCAGCAACCGATCCACCAGGTCTGTAACAACACCCCAATATGCAATATTTATTATATGTATTGCAAGTCTTCTCAGTAAATCCATTTCGGCACGTGAACTCGTTCCAACTTTTCCGAAATCTTCACCTTCGAAATCGACAAATTGCACAAGGTCAAAGGAACGGTCGCAGTTCAGGTGAACATTCACAATATCCCACCAACTCCTATTGCCGAATTGTTATTCAGTTCGTGCAACGGCTCTAGTACGTCTTCTTCTTATGCACTTAAGTGTCTTCCTGCAAGGTACATTACTTTCTGTATGTTATCAGCTTGATAGCTTTTAACCAAATGGGGGGAGGGGGGGCACTCGCCCGTTCAGTAATCTCTTCTGCATCTGTCACTCGCCTACCATTCTCACTGCGACAATTATTCTTTCACATTTATTATATTTTTACTGGTAACATAACGATAAAATTCTTTTTTACCATCTTTAGCTTGCAGAGTCACTTTCTTTTCATACTCACTCTTAGCTTTCCTTACAATACTTCTAACTCCTTTGACCTGCTTGATACAATTTTATAACTGACCTCATTCTTCTCATTCTTATGCAGACCGTATTGTATACCGTCCACATCGCCTTTTTCTTAAGAATGTCTTACCTTTCCTTAATCCATGAGCACATCCACTTCGCATCCTTCTTCGAACTCCAGGAAGCATTCTAATATTGCAACCCGGACGTATTTTTAAATACTTCCCATGCACTCCCGATATCCTTCCCATCTAGCAACCGATACCAGAGGACAGAATCCGGTGCTTGCCTTAGCTGGTCATAATTGTTTTGCTTCCAAGTTCAGCATGTAACCTTTTTTAAATGGATTATCTGTAGACTCAGCTTCTTCTCACTTCAGTACAGCATGATCAGTGTCATCAACCTGCATCAGAACAGTCGCGTCTTTTACAGAAACCACCTCGGACACAATAATCACGTCTAATACTCTTTGCACCTTTAGTTCCTTCTGTCGCACGATGCTTAGGACGTTGTCACGCAAGAGCTCAATAAATTCAGTTTTATTCTTCTCGTGAAATTGTACTGCTAGACAATCAATGTTCGGAAATCACCCATGATGATTAATACTTTAATAATAAACATTAGGTTTATATGACGATGCTGGGAATTTATTTTAGATATCATATCATCCCTCCTTTTACTGTTTTCCAGTGTCCATAGTTCACAAATTCTCAATTTTTCTCTCCTCATCACCTGCATTTCACAGTCCCGATATCAAAGGATGATATCATCCTTTGCTCTCTCTCTCTCTCTCTCCACTGTATCAGCATTCAGGAAATCAGTAAACCAGATATGTGCGTAATAATCCACATGTGGTTGTATCAAAGTCTTGTAAAGAGGCAAAATATCTTCCTTATTTTTGCATATCAAGGTTCGTTTCAGCATTGCTGTTATTGTTGAAGTTTGCTAGCTACATGGCTGCTATACTCCAAGTTCCTGTCTACTAAACTCCAAGATTCCTAACCTGGTCAATTTCTTCTAGCGTAACATCGCCAATATATTAACATTATTAATATTATTATTATTAATTCTCAGCAGTCGTAACCCTCAGAATATTTAAAAAAACTGAAAATAAGTTGACAAAGAATTGCCTTACAACGCAAATAAGGAATGCAAAAGAAAATACTACAGAGACAAATTAACCTCCGCACAAAAAAACATGAAAAAAAATCTGGCCTCAGATCAAGGATATCCTAGATTGTGCGCCCAATACTACCGGCTCTGAAACCATAAAACACAGCATCATGAAAGACGCTAAATCTATCCACTGATTTTAACCAATACTTTAGACTCCATCCAAGAACTATACAGAAATATCCCTCAAATCACAAAACGTGATTCTCCACTCGGACCACAAGCAAAACAGACGTTATGTTCTAAACCATAAAGGAAACAGAACTTCTCTCTGTGATACATCAAATCAAACCAAACGAATGCCCAGGAATCGACGCTATAACACCTAAGGATATAAAGCAACAATCAACTAGCCTGGGCCTTATGCTACTAAAATTAATAAAAGAATATTTAAAATAGGATAAATACCAAGTATATTAAAGACTGCTATAATCACACACATATATAAACATGGAAAAAGAAATTTCATCAATAATTACAGACCCACAGCAAAACTCCCAATTATCAATCAAATTATGGAGCGGATCGTGCTAAGGGTACTCGCAACATATACAGAGAACTTTCATATTATTCCCAAAACACAATGCGGTTTTCAGAAAAATAAGGATCTCTCTTGGAAGATTTACAGTCGTAATTAATACCGCCTTAGATAAAAACAAAATTGCCATGGTAGTCTTTATTGATTTGACTAAAGCATTTGATACACTCACACATCAAACCTTGTTAGAAAAGCTCAGGCATGTTGGAATAGATGGACCTCTGCAAGGGTGGTTTAGACACTACCTTCAAAATAGAAAGCATATCACACGCTGCGGGTCAGACTGTAGAAGAGAGCTACGAGTAACCTGTGGAGTGCCGCAGGGAGCTGTACTCTCCCCAACACTATTCAACATTCACACGCACGATATTAATCAGCTACCTCTCAAAGGTAAGATCTTCCAATATGCAGACAATACAGCTATAATATCCATCCATAATGCAAGCATATCTCAAACAAATATGTAGCATGACATAAATCTGCTCATTGACTGGAATTGAAATCCACTTAACTCAACTAGTTGATAATATACATAACCTTTCCAATATCCACTCTGCAACATAAGAAAACACAGACAACAGTAAAACCACTGCAATCACTCAGATTGATACAATACGATACTTTGGAATTTACTTCGATGCAGATATGAACTGGAATAGCCACATAAACCATCTACACAACAAACTCCGAACAATAAGTGGCAAACTCTACAGGTTAAAAGACATAGTTCCCATACGCCTAAAAACACTAATATACAAAGCACTATGCCAAAATATACTAAGATGCGCTATAACAACGTATGCTTTCTGTGCACCTACAAATTAAATAGATTAATGTCGCTACAGTACAAAATGATAAAACTGATCTTTTGGGAACAAAGAGAAAATAACGACTTTATATACACTGCAATGTCAGAACACAAAATACCGACAGCAAAACATTTATGTCACTATGCAGCTTTGCTAAAACATTATTCCGATGCCAACTAAAGGAGACAGTCAAAAATACATACCGTATAACAAGACCTCAGACAACTAATTATATCACATATAAATACAATAATCACTATGGAAAGGCCACGCGAAATTTCAACATCCCAGATATGATAAACAAATTACCTTTTGAATACAGAAACCTTACAAACCACAATAGCCTGAAAAGAGCCTTAAGGTTATAACTATGAACAAGAAATACGCACCCTACACACTTTACAAATAATGAAACACAATGTATTAATTCAGTCTTTCCAGTTCATTGACGCGTCATTACATTCCAATTTATCGTGTGTGCGTGCGTATGTGCGTGCGAATGGATTTCTCATCCTACAGTTGTAGTAAATATCAGACGTATCAAACATGTGCGATCAAACCAATAAATAATAACTACCGGTGCCATCCTCAGATACGCTTACTAAAAAGCTTCGAGAATGCAAGTTGAGTCATTCAATCTCAAACGAGATCAACAGAAAGAAAAAAATATCCATATATTACATTTAGGTGCTATAGTTAGAGCGCTTAAATACATTTAAAGCAAAAATTGTAAATATATATAATTTATTGCTATTGTATAAATACTATTACAAATATAATCTTCTTCAACCGGCAACTATAAATTACCAACCACAGTAACTATTTTTAATGCTTTATACAGAAAAAAAAAAAAAAAGGAAAATTTGTATGTATTTCATTCTTATAAGAAGCCAGTTGCTGTAAGTGGTCCAGGAGGGTTGGTACCTTTGGACGCTTTGTTTGAGACATTAGCTTCGTGTTACCTGTGATTCATCTCTGGGGCTTCTTTTGTCTGAAGCCCCAGCAATGTACCACAGATTAACACTACTGGCGAGGGGCGGGGGCACGGGAAGACTGTCTCAATCCCCGTTTGTCTGAGGTCTTGTTATACGGTATGTATTTCTGATTGTCCTGTTGAAGAAGATTACATTTTGAATACAATGAAATACATACAAATTTTCCTTTTTTTTTCATATAAACCATTAAAAATAGCTACTGTGGTTGGTAATTTATAGTTGGCGGTTGAAGAAGATTTTTTAATAGTATTTCTACAATAACAATAAATTATATATATATTTTCAATTTTTGCTTTAAATGTATTTAACGCTCTAACTATAAGAGGCCAGACAATTCAATATTTATAGTGTTGTAAATGTACAATCATCATTTTAATAAGAAAAATTATTTTTGCATTTTTTCGTTTTTTATAGAATTCTAATATGGAAAACGAACCATATAATCTGTAGCGCTTCGTCTCTATACTTTATAAATTAACATGTTGGAATGTCACTCAAGATGATTATTGTATATATGCAAATATTTTTCAGATCAATAAAAAAAGTTGTTTCTATATTTAAGAATAGCATTGTGAAAAAGTAAAATTAATGCATTCAGTATTCCTACTGCATGTTAACAAAAACGAAATTGATAATATAAAAATGTAAACCAAAATAAACTGTAAATTGAAATTGAAAAAAAAAGTATTATTATTATTGATTCAATAAATAGCAAGATAGAAAGTGAAATGAATGTATTCAGCATTTCCTACCGATAACAAAAAATAAACTTTAAATATAATTTGTGAATTAAAATGAACTGCAGATTGAAATATAAATGCAAGCGACAAAATGCAGAAAACACTTACGTGTATAAAATTGTTCCACAACCAATATCGTTAATAGGAAAATTATCTGTTTTAACACATTAAATGAATCATTGTAAATATGTATATGAAAGAAATTGTAAAATACATTGTCAGTGTTATTATTTATGTATTTAAATAAGATATTTAGTTAAAATTAATTTTAAAGATTGAATATTTGTAGTGAACAAAAATGTAATATTAATACTTCAATCGTACATTTGTAAATATTCTGTATACGTGAAGAGGTTAATAAACTTTGTCAGAAATAATATTAATGTTATTAAATTAATATTAATGTCATTAATTTTATTAATATTATTCGTTTTACCCATCGATTGCTTTTGTTTCGCCATCACCCACAACCGACCCACTGGGTCTCTAACAACACTTCGCCATGCAATTAATCTTTTTAGACTCCACCAAAATATCATTAAAAGCACCCTTTTCCCCCCTCTTTTATCCGTCTACCTTAAAACACCGTACTTTTTAAATGCGGAGACGAGGATCTTCTGACAGCACAAATATTTGCAATATGAAGCCCGGCGTGGGCATTGGAATGAACCAATCAAGAATAACCGGGGGAACAGCTTAAATTATTAAAACTGAGCGTGAGAGATGTACGAAATTGTAGAGAGCGAATTCGAGGATATACAAAACCTTCAACAAGACCACCAGAGAATAAGAAGCCTGTCTTAATCCTGGATCAAAGAAAACACTTCTAAAAAACACTCTCAAAAACTCTCCTCCAGCTGAAATCGTACAGAATGAGGGATTTAAGATGATAAGGGATTATCATCCGCTTATTGAGGGCCTGAAGTAGTTTAAGAAAGCTTTTTGCTCCTTCTCTAGAACAAGAAAACGGATTATTTAGCTTTTACTCTTCAAAAGTCCCAAATACGAGATACGTTTAATGCGTGGGAAGGCAGTAAAAATGTGGTTCAAAAGTGACATCACTCGACTACATTACCTCCTTCCAATCAGTGAAGGGCAATATTAAAAAATAAGATAATAGCATGACGACGAGAAATTATTAGGCCACAGAAAGGGAAGAAGAAAAACTTGAAAAATTACTTTTTTTTTCCTCGTGATGAGAATTCGAATTTAGAATTTCTCAATAAATTTAATGCAGGTTTCGTTAACATTTCAAAATTGTCCACCACATCAGTGCAGAATCTCACACAGAAAAAAATTGCCGACTCCTTCGTTTGCAATCGGAACGGAAACCAGAAACTGAAAAAAAAATGCTGAGAAATATTAATATTTCTCAGAAAAGAAAATCTTCTAGATTATTAAACCAAAATTATGAGTTTGTCAAAAAACGTCAACACAGGAATCCAGAGTTTATGAAGGGTCACAATAACGAAGTATTTTGGACTTCAGTGGATCAGCAAAGAAGTAAACCAGCCATGTTTAACTACGTTCGAGAAATAATAATCAGAACTGCAAAACTATTTCAAATGTTAAGCGTAGGACACTGAGCATCAAATGCACCCCCCACATACAAACACAGAGAGAGAGAGAGAGAGAGAGAGAGAGCCGAACGTTTAATAATCTGACAAAATAAGCAGTCTTTAAAAGATATTTGGTGAGGGAATGAAACCCGAAGTGGTATTTTTTCCTTCGCCTCGGAATTGCCGTGCATCCAATTAGTGAAAGAAAACAAACACGTTTGAGGCTTCACGTCGAGATTCTTTTTTCTTGATTTTAGTACTGCGCCCCCTTGTAGTGCAAATGCGCGATACTGTGATACGTGAACCGAGGTAGTACATGCCGCAGCGCACCTTCTTATGACAGCACTGCCAGGACTCTCGCAGAAAAAGAAAAAAATGGAAACACATGCCGATGAGGAGTGATGTCAGACGCACTTGTCTCGCGAGTCGGAGCCTTATTTAAAGAAAGGCAACGTGCGGTGATTGAAAGGTCAGAATTGCTCTTCAAAGTGGGTGACAGGTGACGCAGTTATACCGAACTCCAAAATGAAATAATCGCACGGCAGCCATGCGCACGCTCAGCAACTTCTTCCCCTTCTCACAGCCTCTCTCTCTTACTGTTCGCATTCGCTGCCACACATCTGCAGCCATCTTTAACATTGCCCATCCACATCAAGCGTACTGAGCGAGACTTTGGTTTGGCTTAGCATTCGGTTTAATGGCTTCCCTAATATTCGAAAGAATTACTTTTGGAACTGTTAAATCCTTCTTCCACAAAATTTATTTGGGGGCAGAGACGTACAGGTGTGTAGAAGTGGATGTAACTATTCTGATTGTCAGATTAAACCAAACGCGAAAAAGCAGAAAACTCACGCATCTTTCAGCAGTACGATTACTCGTATTTTTTTATAGTTGGAGATAGTGGAGAAGAAAAAAAGCAGTTTTTTTAAATAGGTGTGCACCTCTTGTGGGTGTATCCGCACGGGTGCGGTGAGCGCTTTATTAATTTTGTAGCAAGAAGTATTGCGTGGTTGTGGTTCTGCTTATGATTCTGAAAAACAAATATTAAGCAGCAGTCTTAGGGTGGTGTGAATGCTCCTATTTCCTCGTCCATCCATCTTGGCCCGTTCTATTCATATTTATTTTGTTCTCGTGCAGCTGTTTCGTTCTCCTGTTTGCGATTTGTGCAATTATTTCGAGAAAATGTTTAGAGAGTAGTTGTTTCGACAAATAAGCTCCATTTCCTGTCTTATTAGTAAGATGAGCTGAGGTCCAGTATTCGGAAAAATATGCGCTTAGATACCCCTTTAATAAGCATCTTCCTCTCCCAGAAAACCCCAAATTAACTTTGATCCTCCTTCATTACTTCCGTTTGCACTTTCCATCGCTTTGTTCATAAATAACACTCAAACCTATAGTATATTTAAAGTAGGTCTGTCATCTATAAGAAAGCAGGCCGTCCTTCTCGGAACCTTTTTAGAAAGAGATTTATTTTATGTTCTGGATGGATATGACGAACAACCTCTTTCGTTGTGGCGGGTGCTTTCAGGAGTGCCAGTGTTATGGCGCGTTTCTCTACTGCTGTGAAGGAAATTAGTTGTTGGAAATGCAAACGGCGTTTAGCACATCCTCTTGCAGGAAGTTGACCTGCGTGAAGAGGTCACGCAATTAACCGGGAAATTTTCATTCTCCTCGAGAAGAATGAAGGGGTGTCTGCAGTTTCGAGAATCTTCTGGCAGGAAATTGGATGCAAACCTGGTCCGAAATCAGCGTATCGAGCGGCAGTGCTGTCGAAACCTTGTTTAGCGATAACACAAAATTCACTCAGTTCTGACGTCACAAAGGGCTCAGAGGAGGGGGAGCGTTGAGATAAGAGGAGAAATACGACTTCAAGGCGTTCCCGTCTCGTACTCGAGTTAAATAGTTGTCTGAAGAGATTCCAGACAGATAAAAGGGTGAGAAATCTTCTTTATATTCTAGTTAAGCGAGTAAATTCGCAAATTAGTTTCTAATCGAAGTGTGCGACCTCCAATGGAAGAGTATGTCGACGAAATCTTGTGCCGATGAACGCAAACTTGGTGCAATCAATGATAAGTGGTGAGAATTGACACTCGCCCAAATCCCCACACGCTTTACCCAGAGCGCTTCCTATTCGTAGGATTATCAGATTTATGTGTAACTCGCATTACATTAAGCCTGTAGTTGTGACTTGATCAATTTTATTTGGAACGTCTAATCGCCAGGACTATTCTTCCCTTACCATGCAGTACTGGCCTTCATGATATTCTTCACTGAGATAAGAATAAGTTCTTCATTTTCAGCGCCTTCAGTTTTGCGATTTCTCTCTGGAAAGAAAGATTTCACTCTAACCCTCGTTACCTTTCGATACATGTGATCTGGAGTGATCACATTTCTCTTCTTGGAATAACACACACACATTAATTAATTATCCTTCACATCGGGAAAAACACATCCCATTCTCGGCTTCTAAAAATTGGGCTTTTTTTGCTCTGAAATCACTTTGTATTTCTAAAACGTCCAAGGATTACGCTTCGAATTCTTCTAAAGATGATTATTCTAAAGTTTATATATATATAATAAAAAAGGTTTAATGAGGCATACTTGCATTTTTTTCAAACACGCTACTGTTTTTTATACTTGTTCTGTTAGTACAATTTTAAGTCTCTGTAATTTTGTATATACTTCTTTGAATGTGATACCTGAGGATGTTCATGTAACGAAACTATTAAACTAGTAGTATCTTTTTTAAATATATCTTGTCATCTCTTCTCTCGGTAATAGTCATTAAACCTTTTTTATAATATTCCAACCGAGTAAAAATGAATTTTGAAAAAAAAAAAAAAATATATATATATATATATATATATATATACACATACTTACACACACGTGCGTTGAAACAATCATATGAAATCTCTTTTTTTTCCCTTCATTCTGCTTGCAGCCGAAAGAAGTTGCCCAGATCAGAAGGAATTCGTACAGCAAGCGAGAGAGAGAGAGAGAATGTCTAACTTTTGCAGGAATGTGAGCATAGGTTAGACCAGTGTTTCTCAACGTGGGGCAATTTGAATATTTTGGGGGGCAATTAGAAAATGTACATGTACATATTTATATTATACTTTTTCAGAACTTGGCTGACTATTATGCTGGGGGGGGGCATCAAAATCTTTGAGACGTTGAGTTGGGGCATGATCCAAAAAAGGTTGAAAAACACTGGGTTAGACAGAAAAAGGTGACATTTTGGGAAGAGAAAAAAATTAATAATAGTCCATTACGATCCAGTTCCAAGTTCTCACATAATATAAATGATTCTTCTTAGTATTGTCTCAAAACATGAATCGTAATATGGAACTGCTCTGTTCTTCACCGTGCAATGATTAATCATCTTCTTACTGTATTATAATGTGGAATTCTCGGTAGCAAATCATGGGACCACCCCTGGACAAACTATCATAACAAATACACTCTCAGTTTTAATCTCAGTTCCAATCCTTGCGTGATTTGAAGTGCAATCGCCGAGTTTAGATGTGAATTGGTTTGGCTTCTGTCTAGTTGAATATATGGCAAAATTGTTTGCATGAATGAAAGGGGGGCAACGAAACCACAAAAGAGACGGAGAGAAAGAGTGCCAGTGCAGAAATAGATGCTGCCTGCTCTAAACTCCGCTTTTATTTATATCGAGCGATCATCCGAAGTTCTTTTATTCCTCGAGCTGCTTGCATCGACCAGGTGTCTGTCGGAGTGCTGCTGACCGCTGCACTCGAAAAGTCTAAATCGAGTCCGCGAGGCGTGCTGTACTACAGCGGAAGGTCAGAGGTGAACATCCTCCATCAGTAGCTTGAAAAAGCCGGAGTGCAGCACTCAGAGCATTCCGATTCGCTCTAATGGCGGGGCAGCGCCGAAAGAAAAGTCCTTTGAAGTGGTCCCTCTCGAAAGCCATTTAGCGCAGGCCATTAGGGGGAGCGCGCGACTGTGTAAACAAGGGGAGCGCTAATAGCGAGCCACTTGTCGACTGCTGTTACCGTAGTTGGCCCGACAGTGAAATACCGAAAGAAAGCGGCTGCCATTTCTTGACCTTCCGTCTCTGGCACCCCCAGAAGCAATTTCTTTCTCCACGCGAAACAGAAGTGCAGACACAAAAGCTGCTACGCACTTGTCAAAGCACAAACGCGTCATCAGAAGCCACCCTCCCGCTGACACTCATTACTCGCGGATAATCGCGCGTGTAAGGAAGTTGTTTTGTACATTCGCTTGCTGTACAATAAGTTTGCAGCGAACTTTGTATGATCGCTAATTGCGCTTTGAAATGTGGTAATCAGTTGTAAACATTGAATTTCTTTCCCGGATTTTTAACCAGAATATTTTTGATGGGAATTCGGAAATCACGTGGGAAATTTGAGTAGAATTGGAGCAACATGAGTCTAGTGTGGGCGTGTATTTATTTATAAAATGTTATCTTCTGCGCAACATTCTGTGGCGACTGTATAAACTCATTAACAAAATTGATGCAAAAAATGAGCGAAATATTGAGAGGACAAGAGATTAATTGCATCTTAGAAGTAGCTACTGTACCCACAATGCATCTGTCAGGCTGTCATTTATTTGACTACTTATATATAGTTGAGCATACAGAAGAACACACACACTGCTATGGAAATAATCATGATGCATTAAGCGTGTGCAAATTGATATCGAAAATCTCTGTTTTGATACGATCTCAAGAGCCAGTTCTATTTTATGTCTTAGGCTAATACAATTCTTTAATAACAAAATAAAAACTTTCTCTCCAATGGAGAACTAAATAAGAGCATTGCTATTGAACCTTTGTGTATTTATCATATCTCGAATATGAAATCTCCGAATGACTTATCTACAGTGACTATTTGTAGAACACACATTTCTGTGTGTTCTACAGTTTATTGATTTCGGTATTGTTATCTTCTCTTGAAATATTTTAACATCACCGAGCACGACTCAGTTGGAGTATCTCTTGTATTGAAGTATGAATAAAGGCAGCATTCGGGCACTAGAGAGAGAGAGAGAGAGAGAGAGAGAGAGAGAGAGAGAGAGAGAGAGAGAGAGAGAGGGAAATGATGCTGCCTTTATTCGCATTGCAAAGGGGGAAATATCAATACGGACACAAATAGTAAAACTGTATTGATATTATCCTCTTTAGCTTGCACTCCGGGTCAAGTGGATGATAGATCAGATAGTTTACCTAAAATAGCACTAGAGGGCTTGAGTTCAGTTAAAAATCACCGGGGGTTACCCAGAATGATCTGAATAGATAATATTAGAAAAATGGACTAATTCTTCGTTCTCCATCTTGTTAAGGAGATCCCAAGATAGAAATACCTGGAGAGAGAGAGAGAGAGAGTGTTAGGACTGTCATCTTTATAGTTCCCAAAGGGTCTGCATAGATTATGGATGAAGACGAAGACTTGCTAATGCATACCTGAGGATGGTTTACATCAGTGTTTGTAGATTTTCTTTTGTCTCTTGATGATATATCTATATCAAAAATCTGGGAAAGTCTAATCAAGATTACTCATTAATTATTTTTTTTAATAGCAAATTCAATCATGTTTCTACTTCAAAATATTCCGTCTCATACTTAGTGATATAACATCACGCGGCGTGTTCTAATTTTAACGATCTATTGTTAGTATTCTAGCTTGTATTTTTTAAACTGTTCTTGTAATACCACTGACGATGGTCTGCTATTTCCAGACCGAAATATTTGGTTAAATAAATGTCTTTCTTGTGATTACGTGATTATATCATTCAGTCTTATGTCGCAAGTATCCTTGAAACAACAAATACTTTGATAGATTTTATTCTCAGTCTGCTTTGTAAATGATTTATGGAGCAGTTCCTGTTCCTATCAGCATTGAGACACGGTTCATGCTATTTAGCGAGCGATGCTTTCAGTTTAACGGAAAAAATTGGACGGCGGCCGATTGTTTAATGTACACGTAAATGAAGAAATTTAGCGCTCTCCCCTACAGGCCGATCCCCTACATTCATTAACGTGATCTGATTAAAACTAAACAAATAACAATTAAAAACGGAGGATGAATTTCGTCAAATGAAAAGTTGGAAAAAGTGGGAAATAAATATAATTAGTTAAAGAGATTAACACCAGGTGGAGACAAAAATGGGCAATGATGTGGAATGCTGGATTTTGTGCTGTTGTTCGGCAAGGTACCAAGGACTTAAAGCAAAAGATGGCTGCCTCTCCTTGTACACAAAGTTCAAGCGGATCATATTAAAAACCGAACGTTCGTCAGTGAGTGCGTAATGGCATTTAATATAAAAAGGAAATTAGGGGTGTGACCTGAATGTAATACAGGTCAAATGGAGAATGACAGGAAAGCGACTGAAGAAAAATTCTTCAGTCATATGAAGATGCATATGAAGATGATCTCTCGATTGCTACAGGAAACAATTGGATACATCATCCGTTATGGATTTTAACGCAAGGTTGGGAAACTGACCAGAAATGTAAGTTAATGTAACTCACTGAATCAGTGAAGAAACACTTAGTGGGAAAAGGATTGCTAAGTTTAAGAATTGGAAACGATTGATGAACATCAATTCAATCCCCAAATTTATGCATAAAGAAATGTTAACTAGACGATGGAGTTTTCGTTTCTTCCAGGTTCTACACAACAGTGGAACCTTGGAGAAACGAAAAGACCACAACCGGCTATGTGACAGTCAAGAATGAACCACGAAAGATGCTTGAATTAGGATTGGAAGTAGGTAATAAACACAATCTTCTCATTATGATGTCGATGCTAATCACAGAAAAATAAGAACAAAAAAGATAGGTAGAAACATTTAAGGTCTGTGAACTGAAAAAATAAATAAAATTAGCAAATATTCTAAAAAAGGGCAATAGAAAAATATGGAGACCCTTTTAGAAAGGAATATGACTGAGAAGAAAATTCACGGATAAATGTTACGATAATCTCTTTTTTGCAGTGTCCAAAATTTCTTGTGTTGTCACATGGATTTATGTTGTCAAACGGAGGACAAAAGAGGAAGCAGACACCGTGATGCACAGAAGAGGTGGAATAAGAAATCAAAATAAGTACATTTTTGTGGCAAAAAATATTTAAACGAAATAAAAGTGTGACTGTGCTTCTTACAAAGTAAAAAAAAGTCCCAACAGCCAAATAATAGTTCTGGGAAGAGTTTGAAGAATTTCTGGAATAGTAAAAGGATCATCAGAAGTGGTTCGTAAAGCCTTGAAGAATTTGAGAAGAGAAGAGAAGAATATACGCTGAAATTCATCACGAGAAAATAGTAAATATTCAGACCAGGCAGGGAGGGTTGTGGAAATGGTTACTTTTTTCAGGATTATTAGAAAATTCAGAAAAAGAAAATGACAAAGCAGAAGAGTGTAGAACAGAGAACCGTTGAGAAGATGATGCAATCAAAGAGGAGGAAATGGAGATGTTTATTTTTAAAATGGCAAACGCAAAAATACCAGGACAGGACAGGACAAACATGATTAAAGTATGTGGTTAAAGCTGGTAAGACGTTGCTATTAAGAGTCTTAAGGCTTTTTGGAAGAACTCCAAAAGACTCGGCCATTTCAATTACTTCCCCCCATCTTTTAAAGGGAGGTAACAGATTTTGCCAGAACCATAGACGTAATTCACTTCTCGACATACTGGGATATGCCAGGATATTAGAAATTAGAAGCAGAGTACAAACTGAAAAGCAATAGGAAGAAAGTGCTGCTTCCCAGAAAGCAGTGGTCCTCAGGCTCAGACCGTCACTCTCAAGTAAGTTGGAAAATAATTGAATAGGGGAAAGAAGATCACTCGAGCTTTTCTTATCTCGAAAAAGCCTTCAACAGAGAACCGTGAAACGAAGTACGGAAACTATCGTGGGATAGAAAGGTGGAGGAAAGATCGACCCAAGGGATTCAAAACCCCCTACCAAAACGTGCAAAACCATAAGAATGGTAATGAACAGAAGACAAATCAGAGGAATTTGTGACAACAGTGGAGGAATCACGAATATATAAGCCATCTGGTGGTACAGTACCCAATCAATCCGTTTATGTTCCTGCATAAAAGATTTATATTAATTTTGAAATGTATCTCTTCAATCGCTACACCAAATGAATTATTTTATGATTCGTAAATCCCAAATTTTCTCCACAGTATGTGGGAAAAAAGCTTAAATTATTTCGGTTTGTCTGACGACAGTCGTCATTAATCAGAATGGAAGGCGATACCTGGAACAAAGTGAGGATTAACTTTAGCGTTCAGGAAGTATGCTTTACATTTGGGTGATCCACTCGACTGTACCATCAGGACGGATAAGAAGGCGCAGCAGAGAAGGGAAGAAGTTCTCCCCGTTGCTCCTAGGAAGGAACCAGAAAGTTCGACTATCATTTGAACAGGAAAAGATATTTCTGTATTATCCGGATCTTTTAAAATAATAAAATATGGGCTTGTTAGTTGATTATTTTACTTCTGCTGTGAGGCAGTATAACTCCATGTGAAGCTCGAGTTTTTCTCCAGACCCTTGTGATATGCTGAATTTTTCTTTGACTGACAGCATACCCGACAATGGTTAAGAGTTTTGGTAGACTGGAGAATGTCTTTCTTCCGGTTAGAAATATTCTTTTGTTCTGTCAGAAGTATTTCGTTTCAGGCGAACAGAAACGGGCATCAGATTAGGGAAAGAATGTAAAAGTCATTCGTCGCGTGAGTAACTTCCACAGCATTACAATTGGGGAATCAGGGTTTGACGTACTTAGACATGGGGGAGAGGGGGAATGTGCTATTAAATCATGAGTGTACAGGTGCCGCCCTCGTGAAGGACGGAGATGTTTTACGTGCAGTTAATCATTCAAGGTCGGCGGTTTTTGCCGAAGTTTGCAGCTCAAGTTCCGCTATGTGAAACACATCTGCTCTGGATAATTGGAACGCTTCATTTATATTGCTGTTATGACCACTTATACGGTGTGACGCAAAAATACAGTATTGAACTTCGATACCCCCTTCAGTACAAGCACTATTATGAGATATGCCATTCGAACGCATGCACGTTAATAGAAGAGCGCGTGTAGCCTCTACGCGATTACATTTAGTTCTAGTAATGGTGCAACAGGGCCTAAAGGAGGACCAACGTGGTATTACATAAAACTTTCTAATTCAGTAGTCGGTATTTATTATACCCAACTGTCAACAAAATCGCTCTCTGCCTCGTATTGGACTTTTTCTGTGAACGAACTCAATATTTCGTTGGATGCAACATTTCCCATATGTAGGCTTTCTAAATTTCGTAGCTAACGCTTTATTCCAAGAGGGTTGCAAACGAAACGATGCTTGTTTGGGTGTTGCTCTCCAACAAGTCTAGAAATCTGCGGGAAAATAAGCCGTTATTGCTTTCATTTTCTCTCTCTCTCTTACTATGTCTCTGAAATCCCTCATATGATTCAGATTCCAAATCAACCTCCATCATTCAGTTATTCTGATCTTCAGCTAACCTGCACATGATCTTCTTTTAATGTCCTCATAAAAGCTGTTAATGATATTGATGATGATCTCAGCTGGAATCCAAGAAAATGTGCAAATACGTTCTGTTGGAATTCTTTCTGTAGGCAGTGTCTTTGGAGGTAATTTTTTGACCATTTTTGGCTTGATTGAGAGATGAAAATAAACTAACATTCAAGAAGTAAACATCACGCTGCCCACTTAGTATTCGATCAGCTAATTTGTTCATGTAATGGAGGAGAATTTACGTCTTATCTTCTTGCCAGAATTTGAACTGTAATCCTATGTGCCATCTGTGCAATTTTTCTATTGCAGAGGAAGACGCTTTAAGCGCTTTCGAGATGGAAAAAGTAGAAGAAATCAGAGCAAACAGAATTCAGATAATCAAAATGACGATGAGGCCAAGATAATGGGTCAGCATCCTTCCTGGCTGATTTTTATCCAAAAATATTTTATTGGCGTTACCGACAAACCTAGAAGAGGTTATACAATAATTGAGGGAGGGAAAAAGCAAGTTTCGCAGATGAAGAAAAGGCGAGAAGAATAGATAGAACAATAAAAACGGTAATCAGTGTGAAAGGCCAAGAGTTGTTCGAGTATTATGTTGTTGTTGTTTTTTTCTCCAGTGTTTGGTGTTGTATAAGAGAGAGAGAGAGAGATGTTGCGATAATAGATGTGAGCATGTACTAATTAGGTCGTATTTCATGATTTAGTTTTTAGTTACTTAAGATTTATCTTTAAGAAAATCGGAAGGATAAAAATTAAAATCAAATATAGAAAAGGATATGGACAGAAAGAGAGAGAAAGAAAGCGGGGAGGGGAGGAACTCTTGGCCGAATTGGTTTCTTCTAATTTACTGGAAAACGTAATTTAAAAGTGTGCGTGAAGTCTCAGTATACTTAAAAGTTAAGAAACAAATTACCTGATAATTGCGTGTGTTCGTAGGGCTTGTCGGACTGTTTTGCGGATTAAAAGTTGCGTTTTAGGTGAAGAAGAAGAGAGAAAAATGAAGGAGATGCATATATCAAAACACATTAGGAAGAAAGATACATTTACTTAGAATGAGAAAGAAAGAGAAAACAAGGGGAAATACAGAATTAAAAACAAAGAAGAAAGAAACATATAAACAGAAGATGACATAAAACCAAAGGATAACACATACATATAGATTAAGAGAGATAGATAGATAGAGACAGGGTCGGCCATCTCGGGGGTGCAGTGGGTGCAAGGCACCCGGGCCCTACGATCGAGTGGGAACAGTCGGTACACATTTGCGGAAACGTATTATATTTCGAATGTGTTTTTTTTTTTTTTGTTTGTTTTCCTGTGCCAAAATCATTTGCAGGTAAGAGATTTTACAATACATTTATTTCGAATCCTTTAATTTTTACTTTTGAAAAATATTTTAGGGCCCCAAAAGGTTTCTTGCACCCGGGTCCCTTTATAGAGAAGGTCGGTCCTGGATAGAGAGAGAGAGAGAGAGAGAGAGAGATGTAAATTATGAATAGTGTAGTGAAATACAAACAGAAGAGTGTTGAACAATAAGAGATGAAGAAAAACAGATGAAGAAAGAGAGAGAGAGAGAGAGAGAGAGAGAGAGAGAGAGAAGTGTCGATATGAAAATAAAGAGTTCGATCTCTTGGACCAGAAGAATGCAGCAGTGAGGTCGTGGAGTTCAAAGTGTTCAAAGTGGACGGATTTTTGTTCGAGCTCACTTAGTTCATTCGAGTTCATTCTACACACTTTCACATGGCCTCTTCGTGCGCTGTTTTCCGCTGGCTGGATGCTGCAACGAATAAAAGAAACTTCTCGTCCCGTTCGATGCATTCAAATGCATTTTCCTTTCGAGTGTGAATCGCCACCGACGACGTCAAAACCGAGCACACAGCGGGGTTACTTCCGCACGAACTGTTTGCGAGTAGATGAAGTCTCCGCGGTGTGCTGTGCTGCTAACATCCAGCTCACGTGCAATTAAACACGAGAAAAATGCGAAGGGAAAACAACAGCAGGAAATATTTGACGGAACCCGAAGAAGGGGAGGACACCGCGCACAAATCTCCTTAATTACTAACCTACTGTGCTGCCCTCTCTCGATTCAGGTGGAAAATACTGCCGAGCAAGAAGATCTGCAGATATCTGATTCTAGGCATTTTACTCACACACTATTCTCTTTTAGCAGTACTAGAGAGATTATTGGTTTCAACGATCCATCGTCCTGGATAATATTTATCGCCCTCTTGATCGTACAGCGCTCTGAATAGTGCTGTTCATGCGAAGTTCGTTTCACTTTATTGAGCGCATAGCTCAATGCAGTAGTTTATAGCTGCCCTCTGCTTATCTTTATATCATGCGATGTGTTGTCTGCATTTCTGACAAAAAGATGAAACGCGGAATTCTCCTAATGAGAGTGAAATTTCTGTGCTCACATTATTTTTGGCAAGTAGCGTAGAATATTTTCCTTTCGCTAATTCCACATAGGCACGAAAGTAATTTATCGTTTCTCCGAAAGTTTCTTTCCAAAGCAAGAAACTATGCATCCCTGAAAGCACTGCGGGAAGAGCAAACTCGTCCCCGATTCCAAAGGCGTAGCTGTGAGAATGCGGTGTGAGTCGAAACTCTCTTGCATTTCCTTTCTTAAAACACACTTAATTTTGCGTGAGTGAGACGTGTGGAAGAGCACATCACGGAGATGCCGTGTGTTTCCAAGTAGCTCGTGCAGAATAAAGAGCCTTATGCGTTGACCTCGCGCTTGTAGTTCACGGTGGGTCGACGTTTCGGCTTCACTGGAGCAAAGAACAGAGCAACAGTACCACTAAATACATCGCACCGTAATTAACCAACACAGAATCGCTTGTTTACTCACCGGGCCATTGGAAGCACTGCGAAAATATTTGCAATCTTTCATCACTTAAAGTTTCTAAACTTTCCCTCGCCATTTGGGGAGCGAAATTAAGCTCCATCTGCTCGGTATCTCCTACCACATTTCTCTATTTATGTTCAGACATTTAAAATATAGTTTCCAGGCAATGATTATGATTTATGCTTAAAATAAGTGAAAATGCAATTTCAATGATTACTAATGGTAAAGTATCATCATTCATATTTCGTAATATTTTTGAACTAAGTTATAATAAGCCTTCATAATTATTCCTTTCAGTTCACTTATAGTATTTAAGACTCTTCGTCATCTTTATTGTGACCCCCCCTCCTCCCCAGTTGAAGATTGAAACGGTCTGGAAAGAAAAGGCAGTTTTAAACATTGCAGTAATGGATGGCAGAATGGTAATCTCGGTTTTAAAACAGCGTGGCTTTCAAGTACAACAGAAAAAATTGAGAAAAAAATTTTGGGATTACTGGGAAATTAACTTATTAAAGATTGATTAGTGAAAGAAAGAATAGAAGGTAAAATAATAACATTTGCTTTAAATCACAGACTGCTCTCTGGAAAATAATCGCTGAATTGCAGACACGTTTAAAATTGTGCCACCTTTCGGAAACGAAAAGCTTTCGTTGAGCATCCAAATTCAGAGGGTTACGACGAGGACTTCACTCCTCTGTGAAAGCACACACGCGGATTGCAAAAACATACGAACAAACGAATAAATATTAAGTAAACTAATTGATAAAAATAAACAAACACATAAATAATAATAAATTGACAATCAAGTAGGGGTCCCTTAAAATATATATTTATGATATTAAACAAAGTTGAATGTTGGAAGTCTGATTGATGCTACTGACTGACATTCAGAATTGAAGACGTTTTGTAGAATCTGATTTGTTATTAATCTGATCTGTCGGAAATATTACAACTATTATATAGAGAATGAAGCAACACCACAATTTAAGTAATTTAATGTTCTTATACCACCTCCAACGGAATCAAAGCTTTGTTCTTATTCTGACTAATACGAATAATTAAATTCTAAAATATTGCATTAAAAGCAATGAACGGGTGAATGTGCGACATTCAGTGATGCTATCCCACGATGCAGCACTTGTTTTGTTCAAATTCACACATTTCCTTGTAAGAGAGAATTCATATTCTGTAACCACATGATCTGTCTTGCATACGAGGCCTAAATCTTCAGAAATGACTTAAGTATAATAAAATATTAATCTCTTGGAAGAGCTCGATTCATCACCAATCAGGAACGGAAGAGTACAAGTTCACAGAATTACACCTCACTTATTCCATGAAGCTGGACTGAGTGATCCTTTTGAGACTGGAATGTGTATAAAAGTCGAGTATTCCTTTGGGATCTGATCAAAGAACACTATGGTCTGTATTATGTCTCTTTCACGCGTGCGCGCACAAGAACGCATGCACGCACACACACACATTGTAATGTTTTAGTGGCTTAGTTTGAAATAAAATCCATGATTTCGTGTAATTTCAATTTAAGTTAGCAATGGTACGCATCAAGCAACAACTTGAACAATAAACAGAAGGACAAACTGCGTTGTCCAAGTAAAAGACACTGTTCGATATGTACTAATCAATTCCTCTAGGTGAACTAACCAGCGATGTTATCTAATAAAAAAGTTATACTCTTATGCTGATAGAGGATTCCTTTTCTACTTCTTTGTTTGGATGTTTGTTTGTTTTCATTTGTAATGTTTGGAATGCAATTCCCAACATCACGAATGAAGGGCTATTACGCCTTAGCTGCTTAAAATACTAAGTTCCTGTGGCCTGCTTACTAGTTTAGCAGGATTGAAATTATAAGTGAAATCTTCCTGGAAACTCGCATTTTTCATCCTGCAAAACAGCCTGGCCTTCAGTTGAAAACTTCCATTGAAGTTTTCATTTCAGTTTGGTTGCGACACAGAGGCAAAATTCTGCTCATTTCCCTTAGTGTCATCACAGAAGACTAAGACAATTATCATGTTATTACATCACTCGAAACCATTTAACAAGATCTTGGAAAAGAAGGCTTTATCTGAATGCGTTCTGATAAACAAATATAAACATGCTTCCTCAAATATGCAGAAAATCGACAAATTTTTAGGTTACAGATACATACTGAACAGCGGTGTCATGTGTGCGTACAGCAGTGTCACGTATTTAGTAATAAGATAGAAAGAAAGTGCCTACTTATATATTTTTGGCTGTTTGATATCAAATTATCTCATGCATGAAAGGCTACAAAGCTTATGTGCAATATATAAGTTAAACAGAAAGGAGGAATTCAATGAAGCAGTTCTTGTAAAGTTGATGTCGTAATCTTTGGAGAGTAAGAAGAGGAGAAAAAGATGTTGGCTAAATAGATTTAAAGATTGGCAATAAATGGATGTTGACCAGCAGCAACCAGCCTAAAAACAAGAACAACATCTTGAAAGAGGAATAAAAAGGGCTTTCACCAGAATATTTCCGATGTAAATGTCCATAGTTAATTCGATTACCATCATTTAGATACGGTCAATTTATGACAGAAATTTCACTGCCACATTGATATTTCTGTGCACCATCCGAAATACGTGATTTATATTCCAATGTTTGGAGAATTTTGGGCCAGTTCAGTGTCAGCGGTAATACAGGTGAGAAAAGACGTCCTCAACGAAGTGTGCAACGAGTTTCGTAGAGGCCGTAGGAGCTATTACCGAGAAATGTTTATATCAAGAAATGCTACATGTAAAGATTAGCCCAAGAAGAGAAATGTGATCATGTTTAGTTATTAAAAACATGTGGAAGTGAAGTGAAATCTTTCTTGATAGGGGTTAGAAGTCTGTGTTTTAGTATCACTGATGTTCACAAATTATCATCGATTCACAGAAGGATGGTTAGAAGAAGAATAAGTTCAGTAATTAAGCCACTGGTTATAAAAGATATTCGAGTTCACAAGGTTTGTCAAATGATCAAGAGAAAGAAAGTTTGCGATACAATTGCGATGGACAAAAGATACAAAATAAGATATAAGTTTGGCGAGGAGCAGACTTTTGTTGATAAAAGTAAAAAAAAAAGAAGAGAAGGCGTAGAAATATCAGCAGAGACCACTAGAGTTTCTCGAAACCTTTCCATGAGTATTATCCAAAGGTGGCCAGAAGATCGAATTGGACAGAGAATAGTGTAATCTGTATTAGGGATCGCTAATTAGATCCATATAGTCAAGAAATTTGCATTGATGACCTTCTCCATGATATTTGTAAACTGAAGTAAATGTAATTGCTAAGCTAATCGATTAGGGAAGATGAAAAGTGATACAGGAAAGGTGGCAATTCTGGAACAAACGTTTTAAGCAAAACAGTAGAAATATAATCAGATCAGATCCAGGTGAACCATTGTTGCACGCCATTTAAGATTCCTTTGATTTCTTTCTATGAAAAGACTCAATTAGGAATAGAGTGTGCTATTCTTAGTAATGTAGAAGATATTTGTCTTGACTGTCTGTGCAAGATAGGAAGAGAATGCTGCAAGGAATCTGCCTTATTTTAGTGATGATACGTTTGTACCATCAGTAGCAGTGCGATCTTGAAGCACCAATGGACGGAAAAGACGAGCTTTCTGTATTTGGACCTTTTAAACACAGATTTGATTTGGCTGACAGTTTATTTCTGTTTCGAGCCATGTGTGATATGCTGAATTCTTCTTGGACTTCCTTGGCATACATACTGGAGAAGCAAGGGTTGGATAGTATTTACTGTTCCGTGGAATGGAAGACTAAGTTCTACTTTTCAACTAGAAGTGATTCTGTTATTCGGGAGAAAAACCTTTGCTCTTTGCATTTATGAAGACAGTGTAAAGATGGTTGTTTCAGCCTCGGATCCTTCGTCTAGGAACACGGGGCAAACTGTTCAGAAGAACGCACGCAATAAACAGATATAAAACACTTTGCTTCGTCGACCGACCTTCTGTAGTAATTCACAACAACGTAATGGTTGTTTGCAAATAAAATGCTGTTCGTCAAAGCTCTGTTTTAAAAACAATATCTGAATATTTTTGACAAGTCTGCAAACACGACAACAGATCGCTCTTGAATCCTATATAACATATTCAGCGTTATCTCCAACAAGCTACATCCAAAACCACTCCATAAAAAATAAAATTAAATTAATTGAAAAAAAAAAAAAGAAGGTTGCAGATCACCGAGGGAAAACTCCTTGTTTTTACAAAGAAATCATGGAAATTGCAAAATATTTGGAGAACATTCCAAAAAAACTACCTTCAGTCTATTATGAACAATTCAGGACAATATTCATAGCTGACGATAAGGAAATCTTACACGGGAGATGCCGATGAATCAGTAGAAATCCGTCCTTACGATCATGGCAATGATATCAACTGTAATGTGTTTAAGAGGGGGGGGGGGGCTTCTAGTAAAACCGTGCTAGTCATACACTGCAAAAAGTCCAATATATACTGAAGTTACAATAACTGTATCCCGAGAAGTATCATATTAATCGATTCGCAGCTGCTACTTTTCAGGAGAACAAGAGATCGTCTGCAGGGATGCTCGGTTGGCATGCTTATTCTAATACTTGCATTACTTGGGTTGATCATGCTTAAAAAATAAGGATGGAAAACGCATAGACATCCAATTAGTGTCCATCTTTATACGTTAAATCGGGATTTTAATTTTACTCTGAGCTGCTCCCTCTGCACCGGTTGGGGAATTCTTTTAGCTGGTTATTTTCTTTAATACGTTGCTTTCCAAATTCATGCTAGCCATTTTTTTAATGATTTAGTTGCTGGGGTGAACCTTCTGTCATGTTGTTATTTTGTCCATGATGGGTTATTAGAGGAAAGATCGTACAAATGAATTTCCGTGAAGAACACCCAAGGAAGTTACGCGATCTCACCACTTCAAAATGCTATTCTGCTTGATAAAACTTCAGCTATCGGGAGGGTGATTTACGAGGATTTTTGTTTATTTATTATTATTAAGTGAGGTGTCTCCATGGAGTCAAAAGACTGATTTTGACTCAACACATGAGTCAAAAGACTCATTTTATGTGTTCGTTTTCAGATATATTAACGAGGCTGATGTATTTCCTACGGATTGTTTATTTATGAAGCATGGTGGTGACTACGAACATGGGCAGAATGTATTTTGGGGGGTGTTCATCAAGTGCATTTTTTTCGGCAGAAGAACATGAAATCGTTGTTATCTCATTATGAGAGACCATGAAATCCGAATCCAGTTTAAAATATTGTTCCTTATAAATGCATAAATATCTTCATAAATATGCATTTATATTTATTAACCAGGTTTAATGAAGGATGGTGTTATCAATACTTCAATATCTCTTGTAAGGAATTCAGCCAACCGACTGCGATTTCAATAATTTTCATTTAATTATTGAAATTAAATTTCATTTATTTATTGGTATGTACGGCTTTACTCTCGCAAACAGCGTTCCTTTCCATTTAAAAGGATTAGTCAAATTGAAAGAGTGTTTCAGTTTGGCTAATCCTTTTAAATGGAATGTAAAAAAAATACTTGCCGATTTGTAGACCCAGCTCTTCTTTCCGTTTCTGCACTGCCACTGGTCGAATTGTATTGAATTTGATTGTTTGGTCGGCTGGTTAGAGACAAACACTTCGATTGTTTTGTTTGAAATAAAAGTACATTTTAAACTGAAGGTGATACCATCGCGTCTTCATCACTCCCGTGCATGGTATAATGTTTTAAATAACGGATTCACACATGTCAAAGCGAAGTAAATAGCATGCATTGCTCGTGTGTATTTCGCTCAATCTGTCATGAGTTTTATTCAGAGAGAAGCTGCAAGAACTGGTAGCAACATTTAAATTCTGAATATAAGAACCAGTCATACAGTATGCTTATAATATTCATGTCTTGGACGCAGCTGTCCACTAGTGGGAATACTATAAGAGTTCAGAGAAGTGGGAATAGATGTATAATGGATTAAGTAATTTAAAAGTAAAATTATAGACAATTAACAGCAATCACATCTCAAAACTTAGAAATGGTCATACAGTCTATCCGATTAAGATTAGGACGGTGGCGTAGAGCTTCACACGATTCAAAAATAGACGATCAGATTTGAACCTACTGTAGCGTAGCATTTTCGTACGGTTCCAGTGAACTCTGTGTCAATGGCATGAGAAGCAAGGACTGAACCATCAGATTCCCAAAAATCTTGAATTTCTTCGATTCAAATGGTATACCAGAGTGGCCAGTCTGTCCAAAGTAGCAAAGATGACAAGAACAGGGTATTTGATAAACACCAGGCAAGGATAAAGGTGATGGTGTATCTCTGATAGGTGGAAAGAAAGACGACAACTTCCAGCTGGTTTAATTAGTACACAAATTATATCTATGAAGGGTCCTTTCTATTTGTTCAGATGTTCCTTTAAGAATATGTGGATCTTTTTAACATCAGATTGCAATCTGGAAGAGTCATGATAATTATGAAAGGTTTTCTGTATTTAGTCTCGCTGTGATCCATTAACTGATAGAGTGAGCTTTATTTTTGTTAATTCTTCTAACAGAAGTGACTCTGAACAACAGATTTGCATGTTCGATGCACAAGGTTTTTGATAGTACCTATTTTTGTGAAGGATGATAACGTGAAGATGCGTGGATATATTCACCTGTAAAGGAGGGCTTCCTGTAAACAGAAAATTCAATATTGCCACCAGACTTAAAGTACCCGAAAGAGAAGACTGTTATTAGATTCATGTTCAATGGTGAACTTGATGAGAGTATACAGAATGCTAATTTTATCCAGAAATTGAAGTAGCTGTGTTTCATGGATGATTGCAAACATATCAGTCCTTGCCAAATGCGAGGACGACGAGAAATGATGTTAGAAATGTGATCTTCTAAAATAATCAGCCAAGACACGGGACAACCCATTGCAGTACCCTAGATCTCTGTTGAAATAATTTATTTATTTATAATATAACCGGCATTGATAGAAGACTTGAAAAATCTGACGAGTCATCGGGGAAATCTACTTGTGAATGCTGTAGGGTTTCTTGAAGTGGTATATTTGTAAACAGCGAAACTGCATCAAAGAAAGCCATTTCAGACTCTTACTATTGTATTGTATTACTATTAATAAGAAAAATACTATTGTATTTTTTTATTAATTTTAATCCTCATGCATTCTCTCTCTCTCTCTCTCTCTCTCTCTCTTTATTTTTTCTTTATACTTTCTATTTATCGCAATTTTGAAGAAGGAATACGACAGATTCTTCATTTTAATAATAACAATAATCATAAAATCAAATTCGAAATTTAATGTCATGGATGTGATTCAGAAGACGGTAGGAAGCGTATTCCTAACGTGATCTTATGGCACATCGCTTTAGGCAGACACTCGAGCCATCTGAATAGAAAGTGCGCGGAGGTAAGCAATCGCAAAGATTACAACCAGCACTGGCTGCAGTAGCAGAAGTTCACATGATTGCATCTTCGGAGGCAGTTTTTAATTATTTTGTTTTTCCGGTTGCTACAATTTGTCAGTTGTAATCTGATTGCAAACATTTTGAGCTTGAGAAATCTGCAGATTTCGATGAAATGAAGGTTTGATTTTTTAATAATTATTATTTTTTTATCTATTTATTTATTTTAATTAATTAATTTTATTTTGTTTTATTCATTTATTTTTATTTTCTGTTATTTTTCCTTCTGAGCTCCACAGTTATTAACTCCATATGCGAAACCTTTTAATATTCTCCCTTCGGCTTACTGTGTTTGTAGTCAACCTCAATCGCACGGGATTCCTTTGAATGTCTGTCAAAAAGCAATCATAAGCGAAGACTATTAGATCCCAGTTTCTTGAGATTACATTTTAAAATAAATCGCGATTCCTTTATTTCTGAAATTCATTTATGTTAGTTTGTGTTTTTGACTGGAGCAAATGCTTTTCCGAGGAAGCTCCTTTTCGAATCTTTCCGACTATTTACATGCGTTGCTTTCTTGTCTGTGCTCTTTCAGAGTCGCAGTCATCAGCTGCACAGAAGCCACATGAATTATTAGTGAGGTCGCGATTGCTATCAACCAGAGTAAGTCTGCGTTATCACAAATAAAGATACATTAAAATAAAGAGATAATATTTTTCCAGAGGAAAATATAAATGCAGTTCTGAAATGCCATCGTCTCATTTTTATGAAACGCTGGAAGATCTGCAAATTCGTCCGTTTTACATCGTCGGAAAGCGTAAATAAAATCATAATTTGCAAGCGCGAACACACACTCATTGCCTGAAGCACATCAAAATCAAATGGAATTCCGTGTCTTCATAAATATGTAGGAAGACAATGCGCAAGTTGTCTCCAGTAATTTAGATGAGTACTTTGTGGCCTTGCCCATTTGGCCATTCATATTTCAGCACGACCATCTGCTTGGTATTCTAGAAAAGTGGCAGAACATCTTCATTCCTTATGACGTACTAGGATAAAAAAGTCTGTTTTTTACCAAATTAGGATCCTACACTTATAGTTAAATTTGGTAGCTTAGAATCACATCACTGCCATTTCTAGTTTAGTCTTGTATCTTACTATTCTAGCTGTGTAATACATGCACACAAAATGATAAATGAAAAGCTAGCAAATTAACTGAAATGACATGCGATTTTACACCTCGCAAACACAACTTAGGGATTATAAATAACGTTGTTAGAAAGTGTTCTAGTCTCCATATGTATTTATTGCGAAGAAAACATGGAGAACGCCTTTGCAATCAAGTATACTACTAAGACTGGTATAACTGAAATAATTACCATGTGGTCTATGAAAATAGAGAAAATAATATTACAAAAGGCGGTTTACTGTGATGTGGTTCAATCATTCCATACGATGCGTAAAGGCTGCCCGTGTCTACATGACCACGCCGCCCACGAAGATAATGAGGGGATTTTTAGTTCAAACTGGTAACATCAGTTAGAGTAGTTTGTGACTATTTATGAACTTTTATATGAATCCCATTCATAAAGGTTCGATAAACCCCCAAAGAATTTTCATATCGTCCGGAGTTTAAGTTACATATTCCAGGGACTCAAAATATTATTAACTAGAAACCAAACACTTCGCAAGTCATTTCAGGCCTCTAATAAGCAAACCCACAGTGGTCGACGAAATCCATCTTATGCTTAATGACATTCACATCCATGCGGAGGGAAGAATCGAGGTCCCCCATATGGGTGGGACAGCGAAGACGTATCTACTCCACTAATCTTTGTTAAATCTCTTATCAGAGGTTCCGTCATTTTTTCTTGATTATTTTTGCATTTTACTTATTACAGGTGGTGCTCAGCTTGGCTGAAATGACGTCTGACTTTCGACAGGAGATACTTCGGTTGAAATTCCATTTGGAATACCTTTCATTTTCTTAATTCAAACCCAACACACGAGTGATAGCAAACCTTGTCAACCAACAGAATACGGGCGGAAAGGATAAGCTGATGCGTTTTTCTTGAACTGCCGGAGATCCTTGACCTTGAGAAAAATAGTACGAGAAAGGTGTTTTCCAAAGACTAAAGGTAGCCGGAATTTAAAAAAAAAATGTGAAGATAGTTCAACAAGTTTAAGTTTAACTTTGTACGATGTTGACCAATAGCTGCTCGCATTGTTATGCGATTAAGGAACGTCTAGGAATGGTGGAGTCGGTCCGGTGGAGTAGTGCCTGCGAAAATACTACAAAAGGCGTAATGAAGAAATAGATAATCTATGAGAAACGATTAGAGAAAACCACTTTTTCTCTTCTGGCTGGCACTGAGAATTCTATGGAAGATGTTTGGTGCACAACCTGAAATACGATGAGAGTTTCCTAAGTTCCGGCAGATTTGAGTGTGTCGGAGAGAAGGAACGTTTCAAGTGAAAGAAGATTACACGTATTTTGAGACTGAGCATGTAACATGTTTGTGCGAGGATAGGCTACATGTGACGGTCAGTCAAAGAAAAAATAATATCTCGAATGAAGATCAGAATATTATTAAGAGTAAGGGGTGTGAAATGCCATTTTTCTTCCCAGAAATAACAGAAGATTATGTTTTAATAGCATTTAAATTCAACAGAATATCTTATCCCGCCCCTTGAGAATGGTGAGAAGGTCATCGTTTAAGACACTGGTTGTAAAATCCTGAATCATTTCAGTACGACAAGGTTTTGATGTGAAGAGGAGGAATGAGTTTTTTCTCTAAGGAATTCAAGGTATGGACACGATTTGAGGTAAGTGAAGGGAATTGATGTATAGCAAGAAGATTGTAGGAAAAAGCAGAGGACCTTGGATATTGAATCCTTCACAGTCAAATTTCATGGAAGGAAATTACCCTTCATGGTACACAGTGAACGACCAGAGAGAAATTGACAAATGTGAAGGTAAAAGGTGAAGGGTAAAAGACGGACTATAAAAGAGAAATCTGGTAAAGAGACCTCTTTGTCGTGCTCGTCCATATCTCCTGAAAATGTCACTAACGACAACATGAATTTCGTCAAACTGTTTCATGGTTTGGTGTTTAAGGTCAGCTGGGGGATCTGTTGGAGAAGGACCGAATCCATACTTATGTTAACTGATTAACTGCGATACTTCCAAGTAGTTAAAAATTCACGTTGAAAATATTCTCTACCGCATTTAAAGCGCCGCATAATCTAAAAGTTATGAGCAAATGATCCAGTTATTGGAGTAGAACATATCTCAAATCTAAACAAAATGGGCAAAACCTGAATTTGGGAATTTCAGAGGAATTTATTTAATCCGCCTGTCATGTGACATTTTTCTTAATCTCTTTTCAAGCATTCCTGAGGAGGGTAGGAAAAATTCTGGAAAGGAAACAACTAGATTTAGTTTGAGGATCAGATTTTCTTTTTAAGACAGCTGAGAAATAAGAATCTTTATTTAATGGGAGGGGGAGAAAGGCATAGCAAAAGAAAAGATATTCGAAACACTACAGTTATACGGTGTGAACGGTCACCTGACTATTTCCTAGACACCTCGGTCACCCGCCTACCTAGGGGGAAAACCTGTCCTTTTCACACTAGAGGAAGCCCACTCACACAGGCAGATACATTCACAAACTATTCCATCATCCCCCTCTCAACAATATGATATCACACAAACACTAACCCAAAGAGCCTATAACATTTGTTTCAATCAGACCTCACTTGCAGCAGAACTCAGTCGTACACTTTTTATCTAATCCACGACCTTCTCTTCAGAAAGATTTTAGTAATGATATCACCATCCCCTATGTCCGAGACACATCAGAAAAAACAGACAGAAACTGGTGCAAATACAATATTTGCACCAGTTTCAAGCCCCACTTACAACTAGCTACCTTTGTTTGCTCCAATTAAGACAAACTTCCTGCTCCTTCAGTTCCTGGTGAATATAGAGTTTCTTGTTCCTTCAAGTTAGCCTACTGTGGACAGACAGGAAGATCAGCGTTCATCCACATGGAAGAACAGAACAAATGCATCTGCAGTCACAATTATGGTCAGTCGGGCATTGCAGACGATGCATTGGATACGGCTCATAAAATAAATTGGAATAAGATCATCATGCTCCATCACAGTAAGAAGAGTGTTTTTAGAATCTGCTGCTGCTCTTAAAAGCATCCTAATTTAAACAAATTTGGTGGTGGCATAAATTTATAAAATTTGGGAAACAATAATACTTCGAGATCCCAGTTTAAATACTGGGCTGCCGACAGGTGTCCATAGAGGGTGCCCCACCTATTTAGGACTCTTGTGTTTCGTTCGCATGTTTCACTTAGTTTTGTGCTGTCTTTGTAGGTGTGTTATAAGTCTCATTTTGTATGCTCTGACGATGCCTCTGTAACTCAGATGGAATATTGCAAGAATTAAATACTATTTTAATGCTTTCTTTGTGCTGTTTCACTCCATTAAATTTTTAACATGAGTATCTGATTTTCATATTTTTTTCCCCATTTCATGGAGTAGAACCTCTCGAGTTTTTAGCAATGTATCTCTTAGTTATTTAATTTATGGAAACCAGTATATTTATATCCTTAGTTGCTAACAACTAAGACAAATCAATATATACGAATAAACAGTACGCAAGCAGCAGCAATCAGTTGGTGTAAAATTGTAATTGACAACTTTTAATTGTTGATCAAAGAGAGACATTTATAAGCATTAATTTCGTCTCAAAATGACTGTCTCCAGTTTATTGGTACATGATACAGCTCATCATGTTTCCCAAATCCAAACACTGTTTTCCCTGTTGAGGTTTAGGAAATATTTTAAAGCTGCTGCTGATTCTTTGAAAAGTCTCTCTGACATTTAGTGGATTGTGTGTAGCACTTTCGTTTTCTTCCATCTAATCATGCATGCAGGAGTGTCCAAGGCAAGGTCTGATGGGCCCTACGTACTGTAACGATGGCATTGGATGTATTGTTATGTTCATCGAGACAGATATCAACAGATATTCCTGTTGATATCTTTCTTCCTGTATATTAAATGCCAGGTCACAAGTACTGGGCTCTTCATGTATTCCTGAATGTGACAAAGGAGAGACTTCATCCTTAAGTGAATGGATGAGAGTAACCAGTTTGGTATAAGGTTTAAATGTGGCGTGGAGCTGATGTTTATGGAGTGCCCTGCATTTCTTTTTTTTTTAGGTGTGCCCTGAATGTATGGAAAGGGAAAAGGGGGGAGATGTCTGATGGAGTATTTAAGAGTTTCTCTATTTTCTAGGGATTGTAGACATTTCTAATAAAAGTCTGGAGAAGGCAACTGAGCTTATTGGCAAGAACAGTATCGTTAGAACAGGTGGGTATTTTTGTGTGAGTTATTTTTAGTATTCCGTGATGTGGGGCTGGATGATGGGGATGATGATTTGTGCAAATATCTTCCGGTATGTGTAGGCCTTTCATAAATAGAACAAGATAATGAATCATTTGGAAGGACCGCGGCTGGTGGGTTAGTTATTTGATTCCTTTTTCCAGTGCGAAGTGGACTTTAGATTCTTGGCTCTTTAAGGGTATAAAATTGCATTTAATGTGTGTGGACCACATGGCCAAGCAGCAAACGCATCATCATCATCTACATTCCTATTTTTTTCCTTTTTCGAATACATCAAGAGGAAAACATGGGACCTTATCAAATATTGAGTGTCTTAGTAAATGGTGAAATAATATGGATGCTAATCAGCATATCTGACCTCATAGAATACGATTTTTTAATATACTTTTGGAGCGAACAAAAAATTTTTAAAGTAAAAAAAATGCACGTGAATGGGGGAAGTGATATCCGCAGATGTTACACCAAGAAGTGACGTTTTCAGTTATTTTCCACACGAACTTTCTTCTTTTGTGTATTAGTAGAATCACTATCTGTGATTTGGTAAGGAGAATAATTGGAGAAGAATGATAATATGCATTTTGTTATATTCGTTGTGTTGTTTTGTTACCATATTCTGTTTGATTCATTACCACACGAGCATTTTCTTTATCTGCTTTCATTATGACAACACCCTTTAAGCTTTTTGCTTTTTGGACGTTTGGATTTGGTTAGAATGTTAGCTACATCCAAACGATGTTATTGGTTATAACGGAAGTAGATCGTATATTCCACGTGCAATGGGTGGCATTATTTGGAACTTGCCTAGGTGTAACGGCAAAGTAATGACCTCATCGACTTAACGAGTTGACAGCTTCTTCCGTTAGCACTACCGATGATAAGTTTACAACAAGGCGATCCTGGTGTAATTGCGGCCGTCCCGTTGTACTGACGATGTTGGAGGATTTAAAATTTCTTCTGGTGCAGGTTTTTTCTATTGTGTACTGCAGCTCCGGAGATGTTGTGAACGACTTCCCACTGTTCAGGGTTTAAAATATCACACGCTTGGTCGCGTTGAGCACTGACAGCTATGCATATTTAGACTGTTGCACGTGAGTTGGCTAATTTGATCACGTAATGGTAGACTAGCGCCCGTTTGTAAATACGTGGAGTTTTCGCAGAATAAAACTGGGTTTTACTTTTGACACAATTTGGGATAATATTAATGTCTCGACAACCTTTTTAAGAATACGAACCCGTTTAACTGCCATACCAGTTTCAACTCGAAATTAAACGACTTCCAAGTATAGTATTCTAAAACAGCAATACACACAATTTCAGAGCCATCTGTTCCAACGGTACTGATCTTAGCGCCGAACTCATCTACCTTCCCCGCACTTTTTATCCAATGGCTAATTCCAAGAAAAAAAGAGGAAATTCTAAATCCACAAATCACAGCAAAACTGTTGTAATTCCATACATTGAGGGCACATCGGAAATGATATCCAGAGTTATTAATAAATATCAGATCCCCACCATATTTAAATCATATACGTTCCAAACTGGAACGCATGCGTCTATTTGCATAAAGACACACCCTCTCTTTTACCACATCCAGGACAACTATTCAGTCACCACTATGGTATAGCAAGTGTGGACTGATAGACCATGCCTTAAACACCCATTCATACAAGAATAGGTGGGAAAGTGCCGCACAGAAGTCATTACAAGTCAGAGAGACTGTTTTTAGAATCAGCAGCAGTTTTAAAACAATCCCCAAACTTCAACAATTAGGGTTGTATTAATTTATTAAATTTGTGGAAGACAGTCATTTTGAGAATGAAATTAATACTTGTTAACCGCTCTCTTTATCCAACAATAGATGGCGCCAATTAAGACTTTAGTACTTTATGTTGTCTGCTACAATTTTATACTGTTTCACCAGTTGGTTGCGAAATGTTTGTGCTCTGAGTATCCTGGGTTAAAAAGCCTGCTAAATATCAGCAAATAAGTAAATAAATATATTATTTATTTACTTATTTTTATCTTGAGTTGAGAATTAAAAGAGTACGAAGTGCGAACATACGGCGACCATCTCTCTTTTTTTTTATTTAGAAATAAGTTCTATTCTACTAATCGAATTTATTTCTAAATTTGATCTCTATAAATCATATTCATCCTTTTATGGCGCCTTCATTACGATCGTATCACTTGATTTAGGCTAACTTTCACTTTGAAATCGATTCAAGGTTTTGGTTCAATCAATTTTTCCTGGCGCAGCTCTTCCGATACTAAATCATTTATCGAGAGCTTTTTCAAGTGCGCAGCGCGACAGAATGGAAAATCACTCTGCGCGCGCTCTTCCACTAATTCCAAACACGATTTCGAGAGAGAGTGGAAAACACGTGAAGCTAATTATAGTAATATTTTGCCTGCATCGTCACTTTTGCACGAACGGGATCCAAGTTCACAAAACAATTCGATTTTCGTTCCTCTGCTGACTATCTCCACGTGAAAGTTTCCTTTACTTCGCGCTTTAAACACGTCTATACGGACGCAAATGTTTAAGGAAGGACCGAATTTTGTTGATTAAGATGAGTGCGTAGATGGACACGCGAAATGGAAGCGAACCGGGAGATCGATTTGTTCGTGTGACTTCGTGTATCAAATAATTCCATTCGACTGCACCAGTAATTTCTTCGAGAAGGCAGATAAGATGTTTTTCTGTGGATGTCGGGAGATGATTACATTCTTATGCCCCCCCCCCGCACGTGGATCCATGATTAAGTACGGGCTACTTTCCGCATTTATTACCGGGATGCTGTCTTTGAAATGCACCCTGATAAATGAAAGAATGGCGGGGAGGAGAGGGGGGGGGGATGAGCGGTGCAGGAGTTTCTCCTTCATTAATTTATTTTTGCACTGGTCGTTAGTTTTCGTGATCGCTGCAAAGTTGGGCAGCACTTTTCGTAATGAACTTCGTTCGTCGTTCCTTCGCTGCAACTTTTTAAACAAACTTCAACCGCAGATTCATAACTTCGACTGTCTTTGTTACTGCGACTAACAAAAACAGCGCTTTAAATGGTCGCCTTTGCCTAACGGTAGCGTATTTATCACCCCCTAATTATAGATGACGAGGATGTAATGGAGAAAACTATTATTCAAATGAAAAAAAGAAAAACAAGCCATTTTTGTGCGGAACAGTTCCTCACAGCAACGAGACGTGTTTTTAATTTTTAAGTAATGAGATTTCGGTTGGGATGATGAGCATATTCGAGGTTTGTCTCCGCTTAAAAGAAACGCTGCGAAGTAGACGGTGGCTCGATAAGTCGGCCAGGGAAAAAATAGAAAGAAGGATTCATTAGAGAGTTAACTGGGTCTTTTTTTTTTCATAATGTTTAAATGTGGTGGTAAAGTAAAAATAAAAATTAAAAAAAAAACATTTTTGGTTGATATACGCCGAACAACTCTTACGAAGAGTGTGTCGTCTAAGCTCTTAGAAATGGTCTCTAAGAGAAAAAGGAACCTTTAACGCCACGGACTATTCGTATCGTTAAAAATGAACATGCGTACTCTTTTGATTGGCCTTTTTTACTTTTCTTTCCCTGCATCTGTAGAAACGCAAGCCTCGTTCGATCCGAGATGGATTAGATCTCCTCATGACAACCCAATTAAAGCGGCCTAAACGTGTGGGGACGAACCGCAATTTGTTTTCTGCTTCCGTACAGAAAGAGAGAGTCATTTTCTGTTTGTGATTTACGTTCGCTGAGTGGGGGCGGGTGTGCACGAGTTTTCTCCATTACCATCCAGTTCGAGGAGTCCACTTTCGAAGGCCAAACAGTTCCGAGTGATGAATCGGTACGAGCATTTCAACATCACTTTGCTCTCCTTCCAGCGGACGCAACACTTCTCTGGAGGATTGATGCACACTCGGAGAGTTAGCAGGGAATCGAGTGGAAACGGCGAACGGGGACGAACGCCGCTCTCTGGACTCCATCAGAGTGGTCACGTGATGACTGTAAGTGGATGCTTGTGGTGGTGATCGGACTTACTCTGCTCACGACGAATAAATTGCCACCGTAGAACCTCGCTGCACGACCTCACACCAAGAAGAAAACCAGCAGGAACGGAAGTCACTTTCGATTTGTTTGAATGCGATTCAGGAATACATTTCTGAAAAGTCTACTCAAGGATTGTTCCCAAATTGTTGGCTGCTCGGGAAAGTCTGCGCAGCTGAATTCAGACCTCATAGCGATGAATTCCTTCATTAATTGACCTGTTCATTGCATTTTGCTCTTGATTAGAAGCTAAACGCGTTCTTTTATTTCTTCTAATTTCATGTTCCCTGTCTAGCGGTAATACGTTGTTTTATTTCAGCGATCTTTCCTCATCCCCCCTTCTTCCCTCGCCCACCAATCACGGTTGTTTGTCTCTGTTGCAATCGCTAATGTTTGTTCCCCACCGGCTCAATACAAACATTTGTCCTTCTTAAGAAGATGTTTAGAGTCTAAAATGATGTTGGGCAAACGCCTGGAAGATCTGCTGCGATAACGGACGAAAAAATATTAGCGATGGATTCCCATCAATAAATCAAACACGCCATTAGGAGCCACATACGAGATCACACGGCATTAAACAAATTAAACCCTCACGCCAGATGATCAATGAACATCGAGTGCAGGGAGAATCAGTCAGCGTCAGAATCTCTTCCAACAAAGCAAAGTCCACTGTTCTAACAACACTATCTTCTACTGTGCACTTATTTTAAACACAGCACATCGTTGTACTTTGCCACAAACAATTTTTTTTCCTGGGCCTTGAAGAAACTGCGTAGAATGCAATTAATTAACTTTTTCATTATATTTTTCTTTCTTTTTTTAAGAAAAAAAAAGAAACTTAGTTTATTTTGTGTGCATGCTGTTGCACGAATGATTACACCACACAACTGGAAGGTGGGTGCCTTACACGGATTCTACTGATTTCACTGTATTTCAGCATATACAAATTTTTTTTATCTATCACCAACAGTTTTTAATAAAACTGTATTAGCGACACGTAAAATAATTCATAATACAATACCGACCAGTGCAAATAGCAGCTATTGTGGTGTAAATATTGGTTTTCTAAGCAGACTTTGGTTTCAATGCAGAAGAATGTTTCTATCAAACCTCCAGCAGATACGAAAGAGTTGCGACATTAAACGAAACTTGAAAATACCTTCATTAAATCACTAAATAAAAATGGTAAAGTGTTCATTTATTTGATGAATAAATTCTCAAGGAAAAATGTTTCTAAATATATTGGCACGCAAATATTGCGGCCCACTGTTTGTGGCCAATAAATTATGAAGAACACCAATTTCAACAATATTTGCACGAAATTTCTTCTTACGTATTTTCAAGTCGTATAATTCTGTTAATATTGTGAATGATGCATTAAACTCTCTAAATCCATGGGTTGTGACATTGTGATAAATAGCACGAGAAGAGGTTCCAAGAAAAATAGAATTCTAGTAAGCTGACGGGTGAAACATTTTTTTTTTGCCAGTTTAATAATTAATATGCGAAATGCAGGAGGTTTGTTCAGAGGTTCAGCGCCAAAGATTACTTTTTAGCTAAATTTTAAATGGAATCTTCGGAATGAGGAAAATACTATTAAACAGAATCGACGTGGTTATTAAGCAGAATCGAAAATAGAGTTGGTGGTTACCAAAAGGAGGCCATTTCGACGTGCGTTATTCACTCGAAGAAAGAAAGATTTTTTTTCATGAAGTGGTCCTCATTTTTGGTTGTTTTATTCAATCCTCATTCCAACAAATGCAGCAAAGTTAGTCGTGAAGTCCTTGGACAATTTTCAGGATTATTGGTCCGAAACAGAAGGAGTAGATGTCGAAGGTGGTGAATTAAGGAAAATCTCTCAGACACGGAGACAGATTGAATCACACACCGATTCGGGGACTTCTTTTGCCTTCTTCATGAAGAAAAACAAGTAATAATCATAAAGGAAGCATGTGAAAGATTGAACTTGGGAAACAGGAGGAAATTCAGAAGCAGCTACTCAGTTGGTTTTTTTCATTATTTGTTTTGTAAAAATATTTTTACACGAGACGATGTGAGTATACTCCGCTCACATTTTGCATTTTTTAGCAAATAGAACAAAATGGTCTTTTTACTGTAGAATTTTAATATATTCCGAAACATTTTAATTTGATATTCAGAAAAAAAACGTATATTAACATACATATTAACAGTACTGTCAATATAATAAACATATTAACAGTACTATTTATTAATATAAATGAACGGAGTGCTAAGCTGGGAAATACGCCAGATAATATTACGGAGAGACCCACACGAGAGCTGCCATTAATCTATCCCCCGCTGCGATTTCACGACCTACTGCAGTAGGCTACACTATACTGTGACCGCCCGTGATCGGAATCCTCGTATATATTTCATGTTTTAATACAGAGCTAGGGGAGGGGATAATAATTATTCTTGGTCTGCATAATGAGCGCAACACAACAGAGCGCTTTAACTGCAGATGGCGCCCAAACACAATAAGTTGCGATTTAGAACCCCAAAGGGTTAGCATTCCTTAGTTCACCAGAGAAGCAAGTGGAAGAATAAGAAGAGAGAGGAGTTATTAAATGAATTGGGTAGGGCTGTAAGGAGTTAATTAATGGCCCGTTTTTAGGGATAAAATAATCCAGTTTCTGGGAAGAAAACACCCTCACCTTATGAGACTAGATAAGTCGCTTTGTAGTTGAAAACACCTTGAGAAAGATTCTTTTATTGTTAGATTGAATGCCAACCAAATGACATATCAATACCAACTGAGTTATTTATTAAATGATGAGAAGACCTTAACCTTATCCCGTCTAATACGGTATTAGAAATTTACAACCTTTCCGGAGTGAATTCTTATAAAAACACGGGTGTGTGTGTGTGTGAGGGATGGGGCGTGTTTTTTTTTTTTTTTTTCATTTTCTTGCTGCAGTGAATTTTCTCTCTTCCCCCTCCCCCCAATCCCTTACAAGGAAACTTGCGAATCCACAAGCGCAGCCTAATACTCTCTCTCTCTCTCTCTCTCTCTATTTGTGCTTCATCGCACAGCGATAAAAGATTTCAGGTCGGTAATCTTACCTCGGTGTGTCCGAGAAAGCTTCCTCTGCGCAGAGAGTGTGCAAGCTGAACGCTAATTGAATTTCTCTATTAAATGCCAGCATCCGAAGTTCACTATCGATACGAAGATGAATTTCAAGTGAAACTCTCGTGGGAAGGAAGGGCAGAATGGGAGTGCAAATGATAAAGAAGTCTGTGGTTATCTACGTTCCTGACTGTAATAAGGAAATGTTTTTCCTTTGTATGTGGGCATTCCTAACGGAAACTATTCCCATTAACTGCAATGAAAACTGCCCGCTAGGCTCAAAATAACAACTATTAGGGTAATTCTAGTCAGAAGAACTAACACTAGATGGCACTCTTGACACTTTCCACTAAATTTCTATTCATCGGTGGTCAGATCAGGCTCTATAATATCTTCGTGACGCCATTTGTTAGCTGCTTGATTTGTTTTCTAAAAGAAATGCGCCTTAGAAGATGAAGTGATCCATCAAAGTAAGGAAATGTTCTTTCACGGTGTAATTCATGAAGCAAGGAAAGAGTATCGTTGTGGAAATCATCCTCTGTTTAGTGTGCAATCAAAGTTGCCTGAAATGAAGTCATTAAGAGCATTTCGTGTCTCTTCCGTCGGTCTCTGTATAACCTACCACGCCATGTACGCAGCATTTTCAAAGAGGAGGAGGAGGAGAGGGGGATATCAACGAATGGTCTCGCATTACCACATACGGTGTATTACCCTCACGGACGAAGGGCACGAATGAGTCACATCCTCAGCAAACAGTTAAAAGTGCAATACATGAGGTGTTGCTATGACAACAGCAGTAGAAGTAATACTTTCAAGCTACTGGTTAGTTCCAAGACCGTTAAGAGCAGTCCAACTTGGAAAGGATTCACTTCATGAAATATTTCTTTCGTATTGCCAGTGGCTTGAATTCGTGGGGGTGCTGCATCTTTCGAAATATACATACACACTGTAAGTCCAGTGTATACGTGTTTGGATAAAATATCAAAAGTATGGTAAAAATTTAAAAAAAAAATCAAACATGAAAAAATATTGTTTATTATCGATAAAATTATACAGTTTGGTATAATTCAAAATTACTTAAAAATAAAATCCATTTCTCTAATTGAAATTAAAGGAATGGATTTACAATATTTGGACATTACAATTAAAGGATTTAATTGTAATGTCCAAATATTTAAAGAGACGGAGTAAACACGATAAGCACTACGAACACTACTACTGGCGCAAACTGCATTTAAACAACAGTGGAACTGCGCAACGGACAGTGCCGCATTACGCTAATAGCTCGCATCTCACAATCGCGTGCATATGCTTGCGCACGTAGCAATATGACACTGTGGTAAATTCAGTGCAGCTAGCGTCTTTCGCCCTCCTAAGTGCTACAAGATGGATTTTTATTATTTTTTATACAAAATAAGAGAATTGTATTGGTTTGTTGATGATAAAATTAAATATTACAAGCAAATATAAATAAATTAATATATATATTTATATATCGAGAAAAATTGGGGGTGCTGCAGTTCCGCAGTGCCTATGCACGAATCGCCCCTGCGTATTGCAGACATTTCTATCGCATTGACGGTTTGATCAAAAAAGTAGAACACTGAACTGTTTAACTAGTAGAATACTTTACTGTTTATCACACTTCTGCAACTGTGTTAAGCTCAAAGGGAGGGGGGGGGTTCCTCCCAGTGATGAGTACTTGAATAATGAAACGCTGATGACGGCTCTGAAGTGCTTCCATTAACACTTTAAACCGAGTTTACTGAATAGTGTTGCGTTAGGACTAACCGATCCATGCAGTCCTTTCTAAACATCTCCAAATATGTGTAGCACGTACGACTGCATTAGTTGTACCGTTTCGTTGTGCCTTGTCGATCTCGTCATTTTTTTGGACCAGAAAGATCGAGTTTTAAGTTCGATTAAAGGTTACAAAATCTAATTTTAATAGGGCAGTAGTTGGTGACCGCAGCGTAGCTTTCGACCCTCATTTCTGGGTTTCTTTTCTTTCTTTCATTTTTTTTTTTTTTTTTTGTAAATATTGACAAAAACTTAAGGAGTGATCATTTCTTTAATGTTATTTTCGCTTGCTTCTGCTTATATCTCCCTGCAACGAGACCGTGTCTTTATTTCGCTCCAAGTGTGAATTATATGCTTTTTTAATTTCGGTTCACTCCATGTATGGCAGTGCAGTATTTTTCTTTCTCCAGTGGCGCCCTCTACTGTCACACAAACGACTTTGAACATCCATTACTATCTCCCAACTGCGGACAAATCAATAAATATTAAAGCTATCGACGTGAAGAACTGGGAAAATCGTTTCGGTGCACGTGTCCTTTACCCCCCCCCCCCCTTTTACTCTATTGGAAGTGACACTTTGACAGAGATAACCCTCTCGTAGGCGGTCTTCTGGAAATAGCGAAATAATTTGATCAAGAGCAGTAACAGGGCGAGAGGAAGTAACCAAGAGGACAGAAAGATTAGCCCACAAATGGAATTTCGTTTCGAATAACTAAAGATCTGAGAATAATACCACAAATATATTGTGAGGTGTACCTTTGGCGCATCAGTACAGTAGGTAAGTGCTAATACGAAACCATTTTGTACAGACCAAACGTGAAATATTTTTGAGCGAATTTAGCTTCAAGTGTACAGGGGGTGAGGGCTTCACTCCGGGCGATAAAAATAGTCTTCCACCAACTTACTGTAAACAGTCACAGGATGCCATCGAAGTCGACGCGATCAATTCTAGTTGTAAGTGCTCCTTAGGAAGTCTACGAAAGAAGTATCGGTCGCGTTCATTTCTCCTATTCAGCATTCACTCTTCTTACGCTTTTGAACGAGACTGTGGTGATTTTCCGCATGCTCAGTGATTTTATTGAGTTGCAGATCCTCTGCAATAAGAAAGTGAGCTGTAAGGGAGAAGCACGCGAGACATTTTAACCCTAATGAAAGCTAATTCAATGTCAATTAAGCTTCAGCTTGACTGAGAAGGGAATATTCCCTTAAAATGACTCGCGTACTTTCCTATGTCTTCATCTTAGGGTTGTCGTTTTCTTCAGTGTTCACTTTGGCCATAAAAAGCATTCTCTAACCTTATTGTTTGATTCACTCCAGATGGATGGAAGTCTCCTGGCGGATGGTTTGTAACAATAATAATAACAATTGTTATTATTGTTAGGGAGTGTAAGGGGGGGAGTGAGGAGTATTCAGCGGGGCAAAGTATCTTCCCGGAAACCGAAGAAGACAATTAAACGAGCTGCAAAGGGAAAAAAATCCTCATGCTCTTTCGCCTGCGGCTTCCTTTGGCACGCGGCACGTGGAGAGCAGCTGGCGATGACAGAATCACGCCCCCAGGCGGAGGAAGCAGTAATCCAGAAACATGAGCGTGCTCGGGCTGCCCTGGAGTCGACCTCTCATTAGCATTGGTATCCGTGCCGCCTGAGACCTCCCGTAACTCGCGGGATTCTGACAGGAACAAGCGGCACGAGACTGATTTCCCAGTTGAAGGGATCAGTGCAGGAAATCCGACAAATTCGATTTACCAGGGAGGCTGAAGAGACAGGAAAGCTCAGAGAGAGAGAGAGAGAGAGAGAGAGAGAGAGAGGGTGGAAGTAAAAGGGAGTAGCTAAAAGTAGCCGTTTGTAAAGGAAATCTTGACTCATGGAGACAGTTTTCAGCTTCCTGAAGCCACCGTTGCGGAGAATGAATGAATGACAGTCGCCAGGGGTCGCTGTTGTGTCCTCATCAATTAGGCTGCACGTGACACTCAGCTCTTTGAAGTGAATGTACGCTTTTAGAGCCTCAAATGCTAACCTGAAACGAAGGTTGCTTTACTGATTCATGCTTACAGCGGTCAGATTACAGTACGGAATTTGCAGCGCAGACCTCGTTATGATATGAACCAGCATCGCAACAGAATTGAACAAGACATCCAACCAATATACTCAGATTACCGATTGCTTCATCAGAGTCGATTCTCCTCGTGTACCTGCCCTCCCTCTGCTTTCAGGTTGGCACGCCATGTTTTCTTCCTGGTGATTGATGGATCAAACCCCGCTGATATTCCAGAGACCATCAATTAAAGAAATCACGCGGTAAGATATGAGAAATGGTCAACAAGGTTTTAAGCAACTCATTCTGAAGCTTTTTTTTCATCAAAACGTAACAAAGATTTCTTTGCAATGGAAAATGTAAATAAAAGTTAGCTGATCTAAAGTTTAAATTAGACTGAAGATTCATTAATCTGCTCAAGAGCATCAAACATGCAACTTTTTCAAGCCACTTGTAATAAAAACGACATATTAGTCATACACAGCCCACGATTTCATCTGCTTCGCAGAATTAAAAACTGCAGTTCAAATTCCTGCCACCTCTTTATGAAATCGGTTAATTCGCCAACAGTTGAACAGATCGTATAGAAGTCCTCGTCTTCTTGTTTTCGCACCTAAGTAAATGGTGTCGTCACTGCTGCCCTTCCGCATGATGTCCCTAATTTAATTTAATTCCGATCTACAAACATCCCTTCATCCATTTGGAATGGAGGATCTTGTTCATAAATTTCAGTTTTCAAACAGAGCCCACCCAAGTGCTAATGAGGTTGTATCTGTAGGGATAGGGAGACTGGTAACATTTCTCTCCCTCTTCCCCCTGGAACATGATCTAAATAGGTATCTGCAGTGTAGACAATGCAATTAGTTCTGGACTTCTGTCACATTCGAGTACACTAAGTTGTTTTCCTGAGAGTAAAAGTTTTTTCTTTCAATAAGAACTTTTTAAGAAAATATCGTTAAGAAAACAATGCCTTAATGCTGAAGATTCACCCTTTTCCATCTGTAATCCAAAAGAATGGTGTTTTGAGAAAGTTTACATACTGACAAAGATTGCTCGGGGCTGACTAAGATATTAAATGGAAGTTTGTCGAAATTAGCATTTTCAAGTGTAAATGATTTTCACTGCATGGTGTGACAACAGCATGCTGATCACTTGAAACCTGAAGGAGGTGGTAGTTCAGAAAGCGGATCAACTCGAAATTGATTTCCGCCAATAAATTGAGCTTCCTTATTTAAATTTCACATTTACGGCGACTTTCGTAATGACGTGTCTCTGTGTAAAACACCTTTCGAAAGGATTTACGTTCACGGGAATCCGTTGAAAGGTCTTTGGGCGCTCTCGATGAGACTTAATTAGTTAGCGTGTCAAGTGTCTTAAACATATAATTCAGCAAACATCACTTGTCCTGCTTGTTGTATCGGAACGAAAATAAAATTCATGTGCTTCCTGTGGAAAATGAAATATTGTACCAGAGATTTAAAATTTCAATTCAGCACTCGCAATAAACATTTACTTTTTTGGAATGTTAATAAAAACAGGCATTCTTCATCACACCCACCCACACACACCCACGCAATGCTTCCGTTCCGCAGTGGAAAATATATTTGATCCTTAGTTGGGGAAGACCTGGGTTCAAATTTCTCTGCGAAGCCGGAAGTGTTTCAGAAGAATCGCTGAATTATCAGCGATGTTCTCTCTGTCAACCACGTAGGCAGACCTAGTGGATTGGCTGAGTGGATTACCCATCCGCTCTTACCATAAACCATTAGGCTCTGGATTGATGATTGAGAATGTCTTAGGCAAAAGTTGGATCATCAATTCTAAGCCACAACGCTGGATGACGTCCTGGCGCGGCTTGCAACAGTACACTTGTGGAGATGTGCAGAAGGATTTAAGACGTAGTCTGCAACGTTCAGTAAGTGTGATGATTCGAGATACTCTACTATAATATCTGATTTCTCTCTTTTTACTGTGAAAAGAAGACACATAAATATCAAACAAACATATTACAAATTGTAAAAATAAACAACAGCGTTAGCAGCTCCAAAACAGTAGACTGTGTTGTATGAGGTTCTGTCCTAAGATTCTGCCCTGTACCACAAGGATCTCTCTTAGGACCAATTTTATTTAATATTTATATCAATGAATATCAATGAATTTTGCAATCTTAAACTAAATAGTAAAATAAATACTTTTGCAGATGATACAGTACTAATTTTTTCTACAGACACTCTGCAGGAGAAATTCAAGTTGCAACTGCGAGAAAATAGAAAAAGTCAGTGTAATAACTTACTTGGGATTAAAAATTGATAGGAATTTAAGCTGGAAACCGCATATCACCGATGTCGTAAATAAAGTAAGGATTATGGTAAACAAACTTCACTACCTAAACAGATTCTTAAATTTAAATAGGCTAAAAATATTATTTTCTGCCTGGATTCAAAGCACACTACAATCTGGTATATTAAGTTGGGGAGGAATCTATCGCACTACTCGGAAACCTTTAGTCTCGACTCAGAATAAAGGAATTAAAATCTTAACTAGAAGCAAATATAAGGATACTGCAATGTGTAATAAATATATCATACTAAACATACTATCCCTTAGATATTTATACGTCTATAGGGTACTATTATTCATAAAAAGCGACAACGAATACGTAAATATCAAACAAGACGCTTTCCTTAGTAGACATAAGGGCCTAAAATATCTAGTTCCGAAAGCAAATAAAGAAACATTACACAAACATTATACTTATTTAGCGCCAAAAGTATTCAACACACTACCTTTAACAATAAGAAATGAAACTAACCCAAACAAATACAAATCTCTAATCAAAGAGTATTTATTTTCCCACAGAAATGAGGCGGCTCTGTTCAAAATAAGAATATAAATTATTGGTCTTTGCATATTGGTATTAAAATGATCCTGTTGCAGGTGTAAAATGTAAAAAAAAATTAAATGCTATTTAACTACTTTGTTTTATTTTTTTTTCTAATTAATGTTATGTGGCGTTCTCTGTACATATTAGTATGTTTCCTGCGATTTTATTATGTAATTATATAATAATAATAATATATATATTATATGGATGCACATGCGTTTATATAATGAAAATGCATTACATAACTTTTTGTAACTTGATGCATATCGTAACCTGGACGAGTTGTTGCTTTTAGGTAAAGTATATGATTGTCAAAATTTTGTACTTGAATATGAAGCTTACAAAATAAAATAATAATAATAACAAAAAAAGTATTTCATGTAGTACTAAACTTCCCTTACGCTCTCATCCTCAACAAACACGAATATTTCCAAGCGACGAAACAAATTGAGAAAAGCCACGAATTAATAGACGAAGTTCAGCAAAGAAAATCGTTTGTAAAAGAAGTCATCATCGATTTCAACAAGAATGGCCGTGTTAAACAAACGGCTCGTGAGAGAAGCTGTTCTGCCAAAATCTATATTCGTGTGTCACTCCAAGGTACGGGGAATTATACCGAAAATTATACATTTCAGTTTCGCAGCAAGTGTAAAATATTCATCCAGATTTCTCGAAACCTTCTAAATACTGATGCTGTGCAAATATGATATTGGGCATTGTTGAATTCATCTGAACTGCTCTTCCCAAGGAATTCTCTCCCTCAGAAAACTGTTTTAGGGAGTCGAAACCACTGGAGTGATGACACGCACACAAAAAGCGAATGGAGTAATCCCACAACTCGGTCTGCAAGAAGGAGCTGTTGCAATGTCGCACAGGGGGAGAGAGAGATGGAAACGATCCTTCCCCGCTTTTATCATTTAGCAGTCGTCGATTATTTGCGAGGAGGGTGGTCGCATATTCCACTCACACACCTCGCCAAAAAAAGCCCTTTTGAAAATCGCACATTCATAAGTAATGCTTAATTCTGTCGCGTGGAGAAAGAGTATTACGTGCAGCGGGCTTGCTCAGGTGGTCCGCCTAATCCCTCTTGAACACGACTTGCATGTAATTGTGCGGCGTACGCGGCAAAGCGGATTACCGCGGATAAAATGAAATCCCGCGGGAAATGAAGCTTTTAGGAACTCCACGAATGCACTCGAGTGTTTGTGAGGCTACGGGCTCAAGGGCCCTCTCTATCTTCTTCCACATCTCTCTCCCATTTGTGTGCACTGCTGTTAATATTGTACGCGTCGGACTTGAGCTTTTTAAGGTGACCAACACTCTTAGAAATGTACCTCCTCAGATCTTTCGGATCGACCTCCTTCTGAAGTGAAAACGAAGCAAATTCCTTATCGCAAAAAAGTGTCTCCAAAGAGCCACTCATTAATATTTCAAGCAACACTGAACTTGAGCAGCCAACGTTTAGCCTTTCGTACTGCGTTGGATAAATTCGTCATGTGACATCAAACAGAGGAGGAAAATATTCAGCGAATATCGGTGTGTTTCATGCGCTTCTAAGAACGTGATGAAAGTTCATCCTTATAATGAGAATCTTTGAATTAGATAAGGCACCAAGTGTCTCATCTAATTTGAACTTTATTACATTGAGAGTTGTAAATTATGAATGTGATTATTCGATGAGAATCTAATTATCCAACATCCGATAGGCGGATTAATCATTAATGGCCGTCTGGTTAAATGATACAATGTCTACTTCAATTGTTAGTCTTCGTATAATATCGGTGTTTGTTCCAAGAATTAGGAGAGCGCAGGGTGAGATGCTCAGAACTAAAATGATCTGAGCAGGTAATTAATCTTCTCTCCTACGGACTAAGAATCACATAAATCTAATCGAAGAAAATCTTACAGACGACACAACACCAAGAGTCTCGTTTCGATTCTAATTATATGAGAATATCGAAGTGAAATTGACTGATAATTCCTTATTTTAAATCTACTTGTTATATAAGTAATTGGCTATGCAGAGATGAGTAACTGATTGAGGGTGGTAGGATTAGACCGTCGATGACTGATCTAATTCAAGAACCAGGAGAGGCACTCATCTAATCCTAAAATTAGCAGAGTGTAAGTGAAGGTACACACAGTATGGTTTATTCGTTTCTAAATGCATGAGTTTAAAATTCAGTTTTCAACTCTAAATTAAATTTTGTTTCCCAAATTGGTTAGAAACAGCTGCGTATTTGACAATTTAAAGGAACCTAGTAATACATCTTCTAATTCTTAGCTGGTCTAATCCAAGAATTAAAGACACTCCACATTCCATCTCATTCTTAAAAGAGAACAGAGGCCTCCGATGGATTAAGAAATAAATGAACCCGATAAGAATACAGCAAGGATACATTTTCGCTCAGTTTTGTGGAAAGAGAAAGAAAGAAAGAGAGAGAGAGAGAGAGAGAGAATTTCTTGATAAATTGTCTCCTTCTTGCTTTAAGATCTCTTAGCGATAGTCGTGGGCGTGCAACACACTGCGAAAAGCGCAGACAACTTTTAACAGGAGTTTGTCATCCGAATTTCAATAGGAATGAGTGCCAGAACATCGCAGAAACTTTTCATTTACTGCGTGTAATTTGGATAAGTCCCAAGACACTGGTTTTAATGTGTTCTCGTTGGACGTTGGATACTGGCCATTGACCACTGCCAACCTTGGAAAACATCCAAATCACATTGTCTCTTACGAAATCGTCTCCTCTTCTCCAAACCTTGAACTGGGTTTTACGAACAACAAAAAAAAAAAAAAAAAATCGGGAATCTCGCTGCGAGATGAATTTTAACAATCTGATCCGAGTTGAGCAACCAGTGCGCGATGGCGTTGCTGCTTTTGTTACTGTGATTTGCAATTCTGTTTCTCAGAGCTTTCCCTCTTGAAGCGTCCGCCCTGAACACCTTCACTTGTTGAAACGAAGAGAAGTCTTCGTTCTCTTGTCGATTCGACTTCGGATTGAGGTTTCAAATACGAAACGAACTTAGAATTCTATAATTAACAGAAAAAGTCTGAGTGCGGTGTTGGAACGATGTGATGAGATAATTAAAATCGAGTCATTTACATAACTGCACGTGCGATCGAGACGAAAAAAGTGAAGGGTAATTAACGGATGAACAGCAATTAATTCACGGGATGGATGGATGAGTGCGCAGTGACAGGCCCACATTTTTGTTGATGCTCGCTGATCCAACTGCTCCTCCAGGCTTTCTACGCGGTTGCGTTAGTGTTCGCCTCATGCTCTCGTGTTAAGAGCAGTGACGTCACATATCACGCCTCCTCAAGATTTGTGAGACGATGTTGGGATTTCTCTCTCTCTCTCTCTCTCTCTCTCATGAACAATACTCGTGTATTCATGTTTTGATGAGGGACGTTTTGCACTATACGATAGTAAGAAGTTGCTAAAAGGGCTTAGAAAATTTTGGTTTAGCATGAATAATTCAAAACCCGGTTTCGACTTGGAGTTCTTTCTTCCAGCAGCAAGATAACGAGTCTGCTCTCCAGCTTACTGAAAAGTTCCCAAGGAAAAATGTCACCTGTGCTTCACTGTCCCAGTTCCGATAAAGCGAGCCATGACTGAGAACTCCGATATCCTCCTGCCCCTGTAATGTGTTCATTAGCCGTATGATTGGATAGAAAGCTGCTTCATCCATCCCTGATTTCTTGGGTTGATTTCTGATAATTTTAGGAGAATCAGTGTGCTCACTTTGTGTTAGTGTATAATTTTGTACTATTTTTGTCAACGTTTTACTTGAGGATCTTGTTATTGACGTGAAACACTTTCTAGTTTACAAAGATTTTGCAATATCTTCTTCAAATTGCGTCGTTCTTTTAATGATTTTTGTTACTGAAATGTTCTGCAATCAATACAAACTTTCTTTTTAGGTTTTTACTTGTAGATTAAAGTGTTAATTGAGCATTTCGAATCCCGGGAGCATTTTTCAAATTTATTGGTTTCTCATCTTGCTTTCCGAAGTGATACGGAAAGCGATATGTTTTTAAGAGTACAGCGGAATTTGACCTTTAATTTATTATCTACAACACGTTCTCATGCAAAACATCGGTAATTTATTTACTAACAGATCAGCAGTTAGATTTTGTTTTTGAAACAAAATCTAACTGCTGAAAACTTGTGAAAAATTGATTCTTTCTCTTCTGCGATCCATTTCCCTGCCGTATTTGAGTTTGTCTTCCCAACAACAAGTATTTATTTAAGGTTATAATTATCCGCTAACACAAAGCTCTGTCAACAGAATCACGTTCGTGTTTACTCAGAGCAAATGTCGCTCCCCCACTACCTGCTTTTCGAAATGGAAAAACAGTATGTGTGTGTGTGTTAACATTGAAAAACTGTATTCGGAAATAAAAAGAAAAATAAATTTCTTCACGCAATAAATTTCCAATCAAAATTAATCCGACGATCGTAGCTGATGTTTGGTATTCGATTACCGTTTTTCATTTTTTCCCCCAGTTAAACATACTTTTTTCATAATCTGAGTTTTCAGAAATTTTATTGCGAATGTGTCATCATTTCACCGATGCATTACTTAAATTGCATTCTTTATCTTTTTTTTTTTCTCTCTGAAAAGTATTTTGTCCTTCCAAAACAGCGATTGAAATTATTTCCAGGACGTCATTTAACTCGCCAATAACACTTTTGAAACATTTTACTAAAATGTTTCATATCGATTTGCATTCTAGACATCCTCACTTATTTCTGAGATGCAGTCAGCACTACTTCGCTAAAAGCAACACAGAACCACCAGAGAAACATCTCCTCTACCTTCCTGAATGCAATTCGAGAATATGCTTCCGTCGATTTATCATTCTAGCAATGTCGACTTCTGCAATAAAATCAGTCTCGTTATTTTTACTATTGGAATTGATATACTGGAGTGCAGTTCGATTTACAAACATTGTACCAACCACTATAAATCTTTCCTGTGCAGTCTCTCAGAGTCACACGAGTACATAAGTATACGCCAAGGGCAGAGGAAGACAGCGGACTACAATTTAGACAGGGCAAGTTTTAAAAGTATTTTAATCTTTAGCAGTGTTGCTATTATGACATTTCAGAAACAGATATTCGTGAATGCCTTTATGTGGAACACGATTATAGTATCCCGATTTGAGAACACTGCACTGTTTGCTGGAGAGCTAGAGTGACCTGAAAAGATCTTTTGTGTCTCTAGAACAAGATTTCGAAAGTATTTAATACTCGTCCCATCCACAGTACAGCACGTTCAAGTCCTTTTCTGGGTGGAAGTCACAAAAACGTTAAAATGAATGATGTCAGTCGAGAGGTTTTTAAATTGCATCAAACCTCCTCTATTGACTTTTTCACATAATCAGATTGTTTATGGAATAGCACTTATTTTTGAAATAAAATAGTAACATCACTGAGAAATAACTGGTCTAAGTTGATTAAATTATGAAAACGTTACAGGTGTTCAGATTGTCCACATTCCTAACCATTCATATTAATTCATTTAGTAGAAATTGCCACGGGGGCTCAGTGAATGTAAACAAACTCATGCAGTGAAAATTTAGTCGAAACCGGTTGAACTCCATTTCGCGGAGGAAGATGAAGAAGAAGAAACAAAATATCTTAGAGGGGGGGGGTTATCTTCAAACTTTACTACTTCTTTCATGAATTGGACAGTGTCCTGTTGGCTCTTTCTGTCGAATAAAATTAGTAAACCGATAATCTTCAATTTATAACCTCAGTTACAGCATGTCAATATTCCCCCCCTAATAGTTCCTGTGATAGGACTACTCAGTGACTCATAACAGAACTTGGCTTTCGGTAACTGCCGTGACTTCTGATCATTGTGAAGCGTGTCAGGCAAGGAAACATCCGTCACCAGATACAGGAACTTAGAACGACAAAGAGGCTCTTGAGGAAAAAAGGACTTCCTCGTTCATTGCGAGAACACACTTTCATTCTGCTACTCCGTCCACTTTGAAGGCGCGCATCCGTTGACGAGTTTTTACAGGAGATGGCCTCCCATTAATCATATCAGCTGCTTTCCCAAAGGTCACCTCCCCTCCCGGAGTGAAGTAACTCGCTGCGACACTTCGTTCCTGACCCCCAAAGCGCTCACCTGGTGGATTTGTATGAAAAATGCGAGTGAATCCGAGTGACCAGAAGTGTTTGACGTAATTGTCTCGAGGCATTAAAATAGCCACTTCAGCTGACAGCCACAAAAAAGATGAGGCGAGTGGTGTGCGGCTCCTCGGACAGCCGAGTGATGAATGGTTTCTCACTTGCTGTGCTAAATTCCTCGAAGTTTCTTGAATTCTTCTTGGCGATTGTGTTGCGAGATTTATGATGGGACTAGAAGGTATTATGCGAGCCTGTTGTGTGCGCACGTGAACAGAAACAAGTAAAAGATTAAAATTACATAACATTTATCTTCTTGGTCGGCTAGAGAGTGCGTGATGGGGATGCCTAGTAGCGGCTTTGGCCTGTTTACAAGCGAGCGAATTATCTAATGAGAATAGTGAACGGATTCACAACGTGAGCTAATCTCAGTTCTTAGTTTTAAAATGTGCACATTCCCTCTTTTGATCATGATAATGATCTTGATCATGATTCTGATGATGCTTATTCTCATGACAATGATAGTCATGCAAATAGCTGCGATTTTGATCATGATGATCCTAGTTCTCCTGATGATCGTGGGCAACTGAATCTTCCCATAAAACAGACAGTCAAAATTCCAGGTCATAATTCTAGGAAGGATGTTTACCAAATGTTTTTTTTTAAGAATAAACAGATAATTTCTTTTTCTCCAGTTGTGTTATACGCATTTCATATTTTGATGCTTCAGCTACCTTGTTCAGTGAAAACATTTTAAGACTTCAGAGTGAGTAATGGACAAAAGAAACAATGATGTCCTCCTTGACTGCGATCTCTATTGGTAGCTAATGCGGAGGGGTTTTCGGGTATTTCTTTCTTTTCTTTACATTCAGTCCAAGTGACTTTATTTGATCTCATTAGACTGGAGAGAGAGAGAGAGAGAGAGATGACAAAAGAAGTAAAATTTCAATGAAAGAAAAATTATGCAAATGATTTCATCCACTTAAAACTTCCTCTCTTTGCTGTTCTTTCAGACCCGCAGGGACTCCATCTCAATGGTCTCCCGTAATCTGTCTTGTTTGTCCTTTCCATCTGGGCCGCTTCGTAAGGAATTGCTGACTTTGCCGTTGCTTTGTGTCCTTGCAGTGTTAGCTGGCGACCGGTTTTAGGTAAACACGCGCATGGCAGTCTCCCACCTTCGTCAGGCCGTGAGTGGTCTCTTGTGCGGAACCAGGCTTTCCCGAGATAGACGCTGGAAATGGATTTTGAGTTTATAAAGTGACAATGGAGGCTCTTAAGACTTTCCCTGAAATCGCTGAGCTGGCGGACGTGGCGCTTAAAAATCCCCTTTGACACGAAGCGAGATGTGGAAAATAGATGTTGTCAGTGTGGGGACGTCATTTGCCAAAAGAAACGTCACACGCACACACACACACACACACACACACACACACGCACGCATGAGAGGCAGTAATTAGGAGGGGGGTATCTTAGTTCATGATCGATTTACTGCTTTCTGGTGACAAATATACAACAACAAATGAAAAACTTAAAACATGCTTCAAAAAGATTAAACAGATGAGTAAGAAAAAGAAATACTTGCTAATGATTTCTCAGATTACCGCCGCTGTTTACTGACTTCAATATATTTCTGCGAAGTTACCGATAGAGTTCCAATTATGTATGGATCGGTTGTATGCGCTCAAAACTCTAAACTATGCTTTACTGAAACGCCATGTGATTCATCCTGTTTCATAATTACCCCCTCTGCTATACCATGAAAGCAGCTAATGCTGTTTCTTAAACGTATTTTGCCAAGTAGAGGCATTTCCTCTATTTCGCTTCCACAAAACTGTTCAAACAGAAAGACAGTAATCGCGAAACTGATTACGATTGATCTGTTAGTAAATTTCTCCGGATTCCTCTTGATCTAATTGCGCGCAGAATGAAGACAGGCGAAGGGAAGGGGTAGATGCCTTCGAAGAGAAAACGGTCTCAAGAAACAAACATTGATTCTTTAATGGAATGCCGACGTGTGTAGGTCGAGAAAAGTAAAAACTGGAGATGGACATCGAATAATTGGATGAATCGAAGAAGGAAAAAATTGGCGATCAGAAGAGAAAATAACAGCAATATAAAATGCGCCTCATGTGCATAGAAATATTCAGCCAGAGTTTCTGAAGAATAAAAATAGGAATAATTAGTGAAAACATCTTCATTCGCGTTTTCTGTAATGATCGAACTTTCTGTATTGCCTTCGAATTTAAGGCCGTGTTTTACCTCTTCACAAAAAAACTGCTAAGGCAACTATCATAGTAGAAGCTTGTTGTTTCAGATAAGTTTCTTTCCCTCCTCAAATTTAATCTGTTCCACTCCGAAAAACCAAAACACACACACCCACACACACATACACACACGCTCAGAACACACTTGCATAACACATCATCATCATCATCATCATGGCCTTCATTTGTCTTGTTCCATGAAACCAATCCAGTGATAAAACAGGAAAGATAAAACTGATCGGCAGGGTTTTCTCTTTTTTCTCTCGTAACAACATCATCATCATTTCCTGATATATATCCTGACGGGGTGTACAGTACAAGACAACATGATATTGCTGAACAATTAGGCTTACATCACTGAAAACATAATTGATGAATAATGAAGAAAGGATTATAAATGTTTCAACTTAGTTATGACCCTGATTACAAAGAAATGAAATAAATATTGATTACTTTTATATCAAAAAGAAACATTCGACTATTTGATATAATGTAATAAGTGGTTTATATCTGTTAACATTTTCGTGAAATGCGATAAATTGGAAACGTCTCTGACAAAACGGATGGCCAGAAGTAAAATTGTGCGTGTATGTGTGCGCTGTTATTACTTCTTTGAAAAAAAAAAAAAAAAACTGATGTAATTCAGGGAACTCCATGAAATGTTTCTTTTTAGATTGGCGTACCAAGAAATGATTGATTGGTGGATGGAAACCTCCTTCGTTTCTTTCATTCATCTCCAGCGATGGCACGATCTAAATAGAGACCTCCGCGCGCTGTTTCTGTACACAGACTGCCAGGATTAGCATCATCAATTTCTAGGCGTCCATTGATCCCTGGTTATCTCTTGTTCTCTGCCATTACAGTCTCGCCACACAACTCGTGATGGGACTTCTGGGAGGCAGATAATTTATCCTGGTGTCGAGAGTTTATTCGATTAAGGGGTCGTTACCTGGAAATCTGTTTGGCCTTCCTGGACTTTTCGTTACCATTGTAGTTGTGAAGGCAAGGAAATCCGGAGAGATTGAAATGCAGAATTTTCTGCGACACGGCTATTGTAGATGGTTGGGGGGTAGGGGTAGGGGTGCTAATGATGTTTACGTATTCCTACTCGCTCACTGGAATATGCATGGCGAAATCAGTAGCTGCCTTTAGTCCCTTGCGTCACACGGATGGCAATGGTCGTGTCGTGCTCGTAGAAAACACTCAAATGTTTGTGTGCATCCAAAGGACAGCTCGTCCAAGGACAACAGAAAGCATTGCGTTGGCTAGAGAAAAATCCCACGAGCGCATTCGAGGAGCTGAGAATATTCGTGAGGTTCGTTTGCGATTGGTGAGGACATCACGGCTTGTTAGTTTCATCGATTATCACTCTGAGGCAGACTCCGCTACAAGAGGACGAACCTCACATTAATTAAAAATAATGAAAATACGTTGCATTAATTGCGTGCCACTCACTTAATTAACACGTGACAATAGAGCAGAAAGCTGCAATAAGCAGCGCCCTCAGGGGAAACAAATTATTTACTCCTAAACAGAACACTTTTTCCCTTCAACAGCATCTAAATCAATCTCGCTATGGATTCCTGGGGTGTTCTAAGCAGCATTTCTAAAAATCTGCTCTCAGAGTTTCTCCAAGACTGCCGCGCCACCTATCATCGTACATTCTTAAAATGGGGAAGGAAGAGTTTTTTTTTCTCCCTACTGCTGGTCCCTTTTGAATGCGAAGAAACCCGAAATTAATAAGATGCAACTCTTTTTAAGCTGCTGTACAGTCAACAGCCCTGATATAACGACACACAAAACCGCACATTACTGCACGAAAATAATAGCACGACGGACGAAAAGAAGATAATTGAATGGAGCAGAAAAAGTCCATTAGAGATAGAAGGAATAATCGATACGAGCGGAGGCCGGACTGTGCCGATAGATGACGAATCCTGTTTGGATTCTCCTTCGCTGAGCATTGGGGATTAAAAAAAAACAAAAAAAAACATGTTTTTCCACCTTGGCTACCGTAATCTGAACCCAAAATCGCGTTTGGTGCTTTGACGGAGAACTTTTTTTGACTCAAAATAGAACGCGAGGGTAGCGAAGTGCATACACGCGCGCACACACACACACACACACACACACACACACACACACACACACTCGGAGAAAATAAAAGGAGAGAAGAGATGGCCCCTTGAAGTGGGTGGGTGGGTAGGAACACGAAGTTACATACGCTGAAATATTAACCAAGAAGGTTGCACATAACCTGCGAGAGTACGGACAGCGAGCAGCGCTGTTTGTTCAGTGGACTGCTTAACAATTTTCCCGCATAACTCTCCACGAAAGTTCTGTTAGAAAAAAAAAAAAAAAAAAAAAAAATGCTGCGTCATGCTTTCTCTGATAATGACGTCAGCCATCGATTCCACATCCACGCTGTGCCACATCCAACGATGTTCGGGCCTGAACGCATTTCTGTCTACGTCATCATCCTGAGAATGACGTTATTAATGTAGTCCATTGCAGCGCCCTTCTCTTTCGGCCGAGGAGAGTTTGCTTAGTCTCTTCCATGAGTTTTGGCTTCTACACGAATCGTTCAGTGTTTTCAGACTCATCTTGCGCATGTAAACTTGCACAGAAAAGTTTTTCACGAGAACTGATCTATCGAGAGAAGAAAAACTCCCTCGATTGATCACTAAGATACTAGCCGAGGGCGATGGACGCTTCCTAGTTGACGACGAAACACTCAGCACACACCAAACCACAGAAAACGAGTTTGTGGGAGCGCCCTCTATTGTCCAGTAGGCACATCACATTCTTAGAAAACTCTGAACGGGAGCGTCGACATTTTATTTCTGTTCTTTTATACATAGATATAAACTAAGCGGTTTTATGTGGGGATGTTGCTGCAAAATGCGCGTGCCTCCCTAATTAAATGCACGTGAGGAGACAAGCAGTTGCAAAATGCTAATTAAACGACATTTCTGACTGCGAGGCCTTCCACCTCCCATCATCCCAACCCTATCGACCGGGCGGTGCAGTGTGCAGCCCGCGCTTATTTTATGTGAGATGTCCGCTCCCTTTATTGAACAGTTCCGGCAGAAACGAGCGAAATCGAAGCCCTCCCTGCGTTTTCCCATCCGAGCAAAAAGCCAACGTCTCTCTTCGGCACGTTTATGGCTTTGGGAGAAGGTAATCCACTCAAACGGAGACAAAATGACTTGACAAGTTGGTCGTGAGAGAGGAGATTGGGGGAACCGAGTTTGAGCAAAGTAGCCGAACGCAGGGGGGGAAAGGAAGAGCTTAAGGCGCACGTGGAGGGAAAGGTAGTGCTCGGTAATCAATACTACAGTTGCCGTTAATGCTAGCAGTGAGCTCATTGCGAAGGTAATATGATTTAGGGCTGACACTAAGTCAATATTGTCTGATATGTCTTTATTGAGACCGTCTGACGTCTTTCTCTGTGTCCTCGCAGCTACGAACTCCCTGAATTTAAACAGACATCTGCGCGAGAAAGCAAACACATTCCAGTCCAGAATGAAGGTGCGTTTGATAGGCAGCAAAGGAAAACTGCCTGAGAGGGGATGGACTGCTGCGCAAATATGTTGTGGCTGTCGTCCCAAAACAGGTCCCGTATCGAGGGGACGCAGCAAACAACGACCCACTTAGGTTTAATCGGCGAGATTTCGATGCCCTCACGCAACATCCAACAGTTCGTACATCGGTCGATGCAGCTGACACCAATTCTGTCGGTGAAGAAAGAATTACGATCATCCGAATAACGATGTATACATTGCCGTTCGTGACAAATGCTTTCGCCATGTAAACTACGCGCTTATTTGCCTATTTTTCTCATTATGAGAGTTACAGCTGTCGAAGAGACAGGGAAAGAGAAACAGTGCGAGACGGAGGAAGAAGAATATTGAGATTGTTCAGGTGGCAGCTGGAGGAAATTTCCTTTGGACGTTTATTAAAAGCTGTTCGTGTCTTTGCATAGCGAAATCTGAGATACTGGAATCGATGGGTGGGGGGGAGGGATCGGTGACATGGCGCCCACAGAGGTGACTAATTGGGCGAGCGAAACAACCATCCTTGAGTGACACTAAATTGGGTTCGTACAGGCCACTGCGACGCGCGGGGAACTCATTAGTGATTCGATTGCTGAGATAAGGTTAAAGACGAGCGACCTTAGCGATGTCCAGGAAGAAAGAAAGTTGACGCCATCTCGATGTTGCTTGTGGCATACGCATGCAGAATAATGGCGTTCTTTTTAATTTGAGGATAAGTTAAAAGAGTGAGAGCCTTATTCGAAGCACATCCGTTCCTTCCTTTCGAAAGCAAAAGATAAAAGGGAGACAATCAAATGAATTGATCTGTCTGGAAATTCGACCTGTTCCAGAACATTGTTTGGTTGGAAGAAGATTCCGGCATCCAAACCACCAGAGTGGGTTTCATTTAGCAACTTCATTTTGTGAAATTTCCGAGGGCTGAGTTCAAGACAGTGCAACAGGTGTTTACCTCATTGAAATACCGTATAAGTTGGCGGATAAGACGACTCTCAAATACTACAGAAAACCTCTCGAAATCATGGGTCGTCTTATACGGCGAGTATAAAAAGGGAAGCTTAATTTCTTGGATGAACATTTAGGTAGTTACAATACATCGTTATATAAGAAAAAAGGCAGTATTTATAAACAAATCACATTAATTTTTGTTACATAAATTTATTTAAAATATTACAATAGATAGAAGTCTTAAAAACAAATAATAATTATTAACCTCAATTTTCACGTTAATTTTCTTCATCAACTGTTGAAAATAGTTCTTCAGATTCGTTGTTTAAATGATCTTCATATGGATCCGAGTTCGAATCCGGTGAATTGATTTCGTTTTCATCGTCATGAGTGTCCCACAACAGATCATCTTCCGTACCATCCACAAGATTAGAGATACCACACTTTTTAAAGGATTTTATTACACTCTCTACTTTTACTTTATTCCATGCTTTGATCACAAAATTGCGCAACATATGAAGTGATGCAGCGCGCATAGATCCACCGTTTTTAATATAGAAGTTAAACCACCTGGTATAACAGCAATTTTTGTGTTATTTTTTTCCATAATACTTTTAGTATTCTCAGTTAATTGACTACGAAACATATCCCATACTAATAAACTGCGTTTCTTCATGATACATTATTTATCCATAATTTCGCACCATTTTCGTCCATCCATCCTTTTTCGTGAAAATGTACAAAAGCACCTGAAGGAAAATTTGTCTTTTAGGTTTAGTTTTAAGTTTGAAGATGATCATTGGTTTTAACTTGGTTCCATCAGCCAAACATGAAAACACAACCGTAGACCTTGTTTTTTTCATGACCTGACTTCGAACTAGCACACTCTTACTGCCTTTAGACTCCACTGTTTTATTGCTTATCATATCAAAGCTCATAGGAGTTTCATCCATATTTCCAATATTTGACAATAGAAATTTATGTTCTTGTCTCAACTCAATAATAAATTTATGGAAACGGGTAAGTTTGTGGTCAAGATCTGCTGGTAGTTTTTGAGCAATTTTCGTTTTTTGTCGTATTCCCATATTTTTTCTGTTCACAATCTTGCAGCAGCACAGATATTAGTTTGCTTTGCCACTTCAATTACCCTTATTTTAAATCGAGCTTCATACCTTCTTCGTTTTGTTGCTGCTTCCATGATTTTAAATGATAACAATTTTAATAACCTTAAATTTAAAAAAAATGCAAAATTAATAATTAATTAAAATTAGGGTAATCACTTTTAATTAGGGTAATTCGCGTAAATACCAAATCTCTGCAATGCAAAAAAATAACGGATATGCATAGATATAAAAATAACGGATATAACAACAATACCTAACGTTGCATTAATACAAGAAAGAAGAAATTGGGTGTGGAGGTCGTCTTATATAACCGACACATGCTTAAAACCTAAAAATAGCCTAAAATTTAGGCTTCGTCTTATACGCGGGTCGTCCTATACGCTGACATTAGGTAACTGAAGGAAAACAGTCTGATCTAACGAACTCATCAAAAGTACGAGCTCCCCAAGGCCCTCTTCTCCATCCCATTTGTTCCTGATTTTCATTAACCCGCCATGTTCAAAGAATCTGAAAGGGCGCCTGAGATAGAGTCCCCCCCCCCCCTTCTAGAAACACGCTGTACTTAAAGAGTGGAATTTGTCTTACTGAGACTGCAAAAAATTTTATAAAATAAAATTTTACAAAAATTAAAGAAGCAAATTATGCTCTCTGACATTCAGAAAGGTAGGGATGCAGACTTCTTTCCCTACCTGAGTTAGTTCACTTCACTCACTGCAGAAGTGATTGCAATCTCAGTATCCTGCAGAGGACATAAAAGTATCACGAATCAAAGTTAAACTGCCATCCAATGAGATACTGATAAATTAAGATCCATCGGTTCTATCATGCAGCGATCTACTCAGCCAGGGATTCGGGGCTTAAAAATCCTTGCAAACATTTACACCAGTGCTTCCCAAACTTATGGATGTCAAGGCCCCCTTTGGAAAAGCTAAAATTTCACGGCTCCCCATCGGAAAAAAATTCCTAATACAGACATATATTATTATAATATTTATTGTATTTATATTCAATACAAAACATACACACCAAGCGTATTTCCTTCCCGCGCATCGCCGCACCTGTGTACACTAGCAATGAAACATAATTTAAAGCTCGAAAAACTTGGCCGTTTTAAATGAGCGCAAGATTTTGCGTTGTAGGCTTTTTTGTACTTCTTATCAATACCTTTGAAATGAAACTTATATGAATAAGCAGATATTTACTAATATTAATTAAGCGCCGAAGTACGCAAGAAGCAAAATTTGTGAACCAACACCAAGGTGTGAATTTTTCCATTAAAATATAATAAAAAAAAAAAGAAATAATAAATAATAAAAATTAGATGCATTTCTTTTAAGATTAAAAAAAGAACTGCTTAGTCTCAAAGCATTTTAAATTTGTTTTTATTATTTCACGTTCCCCCTCAACAAAACTAACGGCCCCCCACGGGGGCCTCGGCCCACAGTTTGGGAAGCGCTGATTTACACGACAGGATTTTTTAAACATTGGATTGGTCTCATCCTCAAGCAGATGGTCTGCTTTTTCCAGATATGAAGCGTGAAAAAAATTCCGCGTTCTGCATTCCTGTTTAGTATAAGAAGAATATTAACTTTCTTTTTGTAAAGCCCGAAATGAGGGTTTTAAATGATGATTTAAATTTTTGTTCAGTTACATTCGTAGCCATAGTTATGTAGAAATGCGGAAGACTTTTCTTTTCACATTTTTTGCATAAATAAAAGAGGTTGATTCGTTAGAATTATAGAAGAAAGAAGCGAATGCTTGAAATGCTGTTTCACATTTAAGAAGTCACATTTAAAGGGTGTCTCATGTTGTTGCAAGCATAAGTGCTAACGAATCTTGGACATCTTTAAATTCGGCACAATTCTGCGCATGCGCTGTCAGCAGCGTGTGATCTTTCATTGCGCATATGTTGAAATGATGTGAACTGCTTCCTTTTCGCATCATTTATCATTAACGATGCACTTTCAGTCAAATTAAACGCAAATCGACATTATCAGATCACAACTCATCAAAATAGCAGATCTTAAAAAAATATAATAAGAAGAGTATTTCTTTTTTCACGTGACCCTCATTCACCAAAGGTTATTAAACCTACAGTAGATTACTTTAAGCTAAAGACTTTTTTGCATCATTCAGAAACGCTGTTCTTGAGAACAAACGAAATTTTTTCAAGCGTCTTCACGCCCTCAGTAAATGGGGAAGCGCTTCGTATCGACAATCATCCACTCACTTAAGCACGATCACAAATCGGTGCCGAACGAGGAATTCGAACCCGCAGTCTGTTGGGTGGAAAGCGGACAAGCTAACCACTCGGTTAATCAGACTGTCAATTAACAAATGAAGGAATCAAATCCAGTCGAGTTATACACAGTATATCTGAATGTGAGTTGGGAACCTTTTTTTTTAAGTTGCTGTTGTTTTACACATTCATTTTGCAACAATCGAAGCGATAAATGAAGTTTTCTTTTACAGAAACTGTAAGTTTGTTGACTACTCTGTTCATCGTGAACTTATTTTTTTAATAGGCTACTCCTTTATCAGATCAAAATCAGTTTCCCATTATTTTGCCACAGTTTCACTCTGCTAGAAATTCGAACCACTTGGTCTGAATAAATAACCTTTCATCTTTTATTCCCTTGTCGGATGGATATCTTTATAACTGAGAGTGATTCGGTTTTGCGCATCATTAAAGCATTCTTTCGTGATGAGTACTGTTGCGCGCTGGTCTTATATCTCACTAGCTGAAACAAAATGCAGAATCATTTCATAAGCTTTCTTATATGATATTAAACGAGCATTGAAACTATCATAAACATTTAAAACCCAAGGGGCAGTTTGTCATTTTTAAATCACTATAATATCCTTTAAATGATGTAAAGAGCCGCAATCGATGTGTTCCTAAGATGTGAAATAGTGGCTTACAAAAGAAAACTTCGGCCAGAAAAAAATCAGATTATAATCAGAGAATTTTGTGGGCGTTTAAAAGTAACTGAAGTCAGGAAGGTATATCTGTGGAAGTCTGCGTCTTCGTAAATGATGGCGGGGATGCCTTTCTCTTACTGTGATGTCTGTGACACTCGCCACTGTTTTCTTAGACGACGCAAACTTTCACTGGAATATTTTGGGAACCAGAGTATGAAAGTGAATGCGTACGAGAATATTCTGTTTGTATGTCGAATTAAATCACGTGATCAGATGACGTCATCAGAGAAGGAAAGGAAATCGAAAAGCCGACAGGGGGGGGCGCTTGTTGGTGTTGCATTATTTGAGGACAGAGTGGGGTTGTTCTTATAGCACCCCGACAATCACGGCTCGCTAGAAAGAAATTGTCTGCAGAACTGGTGTTCAGTTAAAAATAGAAAGAAAAAACGAAGAAGGCTTTCTTTCTGAGCCTCTGAAACGACATCAACTTGTTAAGATTTCACAGCTTCCTTCAAACATTCTTTTCAGATAAAAGCTCGCTTTGGTGGAGGAAGAAGCAAAGAAACAGCAGACTTCATCCTCGCTGTTCGGAGAGCGGCTCTTTCTCGTGAACCAAAAAAAAAAAAAAAATAAGAGCTCTATCGCTTTCTTTGTTAGCAGCTCTGTGCGTCCGCGCTAGAGGGCGATAACAGCGTTCGACAACCGCCCTAGAACGGGGGAGAGGGGTTCCAACCGAAATTATCACTTCCGGTCATTGGAAGGTCAATGTCTGCGGCGATATGAATTACTTCCATTACCCGCTGTCTGTCGAAGATGCGGCGCGAGGCACGAAATCAATTGTAATGGCTTGCCATCCTCAGGAACCGAAGAAAACGTCTGCCTTAAACAGATAAGGAAGCGCTTCGTTTCTTCGCTTTGAAGATGAGATCGAAAATGGACTCATTCAGGATGAAGTTCACTCTAACGTGACGCTCCGAATCTTCTTCTTGCTTAATCCACAAAAACCTGAATGTTTACAACTGCCAGCATGCGATGCTCTTAAGGAAACGCGAACAGAAGTGGGATCCAGCGGAATTCCATTCCAACATTCAAAACACTTCATTTTCGAGGCAAATTCAGGAATAAAAAATTACGAAATGTTCACTTCGCATGGAGCTGCATTGAAAAAGAAATGGATGACGACATTACAACAAGCATTGATACCCAATCATAATGAATTTAGTTTCGCGCAGATCTTGTTTCTGATCGAGTTGGCTTTTATTTTGTTGAAAGTCTCTTTCTGTTTATCGAAACATTAAGACGGGATTTCTTTCTATTGACGACCCCGTCTGTTGCATCGTACAACGCGGCCAATTTCCTCGGGCTATTCGAGCGAATGATTTACAGCACAAACACATCGAACCCTTTGACGAAGCACATTTCCCTAATCATCTCTTCACTTATCATTCCGTCGAGTGACCGCTTTGTCCTTTCCCAGAGCGATTCTGCTTCTTCGCCACCATTCTCCTTCTCTCTGCTGTTTATTTTGAACAGACGCAAACTCAAACAAAATTCCTTCCTTCCAATCTGAGCGCGAGCAGCAGCAGCAGCAGCCGAGCACTTTCCAAGTAGCGGACCGACATCCTGCCTTGCCTGCGGAGGGAGCATTACGCCATCCCCAATCAATAGAACTCTTCGATGCTTTTTTGCGCTAACGAACTGGAGCAAGCGGTGCGTTTTGAGCAGCAGGCTTTGAACGTTGCGAAGCCGACAGCAGCAGAGAGGAAGAAAAAGGGGGTGGGTGGACGGGAGGGGCGCACCGTGTAGCGAGAGAGACTCCAAGTTACTGTTGTTTGTCATCTCCAATCCGACTATCGGCCTGTTGTGTTTGAAACGCTTTCATGTTCGTAAAAGCATTTTGCAGAAACATTTCTTGAGTGATTTCTTGGGCATCGCGCGCCACGGCGATCACTTTTGTGTTCTTCCTAACATAACTTTGCGCGCACACACACAAACACATTTCTACTTTTAGAGGACAATTGTGCTTTTTCGAAATGTTTTCTGTCCAAACAAGAGCATTTAATGGAAAAACGCATCTGGATTGACGTGCCTTTCTTTCTTTAAATGCCTTTGGGGTCGCACCGTTTTTATTCTGTGACGATAGTTCACGTGACATTTAGAGTGAATCGGCAGATCTTTAATTGAGAATGGCAGACGGCATAAGAATTCAAGTTAGAATTGAAATACGTTTGATCTATTTGAGTTATTGGAGTAGATTAAAACAGAAAACGTTTTTCCAGAACAACAAGATTTTTATTTTCTCTGTAGACTAATTAAAAGGAATAAAACGGTGGGGTGAGCATTAATAGATCGTATTAGAAATAAAAGTCGCGAATAAATCAACAGAATGTGACTTCCTCATCTGGGTTTAGAGCTTAGGACACATTGTTATGGCGATTCCCAACACCACTCAGTTCCGTGAACATTTAGGGAATAGCAAAGGATGGAGAAATGAGTAAAAGTATATTTTAATGGCTATCTTGGAAGTCTTGTGTTCCAAGGATCAGTCGTACACAGGATGAAGGAGGGGAAAGATTGGTTCTCGATTTTGAAGTTGAACTTGGGTGTTGGTGACTAGCCGGTATATTATGATAATGCACATACTAATGAACGATGACCTCTGCAGACCTCACGCGATAAATTTTACAAACTGAACGTCTTTCATGGGAAGTGGATCTGTTTCCACAAAGTAGCCGAATTTGTATTTTAAGATTTCCGTACCAAATCGTTGCATTCGCCATATTGAACTTTCTGGAAGAATTATAATTTGTACTTAGAACGAAACAAATAACTGATTGATTAAATTAAATATTTACATGCCAACGTTTCGCCATCTCACGCTAGCTTTCTCGAAGTTAGTAATAGTGCTCTTCCATCAATACGTACAGAGTAGAAACAGTCCTGCCCAAGAAAGATCATGACTGTTCTTGCTCTTATTTGAAGGAAAGAGAGTTGAACTCTTGAGGTGATCTGCAGTTAATATTTGCCAATAGATATAATGAAGTTACCAGAGGATGTGGAAGAATGGTGGGACGTTAATAGTCGGAATATTAGAAAAATTGGAGAAGATGTGCTTGGTATAACATCAGGAAAGGGACCACCTGAGGATAAGGAGGCATGGTGGTGGAATGAGGAGGTGCTGTTGGAGATCAAGGAAAAGAAAGAGGCAAAGAAAAAATGGGACATGACTGGAACTAGAGCCAACAAGGAAGCATATAGATTAGCAAAGAAAATTCAAAGAGAGCTGTGGCAAGGGCGAAAGTGAGGGCAATTAATGCGGTTTATGAAGTACTGGAGAGAAACGGTGGTTAAGCTCAGTTGTTGAGAATAGAGAAAGCCAGAGATAAGGCCTCGAAAGACATAACATCAGTCAAGCAGATAAAGGATGCCTCAGGAGTAGTATTACAAGACGAGGACAAAATCAGAGGAAGATGGAAAGGATATTTCCGAAAACTACTAAATGAGGAGAATCCAAGAGAGAGGTGCGAGGATGGAGAGGTAAATGAGAGACCGGTGCAAGACATAAGTAGAGAGGAAGTGGTTTGGGTACTGAGAAAAATGAAGAATGGAAAGGCTGTGGGAGCAGATCAGATACCTGGGGAAGTATGGAAAAGTTTGGGCAGTGAGGGTGTGGATATGTTATGGGATCTGATGTGTAAAATAGCCTAACAGGAAAAGATATCAGAGGAATGGAGGAAAAGTATTCTAGTCCCACTCTACAAAGGAAGAGGAGATGTTCAAGACTGTGGCAACTATAGAGGAATCAAGCTGATGTCACACACATTAAAAATATGGGAAAGAGTAATTGAAGCAAGGTTACGGCAGAAAACGAAAATTGGTGAGGAGCAGTTTGGATTTATGCCAGGAAGAGGGACAACGGATGCAATATTTGCGCTAAGGCGATTGATGGAGAAATATAGAGCGATGCAAGTGGATCTGCACATGGTGTTTATAGATCTGGAAAAGGCATACGACAGAGTGGCCAGGCAGGAGGTATGGAGGTGTATGAGGAAGAAGGGGGTGTCAGAGAAGTACGTGAGGTTGGTGAAGGAGATGTATGAGGGAACAGAAACTCAGGTCAGGTCTATTGTCGGCATGACAGAAGGGTTCCCTATTGTCGTAGGGGTCAGCTCTGAGCCCCTACCTCTTTGACCTGGTCATGGATGTACTAGTGGAGGATGTCAAGAAGGAGGCACCATGGAGCATGCTGTTTGCCGATGACATTGTTCTATGCGAATCATCCCGAGAGAAGCTTGAAAATAACCTGGAAGAGTGGAGAAAGGCATTGGAGGAGAGCGGCATGAGAATTAACCGGGTGAAGACTGAATATATGGCAACGGGGAGTGACGAGGATATCGTCATACGACTCCAGGGTGAAAGGCTAATTTCAGGGAAGAAATTCAAGTACCTTGGGTCGGTTGTCGAGAGGAATGGTGACTTGGATGAGGAAATACAGCACCGAAAAACATGCGGTTGGATGAATTGGAGGAAGATGAGAGGGGTCCTGTGCGACAAGAGAGTGAGTTGTAAGAGGAAAGGAAAGCTCTATAAGATGGTGGTGAGGTCGGCGATGCTCCATGGTGCGGAGACGTGGCCTATAACCAAGGCACAGGAGAGGAAGATGGAGGTAGCGGACATGCGGATGTTGAGATGGATGAGTGGTGTGACAAAGAAGGACAGGATAAGGAATGACTACATCAGAGGGATGGTTAAGGTGGGGCCAATTGGCAAGAAGATACAAGAAAGTAGGCTGAGGTGGTTTGGACATGTTGAGAGGAGGAGTGAGGAGTATGTTGGTAAACGAGTGGAGTATATGGAGTTGGAGGGAAGGAGGAAAAGAGGCAGGCCCAAGCTCAGGTGGAGGGATAAGGTGACAGAGGATCTTAGGGAGAAAGGATGGAGTCCGAAGGATGCCCTGGAACGGAGAACTTGGAAGAGGAAGGTTAAAGATTGATGCGCAGACCCCGTTTAACATGGGATAAGGCAGAGTGAAAGAAGAAGAAGAAGAATGCTATTTGCAACTATTAGGATTTAAGAATACATGAACTCCTTTGTAAGGCATGTTTTGGCAAACCAATTTTTCGTTGTCTGTACGGTGTGTACTTTTCATGTTCTCTTTTTTACTCCAGTACAGTCTGCTCTGTTTGTCTCAAATGTTGGATACCTCACTGGTGGGATGCAATAGACACCAGAAAAGGAAACGAGATCCTCACTGTCTTTGATTTCTTCTTGTTCTATGGGTGCGTTTACATTGTTTTGAATGCACCATTTGAGTGCCTAGATGATGCGAGTTTGAGCTGGCGAAACGTCAATGTAAATACTGAATTCAGATAAAAATTACTTGTTTCATTTTTACTATACGTTGTCCTCCTTTCAGAAAGTTTAACAAGACACGAAGAGGAGTAAATCTGTCACTCATCACTCTTCTCTGTACCAAGTCAAGAATATTTCGGAAACTCTTAATGTCAGCTGTGAAAATGAGAGAACACTTACACCGGATTAAAATTTGCATATTGTTTTTAATCATTTTCTCTCTCAAATAATATTGAAAATATTTCATTCCAGCATTTAGAACCTCAGTGGATTTAATGAGAAAGAAATAAACCGAATAAGTGGAGTAAAATCATGAAGCGAGCTTCTGCATGTAAGAAAAAGGTGTCATTAATTACTTGTACTGAATGACACTCTTCGTTCTCTCTTAATTTTCCCTACATTCGAATGGATTTTATTTTCTTTATGAACAATGACTTTTCTATATTTCTCATTTTCATGAATCTCGACACTAAATGTGGTTAGCACTTAATAATGAACACATCTCATTTTCTCATTTTTCAACTTTCATTTTTTCAGAGGTTAATTGCGTTGTTTCTCACCTGATACTCCCCATTGTTTTACGTTTCCATTTAAGAGAAGCATAAAACGGTAAAAAGTTAAATCCTTTCAGCCGGGGTTCTCTCTCTCTCTCTCTCTCTCTCTCTCTCTCTCTCTCTCTCTCTCTCTCTCATTCTCTCTCTCTCTCTCACACACACACACACACACACACACACACACACACACACACACACACACACACACACACACACACACACACACACACACACACACACACACACACACACACACACACACACACACACAGTTTATGACTTCTCTGGTAAGTCGTTGTTCAGTTTCTATGGAGAAGAGGATGTCACTGCGTTCTCGCACTAATGTCATGGACTGTCAGAATACCCATTAATTTACTGATTCCACTTCATTCAAATCTGTGACAGGTTAGAAAACTACAACAGAGTGCGCTGTCCGAATTCCTTTGATCTCTAAGGCTTTCCGCTAACCCATTTGCTGTAAAGTTAGAACCCTTCCTCCTCTGAAAGTTTATTCGGCAATCAGTGCTTATCAATGTTTGGAATGGATTTCTTGATGGAAGTGATGCAAGTAAAATGAATGAGGATCAGCAGATATCATATTCTTTTCCATTTCCAATTTAAATGGTGAAATATAGCGAGAAATATCATCGACTGCGGTTTGCAACATTTATGTCCACAGATCCAATCTTTTATTCAGAACGAAACTGAATTAAATATTCAGTTTCAATTAAATAATCAAATCAAGGAAGAACAAAGGCCGTAGTCACTGACGCCTTGTAATCCTTCGACCCCACGTGTTGCGAAAAAAGCCAACTTCACCAAAACGGTACCTGACTAATAATCTTCTCTCAGGGTCACCAGCCAAGTCATGTCCGCCACAAACTGCAAAGGTAAGATAGACAAAAAACGAATGACTGCAATTTTCTTTGGAATGTCGTGAATATCATCATCCTGCATGCATAGGTGCAACAGAATCTAATTTTCGAAATATGTCAAAGAACAAGAAATTAAAATGGAAATGCCAGAGTTGTATTAATGCTTCTCCCAAAAATGACATTAAAGCTCCAGTAAACTAAATACTATCAGATGGTTCAACTAAAGCATTAAATAAAGATGAGAACGAAGCGGACATCAGGGTTTTTCTAATAAACTCCACGGATCAGATCTTAGAAGACCTAAATGCTATAAATGTAGAAATTAAATGCGATAACCCAGCAATAAGAAGAGAATTGGAACAATTATCCTGAATGCATGCATTCAGGATTTAAAGCACAAAAAAAAAAAAAAAAATCCGAATGCAATGAAAAACTAATCACGGATTTGTGCACTAAAACGTAGAACGAACAAACGAAAATAAAATACTGAAAGCTCAAATGAATGAACTGAAATGGGAAGTTAATGAATTTCAGCAGAAGTTGAACAATATCTAAATGAACGGTTTACCAGAAGCTCGTAATGGAAATATTCATACTATAACTGAAAAATTGGTGAATCTAAGAGTTAAAAAAGAAGACATCGTGCATGCACATAGAATACCCACCAGGAGAAAAACAGACAACAAGCCAGTTGTTATCCAATTAGTGAGCAAGAATATTAAAAGCAAATGAATGACGGAAGCAAAAAAACTTTAGATTAAAACTTAACTATTTGATGAACAGTTAAAACCTGTTTCTGTCTACATAAACGAACACTTGACCAAACTCAGTAACAAATATCTATGAGTAAGAGTGGTAAACTATTCATGAGAAAGAACGACAACACTAAAGTGATACGGATTAAAACACCTGAAGACCTCAACGAACTCAAACAAAGAAAATCTAAATGTTACCTATGAATAACTGGAGCAATGAAGACCTAAATGGACTTAAGAGAACGCATGAATAACTTAGATCTTGGTGCAGCTGTCAACTGTAAAACACTATATAATCTATAACCACCATAAAAATTTTCTGTCACACTATTACAAACTCATCCAAGAATTTCAACATATGTCATGTCAATATTAGGTCGATAAGGTCAACTTTGGATAACTGAGTGTTACTTTTCGCATAAATCGAATCATATATAGATGCACTAGTCTTAAGTGGAACATGGATCAAACAACTGGAAATTGATCGTCATATTCTCGTTAATTACGACACATGTTATGACTGTCGTGATTATAATTTCAGGCGGATTAATTCTGTACGCTGGGGAAAAAACTTTCAATTTTCATAAACTAGAATAAAATATGCATAGTGCTGAAGGTGTAATGATTTACGACACAGCAATGAATATACTTATATTTGCTATACAGGGCCGACGCTTGGCTGGACGTCGCCCACCTACAAAGCTGAAATGGGCGCCCCAAAACAAATGGAAATTTATTTATTTATTTTTATTTTTGTCATATGGAAAGAATTTACAAGAAAGAAAGAAATTAAATTCCACATTTGTCCTCGAAAACATTTTATTAATTAAAATTTAATTTCCTAGTTTTAATATTAACAAAATTAGCAGCGAAATCAGCGCGTTAGTAAATGATATCGACTACTTATCGACAGGAGCAAATGTAACTGAATTTTATTGTTTTCATTTCAGAATAGAAGCCATTCCCCGTGAAACGGGCCGTTATAGTTGTCAATCTTAAAATCCCATCGCACCTGGTTGGAAGCGTTAAAATTACTTGCATTGGCGACGTGACGATTTCACAGAGTTTTGCACGCTTTGCACCTGAACCGGGCCAAATGACTACTAGCGCTTCAGCGGAATGAGACTCTAAGGTTCCGTAGAAAATATATCACGAGATAGGGTAATAACAGCAAGCGCACTGCTGTTCTGAGCCCAGCGAAGCAGTGTGCTCACTGCCTTAAGAAGGCGCGTTCATGTGGGAGAAAATCTTCCCCATGTGGGATCTCAGTGGGAGAAAATCTGATCTATTTTTATGCGCGATATCTAAATTTGCAGCAATTATATTGAATTACATAGTTATTATTACCTAATTCATTTACAAAAATTTAATATAAATTTGGACCTTTATAAGAGTAACAGTAAAACTGAAGAATATAAAAATATATTATCTACTCGTGGGTTTCTTGCTTACATCGATGGCAATACGAAAGAAGCGAACTCAGTAAGTTGTATTCATAATAAGAAACCAAATGGCCTATGAGGTATCCTCTGCAATCTATTTTAGCAAAATAACAGATCCTTCTATACTGTTGAATCTGTTGTACAAATTATAGTAAATTTGAGAATAACATAAAATTACCAACTGCCTCAAAATGATATATTATATTCTAATTAGTTATTCAAATCAAAATCAAATCAAAAAATCATGTTTATTTGTAAGCTTCCTATAATAGTACAATATGTTGAACAATCATATGTGTAACCTAAGAGCAACAGCTCATCCAGGTTACGATATTCATCAAGTTATAGTTCGCCCACCGATTTGAGGTCCCTCGAAACTACTGCGCATGTCAGAAAAAGGAGAATCCATTCCGATAATAGGGTAATCAGTCTGTCTTCTGGGATGTAATAATAAACAAACTGAGTTTGTTTATTATTACAGGTCGGAAAATTTAGCTTTTCTTTTACGAACATTGTTGTTTTTAAAGTGTAACTATTTTGCTTGTATAACAGTTGGGAAAATGTACATAGAGTGTTAATACGTGCAAATACTGCGTTCTACATAAAACAATGTCACTTGGCTCCATGATAAGTTTCCTTTTATTCTGGGACTTTTTAAAACAAAATCCGATTTCATGAAGTATTTTCCTTAAAGTTTCTCTTTTCCAAGGAAAATTAATTTTTTCTTTAAGCACAGGAATCAATTTCGGAACAGTTGGCACTCTTTTTTCGACCGCGTAAAATTCGTGAATAGCTCTTCTTATAACGTCTACATCAAAATCATTCAAAGCTACGGTTTCGATGGTTTTCTTTACTCTGGCGCTTTTTTTTTTTTTTTTTTTTTAGGAGATTTAAATTTTGGCTTACCTTCACCTTTTGATTCCCTACGAATTCTTTTAACAGTCGACCCCGATACGCCCGCGCAATTGCACTTGCACGTTTTATGACTTGAGAAAGGGGAACAAGAAGACGGCCTTCTGACGATTCTTTTTCGCAGAATGTCAGCACATTATTCAATGTTCTTTTGCAAGAGCTACTGAAACGTGTAACAATAGAACTTGTTGACTGTACTGGATCCATCATACAAATTAATAATAAAAAAATAATGCAAAAAGAGAACAACAAAAATCAAGCTAGTACTAGTACAGCGACAGACAAGAAAGCACGTGATTTCGCATGCTGGCGACCAATTCGTACGTCTTTCATTTCTTTCTCCCCTTCAGCATGAATCGACTATTCTTGGCACAAAGCCAAGAAGGGATCTAGAAATGGTGGGCGAACTATACAAAAATTTATGTAATGCATTTTCATTATATACACATATGTACATTCATATAATATGCATATTACATATTATTATCTACTCTATAATATAAAATGATAATTTTTTTTTGTAACGTTTTTTCTCAAGTTATTTGAAACATTTTGAAACCCTGAGTGTCGAGTCCACAAAATTTGAGTCATTAGAATTCAAGGAAAACCGTCCTACTGGTCCAGAACTCGGGAGGGTGGGCGTCTTAGGTGCCGGGTGGGGAAGGAAGGAACTCCCTTTCGAGTCTTCAAAATTCCATTCATCAGAATTCAAAGAAAACTGGCCTACCAGTCCGGAACTCGGGGGGAAGATAGCATATTGCAGTTGCTTCCATCTTGCAACTGCAATATGCTATCTTCCATATTGCAGTTGCAAGATGGAAGCAACTATGTGAATGTGGTCCAAAACAGTTGCCCCTGAAGTTATTCTTTTTTTTTTGCAAGCAAAAGAGGCGTAATTAAGTGATGTTCACAGTGAATTGGTTGCTGTGTATGTTCTTCTTTGCTATTTATTTTTCATCTATTATGAGATGTAACTGAAACCATACATGTTAATTCACAGTAACTAGTAAGAACTTATACAATGCATTTCTTGTAATAGACGATCACTAAGATGGATTAAGGAAGAGAAGATTTTGTGTTTTAAATGAAACATACCGCTATGTACATTTCTCTCCTCACACGCTGCCTATATTTACATGCTGCCAATGCTAAATGGTAAAGAACGTTCGGTATGAAATAAAAGTGGCCTATCTGTTCATGAGATCGGTAACTGAACATCGAGGCCTAAAAAGAACTGTGAATATTCTTGAGATAACCGAAATACAACCAAAATTGTTGCAATAATAAGTAAGAAGATAAATCATCGAAACCTACAAGATCGATCAAAGTGATGTTCATACCACCACAATGTATTTATGCATACCAAACTCTGATGAAATCCACTCGCAGTCATCAAATACTCTGCTTGGTTGGACCTGCTAATAATCTTGGATATGTATCCTTCAGACCCCAGAGGGGCTTCATAGCTAGGTGTGTTACCATCTGTTTGCTTATCGGAGATTTAAGTGGCCAAAAGGATATTAGATCTACAGAGCAAGACCTGGTTTATTTTTTCTTATGATATGCGTTATGTTTTCAGAATTGCGTCTGCTTTCAGGGAAGGCCAAATATTTCGTCTTCGGGACATAGCAAAGAGCCTCTGTAGCTCAGATGTTTCGATGATGCACTTTGAATGCAAAGATCTGAGCTCGAATCATGTCCAGGAGGCGAAGAACAACGGCTTTTCAAGCGAAGGTGAGTTAGTTGGTATCATATGAAGTGGAAGGGCGTTTTCTCCCAGAAACTTTGATTTTTCATCCCTCAAAACAGACAAATGCAATATATAGACATAAGAGACTATGGAAGTTAGGATTAACCACCCTGTTCTTTCGTATCTGGTTTTGAAAGCATTCACGGTGCGAGTGGGTCTATGCTTAAGCGTAAAACACTACAAAACAAAACTCTCTCGGTAACAATTCAAAGCAGTTGTTCCACAAAATGTCCACTAGCTATTATATTAGAATCAACCTAATAAGAGCGTTCTAAGAGGCTTCTGGAGAAAACCCTCCTGCTGCTATTTTGTCAGTTATGTCTGAAAAAAATCTGGTAAACTATATTGGGAGTAACCTAGCCCACCATTTTCAGAGAATTCGAGGACAATTTCAGAGAATACGTACTACTTGTCCGTACGTATAAAAAAATGCTCCGTTAACAACAAATTGGAAAAGTGAAGCAAAGAGATCGCATGTGAAAAACAGAAACATCCAGATTGACCTCACAAATATCTGTATTTCGTCTTAATTCAACCAGGATGAGGTCCGTTTCCGATCTGCTGACCACACAGCCAAAATCTGTCGTACTTTGCCTGCCTTCCAGTAACTCTCAAGGATCTGCTGATCCTCGAGAGTTACCGCATTGCGAGAGAGAAGACCCCATTGCGGATCATGTCTCGTGTCCAAATCCTAATATTTAAATTTTTGTCTTTAATAGTGTGAGTACTAATCTAATGTCGGTTTTTTCTTGAGATGCGGGTTTAAAACTCGTGACTCTGGTTGGAAACCCTTACTTGCCTGTGGCAGAGATCGACTAATCTGGAACCGTGCGGAGAAAGCGTTGAAATAGATCCTCTCGTCAGCGAACAGAATCAAATTTGGAATGGCTTTCTTTAGGCCGTCTATGGATGCAAGCACTATTTATACAGACTATACGCTGACTTTTAATAAATAAATAAATAAATAACACTTTCTGTACTTTTATACCAAAAGGGAGTAGACGAAGATCCTTTAGCCCTAATCAACATTTGGAAGGTATGAAGGGCCATTTCCCGTTATCCTTCACCCCTCACTGATGGTGAGCTTTGGCTATCAGTTAACTACAACTATCGTACTTTCAAGAGAAAGTAGGATAGACAACTACTGCTCTGTCATGATCTTAAACCCTAACACTCTTAGTAATGCCTCTAACAATGCAAGTTTTATGGCCTATTTTTTAGATGTAGGATTACAACCACTAGTTTCCTGAAGAGGGAAACCATAATGGCTGTTCCAATGGCCGACTAATTAAATGTTCAATCCAGAAAAAGTTCTTCTTGATGCGTATAATCAGACCTACACCAGTCTTTCAATGGGCGCCATAATGCTACTGAAGCAAAAGCCCATTCCTTCATAGGCACTATTTATTACTGATATAATTGATTACTACAACTAATAATTTTATTTCAATGCATTAATGAAACGTCCACGTCAGGATTACTGTGCTCAGGTCTCGTCTCCTGTTTTTTTTTTTTGGGGGGGGGGATGTGAAAGCGATGGAGAGGATTCATAGGCGAGCAACCAAGATGGTGAGTGATCTGTGGAATGCTCTGAGGATAGACTGAGGGTTTGTGGATTGCAGAGGTTGATAGATAGGAGAAAAACAGGTGACATGATAGAAGCATTTAAATTGCTTAAAGGGCTCTATAGGATTAATGCAGGAGAAATGTTTCAGCACTTGGTTGGAGGGGCCAGAATAATGGGTTATCCATGGAACTTAAATAAAGGTGCGGTTAGTAGGAGTGTGAGGACTAGATTTGTTGTTTGAAGAGTTGTGAATGAGTGGAATGGGTTACCAGAGTCAGTTGTGAGTGCTCTGTCTGTTAACGAGTTCAAGAAGAGGCAGAATAGATCGCATAGGTAAATTGGGTCTAAAATTGGGTCCAATTTACCCATGCAATGGATAAATTGGTATTATATAATTTTATATAATATTATATTTGTTTTATATATTATATTATAAGACTCCAACATTATCAGATGATATATTTCCGTCTTTAAAAAAAAAACGCTAAGAGAGAGAGAGAGCGCATATAATTTATTATTATTATTATTATTATTATTATTATTATTACATGACTCCTCCACGGACTTATCGCTGGAGGGCACTCTACTCTACTTCGCTAAATACATCTCGCCCGCTCCAATACTATTACTACCATCACTGCCATCTATTGCCCATCATCACCAACAACAGTATTTTACATTGAAAAAAGAAGTGAAGAATAAATACCTCAGGGATACCCTAATCAAAAATGGATTTCTTCCTTTGCGCGTTTATCCTGCTTCCAATGTAGGATCCGCGTGTTACATTGATGTGACTTTGTCAGTATAACCCCCCTACCGACCTGTCGCAAAGACTGACGCTCGGGGAGGGAGGGAAAGAAGATGGGAGATGTATTTTTGACTATAGCTGCGTATGTTCACGAGGCCGGATTGCCTGTTCTGGGGGACGAAACAACCGAGTTTCTGGGAGAAAAAAAATGGGCGCTACCTCCGTATGAGCCCGGCTAACTCACCTTTAGTCAAAAGAGACCAGACAAAGGTTCCTCACGTCATGAACGGAAATCGAACTCAGGTCTTTCTGACCAAAAGACTTCGTCTATGCCGAAGTCCTTTGGTCGGACAAACCCCTCGCCATACAGTAACAAATAAGCAAGACAATACAGCGCAAGTAACCAACAAAGGTACAAAAATGTATGCGGGAGCAGCAGAGAGAGTACAGAATTGTAGAACCAAGATTTTTTTTTTATCTTGGATTTACATGGTTAGTTTCAAAATTCATTTCGTCGCTAATAAATGCCATTTTTTTCCATTTTATATAATTTTTGTATAGTATTTTATCGCAGCGCATTGACACTCTAAAATTAATTGTTTGTACACTTTTAAAAATGCTAATTATTTTTTAAATCAGAGTTCGTATTTTTGTGGATCTTTTCGTGCAGAAAATGTGACAACTTCTTTGGACTCTTTCACAGTTTCTTTTCGTGTGTTTCTCGCAGAATTTCCATTGATTCTTTGCTCAGGAAATGCCCTGAAACCGATTGCTTTTTATGTTAGATTTTTGATTTCATTAATACATAATAAAAATTTCCAATATATTTTGCAATATTGCTTTTTTAAAATATACGAAAATAGCTTCAATTCTTATTGCTTTTTATTCCAACTCATTCAAACATAATTTCGTAAAAGGAAATGTTTACTTCTTTTTTTCCTTATATAGGGCAACAACCCCAAACCACAACAGTTACTTTTCGCCACTAAAAAAGAAACCCCAACAAAAACACGCCAATCATATCAATAACAATCCTATCACTGCAATTTCATTACACAATCTAAACACGCACACACGAATGTAATTTGCTTGTACTATTATTGATTTCCAATATTATAAAAGCAAATTACGTTGCTCCCAATCTCTAGTGACAAAAACTATAATCAGTATGCTATAAAACACAGAAACACCCTATTAATCTTGCCCTCTTTGTAATAAAACTATTTAGTAATAAAATACATCCCTCACTATTAATCTCGAACCTTCATACCCCTCTTAATACATACAATTCAACTGCGGGGCGCAAACTGTCTATCTACAATCTGATGACGTTTTATCTAGAAACGGCCAGCACACCGTTATGCTGCTGTCACTTTACTTTTTGTTTCCTTTTTTTTCCCTTTAATCTTTACATTAAATCTTTTTAATCTTTAGATTAAAGAACAGTTTTCAGTTTTCCTCGTTTTAATTCAAAATCTCTCTCATCTTCATTATTCACCGATTACATTCACTTCATCTTTGGCTATTGAACGTAAGTATTTTAGTTCACATAATGAATTTTATTCTCAACACCTTTTTCTTATTGCATGTTTTTCAGATCATCAAGAATGGCTTTCGGGTCAGCATCACGTATGTAATTAAAATGTTGCATTAGATGCACTTTTTTTGTTGCCTTTGGTTGGAGGGCAGAACAGATTCACCACTCAATAAATGTCCCCATTTTTATAATTATTAAGGGTCAGTACTGTCTGTATGGACTGAAATTACATGTGGCACTGATAGAAACTGGGAAAAATTAGTGATGAATAGGTTTAAATAATTAATTTATTATTTTTCGTGACGTGAAACAGAACAGCATATTACAAGACTTTTTTTTCATAACCCGTCAAAATCACCGAAAGGTCCTCCTTCCGCTGCTATCGCTACTAGCTCGTTTATTTTCAGATCGGCTTGGAATGTTTGAATTAGAACTCTTAGTGCAATAATAACAGTGTTTTAGGTTTGCGTCCTAAGTAAATTTTGTTTTTTCAAGCGTTTGTGGACCTTAATCGGTTTGATCTTATTTTGCGTTTTTATTTTTTTATTTTTTCTTGTTATTATTACCTGACACTTCCATGGAGACCAAGGGTTCATTCCCATAGGACACTCTGTACTATCCACACACTATAATTATACACGCTGCACTCCACTTAACAGTTAAACATTTAATTGTAAGATTATTTATAATGAAATTTACTGCGTCCAAATTCTGTAGTAAAAAATGATATTCATACAAGAGCATTTTAACACTTGCACAATTTCAGTGGAAATTGTGAAAGTGTTAAAATGAATTCCATTTATTACTACCCAAGTTATCCATAATAAATACTAAATTTTAATATTAAAATTATGCATTAGTACCCGGAACAAGAGTAGCCAACTTTGCCTTAAAGTATGGTTCCGAAAGCCAATCTGGACGTGTCCTCCCCCCCCCCCCACATATATATATATATATATATATATATATATATATATATATATATATATATATATATATATATATATATATATATATATATATATATATATATATATATATATATATATATATATATATATATATAAATGTAATACGTGATGATTTAATGAATTCACACTAATGTAGAAAATGAAACCAAAATTTCGAACCGCAGAACACGAGTGGTCCAGCAGACGTGAAGAAGATTTGAGCTCAAATGATTAATATTTGATGTAATATTAAACAATGGCAGTAATTTGGTTTTGAATATTTTTTTTCTAGTCTTTTATTTCTTTATGTTATCATATTAATAAATGAATCAAGTGCAATAATTGCAGCGGCTTTGTATTAAAAGATTTGGCATTTTTTCCCGTTCATTGTTTCCATTGTAATGAGGCCCATTTATTAAGGGGTGTGATATTTTATCGGAAGAGCTCCCCCGAGGGGGTGCGTTGATAGAAATGACGAGATATTCTTGTGCTTCAATCATCCTTAATGCCTTTCTTGCAGCTGAATAAGTCTCGTTAGCCTCAGAAGTCTGTTTCCAGATTCCTTTTTCACCCGGCGCCGCTCTCAAATGATTGAACGACGCCTTCATTGACGCCGAAATGCATTCAATGAGGAATTAAATTTCGAGAAAAAGTTCTGGCAACATGTTTCGCTCTGAGGTCACATGCCGAGCCGAGTTAATGGAACCCTGCCCCGATACGGCACACATGAAAGGGAAACCGGCCTTTGGTTGCGTTCTGTTTGAAATTATCGCGAGGCGAATTTATCCTCAATTTTGAATTCGTTCGGTTCGAAGCTGGTTCGTGGAGTTGTTGTGCTGCCATTAAGCGTTAAATTGAGTTTTTATGCTTTGAAGATTAAATCGTTCTGTTTATGCATTAGAGGCGGGATGCGGAGCCATAATTATCACCGTAATTAATCTTTCGCGGTGAACTTTTTATTCACTTCTTCTTTGCTCTTTCTCTTTGGAATTAAGACGTGAATCTTCAAAGATCTGCGCGAGCTTCCTCTTCCACGCATCTCAGCAACTTCCGAATACGAGAAATTCATTCTGCCTTGTTAGTGTTAACTTCCCTCCTCGTGGAGAAAGGTTACTCGTCAGTGTCGATGAAACTCTGGTGAATCGGAACAGCTCATGCAATGCGAGCGTTACCTTGCTGTCAAAACTTCTCCCCCATGTCACTGTCGGAATCTTTCGCCTATCAATTTCCATGAATATTTGATGCTTCCTCTATCAACACGGCTCGTGTTTCCTTGGCCTTTTCCAATTCGGAGATCGCCGCATGTCTTTGTCACCTTTATGGGTCTTGTGAGATGGCTGCAGCGCGAGATAGGAATCATCCCTCGTTTCCATAGCTACAAAGTAGCTGCATGAAGCGGGTTTCAGTTTCGCGCGGGTGCTTTGCGCCAAAGACAAAATACTTATACGAGGGACTTTCTATCTTGCTCTTCCTCCCCTCGTATTAATAAACGTTATGCTTACTTCTCCCGGTGCACGTGCCGAAAATCTCCACTGACGCTACTGTTCTGCGCGCTCACGTGCAACATTTCCCAGGCTTTAAGTGCTTCTAACATTTTCGGCACGCGCTCTGCCAGCAGGAGTTTTCTCACCACCTTTCAGAGTAGGCCTTCGCCATGTTTCTTGCGAGAATTTATCGATAAATTCAATTCTTCTCCTCCTCAACATTCAGTGGGTTTGATGACCTACATTATGGTGGTAGAGGGTGGGGGAAGAGCGAGCTGAATTCGCTGGTATATTTGCTGCTAACGAATCGCTGACTGTGCATAGCTGACTGGCTGTCATTCCATGATCAGAAATGCGTTGAAATGTTTATTGGTCAGAGGAAGTCCCAAATGGCGGAGTAAAAATTAGTGCCGAAACGATTTGATTAACACTCAAACAAGTGGTAGTAGAAGAAAATGCTTGTATAAGAACGAACGAATATATTTGTTCTTCAGCTTAATACTCGAAACATCGGTGAAGACTGGAATTTATGCAATTGGGTATAAACAATCCCGTTTTTAATTAACGCCTTCCTTTAACAGCAGCAATTCATTTCATGAATGACCATAAATGATCATAGAAGGCCATAAATGACTTCTCGATGCCGTTTGAATTAATCTCCGTGTCGCCTTTTTTGGTTATTAAAATTCATATCTCCCAAGGTGTTCAATACTCGTCCCCTCCATCTTTCTTTTCTTCCTTTTTCCTAGATTGTCTGTAAATGATTTCCATTGGTTCCTTATCCTTGCTGTTGGTCTTAGTTCAGCAAAACTCTTCTTCTCACATTCTACAAAATCTACAAACAAGAATGTTTGTAGATTTCTTTGCATTTCCTTTGAAACCAGCAGGTTTCGCATCCATATAAAAGAACTGATTTTATATATGCATTAAATATTTTAAATTTTGAATCCTGTTGAATCCTTATATCAACATCTCCAGCTGCGTCACCACCTACGGATAAAACACTGCCGAGATATGTAAAATGTGAAACTGTTTCGATTTTTCCATTTTCAATTGCACTTGGTGCCTTGTTGTTCACATTGATATTCTCATTTCTTTTGTTTTGTTTGTATTTATTTTAAAACCGAACTTCTTATTGTAATGTGGTTGGTTGGTTTTGGATATCTACATGTCTGCGAACAATCAGATATACATCATCTGCATAGTCTAGATCACCCAAAATCTTGTTTATTTTCATGATATTCCTTCGGCATGTTTCATTGCTGTCTGTTCTAGAACTTGATTTAGCGCCAGCATAAATAATAAGGAAGATAGCCTTTGTCGCACTCCGGATACTGTTTGAAAGGGTTGTGTCAGATATTTATCATGCAGGCATCTGGCATTGGAATTTGTTATATCCTTCCTGTATGAAGAAGGATACAACAGAGGAATGCCACAGAAGATATTATTATCTTCTGTGGCATTCCTTTGTTTTGAAGTGCATTCCACACACAATCTCTAACAACCGAATCGAAGAATTTTTTCATAATCCACAATGTGGTCTATACATTATCTATTTGGCAAACTCTCTTCTCATGCCTCATCTGATTAAAGATTCTTGAAGGAATAATTCTGCAGAAAATTTTGCTAATGGCACATAGCAGTTTTATGCCCCTCCAATTATTAGTTTCCTAAATCTCCTTTCTTTGGTATTTTTACTATTATTCCAATACCTGAGGAATATCGCTTTTTCCCAGATATCTTAGAATAGTGTGAAGAACATATCTGTGATTGTTGTCGTGTCAGATTTTAGATAGCTATTTTTATCTCCAATTTAAATGGTGCGCTGGTATCAATTTTTAATTCATTTACTACGTTTTTTTTTTTGTTTATATTCTATCACTGCTATCGTTCAAGATTTCACTAAAATGTCGTCCCCAACTTTCCAATTGTTCTTCTGTTGACACTAGAATTTTTCCTTTGAGATCCTTCACTGGGACATTCTTTTGCATGGCTTCTCCAGAAAGTCTTCTTATAATGCTGTGTAACTCTGTACTGTTATAATTGTCTATAGCTTGTTGTACCCTCGATGCTAGTACTTCAAACCGTTGCCGTTTATCTTTTCTAGCATTTCTCTTAACTTTTTTTTATTAACAATCTTAAATTCTTTGTCTTTAAGTTCATTTTCCTTTTGGGGAGAATTACTTGCACATAATTTCAGCTTTGTTTTTTTCCTCTTTCATCCTGTAGTGTCCAAGTTTCCATCGATAACCATTCTTCTTCCTCTCTTTTAGCATAACTTAAAACACATTCTGCCGTATCATTAAGGGCTTTTTTTACCTCCAGAGATGCTGGATAAAACGTTTCATCTGCAAAAACAATTGCCAATAATCTGCACTCCCCGTACTTAAATAGGAATTAAGCTCAATAGTCGTTTAGATCTGCGTTTTTACTTAATGACACTTTTTGAATAAACTGTATGGACATGTTTTTATTTATTTATTTCAAAGAAAAGCAGAGGCAGTTTGTTGCAGTCGACTACTGTGCACTTTCTCGGCCGTTCACGAGCGCTACGCTTAATGATCAGTTTTAACTTATTCGGTAAAGTTTAACCTTGCCCAGAAATCGTATTCTTGTTGATTTATATTATTTTTGCTTTATCCAAGTGTAAGCAAATAAAGTTTTCGCATGAAGTATCTTCACGACTAGGCTACTGATATATAGAGACCAATGACTTCAATAATAGGCTTAATATCCCATAATGCAAAGTGCACCTCGTTTCGGACGTGTATAATACTGTACATTATCTGGACCTAGCTCCCACCGATGAGACCTCGATAAAGATCGAAACCGGTCTGGATAGCGATCCTTTCTGTAATGCGTAGCATTAAGGGAAGCGAACACCCGCGAAGTTGTGTGTTTTGCATAATGGGATATTAAGGGATAAATCATTCGACTGTATATACTGTTCCGTAATTATTATTCCCCGGTGCTGCTCCCTACCAACCATACGGCTGAGGAGAGAAGAAGATAAAAGTAGCCTGGTTATGAAGAAACTTTGTTTGTTTACACTTGGAAAAAATGCTTCGTGAAAATTGCAAAAGGATAATCTCATAAAGAGACAATTTTTTCAATTTCTTTTCTTTTCTTTTTTGTTTTTGACTGAATTTAATTTATTTTAATATTTTATTTGATCAATTTTTCTCTTTCTTTTATAGTTTATCACTATGAACGCAGTTTACGGCTAATAAAAATCGTATTGCTTCGCTAGTAGAACATCTGCCTTTTTTTTGGGGGGGGGGGGGGTAGGCTGAAACTGAAAGAGATTTTACCCGTAGTAACCACGGTGTAATTATATTTCAGTAACAGAGTTGTAGTTCTGTAATCTGTTGAAGCAACTGTTGAGACTGTCATTCAACAAAATAACTTTCGATTTCTGTCCGCTCGAAATTCGGGAAATGTCTTTAAAGAATTAATTCAATTATATTAGACTAATGAATCTTAAATAGCTGCACAGACCTTTTGAACCAGTCCTAAAAGACATGGAACGGGATGAAATGCAGGTTCATTGCAGCGCGAAGATTCTCTCCTTCTCTTAATCAATCATCTTCCGCGAATTGCTCAAAGATGTCGCCGTAAATAATTATTGCACCTGACTATGTCTTTCGGTGGTTGAATGCGTGTCTTGGAGAGCTGCCAGCCAAGGAGAGGGAATTAGTGGGGGTTCCCCCTTGTCCCTGCAGCGGAGCATGAAATTAACTCCGTGGTCCGTGCGAAGGTCGGCGAAAATAATTTGAACCGCAAAAATAAGTGACCTTTGTACTGGCAGTTTGTTGCGCCTCGACAAGACAGAGATGTTGTCTTGCAGATTAACGAGAGGGCATGCTGATGAACGCGAGGGGAGTGCAGGCAGAAAATACGCTTTTAAAGATTGGGAAGGCGCAGAAGGTTGGAGGAACAGGATCGAAGCTGTGGATTCGGAAATATCTAAAGACTCGAACTTCGTTAGGTTCAACTAGAAGGAGTCAGTTGGGCTAAAACGAAGGGAACCCAGAGATGGAATTACAGGCATCCCTAAGTGATAACAGCAAGAAATGAAGGATATTACGCAGATAATGAATCGAATGGGAGGTTGTTTCATTTAAACGTGTTTACGCGCCTGCAGATTTGAAGACTTCATTAGTAGACCTGTAAATACTTTTTAAACGACTCATAGAAATCTTAATTTTTTTTTTAATTTTGAGAAGCCTCGGATTATCTTCTCTCTGTCATCTGGAAAGAAAATGTTTCCGCTCACCAAAACGCTTCCTTGAAGGAGCATGGCGATCAGCTTTTGGGCACAATAGCAGAAGGAGGAAGATCGGAGACCACCGAAGTAGGAAAATGGACACGCAATAATCAATAAAAAAAGCGAGAAATCTCTCACTGACCGCCATTTCTTTTCTTAAATATGACAGCAACTACTTTAAGTATAGTCCCAGAAAATATGGAGAGATTTAAAAGATCCTCTGTTTATTTATTTCTTTTTTTTATTTCATTCTTGGTCTTTTTTCTTCTTGATTTAACGCTTATTAGTTGTTCGTAGGATTTTATTTTACCCATTTACCTGTTTCTATTTCTTCTTCTTAGTATCAGGCGGACTTGAAAAAATTCAACGGATGCGCTAAATAGTTTTGCGCATCCGTTGATATTTATCCGTCAAATAATAATAAAAAAAATCCCAACAAAATGAACCAGCAAATTTCGATCACTTTAGAATAAAACGATCGATCTACACTTTGTGGAATCCTAAATTGAACTCTTCCAAGAATATTCGCGATTCAGACAAAGGTAGTATCTCAGCTTTCGGCGGTGAAACACAAAATAAATTTTGTTTCAGCTTATGAAACATAAAATTGACATTTAAGTTTCATATAATTTCGTAAACTGCAATTATATTCTTTTCTAAGCAAAACCGAAGTCAGATGTCGGTTCTTATGCCTGGTAGATAACTCGGATTTTGCGTTGTTAATGTTTTGTTGCGTTTCCTTGTTTGCATGATCAGGCTTTCATGCTGCTCCTGCAAGCCAGTCAACGCGATTTCTTGCACATTCACCGAGTCATCAAATCCTTCGTGAAAAAAAAAAAAGAAAAAAAAAACATCCATGTGGGTGTTGACTGCCGAATGTTACAAAACCGAGCATCATGTCGCACAATTAAGTTGGTTTAAAAATGTGTCTTTTTAAATTTAACGCCATATATTTTTTAAATCATTTTTATTAATGGTTATCCAATTGCTGCATGGAGACAGCATTGGAAATCCGCTGTATTGGCATCGGGTGACTTGTTTAAAATACGACATTAATCATATAACGTTTTTCTTTTCGAAGAAGTAAAGAGGAAGCAGTACCTTAGTATTAAAGTCAGATTTATTTTCTGATCTCATGTTTTCCTCCGAGCTCAGACTCCGCTTTGCAACGCCACTTTAACAGATGGATCCATTTTTCTAGAAACGTTGCTGTTTGCATACACGTGTTCTTCTCTTCTATCTTTCCGTCTTGGTACGAATAAAAACTTTCAGCTAATGTGACTAAGATAGATTTCTTCTCCTCAGTTACTTGACACCCATGGCGACGACTGTTTTTTCGTCTACATCCGCCCGGAAGACAATTTGTCAAACCCTCCATTCTCACTCGATGCCAAAGAGTCACCGTAGTCAGAACTGTGCATTCTACAGATCTCCTCGCTTATCGACGAACGGCATTATGGGAGGAAAAAGTCGGTTCTTGTGTCGCAAAACCTGGATATAAACGGGGCTCGGGAAATGCGTTCTGTTTAGCAAGCTTATTAACATTGAAATAGTTCCACAGAAATTTTGCAAAAAAGAAGAAAAAAAATATTTTGCTATGCTCTCTGCGTCTTTCTTATTTGGCATCCATTTCCTTTTATACTGTAATTTTTATTTTTTCAAAGATATTCTTGAGAAAAAATTCTGTTGCAAAGTATGCTGCCCACAAATGCTTCGAATTCCCTTCGGAGAAGAAAGATCTTTGTACGCCAGACGGGGAGAGAGAGAGAGAGAGAGAGAGAGAGAGAGAGAGAGAGAGCACTTGAGATGAGGACATTAAAAGATTTATTTTAATAGAGCAGTCTGCGCTGAAATCAGATTCCGAATTCTTAAGATGCCAGATTAAAAGCGCACTCACTCCCTACTGGCAGACGAACGCATCTCGTGCAAGGAGGATAAGAAATTCAACCCGTAGTACTGTGCATCATAACAAGGTCATGTGCAATCGCTAAATAATTCAAGTTGTACGGTTAAGAATGCTCGAGTTAGTGGTCTTCCATTTGCAGCCTCGTCCGCGCTTCGGTTGAGTGGTGACCGAACTTCCCCAGTTGGTTGCGGAAGAAGATAAAAAATTCAGGTCTGAGGAGGAACTCACGGCGATCTACGCGGAGCTATTAATCAAGTCTTGGAGTGGGAAATGTAGCAGAGTATATAAATTTCAGAAATGATGCTCGAAGATGTAGAAGAGAAGAACACAAGTGTCTCTGCCCTTCTCCAGATCGCATTAGAAGAATCGATGCCGGTCTTCAGTAATAAATTCCGTCCGTCATCACTCACAACACCGCTTTCGGCTGAAACTAAAACAGAGGTGAAACAAAGGCCCGATGCTGCGATGGCAAGGAATGCAACAGTTAAAACTGCCGTGTGTGTGTGTGTGTGTGTGTGTGTGTTGGACAAACGTGCTCTTATTTTGCTATTCACAGAGTGTAAGGCTAGAAATAAAATGTTCACACTTTTTACGTATAAATTCCGATTTCCTGAGGTGAAATTAGTAGCATTCGCTATAATGAATCAGAAATGTCTTTCATAGCCTAACATTGCAAACATCGTGTGTTAATTTAAATAAATAACCAAATATTGACTACCTATTAAAATGTCTGAGATTTTCATTTTGTTGTCTTCCTGTTTATCAAACAACCAGCTCAGATATGTTGGTGTTTTACTTCAAACATCTCTTCAAGGTACGCTAATGAATTTAACGCCGTTCCTTGACTGAAAGATGAGACTTAACAAGGCCATGGAGAGTTGCAGTTTGTTTCGTTGCAAGTGGAATTGTGGAGGACTCAAAACTGGCGCTGGAATGTCCAGGATTTGTCTCTGAAGAAAAGCAGCACGAGCTTAGATGAGCCACACACACACACACACACACCAGGATGTGGGTCATTAAAACTGGTGTTAGTTCTTGTTTTTCGAAACATTTAAACATCGCATGCGTAAGTCGAGTGGAGATATCATGTCACGTGATCCCTCCGTGTACTGTGGGATGACATTTGAGTATTGCGGAGCTTCCAGGTCAGAAGGTTAAATGAACGGCTTCACGCAATGGGAGAGCGCTTTATCTCCCACAGGATCTCATTAGCACATTATGGAGCGGAACCCGCACTCAAAGTGGGCGAGGCTAATAATAACTGCTGACCTTCGGCTCCCGTACTTTCTTAAGAGTGTAATTAAGTTGATTTACACGGAACAAGGGAAAAGGAGCACAGAGTAGACTTTCCTTCAGCCGACACTAAAGATAATGTCTTGAACACGAACAATAGCGAAAGCACACAACGGAAAACTGAGACCGTAAGGGTTAGGAGAAAGAGGGAGAGAGAGAGAGATGAGGGCTTCTTGCTGGTTCATGAAAAGTGCATTGATCACAACTGGAATGGATTTATGAACCTTATTGCAATAATTCGCGATGTTATCCTTCCCCTCCGTCGCATCAAAAATTGGAAATCTCCTTTTAATGTCCAGCAATAATCAATAATGAATGCTGTTTGATCCCAAGCCGGAACTGAGTAAGCCACCACTTTGTATGCTTGCGACGAGTATTTACAAAGGAGTTTGTTTCAATTTTCATCCTTAAATTGCTGGACCGTAATTTTATGAAAATATGACGCAAGGTGAGGGGGTTACTCATTTAATGTCGATGTTTTGATCCTGATTTGGAGACTTCAATCTTCGCCGAAGTGCTTTCCTACAAATTGTCGTAAACACAGGTCTCCTTTGGTACATGTGAAGTAGCAGTAAAGAGATCCTGTAAAAGACGCGGATGATGCATTTATTACACGCCATTAATTATAGCTGGTACGCTATTGGAAATATTTCTAAGTGATGGCTGCAGATGGGAGAAGTTCGAAAGAAAACTTATAAGATTTTTATTCCGGATATGGAGGGAAGTGATAATACAAAAATAATTCGACGCAAGAACAGAAAAGGATTAAGTTAAAAATAATTAGAAAATACGAAACCAACAAGAAAGAAAAAAATAGAAAAATGAATAAAAATCTCCAATATATAATATCCTAAGTGGAGAAGGTGCTTTATAAATATCCAGGAGGTCAGAAATCAGTAAAATTTATTACGAATCCAAAAGCCCATTCTTTAATGACCAAGTTAGAAGGAGATATTTCTCACTGGATCGAAGTTACAGAACGACAAAAACATCTTGAAATTACTTAATTAAGAAAAATATAAGAAACGTAGCAAATTAGAAGAATGAATATATGCAGACACACACAGAAGTTCCTCCGGCAACCAACAGCAACTAGGGTTTGACCAGAGTGAATATCTTCCTACTCCAGATGTATCCTTCCTGCTGCTTCATGTCACTGAATGCCAGTCTGTTTGATGTCGTCAATCCACTTCATTCAGATCCACTTCTTTTCCTAATACATTCATGGATAACTTAATCTTACGGATCGAGCTAATGTCCTGTATTCTAACATGGCCGAACCACTGTAGCCTTTTCTTACACAGAAAGGTGCTAAGAGGCAGCGGATCAGTATTCCAAACTATGTCATCATTAATTACGAAATCCAAACATCTTCCTCCCAATATACTCCTTAGACATCACAATCACGAATTCCGTTCATGAAAACAGAGAGAAGAACCAGAGCATTGTCAGTTTCGTTGTTTTAGTATGTTCTAAGATTCGTAGCTATGATGCGATGGAAAATAATTTACATGCCGCGGTTTCGCTAGCATTGTCAGAGGCACTTTAAAAATGCAGTCAGTGGCGACAGGGAACCAAATGCCTTCGAGAACAAAAACAGTCACGTTTTTGACTGTTTTTGTTCTCGAATGTTTTTGCATGGACGGCGACAGTAGCGCTGTTCGTGATAATGTCTATTATTAATGCTTACCAGCGAACAGAAATTTGGGCGTTAAGAGAACGCCGAATACGGACTAAAAATAATTTAACGAAAATAAATTTAATTTAATAAGAAAATTCGATAATTCTTGTAGAATTGTCGAATTTTCTTGAATTTTGTTAAGAAGAATCTCGGCTTCCGACAGACAAGCGATCGATAACTTGTCGGATTATAGCCTTTCGTTCAATAAACCGAAATTCCAGTAAATGGTTTTAATTTAATTTTGGCATTGCTCTGGAAAAATCCCGCGCGCACATAAAATAGCAAACATGGAATTCGCTATAAAAATAAAAACGAAGTTGAATCAGCGTCATTAGACTAGAAACGACCGCTTTACTTTTAAAAACGGAAGTATCCAAGAAGCAACACAAAGCAGCCCTGAAAATAGAAATGTGAAGAACTAAAAGGGAAATCAAGCGGAAAAATAAATAGACAAAAAAGAAGCGGAACTAGACAGAATAGATAAACTGAATGACGCATATTTCATGTCGCGAACAAAATTAAATTATAAACCACGCTGATGAAGAAGGCGGGGAAACAAAACCAAGTGATGAGGGTAAAGAACGAAGCGAGAACAGATCGGAAAGTCGTCAGCCCTGGTTAGCATTGTGCTCATCATGAAAGAATCCAGCGTTGCCATGGCGATTCCAAGAGCCGTTTCAGCTTATCGCTTGAAAATTTAGATGTGAGACGAAACGATCTTCGAATTTACGATAAATGCGCAATTATTATGAATGAATGTAAAGATTTGAATTAAAGTTAAAGATCTGTGCCGACTTTCTTGTGTTGCTTCTTAAGTTTGTTCCGTTCTTCCTTTTGAGGAGTACTGCACGAGCAGGACATTAGCCGCAGGATTCTTGCGACCAGATTATTTTAATAGACGCGCACTAGCCTCTTCTCAATGGGCGTGCGCTTTGTCTTCCTGAAATACTCTCTTAAGATGAAGATAATTTCCAAGAAGAGGCAATTTCACGACTCCAGAACTCATAAAGAACCCCATAAAAACTCGGAGCAAGTTAATAGGTGGAAGTCGGCGTATGCATCGTAAAGATGGTCTTCCTGGCCACCCTCTCAGCAGCCTGTGACCTCTCGCAAGTTAATCTGCCCCCCATCTCTTTTCTTGATATTCACTGCCGTGAATTTTTGCATTAACTTCCTATCTAGCCCCCCCCCCCCGTATTTCTTTTCCTCGGTCGGGGTGATCTCTGTTATTATGCTGCGTCGCGGGATTTGTGTTCGGAAAGTCCGAGCTGCGTGTTGCGGTGTTAAGGACAACTGCCTCTCGTGCCAATTTGAGTGTTCGCCCATCGATCGCGATGTGTGTTTGTGTGCTGCGGGCAAAATGCAAACCGAGTCGGCACTAACAGATCGCTGTTTAATACTTGCCGGATTTCGAAAAGGAATTTATCTGCGTCAGCGTTCGTTGCGGCGGACGTTTTAACAAGACAGATTATCCCTCGTAACAGCGAGACCCGTGCAACGAAAACAGTCGAGGAAAGCACGTGATGGATTGGCCGCACAGATCACCTGGTGCAGAAGAAACGTGTCTTTGCAGCGCGAGAACACACAATTAATTTGCACGCAGAGCACGGGGATTCGGATGAATAAGCGTGACACGTGACCTTTCTTACGGTAGTACTCCCAATGCACGAAACGTCGACAAGCATCCGGAGCCGCCGACTGCGCACTGAAAATTTTCCAAGAGAAACCCGACTGATGAACTCAACTCTTCTCCTGAAGGAATTTTATCGCACCCGAATCCGTTCTTCCGAACGACCCCTCACGAATTCGCAGTCCTTGATATTCTTAATTATGATTCGGTCAAAAACCGATCAGCGCGCTTCAGATAAAAGCAAACAACTGAACTCGTGTTACGCCTTCTTAGGAACAATAAAAATTGTTCCTAAGAAGTGCGTGCGTGTACGTCTTTTCACGTACACGCACGCATATGCACATGAAAAAAAATTCGAACATGCAGCAGGTCGGTCAACGGGCAATACAAATGTGCATCAAATAGATCTCACACGTGAACCTGCAAACACATTACTGCAGTGTGAGTGTGTGTGGGGGGGATGCAGATGGGGCTTGAAAGAGAAGAAATCCATTCACATTTTTTATTGAATAGTAAGTTGTCGTTGTTTAGATTACGAATTAGGTGGTTCCTGAGGACACAGGTAGACGGAATAAATGAGGAAAAGGGAAGTCTGGTCTCTCGTGTATTTGAAGAAGCACTGAAAATGAACGTTGAAGCTCTTATTTAAAAAAAAATCGAGGAAGATGGTGGTTTGCCGAAAGCAGTGACTTTGAAAGTACCTGCAGCGCTGACTCCAGGAGTGGTGAAATTGAGTCAGTTGGGAGAGGGGGTTATCTATTGACCGTAACGATCTCCACTGGATCTTTTGGATGCATCATCCCAAACATCTTTCTCTTCTTCTTCCAATCATGGAAGAAGAAAAGAAACACTACAATATAACATACTACCCCTTAGATATTTATACGTCTATAGGGTCTATTATTCATAAAAAACGACAACGAATACGTAAATATCAAACAAGACACTTTCCTTAGTAGACATAAGGGCCTAAAATATTTAGTTTCCAAAAGCAAATAAAGAAGCAACACACAAACATCATACTTATTTATTTAGCGCCAAAAGAATTCAACACACTACCTTTAACAATAAGAAATGAAACCAATCCAAGCAAATACAAAACTCGAATGAAAGAATATTTATTTTCCTACAAAGATTAGGGGTCTCTGCTCAAAATAATAATATAAATGATTGGTTTTATCATATTGGTATTAAAAAGTTCTTGTTTTAGGTGTAAAATGTAAAAACATTCAAATGCTGTTTAACTACTTCGCTTTATGTGGTTCCTAATTAATGTTACGCAATTTTTTCTGTACACATTAGCATGTCTCCCGTGATTTTATTATGTTATTATTTTATAATAAATGTATATTACATGGATGTACATATGTGTATATAATGATGATGCATTTATGTAACTGTTTGTTAGCTTTGTGCATATCGTAACCTGAACCAGCTGCTGCTTTTAGGTTACACATGTGATTGTCGAAATTGTACTAGAATATGAAGCTTTCTTCTTCCTCTTCTTCATGTAGCTTCCTCAGTGAGAGAGTGCAGCACCATGTCCTCCCAGGTCGCTCTGTTGGTGGCTTTCCTTTTTGTTTCTGCATAGCCTTGTGATCCTGTCTGTTATCTTATATCTTCAAACCATGTCCTTCCTTTCTTTCCTCTTGATCCTTTTCCCATAATTTTTCCTTCTAAAACTGTTAGTATCCTCTGTCCTGCTGAACCTCTCAGTACATGTCCTGCCAATCTCAACATTTCCTGTAATAAAGATCACTGTGTTCTTATTCTCTTCAGGACATCTGTATTTGTCGTATGTTCTGTCCATGCGAGATTTTCAGAGCTCTCCTATAGTACCGCATTTCAAAGTCCATTGTCTGTTGTCTGACTCTCTTCTTGAATATCCAGGTCTCACTTCCATATGTGAAAATTGGTCACACTAATGTTCTTATCATTCTTTTCTTAGTCTTGATACTCACAGAATTTCTGAGCAGATCTTTTTTTTTTCCAGAATGCATCTTTAGCTATGGCTGTTCTTATTTTTATTTCTTTATCTTGCTTTCCATCTGCAGTAAAGTAGGTGCCTAAATATTTGTGTTCTGTTGTACGTTCATTTTTCATATTGTTTATGAATATTTCTGGCTCGGATCTGCTTTCTTTTGAGATTTTCATAAAGTTGGTTATATCCAATCCAAACTCTTTACCTTCTTCAATTAGTAGCTGCAGTAATTTGATTAATTTGTTTCTGTTTTCTGCTATTAGAATGGCATCATCAGCGTATCTAAGATTGTTATATGTTATACAATTCCAACTAATTCCTATTTTTATTTTTCAATCTTTTTCATCACTGTCTCACTATAGATATTAAAGAGATTTGGTGAAAGGATACAAACTTGTCTAACTCCTCTTTTTATTTTCACTTCAGAAGTCTCAGAGTTAAACAACTGCATTTTCTGTTTGGTGTAAATCATTTTTATAATCTTAAGTACATGATCTTCTATGTCTAATTTATCTAATCTATTGAACATTTTATTATGTTTTCCCCGGTCAAAAGCTTCCTGAAAGTCTATGAAGCATATGTTAATGTTCCTATTTCTTTCAAGTGATCTTCCTATTAGTATTTGTAGTTCCAGGAGAGCATTAATGGTTCCCATTCCTCTTCTGAAGCCTTTCTGTTGTTCACTCAGTTCATTTGTTATGGCTCTTTCAATTTGTTTGTTAACAATGGTTAAAATAATTTTAGATGCATGGGCTATTAGGCTCACAGTTCTGCAATCCTCGCAATTTTGTGCATTATGTTTCTTTGGAATAGATGTTGTAAAGCGTCAGGTAATTGCATTGTTTTATAGATGTCCTGAATGGATTCCACTAAATAGTTGCTATTATTCTTATTACAGCCAGTCAAAGCTTTCAACAGCTCAGCTGGAATATTATTACGCCAGGGGATTTATTATTAGGAAGATTCTTGATTGCGTGTTCTACCTCCTTTCTTGTGGGTAGAGTGGTATCTGTTGTTATATGAAGCTTACAATACAATAAGATATACAGAAGTTTTAAAAAATTGGCTTTATATTCAGGGATTGTAACATTTCTTCATTTGTTTTGTGGTCCCACTTGTTTACTAGCTGTTTTTCTGAGAAATTTAATTTCTGCTGTTTGAATCTGGTTTTCCTTCTTCTTTTTTATGGTCCATGTTTCACCCCCATATAATAAAGCTGCTTTAGACAGAGCGTTATAGAGTCTGATGCTCGTGCGCTTATGTACCAAGGATTGCTGAAACATTATTATTTATTTATGCCTTTTACGTTTACGAAATTTGATATTTTAATGTGTGTATATCATTTTCATCTTCTTATAAGTCGCATCCCTGGTATTTGAAAGTATTTACTTGTTCGAATATATTATTACCTATAGCTATTTTACTTCTTATTGGGTTTTCCCTTTGGTAGCCATTGTTTTCGTTTTTACTTTTGATATTCTCGTATTATACTGTTCTGCAATTTCATATAATGATTTTACTGATCTTTGTAGATCATATTCTGATGTAGCTAATAAAAATTTATCATCTGTAAATAATAGAGTGTCTGTCTTCATTTGTATACAAATGGGTTATTCTATGTATGTATTAAAAAGCAGAGGTGAATGGTACTTCCTTGCCGTACCCCAATGATATGTCCTTACATTCTGATATTTGCTCTAATTTGACTGCTATTTTGTTTCCTGCGTGCATTTCTTGAAGAGACTGTAAGAGCTGGTTCATATTTTAAATAACTTTCTTCTATTAATTTTATCAAAGGATTTGTCATAATTAATGAAAGCCACGTGTGTTTCTTTATAAAATTCTCTATTTTCAGTTAATATTTTTAGAGTAAAAATTGAATCTATAGAAGATCAGCCTTTTCGGAATGCTTTTCTTCTAGCAGTTTGATCTCTACAATACCGTTTAGTTTCTCTTTTAATAGTCCTGAATATATTTTGATCAGACTAATTCTCCTATAGTTATTGCAGTATTCTTGTATCTTCATACTAGGATGGCATTGAGATCAGTGTTTCAGGTACGAGCTGCAGATAATATTTATCATTCGACAAACCATTTTTCAATGATAAAGAGTATCTTCAATTACTGTATAGAGAGATCAGTCTACTTATTCGACAAACCATTTGTTTGAGTACTATCGTCAGCAAAGCTGTGAATAGAATAAGTCACTGTTGGGAGTAGGTCGGTCATTGATTTGTAGGAGAAAGAGTGTAAGTGATAGAATAGAGAAAACCCTGAGAAACTACTGCATTGGTGGTAAAGCTCAGAGGGAGCCATCCACCGTAAAATACAGTAAGCATCCAGAATGAACCTGGCTACCCAATGGCAGTGCGTGGCAGGTAGACCGAAAGATGTCAATTTACTCAGCAAATGCTCTGGAAATGTCAAATGTAACAGCACTTGTAACTCCAACTCTTTCCATAGAACGTGTCCATTTTTGGTGGCGATGTAGACTACGAGGTCAGCCATGGAACTGCTTAAGAATATCCGGAAAGCGTAGAGGATTATCAGGTGTTTTGGTAAGTAGATGTACGATTTGTGTTAGGCTGCCATTCTTTATAGCAAATACTTCTGCACGCCGTCCATTTGGATAAATGGATTGCAGATGGTCAAGATCCATGGATGGGGATGTGAAGAGGTCACCGTTGTTTTCGGCATTTGGAGAATGGTGAATGTCATTGAATGGAAAAGAAACGCTGAGCTTGAGGAGATCAAAAGCAGGGATTCTAAATTTGTCATTCTCTGCAAGCAATTCCCGATTTCATGTAGGCACAGGAGCCACGCTCGAGGCTAAAGGAATCATGCAGGTATGTAATTTGGACAGTGAAGACGGCATTTATAAATCTATCAAAATTTGAGTTTCTATTAAAAATAGGAGGTCTCGTCTAGATGTTGGTAAGTAATTATATACATAATTTATGTTGGCATTTATGATACGGATGTTGGTATAAAGCGTGAAAGTCTTTTTTAGCGATATTGGCCTGTTCTGTATTATTTATTTTGTTTATTTGAGGGAGGTTTATTTTAATCGCAGTGACATTGTCATTGTTTGTTGTACGTATCATCTTGATGAAGTAAGAGATAACCAGAAAGAGTGTGGACATGCACTGAGAGTAGAGTTTTGAAGATGACTCCAATACAGAGATTGACCACTGACCTTGCGATAATGTGATTTCAACAATGTTACTCTGCACAGCTGACCCTGACGTCTCCTGAACGGGAAGTTACAGAAATTTGGGTCTTCAAGTATGTTTGGCCTACCCGATCACTCACTTACATGGAAAGGACAGTTTGCAGGCAGAATCCGCAACCGCTGCTCTCGATGCGAAACACAACATGTTCTACTTTAGGCCTAAATTTACCAGTTCCATGGTCAAAACTGCAGTAAAATATTTTTCTAATAAATATTTTTTGTAAAAGGAAATATTTTTCTAAGTAATTTTTTTAGTGTGGCATAATGCGTTTTTATACCCTGGTGTCCAAAACCTAAGGACGAACGCTATTTCTGAAGATTACGAATTCAGACGAATCAACTTGTGGCAATTTGTATAACTGATGATTTCGAGTAGAAAGCGGGTACACATTCAGATTTTTGAATCACGTGCAAAGGGATCACGTCGTAGCACTCAGCGGGATAAAAGGCAAATTACTGCCCTAAGCGAATTGTGTTTGCTCTTTTCTCGAAGGAATAATGTTGCGATCTTGGATGTCTTGTAATGTCTCGATGACATCGTCTAGATGTTTTCACGCTGGAAAGAATTATTGGAAAGCTCGAAGAAGGCCGCAGAATTACTGATGTCGCCGGAGAGGTTGGAATCTCACAGAGCGTTGTATCCAGGCTCTGGGCAGCGTTTCATGTCACGCATTCCATTCGTTTGACGTGAGTGGGCTCCATTCAAGTACGGTACGCGCGGATATCTCGACAAACTGTGGCAAGACGTCTGTAACAAGGTAGGATACACGCCTGAAAGCTTGTAGTCTGCGTCCCTTTATTCGCAGCTCATAGTAAAGCACATAATTTTCTGTCCATAAAAATTAATGAACTAATATGTTCTTTACAGACGAGAGTGGTTTCAGTCTTTCCTCGGCTTTCCTCTCTAGATGACACTTGATTTGGCGTAAAAGTGGTACTCGGGTGATGCATTGCGTATCGACTGTCCGTAAGTGGCCCACTGTAGGTAAATTAAGGAATGGTTTTTAAGTCAGATATATTTTTATTCTCTAAAAAAAGAAAGTAATTCTTGGGGAAGAACATATTGAATCTGTTTCAGATGAGCTGCATAACATCAAGCACTTTTACGGCTTTTCTTGCATTATCGCAATTTTGTTGTTTCTCCTACGCATGTAGTAGAACTGCACACATTTTAATACTGAGCAGGCTGCCTCTAAAGTCATGGGGGCTCACAAAACATTCATAGAATGCATGCCTACATGTTTCATAAGGGGGTTTGCAGGTTTTTCTTTGCAGAAATTCGGGTTGTTCATCCAGAAAACCAACCAGACCACATGATTAAACTCAATTTTTTGATGCATATGATATGTTTGCCGTAATCCAAAACAACAATAACACCAAACCTGTGTCTGGATTCGAACCTGCACCTTATTGTTTGAAGAATGAAGATGTTAAATGTAATATTCTCCATTCTTCTTCTTCTTCTTCTTGGACTTGCACACGTTTTAGAGAGCACAAACTTGGATTGCGATTTGAGTACATGAAGACCTTCATCTCAGGTAGATTTCAATGTTTTCTGTCAGATTCGGAGTTTTTGAATTAGGTAAGCATAAAGATCATTTTATTTTTTCCCATTCCATTGCAAAAAAAAAAACACGCTTTTAGCGTGACAGGTTGAAGGGTTTTCCCACGGAAAAGGAAAGTTTGACTGTTGGTTTAATTATTGTCAATGCCGGCAGGAGAAGTGATCCTTATGAAAGGAGAACTGCTAACGAAAATATTCAGGATGTTGGGAGGATGGTGAGAATTATCAGTGGCTGGATAATTTGTACCCTATCACTGCTAACAGCAAATAAAATACCTCATCATTTCTCCAACTCAATTTACTGTTTGGAGTGCAGAAAATCAAGATTCAAACATAAATGATCAAAAACGTCAGCGTGGGTGTCGGAGTTACTGCAACGGAAAAGGTCGGTAATAAAAACAGCATAGGGTGAGTAGGGAATTTTGAATCGTTACTTACCAAAAAGAGTGAAACGGAATTCTAGGAGGGCATTCTATATCATTCTATATCATGCTTACACCTTCATTGTAAGAAGGTGCAAGTAGCATAATTATGGAGGAAGCAATCACATTGAATGCAGTTCACATAGTGGAGACAGACAGACAAGCAGACAGCAGGTAGTTGTTGTTGTAGCTGCCGAACGAGGTTCAACTGAAAATATTCGAGTAATAACTGGATGATATCTTTAATTGGTGTATAACAATAGTCTCCGGTTTAGGTAGTGAATATGGCTAAATTGAATAAAGAGATGTTTTTCGTTCTCATTTTCATGGGTCGTTTGGAACTGATTTTTTGTGGAAGAGGTTTTATGATGCCCAGTGATACCGAAATTGCTGATAATAAAGTTCATGGTTGGTTATTGAGAAGCGTTAATAGAAATATAGACACTTTTCTCTTAACTATACCCCCGTGAGTTCAAGCGCGTCCTCCGCATTTTACTGTAGCCAGATGCTCTCTAGGCACAATCCATCAGAGTACGTAAGTGGCAGAAAGGTTTTCCACCAAATAGATCTCGTTTATATCTTTGCAATGGCTTAATATGACTTTTACTTTTAGGCCCTGACAGCATTCACACAGACAACATTCTCATGTACAGTTCTTAAAAACCGATTCCAGTAGGAGAATTAATTATCTTCGCTGTTTTAATCTCTCTCTCTCTCTCTCTCTCCAGTGTTCTCCTCACTCGTTTCTAGAAAATGGAAAGTAAAACTCCCCGCTATATTTGGTGTTTTAAAAGTCGCACATCTTACATTGGCAAGCACATACTGTATGAGAAGAAAAAGCAACCGAGTTCTTGAAATCCCGATAATTTCTGCTTTCCTTGATTTAAAAATGCGTCAGCATCTTTTATTTTCCTGGTCAGGATTTTCTTTTCATCCGAACTAAATCTTTTATCCTTTAAATATTTCAGATCATTTTATTTCGAGACGTAGCAAAAGGTCGACTCACATTACCGACATTGTTTCGCCCAAAGCTTCTTAAACTTTCTATGATGAACAGACAAAAATAAGAAGTAATTAATGACTCATTTGTGTGTATTTTATTAGTATTTGTACTTCCCGTGTTTTCCTGAGTTCCTGCTTAAATATGATAAACGCCGCCGATATGCAGTGTGACTTGAGTCGCTCGGATGGCATGGTTTTCTTTCATCGAGGCGGCCTTTATCCTGTGGGAGAGGCTTCGTCCATCAGGGTTTCACAGAACTGTTTTCAGCGAGGACTAACCTTCTGCATTCTATTTAACTTTAATATACTCCCCCGCTAGAAAAGAGCATTACGTTTATTGGTTCGACGTTGCTGTAAAAGGGAACTTTCGAATTCTGCACACATACGATAATCACAATAAACAGAAACGTTTCGTATTTCAAATAACACTTGGTTTTAGTTTTATTCATCTGGGTTTAAGCACTTTTCTCTTAGAATATGAAATTTTAAGAGAGCGACAGAGAGAGAGAGAGAGAGAGAGAGAGAGACAATACCACTAAACTCGAATACCAGTCGTTTGATTTTGGATTATTTAATTTTTTAATTTCACCGTCGATATTTTCACTTCGATACAACAAGCATTTTATTAGGTGCTTCCACTTCCACGAGGAAGGTTAATCGCTGCCTATAAAAAGATCTTCGTTGTAAAATGCTCTTCATAAACGTAAAAAATGCCAACACACGGCAATGGATTACGGAGTTTTGGCATTTTTACGTAATAATGATAGATAAAAAATAAGAAAAAAGCGCAATTTAGCTGAACGTGTAGTGATTGCGCGCATGAAAGGTGCCAAGATGCAAAAACGCAACTCTGGTTTGGTATTCACGAACAATATAAGTCATCGACTGATTACGAAGAGACTAAAAACGACACACGCGATAATAAAGCAACGTCAGAAGACAAAGCGGGACAACATAAATCAACAGGCTACCGATTCGAATCCCCCTGTGACAGGGATGTTTGTAGAAGTGGTTAGTGGTCGACGATTCTTATAACTTCGTGTGCGGCCTAAATAATAGAAGCCTGAAGTGGTTGAATGATGCATTTCACCACTGGGTGTGCAGAGCAGAATTTCAGGATTATTATTTTCTTAACATCCTGATGTCGTAACCTTTCGTGGGTAGGTCGGTATTCCGAAAAAGCGGCTCAAATAATCTCTTATATCGGCTATCAAAAATTGCGACGCAAAATAGCACCATACGAATCTTCCGTGTTTGTTAAGATTCTTCAGACGGCTGAGAAGCTTTTCTGTCATTGCAATCATCAGTCTGTAGGACGCAACAACTGAAGCCCGAATATTAGAAATTTGAAGTCCATTTCCATCAATCCGATTACTACGTGTAATATACAGGATATGCTAAAACGAGATGTCTAGATGTTGTCTAGAGTTACGGCTGATTCAAAGGCTATGATGCAAGTGTATCATGCCAGTAAATCACGTGTGTTCTGCTGACAGGTTTGCGGTGTTGTGAGAGAAAGAAACCTTAAAAAACCTTAAAAGAAAACCCTAGTTTCCGTGAGAAAAATCCTGCCATCGCCGTATGAAACGAATAACGTACCATCGGTTGAAAGCGCTAATTAAGGTTCTTCACTGCTACTACTTCCAAATAAAGGACCGACGAAAATATTGGGACACATTTTGTGTCCTTTGACAAGGCGCCCTAAGAGCAAAATCGTGCTGTCTTGTTTACTTGCATATCTCATATTCCACAGATCCAGAAATTTGGTGAGGCGATTTCTCCTTCAACTTCAGCATCCTGAGATGTCGGGTCCCGCATGAACTCCACTGAAGAGCTGTCTGTTGCATCCACACGTTTCTACTATTGCACACTCGTGATAAGCTGCTTGGTTGGGTTTGATTCATGCAGAGCACGCAATCTTTCTTCTTCTAGGAAACGCTCTTGTAAAAGAATTGAGACGTTTGTCCTCGACTGGAAAGGCAATGGTTCGAATTCATTTCCGTAGGATCTTTATAAAGTGATCCGCAGTGTGTGTTGCTGTCAGATAGAGAATGACTTTTATCCATGAGAAGTATTTCTTCTTCCTATAATAGATTTTAGGCCAAAAGTTGCTGTTCCGATATCATGCCATCGCTTTCTTGGTCTTCCAATCCTCTTTTCCGTTTATTTTATATCCGTATAGTATTTTGGCAGTCTGCTATTGCCCATTCGATTTAGATATTCTAACCATTTTTGTTTATATTTACTCATATAGTAGTTAATTGGCTTTATAGTCAGGAATTGTTACCACTTGGTTTATTCAGCTGTTTTTCTGAGAAATTAATTTCTGCTGTTTGAATCCGTTTTTCATTCTTGTTTTTATGGTCCATGTTTCACTTCCATATAATAAAGCTGCTTTGTATAGAACATTACACAGTCTGATCCTTGTGTGCTTTTGTACAATAGATGGATGGCTTAAATATATTATTTATTATGCCTTTTACTAAATTTGATATTTTAATGTGTTTATATCATTTTCATCTTCATATGATAAGTCAGATATTGGAAAATATTTACTTGTTCGAATATATTATTACCTATCACTATTTTACTTCTTATTGGGTTTTTCCCCTTTGGTAGCCATTGTTTTCGTCTTTAATTTTCATATTATCGTATTATTTCGTTTACTTGCACATTTCATATCAGAAAGTACATGGAATAGGAAAATCAGGAATTCTCGAATCGAACTATGCAATGTGTTACTTAATCTATAACTACACCTAATATAAACGAAATCCTTTTTCTCCATTGTGATTATAATTGACTGGAATTAATAAAATGTATTAGGTTAAACAGAAAGAAAAGCTTAAATTAAAGAGACTAAAGAAGTTTATTAGTTAAATACTTCAAATTCTGAAGATCATCATGCTCCTACATTTTGATATTAAAGCAAAATGCTAATTTTGGTAACGGTTCGTCCCCTTTTATATTTATCGAAAATGGGTTGCACAGATGCTTATATTATACACGAATGATTAATTTGACACATTTTTGAAGGTAAAAATGATATGATTTTGGGCCAGATCTCGAGCAGGCTGAGAACGTATGTAATTAAGAGTTGCAGAATATGAAGAACCTGAGCGTAGAGATTCTTATATGCGGGAAAAAAAAAACAGGAATGAAACAGTAACGAAAAAATGAATTAAACAAACTAAGAATTTAAAAAGCTGAAAACAATAACAAAACGAACATAAAACAATTATATACGTAAGCCTGCAACGTGACGATGTGTTGGCTGATTCTTTATGAAACGTCATCAAAGGTGGAACAGCGAAAACAAACTGAACTTAGTCGCGGCGTGCTTTAATGAAATGATAATTTCATTAAACCAAGCTGCAAGCTCGCAGTTAGTTATCTCCGTGCTTATCGCCGTTTAATCTCTGTAACCTAGTTAGAGAAATAAGAAGAGAAGAGCTCAGTTACCAAAAAATAGATTTGCTTATTTACATCAACCAGTATTTTTGGACAATTAATGAAGATATCGTGTTTGAGGAAACACATTGCTCTGTGTGTGTGTGTGTGTGTGTGTGTGTGTGTGTGTGTGTGTGTGTGTGTGTGTGTGTGTGAGAGAGAGAGAGAGAGAGAGAGAGAGAGAGAGAGAGAGATTAGTCCAGTAGGAGAAAAAATGCACCAAAGAAGAAGTAATTGTTTCGAATAGACCGAGGCGTATTATCCTTTTTTTTTTTTTTTTTTTGCATTTCCCGTTTTATTTTTATGGAATTATGAGTCAGTTAGCAGAGTAGTTTATAGGCGATCCGGCGCGGTCGTTGATGAGTTTCTGATGAGTCCAAAATTCATCAGCAGGTGGCGCACCTCGTTATAAGTACTTCGCCGGCGATAATAATCGGGTGCAGATTTTTATTTCTTGCCCACTTTCCGACTACACGAGTATCAAACTGCAATAGCAGAAGTAACAGAACGGACAAAATTCAGTTACTTTCCGGCGAAAGTTTGCGTACTCCAACAGACGAAGACCTGCGATTTCGAGCAGCGCCAGGTGCGTTAATTAAACTCGCACTTCTATGCTGATCAACCAAGTATTGTCTGCAAAGTTCGCCCTCCGTACGCGGAATCCTTAGCGGTGTGTGGCATGCGCTTTTGCAATTCTGAAGAATGCTCAAAAATCTATCTAAGCCCATCAAATAAAATCCAGAACAAAAGCTGTTCCCGTGGCACGTAATAAGTTTCTTGCAATGAGCATCGTTTTTGGCAACTTCCGAAGCCAATGATCCTGCACTCCTTCTGATGTTATCAAGGACACCGTTCTTCAGAAATGTACGCTATTTTTACCTAAGGGAGAACGAGTATAAATGAATTTTTTTATTCCAAACGAGTGGAATTTAATCAGTGCTCCATCACATGCGTCAAAATTATTTGTGTAGAAAAATATTGCAATATCGGATGGCAGCGCGCAGAATATTTTTGAAAAAGGATTCTTCTTCTGAAAAGGATTCAACGACGTAAGTTTTCAAACAATTCTTCAACAAACAGTTAAAAAGTAGTAACAGAACTTAACTTCAACTGCACACAAAAACACTTCAACCGAATGCAATCAACTGTAGAGACGATCGCTTCAAATATCTCCACAAAGACTTGAAGGTTCAATCCTGTTGTTTGTGTGACGCAGCAAGATCCACCGTGGCACACGACGCTAGATCCATGTAGAATTAATTCCGAACTGTCCGGGAGGAGAGGGAAGGGAAGAGACGGGTGGTTTAGTCTTAGCTAATAATATTTATTGCACTTCTCCATCGAGACGATCCAACTGAAGATCGAATTTCAATAACTGAAATGTGTGTGTGTGTGTATGAACCCTGAGATTGCGCACGTTATTTTGAGCGGCATAAGAACACCACTCACATTTTCAGGCTTGTCCTGGACAGTGACGTCTCTTAAAATATTGGGTGGCCACTTGAGAGAGAGAGAGAATGTGAGTGTGACATTAGGCGCGTGCGCGAATGGAATCCCGAGATACCGAGCAATTCAATTTGATAAAAAAAAAATGTCTAAAGGTATCTTAGCTTGAAGCCAAATGAGACAAGATGTTTCTTAGAAAGTCGTACATTTAATTCTGAAGCGTTTTTCACTGACAAAACAATAACCAGCACAATAATACACGATAGTAGGCTGACGTGTAAGGCACCAATTACAGTGTAGAACCCCACCAACAGACAGAGGAACACGCCAAAAAAAAGCAATGTGTCTCATTTGGACATTTCAAATTAGAACTGCTAACCCTAGAACCAATTGAGCGTACGCTCGATATATTCTGCTGAATACCGGAAAGATTTCTGACTCCACGGACAAGACACTGAGAAATGTCTGAAAGGCAAATCTGAGAATTCCACGAATGATGATCGATTGGTAATATCATAAAAGAAAGAAGAAAATGCTGAATGAAGACCTTTTATTTCTTCTTTTTACTTTTGGCAAATGTGAAAAGAAAAAGTAAAAGAAATATGGTCGACACCACTTGACACGGAAATAATAAAAATTACATAAATGGAAAGTTACGAATTGAAATTAAAAACGAGGGAATCCTTTAGAATAACGTGAAATCCATCAGCCGGCTTTCAAGGGTAATTTAATGTGGGATTGCTAGTGTCGTTGCGGAGAAAGAGGCCCGACGCGGAATGACATTGTGGCTTGTCACGAAATACAGTTACTACGCATGCACTCATGAAGCAGAGGTCACCATCTCCCGACTCGAGAAACAAATACGGAATTGTGAGCGCTCTCACTGCCGATAAAATGATGTCTCGAGAAAGATCTTCAGGTGCGTTGTTCTCTCCATCGCTCACCCACGATAATCTCTATCGCTGAAAGGTTCCGGCCTCTTGAATGAGCGCGTGCTGAGGGGACTGATGAGCCTCCAAGTGTTTTTCGTGTTTGTGGGGAGGGTCGATGACACGCGACTGTTGTCACCGGCATGCACTTTAATTTACGAACACGTGGGGAGGGAGGCGAGAATAATTTGATAACACGAGATGACGCTATTAATCACAACGTTCAACAACAAAATGTCAGGTAGATTTATCAGCTCACGCTTCTGCATGTTTCTCCAAATAAAAGCGCAGAGATGGAGCTCGAGATAGCGAAAGGGTTGTCCCATAAATCAACGCATCATTTGACTGCATCATTAACGCGTTATATATAACCAGAACTCGGCACGAGCCTCCGAACCATTCCTCGGGACAAAATGCATTCCACAGTCGCGGCAAACACGGGGAGGGGAGGGGGGAGGGAAAGTTTTGCGGCTCATAATCCGCTCGCGAATAACGGCAAAGAAGTCATCTCCGTATTACAAACGACGCATTAAATGCCGGAGCCGAGCAGTATCAGCGCTCGGAGGGCTCCGGACCAGGAAACAGTTGTCAGCTTTGGCAGGCGCGATCCACGGCGGGGGAACGTGCGCAGCACACCCTCGCAAGGGTGTGCATGTTATTCATCGACCACGTGCGTTTCCATGGCGACGCAAGGGATGGAGGGGGTTGCGCTCGGTCGTTAGGTTTTAACACCGCTTAGGCCTTTCTCTCTATTAAATCAACTGCCGTGTTTGGTGGCTCCGAATCTCGAGGTAAAAGCGCCGCTCTAACTACTGGAATTTTAATCTTCCTTTCTTTCTCTGAGTCTTCTCCCCGTCCCCTGTTAGGTGACGGAATACGAGTAATAATTGCAATCTCCCCATCGGACACAAATTAATTTAGCTGCGGAGTGTCTGAGCACATGACTGCGAACAACACGTTTTTCCTGATAAGAAGATGTTGCTCAGATAAGAAGGCGGCTCCATGTCGTCTTCCTCTTCCCCAAGGAATTCGCGTCACGGAATTAAAATGAAAAAAAAATTGAGGAGGGGACCTCAGTCTTGCTTGATGAGATTCTGCAACTTACCCTGTTTTTGGACTTCTGCTTAACCCATGTATTCGAAAGGGGTTAATGGGGGCAACATTTCGTGAAAAGACTACGTCGATCATTCTTTTCTGACAGTCTCGTGCTTAATCGTTCGTTTCTTCTTCTTTTTCTTCTTCTTATTCTCCTTTTTGAGAAGCGAACAACTGCCGAGTGAATTCGGTTAATTATCAAACTCTTAAACTGCTTTAATTAGAAAGAAACAAAGTACCTGATTACGTGCAATATCTGACCACGTGCACCTGAAACATCCCCTCTTTGGTCACGCAAGAATCCGTCTTGTATCCCAAAAGAATCCACTCGAGCGTTCAGAAATTCCACAGAAGAAAGAAGACTGAGGGGGGGGGGGGAATGATTGAACACGCGCGGGGAAGGAAATCATTCCAAATGCATCTTCCAAGTAGTTTTGAGCAAGAAAGTCGCATGTGAAGCGGGGATGGTCGAAACCCTCATTGAAAAAGAAAAGTCGAAAAAAATCTTTGTTCTCGGGCTGCTGGATCAGTTTGGCAAACAGTGAGGCAGAGGAAGTTGTCAAACTGCAAAGTTCGGAGACGCGGAAGGAATTGCATTAGGCCGTATCGATACCCGAAAGGTTAAGAGGTCACCATCGAAGGTATGAGCTTTGCAGTTCTTGGTTAACGATCCGAGCTACCAGATTCGACGCCACCTGAAAATAAACTAACTGAATGCCCAAGTAATGAATGAAATCTGCGTTTCCATGGCAACCTGTTGGCGATGCCAGAGTACGTACAGAACCAAGAGGAAGATGGGAATGTGTGACGAGTAAGCGTCTAGTCTGAAGGATCATCCCAATTCTGGTACGGTTTTCGTCCCACTGTTATATGAAAGCACGCATGCGCTAATCCTTCATTCTTCGACGTTACTTTACTGATTCTATCCAAATACTTTTAAGCTGATCTCTCTCTCTCTCTCTCTATTCAACATGGTGCTATACTACTCGTTTATGTAACTTTCAAAATTTTCAAATTTCTCCGCAAGGTGACAGTGTCTATGGTGACGTAATTCACTAAAGGCGTAGCCAATGGATTAGCAGAAGGTGGTGTCTTTGTGTGTTTCTCATATTTTCAGAAAGGAAACACAAGTTGGATTGGTTGAAGAATATTAACAGCGTTGTACAGGAAACCGAATATTCTACGATGATAGAATGGCAACCAGCAATTGTAAGTTGCGACAGCAATTAGGGACATATGTCCATTTTTTTGAGTTTCTTCTTTTCATCAAACATTAGGCATGTGCCTGTTCCGGTTACAATGATCTCTCTCTCTCTCTCTCTCTCTCTCTCTCTGTGAGTGTGGTCTGTGTTTATCGACTTTTTTAGTAGCGGATATCTTTCAATTCTCTATAAATGCTCTTTCCATTTCTCTCTACACTCCTTAATCTTTTAAATTAAGTTGTAAAATTTTTTCGAGCCACTTCAGAAACCCTACTTAACAAGGCAAATAAAATTCATCTAACACCTAAAAACAACTACAAACGTGTGTACCCACAATGGGATTTCAATCCTCAACCTGCTGGTTGGGGAAGGGTAGCGTCACTGTCCACTCGGCTGAACAGGCCAGTCGAGACTTAAACCAATACATTTACCTCCATTAATGGTTCTTAATTTTTATTTGGTTCTTTACGCGTATGTATTAATAAACTAATACGTTTTAAGCCCAAGCATTAAAATATACAATTAAAATATACGCATTTTGAGTAACCATTGAAATAGTGCTGTAAGGCGAATTACATTTCATCTGCATGATTTAAATTTTATGTTGATATTTGCGCTTAACTAATATGTTCACACTAAATGGTAATAGTATGTTTCGAAATTATGTTTATAATAGCAAATGCAATATTATATAAAACATTAAACTTCATCCACGTAAGGGTAAACGGCTTTTTTTTAAAAATACATGACTCAAAACATTTTATGCAGTTAAAAGTCGACTTTCTGTGAGGGAAAATCATCTTGTCGTTTCCAAAGATCGAGTATCACTTGTCTGTCATACTTTTTTTACTTAGGTCTTCAGACATCGGCAAAAATGAACACAGTCATTGATGATGACAAAGACTGGAGGGCCGTCTACCGATTTTTAAAAGGGAGGACTACAATAGTTCCGTCTTCCCTCTTTACGAAATGCGCCAATTTGGTAGCATTTAAATTCTATCCGAAATAATGTCGCTTCTTCTTCTTCTTATGGGTTCAATAGGTCGGTCCACACGCGCCCATAATATTCCAAGCACCCTTGGGTTTCTTCGCCGTTATTCCAGGATAGGGTGGTTAGTCCTATTCTTCCTTTCCGGTTTGCCTGTTTTTCTAGATGAATAAGACGAGTTTCCGGGAAGACTCCCTCGCGTCCGTATGTGACCGACTAACTCATCTTCAACTGGAAAGCTCTGAAGAAGGGTCTCTGGATTCAAACGATTCATGCGAAGGTCTGAGTCGAAACCGACTGAGCTACAAATGCTGTTTTCAAGTTGCAATTCGTGGCACTTACTCCATACGCTTGGCGTTTGAAGTCTTGTAGTACATCATCTAAAATATCAAAATTTTACTTAAAAAATACTTATTCTTTCAAACAAGATTCATGAGTGGATGTCACTGCATATCAGGTGAGTAGCACTCAGCAAGAGAAGAACTGTGAATATTTCTACGCTTTAATTAACTGAACTGAAGCTTGTTATTTAGATATTAATTAGTCCTCCCCTATCGTTCCATTTTGACGCATCTCAGCAGAATCGTCCCATATTTTTGGATCACACTGATTTGCTTAAGTAAGTTTGCAGTGATTTAATATGATTTATATTATTATATGCAAGTAAGAAGAATATGCGTATGAGTATGAATATGAATGAATAATTCTTATCTTTCTTCCGACCTTACCCTTAGATATTCTACGTCAGAAGTTCAACTAATTTTCGTGTCCATTTGTCATTATTATAAGTGAAGGTGATGCTCTGCCGATAGAGCGGGACACATCGCATCCCTGATGTATCCTTGACAATTATTAGTGTGATTTATTTGCTTAAAAATAATCTCACCGTGCCGAAGCGGAATGCACTTTTCCCATTTATGGATGTTTCAATCGAGTGTCAACAAAATAACCCAACGCAACCCTGTGAATATCCAATAAGCAGTCCCGGACCAAAGCGGGCATGTCTGGAGGTCCTAAGATGGCAGCTCCATCACCATCCCAGGCTGCAGACAAATTGTTAAACTCGCATATTCCAAGGGAATAAAAACCCGACAGCCCAAACGGATAGTGAAATGGAATTGGAAAAGAACGACTATGAAGTGGATACGGATCGGAGGAGTAAACATAAGAGGCAACAATCACAAGATCGAAGAAATACAAAAAGCCCTAACAGAAATGAAAATAGAAATAGCAGTAATTTCAGAAACAAAGAAAATATCAAAAGGCTCTACAGATCTTCAGGACTACAATTTAATACACAGTGGAGTTACCCAGAGAAAAACGAGCAGCTGCAGGTTGTAGCCATCATGATCAGCAATAAATGGAAAGACAAAACTGAATCATATAACTGGATCTCTGAAAGAATAATAACGAATAGAAAAATTAAATAAGAAATTTATTACAATCATTGGAATATATGAGAGTGGAGGAAAAACAAAATCATAGCAATTAAAAGAGGAAATAAAGAAATAACCACCCTTTTGCATGCTGACGATCAAGTTATTTTTGCTGAAAATGAAGACCAATTACAGAAAAATCTACACGTATTGAACAAAACAATAGAACAGTATGACATGAAAATCTTAATAAATAAAACGAAATCAATAGCGTTTCAAGTTAAAGAAATTAAAAGATGCAAACTAGTCATCCACAACAAAGTAATAGAACAGGTGAACAAATTTAAATATCTAGGAAATTATATAAGCCCCAATGAAGAAATCGGCATTGCATATAAAAAGCACAAATTCCTAGCTAGGAATTTGTGCTTTTTATATATATTTATATTTTTTATAAATATATATTTTTATTTTTATATATTATATATATTTTATATATATATATATATATATATATATATATATATATATATATTATATATATTATATTTATATATACTGTATATATATTTATATTTATACTAGCTAGGAATTTGTGCTTTTTATATGCGATTCCTATTCTGAAATATGGGGACCTGGGGAGAACGAGATAAAAGACAAGTGGAAACTGCAGAAATGAAGTTCCTAAGACAGCTCGCAGGCTATAAAAGAATAGACAAGAAGAAATGAAGAAATAAGAAAACAGTTATCCATAATTAACATAACAGAAGACATCACAAACTATAGAAAGAACTGGAAAACCATGTAGAAAGAACCATGTACAATATTTTCTGGAAATATAAACCAAAGGGGACACCGATCAAGAGGAAGACCCAGGAGGAGATGGGCAGAAGATTTTTTAAACCCTTGAAAACGTTACAGGCAAACAATTGCCTAATACGCGAAGCCAAGAAGAAGAAGACATTCGAGTGCGCAACTCACGAAAAGGTGTAAAGGGCGTACGTTATAGCATAATGGGTGGGTGGGTGGGAAAAAGATAATTATCATATTCCCATCCATCCACCCATCCATTAATTAATTATAATTAATTCTGAAACTTTACTTTACAAACAAGGAAATTTGATTTAAAGCCACTTCGGGCATCCAATAAGCATGGGTGTATGGTTTCGCACCGAGCGATGAAACTCATCTGACATCTAAACTTATGAGCATGGGATTAAAGAATGTTGAGTCAGAGGCTGATCATCGAGGTGGCATCTTTTCAAGAGCGCACATGCACGGCATAGTGCACTACGTGAATACGGCGTTTGTGTAAAAATGCACTGCCTTTGATAGGTTAGGGAGGGGGGAGGGGGCTCCAAAATTCCCTTAAGACTCGCAATCAGCATGCGTGAGCGATGTCGTTGATAATTAAGAGAAAAGTCGTGTCACGTGCAAATTTACCACCTCTAAGCGAAAAGATGCGGAAACGGAAGCGATTCGTTCTCTCGAAAGTCACGTTTGAGGGTAACGGAGATCAAGCGGAAGGCAGATGAGGATGATAACGAGGTCAGCGAGGACAAATGATTGAACGCATCACTTTCGTGTCCAACGGTTACGCCCTGCTAGACGGTGTTAACAAGCCGACCCGTCCAGCCCGAGGTGAAGGCGGGTCGTGGAGGAGAACTCATCAAACGGATCACAGAGATTTGAGATCTGAGACGGCGAGTTATCTAAAAATCTCCTCGGAGGAGGAAGGGAGGGGCGGGGCGTGTGCTACGATTCAGAATAATTCTGCAGAACGAACTCAGTAGATTTACTTGCTAATTTTGATAAAACGATTTCTGTAATGTATTGCTCGGATTACAACTAAATACTCATAAACTGCTTGCTGTATTGGCGTAATGCTTGGCACATTTAATACATTGCTGGTTAAGCTCGTTTAACTTCAGCGTAATCTCCTGCTTATCGTAATAATTTATCTCAAACTATGATTTTAGAAGCGTAATACTTTGCGACATTCCTGACCGAGTGAACCCCACTCTCGTTCTAGAATCAATGATCTCGTTCCCTATTGATATTAGCACTAGTCACTGACGTTTTTTGAATGTCTTTGCGGGTGACAGAGTTTTATTACTCAGTGTCAGACCATCGCTTTCAGACGCTTGAATTTATCGTTTTACGGAAATTACTCTGAAGATGTGTACAGAACATTATGTGATTAAGTCATTTCTAACTTTTTATCTACAGCTTCCCTCTGGATTATTATTATTATTATTATTATTATTATTATTATTATTATTACTCCAGGAAGTCAGGAACTCATCGAAGGAGGCCATATGTTTGTACCAACTGTCATACCTGTTCTTGAATTCATTCACGCGGCGTGCACGCACAACATCCAATGGCAATCCTTTCCAACCACGCACCGCTCTATGGGAGAAAAATCTAGCCCTGTCCCACCGCTTTCTTGACAGAATTCATTCTCAGCTTCCATGGATGCCCTCGGGTCCGTTCCACACCCTCCGTAAAATGAAAAATTCCATCTACTGAATTTCCGTATAACCTTTTAGAAGTTTGTAAGTCTCAATCCTATCACCCTTCTTTCTCCTGTTTTCTAGTGTCTGCAGTCTACAAATTCTCAATCTGTCTTCATAATCAATCCTGATATCATTTTTAACATTCTCCTTTGCATTCTCTCCACTATATCAGAATCACACGGAAACCAAGAGATCCCACCTCGGTAAAATAGCCCAAGTGAGGTCTTATGAAGGCCTTGTAAAGAGTCAAAATGACTTCCTTATCTTTACATGTGAAGGTTGGTTTCAGCATTTCCATTAATCTCTGAGTTTTTTTGTTTTTGTTTTACAATTTTTTCTATATGATCCCTGAACTCCAACGTCCTGTCTACTAAAACTCCAAGATCTCTAACATCATAATCATCACTTTCTTCAAGCACAATCACATCAATGTGCATGACTTTACATTGATTAAAATGGAAATGACAGCCATTTTCCCATGCCCACAATTCCAGCCTATTCAAATCATTCTAAAAAGATTGCATATCAGCAGCATTCCTGATTACCCTACCGATCTTTGCATCATCAGAAAATAGATAAGATATGTCGCTTGTCAAATCATTCTCAATATCATTAATGTACAGATTGAATAACAGTGGACCAAGCACTGATCCTTGTGGTACACCATTTGTTACCTTGCAGACTCACATCCTCCATATACCACTTCTTGATATCTGTAAGTCAGCCATCCTCTTATCCATGCTAATATTCTATAATCAAAACCCGTTTTTTTTTGCAATTTATGCAACAGTCTTCCATGCTGTATACTGTCAAAAGCCTTAGCAAAATCCAAAAGTCTCATGGTGTATCCATTCTAGTTCAATGGTAACATTGTTATAGAATGTGAGCAAGTTGCTAAAGTATAGATTCACTGTCAATCCATTTCTGAATGCGAGCCCTGACCAACTTTTTCAAAATCTTCACCACCACTCCTGAGATTCTTATTGGTCGATAGCTAATACATTGGTCTTTGCATCACCCTTGTGCAATAGAATTACCATCCATTCTGTGGAATCTTTTCTGTTCCGAGTCTCAAATTATATAGCCTTGTCAAGGGAATAACCAGTTCAGCTGAACATTCTTTTAGCATCCGTGCTGATATCCCATCAGTTCCTATTGTCGAATTCTTATTCAGTTTGTGCAACAGCTCTAGTACTTCCTCCTCATCCACATGAGTTTTTTCATATGGTGGAGAGGTAGCGGAGAATTCGATGTTGCATATACCAAGTTAATAGCTTTTAGCGAAATGGGTGCTCATTAGTTGAGCACTCACTCGCCTGCATACCACCTGCATACAATAGAGTTATTCTTTCAAATTCATTCTTTCTTTTACTCTTGCAGCATAACGATAGAATTCTTTTTTGTTGTCTTTAGCTTGAAGACCCTGTGAGAAGAAACCATACTCGAACTTGACTTTTCGTACAGTACTTGTGCCTCTTCTGGCCTGCTGCTTATAATCATCAGAACTGACACCATTGTTATGTACACGATATTCCTTACACATCATGTTTTTATACGAATCTCTTACTTAATTAGATTACACATTCATTGCACTCACACTCTATCTATTTCTGGAACTCTAGGGAGATATTCTGATATCGCATCATTTCAGTATTTTTTCAACACTTCCCACGCACTGTCGATATCATTTCCATCCAATAACTGATTGCATGGCACAGAACCCTTGCATACCACTCAGGTGGTATGCAGGGGTTCTGAATGGAACATTCATAAATTTAGCCACTTCCCAAGTTATTCATTATGACTCCGATATGATCATATTCTTCACATTCTAAGGCACCTCTAACTGTATCGATCTACGTAGAGTTTAGTCTACTTTTGGTTCTTTTTCCTGGAATTTTGGTCAAAAGACCTCTTTATACGTATACCACACCATATGAGATTAGCTCTTCTCATACATTCCCGAATGCTAATATGTCAAATTCCTTTGCGTATGTCGTGATTTTCCATATCATTCTCCCAATGATGTTATCTTTACACTGTCGCTAATTTTGGTCAGAATTCTCAAATATGTGCTCTCCACTTTTTGAAGAAGTATTTTATTTCTAACCCAGAGTCCAGATCCCCTATGTAATATTTGTTTAATAACTGTCTCATGCACAGCTAGTTTTTTTTTTTTTTTTTTCTTTCCATATAAACGTCTTGAACTGGCTTCACACTACACCAGCTTAGATTATTTTGTTATCCATTTCCATATTTCAATTTCCACTTCACTCAATTTTTGCCAAATTACCTGAAATATTTTACTTGTTCTGTGAGTGCTCCATTCAGGAGCAGTTGATGTTTCCAGGGTATATGAATGAATTTTCATAGTCTTTGTCCTTTTTATTGTTAATTTTCATGCCAAATTCCTTAGAGCAGTTATTCAATTCAATATATATATATATATATATATATATATATATATATTATTCTTAGCCTCCTTTCAAGTGCTCTTGAATAAAATTAGCCGAAACACGGGTGAAACTTCACTTAATTATCATAATTCAGTTTTATTTCCTTTTTTATAGAACTATGGATCTATGAAATTTCTGTACTCCAATCATCCACGATTCTTCCTTTTGACCAGTCCCCCAGAATTGTTTTTACAGAGGCAACATTGCATAATTTCCGATAGAATGTCATCTACCGCCTGAAGCAGCGTTTTTACATTTCAAAGTATTTGATATCTTTTTATTATTCTCAATCAGGAATTAATCTCAGGGATTAATATGCATTCCTGATTGCATTTTTTTTTCGAATATGTCCTACCACTCTCCTGCTACTGATTGTTTCTTTTAAGATTGTTTCTTACAGTCACTCAGGGTATTCAGAAGATATTTATCATCAGTTCTATGTCACCTTTATCATTTCTGATTCACTTCGCTTCATTTCTAACCTTTTTCAGTAACCTGTAGAATATTTTGCCACCTTTCTTACATTTTTCTCTTTATACTTGCAGAACAATGCTGACTTTCTTGCTAGGGAATTCCACCGTGCTTTCTTCTTTTCCATGGCTGCCTCTTTAACGTATACTGAGTCCATAATGGAGTTTGGATTTTTCTATTCTTGCAGGTAACTTCACTACATGCCTCTCCGAAAAAATATCAATGTCTTTCAGAGTTTGCTTCAAAGGTTGTATTTTGTTTTCAAATGATTTCGTTTTTTCATGAATAATATTCGTATATTTGAAAGCAGAGTTCATCTCCGAAAACTTCCTCACTTTGATTCCTTTTAAAGCTTTTGTATTCCTTTTAATACGAACTTTTATTTTACCCTGCTCAAAACTAAGTGGTGATCACTTGCAATGTCAAATCCTCTAATATGCTCTTGTGCACTAAACCGGCAGTAATGACATAATCACCAATGAGACTTTTCAATGTTTAAGAGATATTCGTGCCATGAGAGGTTTCTTCAATTAGCACGTAAAAAAGCAAGGGATAAATAATACTATTTATTTAAGGCCATGTATTTCAACTTGAATATTACAGGCCATCATCAGCAGGGACAATACTGAGGAAATATTACAATATTTCCTCAGTTATACTATTGAGTTGGTAAGTCTTATTGGTGATTCCCCAGTTTGAAATTCGCCTTCGTCGCTCCACTTGAACTGCTATCATTGAAGAGCTCCTTTTAATGCTGAATGCTAATGGACCGCATCGTTTTATGATCACTTTTTCACTATTCATTGAGTTTAGCATTTCGTATTCATCATTTAGAAGTATCTTATTTGTTTTCGCCTTCTTTGTTTTAGTGTCATCAGTTATGTTGATGAGGTACACCTCTATTTTTTTTTGTCAGTTCCTTTTCTTTTCCATTGATATTTCATGGCGTCTATCTGAGTCTATCTGAATTCTGCTGATGTTCAGTTAGAATATCTTCCAGTCGCTATGTTACCTAGTTCGCTAGGAAAACAACCAGTCTTGATTAACCGGACGACGTCGATATGATTTTCAACTTTTTTGTACCATCATGCTTGTTTCTGGTTTACAATGCATTCTAAAGCTCATTCTTGTTTCTTTGGTGTCCAGGATGGATACCAACTAACGAGTGTTCAACAAGAAGGTAACAATTGGGCATTGGCTCAAAAGTTCCAGAGGCTTGATTGAAAAAGTTATCGGTTCGATCTCTTGAACGTTTCCAAAATATCCAACCCATAGGCCACACTCGCTACTAAACTGCGATAGGATGAAACACATTCGTGGGTCGGTCGGATTCACATAAAAAACAAACAAAAACTTGTATTTAAAGAAACCTCCAGGGAGTCAGGGACTCATCGAGGGAGGCAACATATAACACACATCAGCTATCATACTTATTCTTGAATTTATTCACACTGCTTGCACTCCCAACATCCAAAGGCAATCCATTCCAATCACGCACCACCCTCTGAAAGAAAAATCTAGCCCTCACACCCTTCTTGGCGGCCTCCATTCTCAGCTTCCAAGGATGCCCACTCGTTCTTTCCCCACCCTCCATAAATTGAATAATTCCATCAATTGAAATCCTGCATGACCTTTCAGAAATTTATTACTATCAATCATATCATTCCTCTTTCTCCTGTTCGCTAGTGTCTGCAGTCTACAACTTCTCAATCTGTCTTCATAATCAGTGTTCCACAATCCTGATATCATTTTTAATACTCTACGTTGTACTCTCTCCAATATATCAGAATCGCAGAGGAAACCAGGCGATCAGACCTGCGCACAATAGTACAAGTGAGGTCTTATCGAAGCCTTGTAAAGTGACAAAATAACATTCTTATCTCATTGAACATTCGTATCAGCATCGCAATTATCTTTTGAGTTGTACATAGAAAATAGCTATAATTGTAAATGGCAGATAATATAAATGACTGGTATGAGATCGCCCCTGCTGCTTATAGGTATCCTAAAGCGTATGAAAAAAAGGTTCCATTCGACAGCTTTTCGATTTGTGTTTTCGTACTATGTCATCTTTCACTCCTTAATCGAGGTACTCATGAGTGCACTACGTTTAGAACGTTTCGAATAATATGCTTCATGAAATGGAATTGCTGTTAGTTCCGAAGTTGAGGGCGGTTTGTGCATTTACAGGAAGCAAGGGAGTTGAAGTCTTCCAGGATGACAAGTTACCATGTCCTAAATTTCTTTCTTAAACCTTTCGACACCAAGAGGATGAATGGCTTTGTAATTTCCTGATCAAACATTGTATGTGATTCTCATCGTGTCCTGCACATACGCTGTGGGTGTTATGAGTTATTTATTAAACTTAAATTCATATTATGAGTTTATGTTTATATCGTCTTGCCTTTCTTTATACAGAACCGATGATATTTGTTTACTTTATTTTATTTTAAAAGAAGGCATATAAGAATATTTTTACTTGTCTTTCTGTTTTTGTCGCTTCCGTTTAGCATGCAAATATCATCTTTCTTCCTCTCAGAATTTCGCTCGAAATGGATCCACACGAAACTCTGTTGTGCCTGCTTTAGCACAGAAATTACCAATGAAACCTGTATGGTAAAAATATTTTCAAAGATGCGCAATATCGATAGAGTACATCTGCACAATGCATGGTGCAGCACCCAGATTAATGAGTATAAACTGCAGAAATACTATCTATATTTATTAACGGCAACAACCGCGCATCTAACATCATAGATACCCAGCTAAACTTTACCATGCGCACAATTAGTAGGACTCTGAGAAGCATCCCTCTCCCCTGGCTGCCTGTCCTATCCCACATTGCTCCAGCAGATATGCGGAGAAGGCAAGCCTCCGGTAAAGATTTTAATAAGTAATGAGCACCCCACTCCTGCCCCTGCACTGGAATCTCAAAGATCCACCTAGTCTTCGCCTAAAATCAAAAAACCCTTTCTGGTCCATGGACGAACTCTCTTCCGCTGCCTTACCATCAACATTTGACACGTGGAGAGAGAACACTAGACCAACAATCTTCCAACAAATGTCTTTCTGGTTGAAGATCCTTGTGCTCTACAGCCTGGTTTTGCCCTTCCTAGGAATATTTGATCATCTGTCAACAGGATGAGAACTAACCAGGGCAGATATGGATACCACTGCACAAATGGAAACCATCAGACCACCCTTATTGTGACGGTTCCCCCATAGCCCAGACAATCACTCCTATTGTGAACGACTTCCAAAAGGCGCCAATTTCGCCAAGACATCTACGAGAGGACGGATGAGGCCCTGGATTGGCTTTCAGGACTAGACATTAACTTGTATCTACATTGTGTTCTTTTTTGCCATAAGAATAAATAAATAAACGGCAACAACCTTCTTGGCTTAGTAACGATTCCAACGATGCCTTCCGGTTGAAAGGTCCTAGGTCCCAAGTCCTACACCTTTGCCTAACCTGCAGACATCGCAACTTTTCTTCCACTGGTTAATATCAGTCTCATACCTTACGATACTTCGCAGTTCGAACGGTTTTATTTTCTTTCTTTCTCCTAACTGAAACTTGCCAAATGGAAAAAAGATTCCCCCGCTTAACACGTAAACAAACAAATAAAAACTCTTTCGGATCAACTGACAAAATTAACAACAACAACAATAACAACACAAACTTCTTTGAAATTGAAACTGTGGTAAAATCGAATCACCGCATCCCTCCCACCTGGTCTGCAAGGAAATCTTACTCCTTCACGAAATCTCGATTCTTGGAAATTACGTTTAAATACCAATCCAATCACCTCGAGACGGTTTCAGAGACGCCACTTTAGTCCTTTCGTTTGGTCCTAGCGCCCCCTGCCGTCGCAAAATTATTAAACCCTCTCTCGCGCACCGCAGCGACCAACTTCGAAGTGCTGCTCTTCGACATTCCTGTAACTCGGTGACGGCTTCATACGTCACCCGTATCGATTTCGGATATCTCGGGCGTCCCGCGAGCGTTCAAAGAAAATTAGAACGCATAACTCTGCCTTCCGAAGGGTTGTCTAGGTGCGCGTGCTGCTGCTTGATTTCGACGTAGTTAGAAGGGAAAGAAAACTGCAGGGGCGGAGTTTGGCGCGCCAGTCGAGCAGAACCCGCAACTTCTGACACACTTCTCGGCAACTCGATTGCACGTGCCATCTGACACACCTGAGAGCTGCCAGTTCCGTGAGTGCAGTTGGAAAAGTGGTCGCTCAAAGCGGTTCCGGATCCAAAGTGGTTCAATACCTTTTTGCTCGGCAATTCCATCCAACCATGCAGAGGGTTTGAAGGTGTCGAAGACACCAGCGGAATGAAGAGGGCTGTTGCTCTTCCTTCGCCTGCTACGTACCCCGCCGCCACGAAGTAAATGACCATTAGAACCATTTTGATTCCTGTCAAGACATGTTCCACTGTGTGCAGGTGGCGCCCTCTCTCTGTCTGCGGTGCGTAGGTTCTGAGATGAGCGGCTCACTTTCCTTCCGTCGGAGAGTGCGAACTCGCAATAAATGACGCGTCTCGAGCTTCTTGCACGGTTCACGTCACGCATTCATCTCTGGTGTGAGTTCGCGTGATCTTTGCGACAGTTGGTTGCCGAGCAATTCGTCACCGCCCAGTTTGTCGCCGACGTTTCCTCGTTTCCAATTTGTCGTTCTACGGAATTCGTTCGTCGCCATTTCAGCGTCTCCATGTTGTCGTCGGACGATCCGTCACGGGTCTCGGTGTCTCCAGTAGTTCGTCGCATCCTATTAGACGCTTTGTGTTTCTTAGACATCCTTTTGTGTTTCCTCCGGCACACTCGTCTTCCTTCTGAGACATTTTCGTGGTGGCAGCAGCGCTCGATAGCTCCCCCCCCCCTTCTTTCCTCCCTCTCCAAAGAGCGGCGTTGGATGTGAGCGGGTAGGAAGCGAGAAAATGGACGTCAGAGTGGACGAAGCGCGGAGAGTCAAACAAAGTGACAAGAACCCAGGCTCCCTCTCAGGTCACACACACACAGAGTTACCATAGCAACGGGAGAGTGATGCAGTCACGGCCGACCGTTGGACGAGTAGTCTGCTTTCATCAGAACTCTCCTTTCGAACACTTTCTGTGCAAACGCATTGCTGCTAATATTTAAATGCACACGTTTCTTCTTTAGCCTCAACTTCTATTCACCCCAGTAACAATAAGCCACTAAGATGAACAACGTCTCGTTTATGCGATCATCATACAGGAGAAGTTGTTCAACTCAAAGTATCAATTCTCAATCAGACTTCTCAAAGCATCAATCCTGAGGCAGAGTTTCGTTGTTGCTTTGGTGCCTTAATACAATCAGTGGGGAAAATACGACCAACCATCGGAGCAGCAAATTTGTCATCGATGTCGGGCTATCTGAATAACATTTTGCAAGTTTTACCGTCAACAGAATATGAAGGCCTTGCCTGACCAAGAGGTAGATAATCCCACAGCTGTGTTCTACACACTAAAGGTTAATTTTGAGCCCACTTTAGGTCTTCAGTATGCAAGGTAGTTAAATTGGTTGACGTTTTTTAAAAACACATGGATGTTGTCTCGATTTGTAAGAATAGAACAATTGAAGTAAAATAGGAAAAAAACTAATTAAAAGAGCTTCCAGAACTTGGTTTGGGCCACTCATAAACGTGCACAAAGCGAGACTGAAGACTCGTCTCACACATATTTTGGTCGGTTCTTAGAAAATCACAGAATCTACTAGCAATTCCACGGAAATTGCCCTTCCAATGTCTTGAATTTTTCGATCGGAAATTTCAGAAGTGAAATCTGTTAAGTTTAGCAACTTAACAGATTTCAATAATTTTGTTATTTCTCCTCTCTTTTCTGTGTACTTAATAGAAACATCTGAAAAGACCTTTTTTAAAGGCTTTTTTTCATTATTATTATTATTATTATTATTATTATTATTATTATTATTATTATTATTATTATTATTATTATTATTTTAGTAATAGGCTATGAAATAAGGTTTCGCCACATGTTTCAACGGTTATTTCTGAAAACATTGTGTTGCTAAGGCTCCGTCGGGTTTTCAAATAAATGTTGCTCATGCGGCAATGGCATTTATTGTCATAACGAGTATCATAGGCGAGATAAACTTTGGACAAGACAGAGGAGAAATTCATTCCTGTTGAACTTCAATATTTGTAATTGAACCATCAGAAAAGGGCTAGAAGGAAATCAATGGTTTCGTGTCGCAGGGCAAAACATGTGAGACAGCAGCAGAGTTAAGGCTTTTATCTCCAGCAGAGTTAATTGTGGATTCACCACTCAGAGAGAAGAGCGTTCAAAGTAGCTTCAATTTAATTCTGTTTCTGAATGAGTAAAGAATTTTTTCTTCTTGGGGAAAATATAGAAGTGGGTGACAGTCATGGATTCAGTGGATTCTCTACTAAATGAAGTAACCCAAACAGTTGATATATTGGAGAAAGGCTTGCACTGTCTTCTTTCTGTGCCTTAATTTCTTGTTAGGAACAGAAAAACTGAAGAGAGAGAGACAGAGAAAGAGAGAGAGAGAGAGAGAGAGAGAGGGGGTAAAGACTGATGAATAAACATCGAATTGCAACCCGCAGAAGAAACGCCCTAAAATACATACTTCCTAAGACTGTTGTTTTTAAATTATCCTGACAAGTTCCTTTCAGATATCAACACCAACAGCAGTTAATTGGGTTTTTCAGCGTCTTCGTGATGTATTTTGAGAGGGAGATTTGAGCCCTAAAGTAGATTCGTAGCCTATTAAAGGCGATGCAGGAAATAAGTTTCATAATAGAGCCCTGATAGAATGAACACTGCATATCACAACTTCAGGGAGATCGTTTTCCCTTTGCGTAGCTCTGGAACGAAGAAACAAGCTGACTATTGGATCAAAAGGTTTAATTGTCACAGGAATTAATTGTGTCTCATAAAAAGGCAAACAATGCAGGAGTGATGAAACCGATGCAGAACAAGAAACGAACGCATTGTGGGTGACAGAACGTTAAACGAACATGGGGTTTAATCCCCATACAGAAACCAGGAAAACCAGGAAAACAGATCTGTAGGTGTGTTTTTGTTTATTAGCTGTCAATAAATGCACCAAGTCACAAATACAGTCATTTGTAGGATACTCATTTTACCAGCACATATTTTGAAATTGCTACGAGTGCTGTTCCGAAACGAAGACATAACGCAAGATACCGTCAATACTTGTGAGAAAGAGTAATTATTTAACGCTAGTGGACAATAGTTGCTGTTCCAAAAAGAGTGCGCAGGGATGCAGCAAGTGCCCATCTGTGCAAAATGTCTGAATGGCTAGAGAGTTGGAAGTGAGAAGTATATTTTACGTTTGCACTCAATAGAATAAACCCCGACACAAATTCACATCGGTCATGGTAGTGTGCACGGCGAATGCAAGATGAATAGGAACGCAAATTACTCTGTTGATCAGTACATCCAAAGAGACGAAGCATCTGTTTCCTACAACATCCATCCCATTGAAGAATTTATCTACTAAGATGGTCGCCTGAAACTTTCGATAAGTTAAGGATCTTTCGTGATTAACTGGGAAGATATCAGCAACGGGTCTAACATAATTAAGAAAGTCATTCTTGCACAGTTCAGTCACAGTGAATGAGACCTTCATATCTCAATTCATGCCTAAAATTAAACTGTCCGCTTAGTGGGCACTGACCAGTGCTTTTAAATTTTAAATAGCTAACTTCTTTGCAAAATATTTTATGTCAATCCTGTAATGTAATGTAGCTTGTCAAGCTACATTACAGCTCCAAGAAATGTGCGAGAAAACCCCACGTTACTTTTTGTTTGTCGGCAGCGATGACGTTTGATTATTATACAGCGGGTACCTAAAAAAGAGGATTAATTGTAGCTCCAAATTCTGTTTAGTGAAATGACAGTTGTGTATTGACTTTTAATCTGCAGATAAATGCAAATACAGTTATCATTTTTACTCCACAGGTATCCCTTTAAAAATTTAGATCTAAAAAAAAAGTAAGAAAGCAAGAAAGGGAGCCAAACTAAAATGCACGCCATGCAAATCGTGTTCAGTATTCTATTTCTTTATAGCACAAGAGACGCAATTCGACTACTGACCTTAAGCAACGTCTCTGTTGGATCCTACTTGTTCTTAATCTACCTTGGATCCGACATGTTATTTATTATGATGTTCTTAACAAAATAGAAGGTTGCTAATTGATTTCTAATTCAAATATAAAGAAAATTTATATTTAGAGACTGCGACACTTTATATCTGAATTAGTTCAAGAATTGAAGATAAACCAACTCACAACTATCTATCTTTTTAGGTGTTAATATTATAAGTACTGGCCGAGTATATTTAACTTATTTATCACTCCCACTTTGGTTCGAATATTTTATGAATGGTGCAGTAAAAGAGATTCAGGAAAAATACAACTTTAGATAAACAAAAACAAACATTTAATTTAGAATGACAAGTTTTACACTTAACTTCAAATCACTAATTAAGTTATTAGAAACACTTCAGCCTTCCTGGCAATACGGTCGTGCAAACTCAGACAATGGTAATTCTGCTATCTCTACTTTACAGTCTTCTCACAGTTCCTTAAATTCCAAATACAATAAAATTTTCAGTAACACTTCTTCACAAACAATCACTTTTAATTTTACACTTCGGCTAATTCTCCACAATAGTTACTGTTAGTATCAGGGAATTCTAAGATGAAACTCACACACTTCTCTGTACAGAAACATTAAGGTTGGAATAATCTTACCGATAATCTTTTCTCTTCCTTCCACTTATACATAAACGCTTTTTATAACTGTAAACACTTTGAACAGTAAACAGCACTCATTAAAATAATTCTTCTAAGCAATAACTGAATTAATCATCGGTCACAATACACTTAAACAAACGTTGTTGCATAAAGTACTACTGATCAGTCATGAAATAAGGCAACACACAATAATTCCTTAACTTGAGGTTTTATATGCACAGTTGTTCATTCCTCTGGCATTCAATTTAATCCTTTAGGTACTATAATTCTTGACACCGCTATCATTAAACACAACTGTTGCCTCTAATTATTCTCTAATTACTTCGTGCTATGCTTCAAGGTTCCGTGTGTCCTTGAAAGGTCGGCCCTGAAATTAAATCTCAACTCAAGTATCGCTAATCTATCAGTAATCACTTAGCTATCTTCCGTAGCTTTATTTGTTATTCCGAAACTTATAAGCTAACCGCTTGTCGACTAGTAGACTTTATTTAGCTGCTTGAGTGACTTGCCGACTCGCTATTATCGCACTGTGATTTCCGAATGCCGAATGCTCCGATTCCAACCTAATGCCAATCCCTCTCTAATAAATCTCTAATGCTCCTAATTAATTTTCTGCGTTCTTTCCTTTTTATATCCGTTGTTCCCGCCTCAATTCTTCTCGTGATTTCTTTCTAAAACTCTTTTCAATAAACCTCACATGGTGTTCCAAAACGTGCTTGCTCACTTACATACGTTTCCATGACAACAAAACAAAATATAATAAAATTGAGCTATTACATAACGTTAAACTTTACAAACAGGAATAAATAAGGAATATTTACATTTCAATTAATGTGCAGTTAAATAATCAAATACAAACTCTTATAATATTAACATAGTAATAAATAAAATAGCTTAATAATATTTAATACAGTCTTTTCATTATTAATACATATATCTTTGATTAATTAATTAAATATTAGACAAAATTAAGGAGTTATATGAATATTAGTTTGGAAAATAATTTGTTTACATTAAATAATATTTACAAGTCTAGCCTTTGTGATGGAAGATCATGTTGGATTCTGAACCAAATAATAATTACTCTAATCTCTACATAATCAGAATCCAACAGTCTCCAAGGGTTGGTGACTTATGCATTCGAGAGATCAGGTATACGAACCAACCGTATTGCAAATATTGCAAGTGTAATGAAAATAGCAAAAAGAAACGTCAACGACTTAAGACGTTTGACTGAATATATTATTACAAATATGACTTTCTGTCCATCATTGCTGGTCTGACACAAGAAAATCTTGAACTCTAAACTAAAACTGCTGAATTCGAAAGCGTAATTTTGGAGCTGCGTGGGAACAGGAATTATTTGGGAAACGATCGATGACGTGAATTAGATAATTCACAATAATTTACAATAATGACGTGAGTTAAATAATTAAAGCAAAACAAATTGCAAATTGGGAAAGTGTTGGTGTTTTCCCAATGAGCCATGTGAAAATCTGCATGAAACAGTAAGAAAACAATCACATAAATTTAAGGTGAGCTTTAACAAAGATGATATTGAGGCCATGAATTATGTTATGGTGAACATATTATAAGCAAAGCAAAGTCCGAAATTTCAATCGAAGGTAATTAGCTAAGCATTGGCGATGTATAGGAGACATTTTCCAGTACAGCCAGAGAATGAACAGCTGACTTTCCAATCTCATACGCTTTACCATCAAGAAATATAAAAAGCAAGAATTAGGATTCTTTTGACGTCCTTCCTAAGCACACTCTTGCTTAATTTACAGGGATGATCCCTTTGTTCTACCTTCCTGTGGGTCATAGAGAGTAACGGTTTCATTAGAAGACTCGATACATCCGACATGAGGGGGATCAGATGGGGAGAAGCCGCCTTCAAACTTCCAAAAACAGCGGAAAATAAGACTAGTTGATAAACAACGGTGACGTGACTGCTTTATAAGTTAGTATATCAACGACCCCATTGCAAAAGGCGCAGACGTTCCACACGAAACCTATCCGTACATGTCCTTGAATGCATTCACCCACAAAGCGCTCATAACAGAGTCTGGTAAGTCAATCCATCCACCCACCACTCTCCCAGCGAAACTTCTAATCTCGCCGTGATGCCCTTATTAATCACAGTGTTGCTCATTTCCAGGTATGAGGCCCTTGTTCTACCTTTTTTTTTTTTGCTAAGACACGCAAGATTTCCAGTGTGTCAATCCTATAAAATGCGTCAGTAACCTCACCGTAATTTCCTCCCATAATCTGATTTTGCTTCCTTCCCGTACTGGTTTCTTTCTTCCTTGTATTGCTCGTGAGCACGTTGATCGCTTACCTCCTTATATACCTTCCATAACATTTTCGCGGGCATTAGAATCTTAAGATTCTAATGCCACGAGAAAATGACACCTTTTCCAGATGCCTATTTCACTTACCTTCTAAGTTCGCGATGGATTTCCGAGTTTTATTTCCTGCTTTCTGGCATACGAATCAGTGTCTTCTTCAGGTTGTCGAGTAAGTCTGCAAGATCCGGTTGTTCTTTTGAAGCTCTTCTGTTGAATAATACGGTATTTGTACATTTGAGTCTGCAAGTCACCTCTCAAAGTTGGTGGTCTTTTTAATATAACCTGTTTGAGCTGTAAACACAAAAGAAAGTATTTTAATCCCAATAACGACGTAGTCAATGTGACTCTTCTTATTTCTTGTAAAGAAATAAGAAATATTCCAGAACCTAAATTCTGCTGGCACTTGTCATTATTAGATTCGCCATTTTCTAACAGATTTCTGCAAACAACTCCCACTGTGTCGTTGAGATTTCCGAAACGGACCAACTTTCTTTCCCGTTAAGCGTCCCCATGAAATCTTAAAGAATGTCTATAAGTTTAGGATGTCTCTACGTAGGAACTCAGGACCGAGACCTGACTAGAGAATTCACAACTTTTTACAATGTTTCGTTGTAAAAAGACATTCATAATAAATATAAACCCAATATTTTCCGAATTATATTTTTTAATTGTTTCCCGAAGCAATTCTGTTTCTTTTTACTCGCTATTGAAATGATGAAATGTTGTATTTGGCACCGAAAATTCGAGTTCAACCCCTGTTGGAAATCGCTTCTTCAACCGACTTTTATGGATGCATTTTCAGGAAGTACACCACTGGTCAGGATAACGGCCTGAGCTTTTAGATGGTCGATGAATTTCATTGTCAAGTGTGAGAAGGCGACCCTGCAGTGGTCTGAAGTGGTTTTAAAAGTTCGATAATCCGTCTGTGAAGCCCAGTTTCTGGAATATTTATCTGCAACACTAATGCTAATATACTACACAGACTCACAGAGTTTCATTTATGAGATTAACATGTGGCATTTAAGATTAAATTGTTATTTGTTGTTGTTGTTGTTTAAGGAATGAAAACTAGAGTATTCGCTAGCGAATGAGACCAATTTAATTATCTTTAATTGAAACACCTTTTAAAAAATTCCATCTGTCTAAAAGGTTCGAACCCAGATCCATTCGAAGGAAAAATATCGTCACGTCCTTCTAGTTGCACTTGTTTGTTATGTTATTGATTTATTATATAAATTGAATATTTGTTAAATAATATTAAATATGACGATTAACGATCTCCATATTATAGCGTCACAGACTAAGCTCTTGGATTAGAAAGATCTAGGGTTGAATATCTTCTAGGAAACGAAGAGCGTCTGTCGGAGCCTTTCAAGTGAAGATGAGTTAGCCGAAATCATATGAAGGTAGCGAAGTTATTCATCGTACAAAGCAGGCAGAATGACACAGTGCACAATGCAGATTGGATTAATCGCCCCATCTAAGCAGCATCATGGTTTCTAAGAATCCAAGTCACTTGGCAGTGATAGGCCATTGAGCCTAACCCTAAAGAAAAAAATGAGATGAGACAAGACAATGCACCAAACCCACATAAGAAAAACAAACGCAAATACTTTCCATTACACAGTCATTTCGTTCGCGTCTTAATACAGAATTTCCCATCCGTAGAGCTTGTTCAGAGTGTTTCTCAATTCCAATGTATAAATTTGATGCAGGCATTCAAAGGCAACTTTTCATGCTCAACAAATTTGCTTATAATTAAAAAAGAGACCACTTATGCGCGTATCCCTTTACACGTCTTTTTCGTGTTTTTTCCATCTTTCGACTTTTCACACACGTCTTTTCTAATGGGAGAAGAATTTCATCTCCCGGTGTGAGACCTTGTTCTGGAAAAAGTTTCAACTTTGGTCTCTAGAGCTCAGTTTTCGGAGTATGTAAAAATTAAAACAATTCAAAAGAGTACAAACCTGACGAAAATAGAAAAAAGAAATCTTTAGCCAACCCACGTTACAAAATGTTTACAAATAATCTTCGTAGGTGAGAGCAACATGAAAATTTCAGAATGTATTTTATAAGGTATCATAATTAAATTTCATCAATTTATTTATTGATTATCAACTCCAAACACGAGCGATCCCAAGAACTGTGATGTGACTGTGCTGTGTGTGTGAGGGGGGGAGGTAAAGCGGTTAGAAACAAGAAAGGAATTTTCGATGAAGTTCTTCACGAAACGCATCAACACGACCTCAAGAGTGTACAGAATGAAGAAGGAGGTTGAGAAGTTGGTTCAATGATTTTGAAGTTGAATTGTATGCTGGTGTTGACCGGCATCTAATCATGTCCGTACGCGATTGGAGAAGAGTGGAGAGATGCAAAGGCCAGTTTAGCGGGACAGCACCATTGGAAATACCTACAGAAGAGGTATACTTTTGTTGCATAATGTAACCTGTGGAGCATTCGTGACTAAACATCCACACGTAACCACAGTGATAAGATTTTTTAATAAGTCAGTATTTCGTCCTAAGTATCATAAGACATCGTCAGTACAGCTAATTCAAACAATACTAGGAATCACATACAGTCAGGGCGCATGCTTACAATGGAATCCCTCTACGCGTGCAGTAGCGTGTTAAAGAATTAAATTAAAATATGTCTGAAAAAAAAGATTACATTAAAATGAGATAACATATATAAAATTATGTATATAAAAGGATAGTAAGAAAGTCATTACGGTTCAAATTAGGTCTGTGATGTAGGGCTTCAGCACATTCTTTGTATAGACTTTCATGTTTATATGAAGCTCTATATAGAAGTTTCATCTTCTTCCAATAGATACCATGGTTTGGGTTTTCAGTTCCGTGTTGTGCAAGGCCAGATTTCTGCAGTTTGATAAGATGGATGCGGTCTTGATGTTCCGCAATGCGTTTGCTAATGGACCCACTTATCTGTCCATAGTAGGACAATTTACAGGAGCATGGGACCTCGTACACACCAGGTAGTATAAGAGGTGAGAACTTTTCTTTAGGAGAAGGTAACCAATCTAAAAAATTTGGCATCATTAAATCATTAGTAACCAGAGCACACAGACTATGCTCCTCCAAAGAATCTCTAACCAAGAATTGGAAATAATAAGAATATATTTCTTATTCAATAATCAAAAATACAGCCATACAAAATGGATACAACCCAAAAGCAACTACAAAATCATCAGTGACTTCCCCACACATTAGCAAGACAAGAACAAACCCGTAGGATTCCCATAACTTATGTCAAAGGCATCCCCGAACGTCTTTCAAAAATTATGAAGAAATATAAATTGGCTGCTACCTACTAACCAATCAACCAGATCTACAATTGGTTACCTTCCATCCCTTTCATACCAACAAGGTGTATGATGATAACTATAACGAATACCAGTATTACTTTATAAAAGATGAAGAAAATTAAAGAGATAGCATTGCTCGCATCTGGCAATCATACTCATGTTATGATAGCAGTGTTGCTGAGTTATGACAACACCATTCAGAAGTTTTACGATAATCCCTATTTCACAGACGTCCTTGCTCATGGTGATAATTCTGATGATGACAATTTTACTGGTAACTTCATGCGAGAAAGACGAAATTAAATTCGCCGAGTATGATGCGGCAGTTGACGGATTCCAGCAGACTCCTTTTGCGAATTCGTATGTGTTTGTGTGTGTGTGTGGACTGCTTTTGCTCAGTGTGATAAACGATGCCAATGAGCACTGCTCATCGGCGGAAAGAGATTTCTGACAGATACATAATGACACTTCCAGGCAGCATCGTTAAATTGAATCTCTGCAACGATCTTCCTCTCCACTGGCCATTTGTGAGGTCAGGCTGCATGCGGAGGAAGATCACAGCTGTGTGTGTGTGTGTGTGTGTGTGTGTGTGTGTGTGTGTGTGTGTGTGTGTGTGTGTGTGTGTGTGTGTGTGTGTGTGTGTGTGTGTGTGTGTTGCTCTAACTGGACGATAATTGAGTAGCCACTCACTGTGGATTCACCATTATGCTAGCTAATCACGGGCAGGATGTCGCGAGCATCACAACACGGATGCAGATTTGCTCAACATCCCGTCTGTTGTGTGCATTCTGAATCGTTCTCTGCCTCTCCGTGACCTCCGAGGCATGACGCACTTCTCTGATAAACACACATTTCTGTAATCTCTTCATTAATACAAACTCGTATAGATCCATTCCCTTCTCAAAGAGGGGAAATAGCCGAACAGACAGAAGGGGAAAGGAGGAAAAACCCCTCATCTTACGACATGTGCTATTGTCACTAATCGTCACTTTCTTATTCGTCACGTAGTTGGCGCTGATTCCGAACATTAATCATTTTCTCAGCTGGTCCTCCTTTCTCTATCGTGTGGCTTCCAGAGATGCAAAATATAACGCTCCCTGGTGAGAATAAACAGGATTAATGTTTGCTTAAGTCTCATATTTTCTTAATGAAAGTAAACACTGGTATGTGTATGTGTGCGCGCGCGTGCGCACGTCTGTACAATGTTGAACATAAAGCAATTTGAGAATGAGGTGTAGTATGACGCAAAACAACAGATAAGAAGCATCGCAATTTTTTTTTTTTTGTCTTTCATCCATCGGAAGCCTCTCGCAATGAAGTCTTTTCTTTTCGATTCCTAATGAGCGCTCCACTTGAATGAGCACATCCCCTGGTGAGCTTCCGTTGAACTCACAGCGAAGCCAGCGTGAGCATCAAAGCGTGACAAACTGGGGATCGGAAGAGGTAGAAAAGAAACCTTGATTATGAACCCGGTCACATAAGAAGTGAGCTCTCCGCGCACGTGCTTTGCTTTAACAAATCCATGCGGGTCTACTGACATAGACAAACGGTGAGAAACGACTTCCTTCGGTGATTGAAAGAAAGAAGGAAAAAAACGTTTCCCCCCCCGTTGAGATCGTTCGCTGTGATCTCAACGACGCCTGCGTGTGTGTGTGTGTGTGTGTGTGTGTGTGTGTGTGTGTGTGTGTGTGTGTGTGTGTGTGTGTGTGTGCGTGTGTGTGTGTAACGAAACCAGCAGCTGCTTGTCAGGGAAAAATATAATCGTAGGGGTTGGGGAAAATGGCAGAAATCGCAAAGTGAAACCTCCCATCCTAAGATGACTTTAGTTTGAAACGAAAAACAAATCCAGCGTCGTTTGATCAACAGAACTATTCAGAAATGATCTGTCATTTCTGAATTAAGAGAATGTTTGTGAGTAATCTCTTAACGCAATGTCAGAAATTTAAAGAGGTGGACACTCTCGTAAAGAAATGTAACCTAATTCGCACTTTAATTCATCACGTCCCACTTTAAATCGGACACGGAAGTCCATTACGCACTGGCATTTCACCAATCAACCTTACTGGTGCTGCTCAGAGTAAAGTCTAAAAATATTAATCGAAGAATTTTTCCGTAGCGGAAGGCATCGCTGAGGGAAAGAGTTTGTTTCTATTTTCCATGTTCAAATGATGTTTTTTCACTGATGTGCTTTTTTGGATTAGCAAGCGACCAGACGAAAGACATCCAAAGTAGAGAAAGAAAGAGAAGAGATCCTCTCTGAAAGTTATCATTTTGGGTAGTTTCTGAGTGAGTGCAAATGTTTCCTTAAACAACCGCAGAGAGCTCCGATTATGCTCCATTTTAAGAGCGAATATTTTCGCTTGTCCAGCGAGCAAAAAATCTTAAAAACTGTCACGGCTGCTCTGCAAGTGAGTTGAGGCTGTTCCACGCACATAACATTAAAAGCAAATTATGATTCGCGCATAGCACGACTTAAGACGAATCGCCTTAACAATCCATTAACATGTTCTGACACTGAACGAGCCCAGCTGGATCGCCATACATTGGGAGACGTCTCTCTCTTGGTAGTTTCCTTTAAACGATTCTTCCTTAATCCCCACTATTTGTCTTCCTCCGTTCCTCTGCTCAGCCTAAGGATGAGGCGGATGAAGAGCGAACTGGAAACTAATCTATTAACTGAGATACGCGCAAATCATGTCTTAAAAGAAGTTTGGAAGGCAGCTCGAATGCGATGCGACGTCTCTCTCTCTCTATAGCACATACACACACACACGTAATTGCATGCAGGCATAATTGGATTATGATGCGTGGCTCATATCCCCGATGCATTAATCAAACAGACACACACCTGATATGCAAATACGATAAAACGATTCGTAGAAAGGGAGATTACGTGCTGTGAGTAGGTGACAGCAATTTTGAGCGATTATGTGAATCTATTCGAAATATAATTGAGCTAAACGCTGCAGTAAGGCATTCACAGTTTCCCCTGCTCCCCCCCCCCTTACGTCCTACAGACAAGCAATGCACGAATGCCTTCAAATTGGCAGACAGCGTTGCTTAAATCCTGTTACAGTTCATTGTGACGAATTCGCTTTCCCGCAACAGACGTGCAGCAAATCAAAGCACTACACACGGAGGTGTGCATACCTCCGCCTGCACACACCACACATATTTAACTATCTAAACTTTATTAAATTACACTAGTAATCAGCCAAGACGGTTGATGCCGAACACTAGAAACAAGAAAAAAAGATGATCACAGAGAAATTCCATCCAGTTTGGGCTCGATAAGACGGAGACTTCTTTCGCGCTGTGTGCTCATCATGCTTAATGATGGAAATATCCACGTATAATTTCAAGGTACATGTTCATTTTTTTCAATCACAATGATGTTCACCGCTAATCCTGATAATCAGTCCAAGTGCGCTTAGGAAGCAGCTAGTGGAGCAATAGGACACCTAATTCGGTGTTCCTCCACTTTCTGACAAGAGTGTAGGAACTCTAGCAATTGGTGATCAAGAAGCATTGACCGTCCACTTTCAAGCTCACCCAACAAAATATTCTTTTTCCTTGTTCATTTCATCCGCTTCCTTCCTTTGTATATTCACATCTATGATTAGCTAGACACCGTAGGCGCGGAAGCCTCGACGGTATGGGAACCGATCTCTAGAGAAAGGTTCACATGCTGCCTAGAGAATCGGTATATGGATCGATTGACTATCTAGGCTGGTAATGAAACACAAATGAAAAATAAGGATGAAATGAACGTGCACGGTCCTCTGAGGTGTTGAGATATTTGTAAATAAAAAAATGAATATGAAATTCAAAATGCCTTCTCAACTAGAGTTAACTCTAATACACTCTAAAAGGGATAAATGGTTTCGAACTACCTCATTATCTGGAAGCTGGAATATACAGAAAATTGTGATTTCAGATTTTTTTTTTTTTTTTTCAAAGCCAATTTTTTCGGGATGGAAACACTCAGATTTAAGACATTTGGATCCCTCCATTTAAAGCAGGATCGCAAGAAAAACTTTTCATCTCACTTGACATTGTAATCGTGCTCCATACAAGATAAAAGTGCGTCCAGACTGTAAGCAGGGCCAAACTATATCAGCATCGTTGTTAGTTGGGGTATGATTGATTGTGTTTAGTGTTGCGTTGCAAGAATGTTCGAAATTATTTTAGAATATAAAAACATAATTTCTCATTCAAGGCTGAATTACAAGTGAAGGTGATTTAGCCCAACTCATACGACTGTAGCAAGGTTTCTCCCTTCTGAAGATGGACTTAGGAACTCATAACAACACCCTGTTCAGTTAGCTAACAAATAACAGAGGGTATCCGTCGAAAAAAGACCTGGCCTTGGAGGATAGCTTTCGATAACCTTCCAGTGAATATCAATATATGGAGATTCCATATATTGATATGGAATCACAGATATGGAATCCATCTTCTGTGATAAGATGGCAGAAATCACAGAAGGAATCCCTTGTGTAAACTCTGCCAGGACTTGGACGCCGTCCAACATGGCTTTTATGAGTGTCCATACTCCTTGGGGGGGGGGCTTAGCGCTGCACTTCGCATCCCCCTTGCTCACAAGGAAACAAATCATATATCTACAGTCCCGAATTTCTTTGAAATATAATGGATTATTAGTAAAAAAAGTACTTTACATAACCTTTGTACAAATTCTGAACTCACCATACTACACACAAACATAAGACGCATAAAGAGACACTGGCTTGCGCGGTCAGCCTTGCTCAACAGTCTTCTCATCGATATATTCGTATATCGATGTTCTAATCTTGAATGAAGTTTCTGTAGGTGGTACAAAAGCGTCGCATGCCATTAAAAATTACCAACGCTGCACATTATGTAGACCACAAAAAAGGGGAGGCGACATAATCGCATTCGTAAATGCAAAGCACAGTGTGATCGAATCCATAACTACTTTCTAACATGCAGAAACATTACATTTGGAAATCATGATTAACAACAACCATATACACATGATAAACACAATGTATATACAGACTACCAGATAGAAATCCTCTCAGCTTCCTACAAGAATTAGAAACAAATTAGAAACATCAACAATTACGCAATAGATGGACTTATCCCAATGGCGAAAATAGTACCCTCGAGCATGTCTCTCCAACCAGTAACACACATCTTGACACATTAAGCCAGTACAACATGAACCCGACTATAAGATCCCCAACAAGAAAAGAAATTCTAACCGACACACTAACACAGACATGCATAGACCACATAAACATACGGTGTCCTTGAACACATATCCGTCATCGGTAATCACCATTAAATTAGCTGACCATACTTTATCGCAACTTCATTCCACAAGACCTCCGTTATATTCCCCACATGCATAACATCCCACCAGATAAACAGAACTCAACTATCGTGGTAAAAAGCATTACTGATAACCTTACAAAAGACACAAATTGGAACAAACTACTTATTGTAAATAATCCAATTACTTTATACGAAGGCCTCAAATTTCCCTTTACAGAAATGTACAGAAAAGCAAAAAAAAAAAAAAAAAACGAAGAAACAGGAGGCATGCACCAATTAATCCATGGATAAATGAGGACATCCTCAACAGCATTTCAATAAAAGACATGTTATGAAAGAGTAAACAAAAGTCACCCAACAACATTCACCTACAAACATTGTACAAAAAAAACAAGAAACTAACTAACAACTAAAATTAGGAGTAGCAACACTGTTACTTTCAGAAATTCGTGGAATACAGCGCCAGTATGAAAGAAACATGGCCTACACTTAAGGAACTAGCAACCAGAAAAAGTATAACCACCCCACAATATTTTACCACAAGAACCAAGTATACATTGTAGTATACTAGTGTAGATGTTAGTATTGTATAGTGTATTTAGTATTTTATCATATATTTTAATTAAGACATTTTAATATTTACTACGCGTTTAAAATGGCGCTAAAAAAGGGCAAGAACGGCAATGCTAAAAAAAGCACCGCAGGCGAGAACAAGAAGGTTAGCCCTGGCAACGAGGTTATTGTGCACAGGGAGGAGGTTAACGAAAATGAATTAACGGCCAAAATAGCGAAGTTGAAGCAGATCATCAGGGAGACAACGCGGGAATTGCAAAAAGTTGAGAGACGTTTAAATGAGCACAGGGAGAAAAAGAAAAATGAACAGAAAAATAAGAAACAACAAAGCAGGGAAACAGGTAAAGTCAGGAAATAAGGAAAATCAGGTAAGTGACGTTGTTAGTAAAAAGAAAGAAGTTATTTGGTACGGTGACTCTATAATAAAACATGTAATAGATGAGAGAGAGAGTTATAACATCGAGTTTTCCTGGAGCGAAAATAAAAATAAAATAAATAGAAAAGTACATGAAATGGTAGTTGAAGTAGGTACGAACGATTTAACTGGCGATAAGTTCAGTATGAGAGAGGACATGAAAGGGTTGCTGGAAGAGGTGAGAAAGTGAAAATGGTTAGTATTTTACCACGCTATTCAAAAATGAATTAAAAAGAAGGGCTATGATTGGAAACGATTCGATGAGTAGGTTATGCAGAAGGAATGGATGCGAGGGTTTGAATGTGTGGAGTGAGTTTGAGGGAAGATTGGATTTATATAAGAGGGACGGCCTACACCTGAATGCGTTTGGTATCAGGAGTCTGGAAAAACTAATCACTGGTATGAGACCTAACACAAAGAGTCAGGAAAATTAATTATGAAGGGAGTAATGGTGCGAATGTGAGTGTAAGAGCGAAAACGGTATACAAAGGTGCTAACGACGGGAATGGGCTTCGTCATGGGGAATGTTGACAAGGCGACAACAATTTCGGGTTTGTGTTTGTCCAGTTCCGACCAATCATATGTGTGCAAAGATGTCTACATGTGTAAAGTATTAGAAAAGCATAGAGACCTGCAAGTTGTCCAGTTGGGTCAGGCAGAACTGCAAACAAGGGTATACTGAAGAACATGAAGGTAGATTATTATGTCTGTACACGAATGCTAGCAGTATCAGAAACAAAGGGGTAGAGTTTGTTGCCTTAGTCAATATGTTGCGACCTCATATTGTAGGAATTAGTGAGACCTGGCAATCAGAATCAGACCTACTAACTGGTATCGAGTGTCAAGGGAATTTTTAGGAAGGATAGAGTGGATAGGAGAGGAAGGGGCGTGCTGTTAATGATATTGGATGACTTAAATCCAGTTAGAGTTGAGACCTATGAATGTAGTAATACTGCTAACAATACTTCACGTGGCAGTGAGTTTGAAGCCATCTGGTGTGAGGTGGAATCTAAAGAGGCAAATTACACAGTGGGTTGTTGTTGTTACGGACCTGGTGGGTCGGTTGCTAGTAATGAAGATATGCATTACCAAATAGAAAAGATGAGCTCAAAAAGAATAATCATAATGGGAGACTTTAATTATACAAATATTGATTGAGTAGCAGAAGAATCTCATGAGAAGAATGAAAATGCATTTATTGAGCTGTTGCGGGACAACTTCCTCAAGTAGCATGTTAAAGAAGGAACTCGAGGGCAAAGAGTGTTAGAATCGATTATAGTGTCAGAGGGCGTTTCAGTTAAAGACGTAATCATTCTGCCTCCAGTTGGTGACAGTGATCATGCGGTACTCACTTCGGAAGTGACTAAGTTTATGAATGTACCATTCAGTAAAGGTTACATGCTGAACTACAAAGCAGGAAATTATGACCAACTGAGAAGCACACTGAGTTCAGTGGAATGGGATCGGTTACTGGATGGAAAGAATATCGACAGTGTATGGAAAGCATTTAAACAATACTTAAATGATGCAATATCAGAATGTGTTCCGAGAGTTCGAAGAATAAATAGATTAGTAGTCAAACGGATGTGTAATCTTATTAAGCAAAAGATTCGTAAGAGAATTACGATGTGGAAGGAATACCGTTTGCATAAGGTTGACGTCCGTTATGAACGTTATAAGCAGCAAGCTAGAGTAGTCACAACTGTTGTAGCGAATGCAAAGTCTGATTATGAAAACAAACTGGCTCTGCGTGCGAAAGAGAACCCACAAGAATTCTATCGATATGCTACAAGTAAAAGAAAGAATAACTCTCTCTTCTAAATCCAGATGGAGTGAGGGTTACTGATGCAGAAGAAGTTGTTCAGTTAATCAGTGCCCATTTCGGTAAAAGCTATCGACTGTGAACGCAGCATTGAGCTCCCTGTTACCTCTTCACTAGATGAAGAAACGCAGGTTTGTGAGGACGAGGTATTAGAACTGTTGCACAAATTTAATAAGAATTCAGCAATAGGGACTGATGGAATATCAGCATGTGCGCTAAAAGAGTGTTCAGCTAAAGTTGCCGTTCCTTTGACCAGGATGTTTAATATGAATTCTCAGAACAGGGAAGATTCCGTAGGAATGGAAGGAATGCATGGTAATTCCATTGAACAGGGGTGGTGCAAAGACCGATGTATCAAACTATCGACCAATTAGTATCTCAGGAGTGGTAGTGAAGATTTTAGAAAAATTAGTTAGGGCCATCATTCAGGAATGGGTTGACAGTGAATCTCTATTTGCAATGAACAACATGGGTCTACTAAGGGAAGGTCATGTTTTAGCAACTTGCTCACATTCTATGACAATGTTACCATTGAACTAGACAAGAGGAATGGATAAACCATGATACTTTTCGATTTTGCTAAGGTTTTTGACAGAATACAACATGAAAGACTGCTGCATAAATTGGAGAAAATGGGTTTGGGTTATACAACATTAGCATGGATAAGTTGATGGCTGAGTGACATATATCAAAAAGTGGTATACGGGTGATCTGCGTCTGCAAGGTTTAAGGTAACAAGTGGTGTACCACAAGGATCAGTGCTTGGGTCATTGTTATTCAATCTGTACATTAATGATATTGGGAAGGATTTGACAAACGACACTACAGTTATTTTCTGATAATGGTAGGGTAATCAGGAATGCTGCTGATATGCAGTCTTTGCAGATTGATTTGAATAGGCTGGGAATTGTTGGCATGGGAAAATTGATGTTAGTAATGTAAAGTCATTCACTTTGGCGTGATTAGATATCCAATGTAGTATTATATTGGTGGGATTAGGCTAGAAGAAACTGATGAGGCTAGGGATCTTGAAGTGTTAATAGATAGGAAGTTGAAGTTCAGGAGCCATGTGCCAAAGATTGCAAATACAACTCAAAAGATAATTGCAATGCTGAAACGAACATTCACATGTAAAGATAATGATGCTATTTTGCCTCTCTTTACAAGGCCTTTTTAACACCTCAATTGGACTATTGTGCGCAGATGTGGAATTCGCGTTTCCGTTGTGATTCTGATATATCTGAGAGAGTACAAAGGAGAGAGTGTTAAAATGATATCAGGATTATGGAATACTGATTATGAAGACAGGTAGAGTTTGTAGATTGCAGACACTAGCAAATACGACAAAAAGGGGTGATATGATTGAGACATACAAACTGCTGAAAGGGTCATACAGGATTTAAATTGATGGGATTTTGCAATTTATTGAGGGTGGGGAAAAGGACGAGAGAGCATCCTTGGAAGCTGAGAATGAAGGCTGCCAAGAAGGGTGTGAGGGCCAAATTTTTCTCGCAGAGGGTGGTGCGTGATTGGAATGGATTTCCATTGGATGTTGTGAGTGGAGGCAGTGTGAATGAATTCGAGAATAAATATGACAGTTGGCTGGTGTGTGTGTGTGTAGTATGTGTCCTCCGTCGATGAGTCTCTAACTCCCTGGAGGTCTCTCTTAATAATAATAATAATAATAACTTTCGGTCAGAAGAAGAAGAACAAGAAGGAATTCACAGAATCATTTAACTACTGTACGCCTTCACTAACAACATCATACAATTAAAAAAAAAAAAGATTCTTTTCCCATTGGGCCCAACACAAGACTATTAACCCAAGGTCAACACGAACCATGTACGTTCCTCCTGTGCGAAATTAGAACTGAAAGATGCTTTCTCACAATTAAAGCAAAATATGAGTCCAGGAATTGAAAAATCAGACTCACAGACGACCTCCTAACACATTTTGCACGACTAAATGCTGATCTTAAAAAAGTATTACACACAAGACTGCAAAACCACTTTTTGAAATTTAGCATCGTCTCACAAAAGGAGCACGGTTTCCAGAAAACGAAGAGCACAACCATGTTATTAGACGATATTACAAATGAACTAAATGAACTCTTGACAAAAACGAATTTGCTATCCTCATACTCCTCGATCTTACCAAAACTTTTGATACACTTGGCCATAAAATACTGTTAATCAAACTATACTCAGGTGGAATAAGAGGGACATTGCATACCTGGTTTAGGAATTATCTCACAGACAGAATGCAAGTAAAACAATAGGCTGTGCGCTCTCTACATTGGCCAACACATTCATAAATAGCACTAAAAACGTGGCCTTACAAAGTAAAACATATCAATACACAGACAACAAAAGATCAAACACTACTAACAGGACACACAGACATAAACACTGCCCTCTTCAAAGCACAATATTACCTAAACAAAATAACTGGCAACTTCTACCACATTCAGTTATAGTAACCAACACTAAAACGCAAATGCTAATCATAAAGAACCGAAGAATTATGCACCCCGCATCACTATCGATATATAGTCATATATACCGTTGTTAACCATGGATGAACACGAGGAAATAACCGAAACCCTAATGGCAAATCACAAAATCCTGAGTATAAAGAATCGAAGACACTCGTACTGTTACTAGCACACCATTTCAACAACGCTCGCTGTAATAATAGAAAACCAAGTCGGCACATAAGCATACCAAACACAACTCTCTACACAACCAGACGTATAACAGTTTGTATGGAGCTGTCGTGAGGGAGCATCTTATACTCGCATCACTCAACAACTTCCCATATAATGTAAAACATCTGAACAGTTACAGAACATTAAAAGCCGAACTGTAGAAATTGTATCAGCACATCTAGCACTGCAAAAGTTGGCATACGTTTCACATAAAACATATTAACCACACTAACAAACGCTAAGAAAAAGAAAAAAAAAGTTTAGTTAATCGTTAATCCCGCTGGCTTCAGAAAAGCTAACTCAAACTTCGAAGTCATCGGATTACTCCTCATCGTCGTTTTACTGAGCGTCTTACTCACGTTCATAAATTTATGAAAATGACCGTTCCTTACATCAAATTACCCTACAGTGCATGTAACCTAATCTAAGTTATGATTATCTGAGCAAAGTGGAGATAAATCATATTCATTAATACATTATTTCCATTACGAAGGATACACACACACACACACACACACACTCACACACACTCACACACACACACACACTCACACACACTCACACATACTTAATTAATCAAATAATGTTCTTAATCTTTTATAAACCTTATTATAAATAAACAAAAAAAGAAACTATTTATTGCATAAAACATTATTAAATTAATAGTAATATTAAAATTACTAAATGCAGTGCAAAAATATTATTAGGAAAAATGTGAGTATTACTACATATAGTGTAATAATGTAATAATATTACTAATGTTATATGATCTGTGATATGATTATTTCAAAAGATGCACTCCTGTTAACAAAAGATTTAACAAAGTATACGTTTTAGGCATTCTAGAGAATCTCCATTTTATCTTACCAATGATGTCCATTGTATATGAAAATACAATGTAATAAAACATTAATATTACTAATACTTGTAAGTAATGAATTTACTTTGTATTGTGTGGTTGTACGAAATAGTAGGAAATATAACATCTTTAGTGTAAATGTAAATACTGTGTATAATCAGGCCCTCAAATTTCGAAGAATAAAAATGTGAACTGCAACATTAATTAACTTATGTAACTGTGAATTATAAACGGTAAATTATCCCTGTGATTATCATTAATAATAGCAATACATTGACGATTGTACCAATTATGCAAATTATGAGTTTTATTATTAAATTAAATTATGTATATTATTTCTGGGAAAACTCCCATGTTACTCCTCATTATAAACTATTATAATACAGCTATATCGCCTCTTGTCGAGTCTTGAGGTCACAATCCCGACCAATAGGAGACAACACAAACACCTCTGAAGCACCCACCCGACCTGACATAGCTTCCACTTTCCCAATATGTTCCGATGATGACCACGAATAGTCGAAACGGTCCACACCCCGTCAACCACCTTTCCCCTTCCCCCTCCCTATTTTAAAAATTAACCCTTTCACTTTTTCCCCACCTATATAAAAGTATATGTTTCTACATATTACGAAAAAAACCCGGGTTTTTCTAACTTATTCTACCAAACTGCCTACCCCCCACACACACACTCTGCAGTTCTCGACATCGCAGACAGAGGAAAAGCCACAACACCCAGAAAAAGGTATGTGCAATTTCTATTCCTTAAGCTACATATACTTTTTAGTACATCTACACTCATAATGCCCTAAGAACCCATGAGTAAATAGCCAATGACATTTAAACAGGGGTACTCCTAAACTGAAGTAGGCGATATAGCTGTATTATAATAATAAATTAAATTATTATTCTAGTTCACCTGTGATATGATCATTTCAAAAGATGCACTCCTGTTAACAAAAGATTTAACGAAATATATATTTTAGCATTCTAGAGCATCTCCATTTTGTCTTACCAATGCTGTCCAACGTTTGAAATAATTCTTGTATTCGGTCAGCAAACGTGTTTTGTTAAACTGTTTGATAAGTTGGATCACTTCAGCAGAAACCTCGAGAATGGCAGTGACGCCTTTTCCACTTAGCCAAGGGAACAGATCGAAGTGTTAGAACTGTGCATGAGGAAACATCTGCTCTCTGTACTTTTTCTATAAGAACTTCCTATGGCATATTTGATTACATATTGACATGTAAATTGTGAGATATTCGATCCGTGTCGAATACTTCGTCCATAGAACAAGAACACTCCAAACAGAATCCGTGCGTTTATTTTTACTGAGTCTTGGTTGGAAGTGGCGCGAAGATGAAAACTCTTACATCATCTCACTGGCCTCGCATGTGCAATGCGCAGACTTGTTGAAATGATTAGAAGAGTTCATTGTACTAATATTAATTCGCCGTGTGTATTGCTAGCTTCACATGATGGAGTGAAAGACGAATAACTCGGAAAGGAAAAACCAAACAGATTTTAGATTTTTAAACGACCAAAACATTCCAGCAAAAATATTTTAATGAAGGTTTATCTTCGGAGTAAAATCAGTCTGAAAGAATTAGATGTCTGTGTCTAAGTGGATTGAATCGAAACTAATTAGCATTCGGTATTCGCTCTGTTCGGCATTAAGGGGGTCGTCCATTGATTTTTCTTTCTCGGAACACTAAAGCAGTGTTTGGCAGGAACTAACGGTGGGATATTCACACCGGAACGCTAAAATGTAATCGCGTTTCTCGCTGCTGTTGAGTATGAGAGCATACACTCCGAAGACGTAGCTTGGTATGGAGAAGGAATGTAAGTTTTGAGTTCCCTGTTGGGCAGTTTTGTGTCTGTACTCTCTCGAAACAGTTTTCTTCCACACTACCAATGGGAGCAGGTCTCGAACGTCTTGCGTGAGTGCGGTGGAGAGAGAGATCCTTTTATAGTTAATAAAACCGAGCAGTATTGTGTATGTTTGATGTCTTTATTTCCTCAGAGCATCAATGAGTGTCTCCGCGTTCTCCAATGTCTTTAGAAAGGGTATTTCTGCGTTTGTGGTGCACCCAAACTGACCTTTGCTTACTCTCTCCGCTGAGCTGAGTGATTTCCAAAGGCGTTGGGCGGATGTTTTATGTCTACCCGCTGTACATGCTCGCAGAAGTCTGTTCAACCTCTGTAACATCAGGGGTGGCGATTTTATTGTGCTGTCTGCACCCTCCCCCCCTCCAATTCCGGTTATGTTCAGTTAAGCGGGAAAAGTAGGGACCGAAATCTGCCACGTTTCCAGCGCGGCAGTAGTTTATTGTATGGGGAGTCCGTAGACTTACCGCGTGTTGTTCCTTTGCGTTGCAGTTTGTTTACCCAGCGATGACCTGATCTAGCGATTCTCTACGTTCTGCCGTCTGGCATTTTTCCCACGACTCGAGCTTCGATGGCGTGCCAGGGCCTTGCATCTGCCATTTGTAAGTCGCGTGCAACTTGCATTTCCGGAAGATATTCGTTGCCGTTTGGCAACTCCAAACTCGCATGTCGTGAAGTAAAAACTTACGACCATTTGGATACACTTGGCTACTTGCTTTAGAAGTGAAAAAAAAAGTACCAAAGCAATTTAGTTGATCGACACACAAAGAATGAATCGCAACCTGCCATTTTCAATACGTGGAAGAGAATAATTATATTACTTTGCTACCTTAGGCACCAGATGGCGACACCTGGTGTTGCATCTCCTCAGACAACGAAGTGTGTCTTTTGAATTCCGGAAAGTCTTGTTTCTAGTTGAAGTCTTTCCTGTGTGACATTTCCAGGTTATCTTTTGAATTTTTTTCTACACTTTAAAAGGTCAGCGTAGCAAGTTTGACAGAGGCTGCTAGGCTTCCTGTCTCACCTTCTTTCCTTCCTTTCTTTGCGCCCATTGCAATTTCCAGTCTTCAATGAAAACAGTCCCGTACAGCCACCGTTGTGTATTTTCCCCGCTTTCTCCCCTCCCCCAGTGGGGTCTGTCGACGCAATCAATACAACATTTGCTGAGTGGTTGTGAGGCGGTCGCTGCAAGCTTTGATCATGACATCTCATTAGCGGCTTCAGCCCCCGCCTCCACCCCTAGTGCTCATCTGTATCAAACTTGATTTAGAGGCAACTCCAGAGGTAGCAGAAAGATGAAGGAGAGAGAGAGAGAGAGAGACGGAGGGAGGGGGGGGTCGATACATGTACGTGCAGCTAATCATGCAGCGGACAGCTGGTGCGCGTAGCTCCTGAGCGAGCCTGGACCGGACCTTTTGTTCCGCACAATGAGGGTTCCGATATTTGGAAACACACACATGTGAGAGACTGGAATAATAAGAGGGGAACAAAACTTTACTTGGGGGTGGTAAAGAGGAGATCAAGGCTGCTTGGTAAACATGGACATGACAAGCCGGTGATGGTTCAATTTTAGGCATGCGTGCTACACTGCCGACGTCAGAAACGATAACAAACAATCAAACAAAACATTGTCAAACAGGCCAAGAAGGGCGATGCAAAATGTAATCATTCTGCGTAGGAAATCACAATTTTTGAACACGAAACAAATATCCTAATAATGCTAATTAGCTCTTTTAAAAAGCAGATTATGCAAATGGCCGTTTTCGCTCTAATAAAACAAGCAAAGTGTGTCTGTGCAAAAAAAGTACGCCATCTATTTGTCGATCTTGGAACAATCATACATTTTGCAATTATGTTAAAATCGATTGGAGTGCTCTCATTATATCATTCCTTATATCATTATACCATTCTCAATATATATATACTGAACTAGACTGAACGTAGTTCAAGTCTGAGGCAACTCGTGGTAAAGGTGGAGTAAGTCATGTCAAGTAAAAAAAAATACTTGACATACTTTTTCAACTATGTCAAGTATTTTTGACATACTTGAAAAATGTCAAAAATACTTGACATTTTTCAAGTATGAAAAATGTCATACTTGAAATATAGTCAAGTATGTCAAATAGTCAAGTATAGTCATACTTGACTATTTGACATTTCAAATAGTCAAGTATGACTATTTGAAATGCTTAAATATTCATACTTGAGCATTTCTGGTCGAATATCATCTGTTCCTGCTGCCTTCCCACATTTCAAGCCTTTGATGGCTTTTTCTACTTCAAGTATGGATATGTATTCCTGACTGCATGCCTGGTCAGTGTGTTTTACCACAGTGCTGTCATCACTGCTTGTTTCATTTAGCAGTTTTTCAAAGTAATTACTCCATACTTCAAGGATATCTGTTTCTCCGTTTTCATGCCACCTTTATCATCTCTAACTCCTTTTACAGCACTCTTTCCTCCATTCCTAAGCTTCTTCAACTACCTCCAGAATATTTTGCCACCTTCTTGATATTTATTTTTTATATTCTTGCCAAAGTCCTTCCATGACTTTTGTTTAGCTAGTTTTACACAGTGTTTAGCTTTCTTGCATTTGTCTCTATATTCTCTAAGAGCACAAGCTTACTTATTTGACAGGAACTTTGGATATGCTTTCTTCTTTTTCTACACTGCTTCTTTAACTTCCTGTGTCCACATAGGGAGTTCTGATTTTTTTATCCTTGCAGACAACCTCACTACATGCCTCTCTGGCAGATGTGGTGAGGTTGTCTCAATGTTTTCTTCAGAGTTTGCCACTGAATCTCCAAGGTTTGATTCCTATTCTCAAACTCTTTCATTTTTTCTTCAATAATCTTTGTGTATTTTAGTCTACAGTTCACATCTGAGAGCTGCTCAACTTTTATTCGCTTTAAAACTTTCCTAAATGTTCTGCTTTTCAAAATGAAATTCAATTTTATCCTACTCAAGACTAAATGGTAATCACTTCCAATTTCAAATCCTCTGTACACTCTGGTGTCCTGCACCAGTGGGAAAACATCACTATCAACAATAACATAGTCAATGAGACTTTTTTTATTCCTTGCCTCTTCTCTCCATGTGAATTTGTGCACATTTTTATGTTGGAACATGGTGTTAGTAATAACCAGTCCATGTCCTGAGCAGAAATCCAACAGGTATTTGCCATTATTATTAGCTTTGCTCTTTTCTCCAAATTTTCTCAAAATATGTTTGTATGTCTGACAATCATTTCCTACTCTGCTATTTAGATCCCTAACAAGGAACAAATTTTTCTTTTTCATTGTCAGTTGCTTTCTCTAAAGCCTCAAAAAATTCCTCAACTTCTACTTTAGTCAAACCTTCTGTGGACCATAGGCACAAATAAGTCTCATTTTCCAGTTCCCCATTCACATATTTGCCCATATTACTCTACTTGAGGCTGCTGCCAATCAAGAAGATTAGCCTCTTATTGAGTGTTGAATATTATGGCTACTTCTTCTTTTCCTTGATTGTTATTGCCTGAATATAACATTTTGTATTTATTGGTCAGAAAGATCTCACCAATTTTTGTCTTTTTTTTGTTTCAGTCACCCCTATTATGTCGATCTGGTACTTATCCAATTCCTCAGCTAGCTCCATTTCTTTGCCATTCAGGCTTCTAATGTTGATAGTACCGATCTTTAACTCTGGTGTTGAGTTGCGATAAGTTTTAGGATCTGTTTTAGTAGCTGACTTTTCGCTGTTTGCCCTGGTTCCCTGGCGACAACAACGGGGGCTTTGTTTAACCCGGCGACTCCCCAGGCGGCATTCAATTCTGTCATGTTCTACTATCATTTTATATTTTGGTTTAAGCCAGTAAGAATACAATTTGGTCGGCTAAATCCCAAATTGCCAGCCCATCCTCGGTCTATATATATATATATATATATGTGTGATGATCAGCTTTTACTCGGTTGTTATACATTTGAAAAAATATAGATTTAATGACTATAAGACCGAGATAACATATAAAGATTTTAATGATAAATACTACTAGTTTCGGCATATAGCAGCCTTCTTCAGGTATTTACATGGCTGATTAGAAAGCGGATTTTTGGAAGTGTGGTGAAGAAGGTCCTGATATTATAAAAAAAAAAAATATATATATATATATATATAATATCAGGACCTTCTTCACCACACTTCCAAAAATCCGTTCTCTAATCAGCCATCCAAAACCTACTCATCACAACCTTAAGTACCCTGGAGTATATAAATTGTGGTGCGATTGCAATATCCCATACTTTGGTCAAACTAACAAATCTATTGCACAAGGAATAGAAGAGCATAAGAGAGACATCTCTTACAAAAGATCTCATGCAACTGCATTATCCAGTCATGTTCGTTTTTCAAATAATCCTAATGAAGACCAACAAAGCCACTCTGTATGCTGGAATAGATCAGAAAATATTTTTCGCTGTGAAGATGAGTTTGAAAGGAAAATCGTAGAATCAAGGGAAATCCTACTGAACCCGGTCCACTTAAATGATAATTTAAGTTATAACATCCCAGATAGCCATGCTGCAGTTATTCAATATTGGCGTTCACGTGAACTTGCACGCACAATTGCAACAAACAATGGCACGCCAGTTGGAACAACTTGAAAAAATACAACGTTTTTATGAATCGATTATGTGAGACAATTTGTACCTATAATTTCCAGTTTGTTAACTAATTCAATGTTTATTAGTATTCCTTTCCTTTATAAACACCTGAAGAAGGCTGCTATATGCCGAAACCAGTAGTATTTATCATTAAAATCTTTATATGTTATCTCGGTTTTATAGTCATTAAATCTATATTTTTTTGAAATATATATATATATATATATATATATACATATATAAATTCAACATACAAACGTGTGTTTCTCGACTCTTCCAAAAATAAGATCAAGTTTCAACAACTATAAACAATCTCACAACATTCTACAATTTCCAGGTGTATTCAAAGTCAGATGTGAGTGCGGAAAACCTTACTATGGTCAAACGGAGAAATCTATTCTCCTACGTCTCGAGGAACACCAAAGAGACAATGTTTATAAGAGAACCAGAGCAACTGCCCTATCAGGCCATGTCCTGTTTTCAATAAACACGAACAACGAAAGCCGCCAACATGAAGTAAATTGGACAACAACTTCAAACCTACACATTTGCCACGATGAGGTAGAATGCCGCATTGAAGAGTCAAAAGAAATCACCTTGGACCCTCTTCATATGAACAATAATCTCAGCTATAATTTGCGTGACTCTTTCAGCGCTACTATCAGATACTGGAGATCGCGTGGTTCCACACACGCACAAGTGTACAACAATAGAACTTTAACACGGACTAGAGCTCAAGTTCATAATAACTGAAATTTACAGTCGAATATCATAACTTTATAATTGTATAGCTTTAGAGTGCCTCAATGTTATTTTCAGTGTCTTTTAATATGAACAATATTTAGAGTGTCTCAATGTTATTTTCAGTGTCTTTTAATATCTTTCTATTTTCTTAACGCCTGATGAAGTCAATCTCGACGAAACATGTTGCGTTTGCAAATAAATCTCAATTTGTTATAATTCTCGGGTTTATAGTCAGTTTATATTAAAAATGAACATATCCCAACCCCGAGTTAATAATAGTAGTCATATATATATATATATATATAGATAGATAGATAGATTTGTTTATTTAATGATTTATTTATTTATAAAATTAATATTTGTACTGACTAGAACCCGAGAAGTATAACACAAAAAAACTTTAATGAATCATGATTAGCTTTACCGGTATCCCGACTCTTCAGGTGAGTAAGAAATAACACAAAACTTATAAAACTAACAAGGTAAAAAACATGGACTTTTCAGCTTAATAAAAAGAAGAATGGCAACAGTCATATTTGAAATAGTGACCGCGTGCTATTGTTAGCGTGAGTTGAATGTGAGTGACAGCTGATTTTAGAGCGCCAGTACCGGATTACTGCGCTATGGGAATCAGGCAAACTGTAGCTCAGATTATTGTTCATGTGTGAAGGGTCCAGAACTATTTCTTTTGATTCTACAATGCGTCTTTCAAATTCATCATTGCATACATATAAATTGGTCGTGCAGTCCCAATCAATTTGGTGTTGACGTTCTTCTAGGTTAGAGTTTGCGGAGAAAAGAGCATGACTAGAAAGGACGCTCGCTCGGGTTCTTCTGTAGGAGATGTCACGTCTATGTTTCTCAAGACTTAGTGAAATAGATTTATCTGTCTTACCAAAATAACGACGAGACCACAGTGGCACACAACTTTATAAACACCTGGAAAATGCAGTTGGTTGGGTTTTGGTTTTGGCCGACTCAGAAAAGATCGAAGTTTTGGCAGATTGGTATAGTCGTTTTTATGTTGAATTTCTTTAAAATCCTAGCTAGTTTTGGGGTAAGAGAGCTAATAAATGGTAACTGGATGTGAGTGATAGGGTTGGATTCATCTTCTTCTCGAGGTTGTTGACATGGTCTCAAACGTTTAGTGATGTTACGAGATGAATATCCATTATTTAAGAAGGTGCTTTTCAGGAAGTTGAGTTCTGTTTGAAGGTCTTCTGTGGAAGTAAGACATCTTGCACGACGGGCAAGAGTTGAGATGATGCCAAGTTTTTGAGGAGGGAAGTGATGAGAAGAAGCATGCAATGCTTCTATCAGTGTGGGTAGTTTTTCGAAAAATCGAAAATTTAAGACAGTCAGGTAATCTACTGATTTTTAGATCCAAAAAAGGGGAGAACGCCGTTAATCTCTAGTTCTGATGTAAATTTGATGTTCTCATGTTGATTATTTAAATGAATATCATATCCATTATTTAAGCACCTTCTTAAATAATGGATATTCATCTCGTAACATCACTAAACGTTTGAGACCATGTCAACAACCTCGACAAGAAGATGAATCCAACCCTATCACTCACATCCAGTTACCATTTATTAGCTCTCTTACCCCAAAACTAGCTAGGATTTTAAAGAAATTCAAAAACGTAAAAACGACTATATTCAACTATACCACTCTGCCAAAACTTCGTTCTTTTCTGAGTCGGCCAAAACCAAAACCCAACCAACTGCATTTTCCAGGTGTTTATAAAGTTTGTGCGACTGTGGTCGTCGTTATTTTGGTAAGACAGATAAATCTATTTCACTAAGTCTTGAGAAACATAGACGTGACATCTCCTACAGAAGAACCCGAGCGAGCGTCCTTTCTAGTCATGCTCTTTTCTCCTCAAACTCTAACCAAGAAGAACATCAACACCAAATTGATTGGGACTGCACGACCAATTTATATATATGCAATGATGAATTTGAAAGACGCATTGTAGAATCAAAAGAAATAGTTCTGGACCCTTCACACATGAACAATAATCTGAGCTACAGTTTACCTGATTCCCATAGCGCAGTAATCCGGTACTGGCGCTCTAAAATCAGCTGTCACTCACATTCAACTCACGCTAACAATAGCACGCGGTCACTATTTCAAATATGACTGTTGCTATTCTTCTTCTTTTTATTAAGCTGAGAAGCCCATGTTTTTTACATTTGTTAGTTTTATACGTTTTGTGTTATTTCTTACTCACTGAAGAGTCGGGATACCGGTGAAACTAATTATGATTCATTAAAGTTTTTTTTGTTATACTTCTCGGGTTCTAGTCAGTACAAATATTAATTTTCTAAATGTATACATCCCGAGTCAATTCTAATAACAATAGATAGATATATATTAAAGATAACAAGCAATTTTAAATAAAACTTGGTTTTAATCCTATTTCCCAAGTAAGCAAACAGACAAGTAAGTCAAATTTGCGCCTGCACGTAGTGCAAGTCAGGGCGACTCCGCACGTAGTGCAAGACCAGGCAACTCGTGGTAAAGGTGGAATAAGCTTTGATCACTATCCTCGGTATTTACTCTTAATGCAAAGCACATCCCCTAGCGGAGATGTATGATGCTATACATTAAAGGCAAGGGTCACTACCCAGACCGGTTTCGACCTTTATTGAGGTCTCATCAGTGGGAGACAGGCTTAAGAAATGCCAAGGTTTAAGTAATGCAGAGCTTATAAATTTTTACCTACACAAGTTGCCACAAGACAACGTGCGGAGTCGCCCTCTAATGCCTTTAATACAAAGCATCATACATCTCCTCCAGGTGATGTGCTTTGCATTAAGGGTAAATTAGTGATCAGAGCTTATTCTACTTTTACCATGAGTTTCCTTGGTCTTGCACTACGTGCAGGGCTAGCTAGACTTGCACACACACACACACACACACACACACACACACGCGTGTGTGTGTGTGTGTGTGTGTGTTAATGCAAAGCACATCTCCTGGAGGAGATGTATGATGCTTTGTATTAAAGGTAAGGGGCCACTACCCAGACCGGTTTCGACCTTATGAATAAGTAAAGCCGTCTCTAAAAATTCGGACGATCCCTAGGCCACTCAATTGTTGGTGAAAGACCGTCCATCTCAGCGTTGGCTCCACTCAGTGATGGCCTTCCACCCACCACCACCACCACCGAGAAGAACCACTCATATTCCGAAGAAAAGCATTCACCGACAAAGCCCCTCACCGGGCCGTGCTGGAAAACACTTTCCACGGAGACTCAAATTGCTCCCTTAAGGCAAAAACCTTAAGAGAGCGAACTCATAATAGTCCACACCGGTTTCGACCTTTATTGCGGTCTCATCAGTGGGAGCCAGGCTAGAAATACCAAAATTTAATAATACAGAGGTTATAAGTATTTTACCAGAAGATATATATATATATATCTTTCTGTATAATAAAAGTGCGAACCATTCTATGGGTTACTAATTTATGAAATTTGAATAGAATATAAATAAAAAAAAATGACTTTCTCTGAACTATGTTGTATTCTTATAAGGTTTTAAGGTAAATGAAAGTATTATTTTTCTAGTATACTAGGGGGCGGGGGGGGCTACGCTCCCCTGGCGCCTAAGGCGACCAACTCCCGTGTTCCGGACTGGTAGGCCGGTTCTCCTTGAATTCTGATGACTCGAATTTTGAAGACTCGACACTCAGGGAAGCCCCTGAGTTTCAAAACGTTTTAAAAAACGTGACATAAAAAGGCCCATCATCTTATATATATATATATATAGGGTAGATTGTGGATTTTGCATTCATCGGGGTTTAGAACCGACAGAGAACAACTGCGTTGGGACAAGGCCTACTATTAAAATAAAAAATAAAAAAAATCGCAAACTGTCTAATTTTGACTTCTCATTTTTAGAATCTTCTTTCGCACGTTTTTTCGATCCGTTTCTTTGTGTGGAATTGTAAGAGTGCGTGGACCTCATTTAAAGGACTTCTTCCAGCGCAGCTCCGAATATTATTATCGTTACAACCGAGTAAATTGACTGAGGGTTATTCCGATGATTTTCTATCGCTGTTTTATTGTATTATATATTTTTTTTTTAGAATAAACAAAGACATAACTCGGCTGCTTCACAGCTAAATCGCCTTTTTTGTATTCCTCTTTTAGGCATTCAATGTTTTCCATGTAAATCTGATAACGATCACTTCTGTGAAACCATCTGGGCCGCATCCCGGCCCACACGCTTATTTTACTGTAATCAAACCATGACAACGCCGTGTGGAATGTTGCTCTATAAGAACCAATAAAAGATCCGTTCGATGAAATGAAAGCAATCAAGAGGCGGATCTGCTATCCATTTTCTTCCGGACATCCAATACGCTCGCCTTCCTTTCTTCATTAGAGGTAAAGCAAGCCCGAATGCTTGCAGCCACCAGCCGTCCGTGCGTCGTGTCTCTCATTTATTCATTTTCCCCCCAGCGTTGGTTCAGTAGGGGGTCACGTTTCTTCCAGTAAATTTCAAATAATAATCGCAGCCGTAATTACAGCCAGATGCATGTTTTGCTTTCATCATGACCTCTACAGCAAGTGCAGTATTTCACATACGGTTTGGAAAATGCCCTTCATTAAGACATCAGTTATTATATGTATAATGTCATTGCTTGATATTCGACCTACGCAGTAAAAAATCGCTAGTGTGGTCACGCTTCCATACTGAAGATGTTGATCGCGTCTTTTCAGAGTTCTCCCATCAGAGAACGAGGACTCCTCCCATAAAAGAAAAGAATAATACGCGAACTCAATTTGTTCGTGGCTGTAATAACCAATGTACGTGAGAGTATTTGTGTAGAGAATAAGACGAAGAAAGTGAGAATAAACCTTCCCATGTCCATTGTCTGGAGGGATGGAGGATAGCTAAAAGCTCGCAATTCGACACAGCGGTGGGTTGAGTCAAGGGAAAGTGAGTGGGTTGATTGCTTCAGTAGCAAAGAAAACATAAAACGAAATACTTCACTTTGGAGCTCTGGATGTTCGCTTCATTCCAAGCGAAATATTTCATTTCCTAAGTTATAAACAAACGAGCCACCCCATCAATCTTCTTTCAACTGAACTTCGTTTTTAACTAGTTAATTAGTTATTCATTTTTGGCCATTTGGATGTGGAGGGTGTGTTGTGCTTAAGCCTGAATAAATGGTTATCTTCTTGATTAAAGTCTTGGACACAGTCCATCGTAAGATCAGTTGGAGAGGATATTTATTTGTGTCAATTAAGAAACGATCGTGTTTTAGAACAACCTTTACCGCACTGGGTATTGGTATAACGAGACGTAACATGCGAAATATCCTCACTATTTTGACGGAGAGGAGAAAGCAGTGGAGCGCTGTAATGTGTTTTATTATTTTTCTGATATCTTTCTCTCTGTCTGTCTGTCTGTCTGTTACAAAAGATTATCACGGGAGGCAAGAGCATTATCTCGTCAAGAGCATTATTTAGGGATAAAGGTTTTGTTTGTTTGTTTTGAAATAACTCTGTGAAAGAGAACTCCCCCAACCAGAAAGAGAAAAAAAGAGCGGTGTACAGACGCCGAGACTCTTGAAGGTAAATAGCAGCAGCACTATTAAAACTGCTGCAAAGTTATAAATGTTTGGCTTTAAGAACAGCTTAAACACTTCTTTAGGATTCGCTGCAGGCCTTTTCAGCTTCACTGTATAGAGACGGTGCTGCTGGGAAATTCTTCGTTTGGTCTGTGAGATTCCTTAGGGCAATGGATGGAGAAGTGGGACTCAGATAATGGAGGGAATTAAATGCAAATTTCAGACTAATACATTCGTTTTCAGTAAGAGAACTTCTCGTAATTCATTTAGCATGAGTTAGAAACTGAAGCAATAGTCCAACCAGAAAAATAATGAGAGTTGATTTAGAATTGTTACAGCCCAAAATGATGTTAAAGTTAGAAGGATTGTGGAACCTTCTTGAAGCATATATCAAGTTCAGACTTAATTACCTTAGAAAGAGATAGAAAGGAAAGTGGGAAAAAACTTATGGGTGTGCGGTTTATTGATGAGCAACATGTCACGATTATGTGCAGATCAGTATTTCCCGCAGAGTGGTACACATAACTATACATAACATACACATAACTCCTACCACTAAAAACAAATCGCATACCCAGGGGTATGCGATTGGTCTTTAGTGGTAGGAGTCACTTTCTTTAAAAATTTTAATTCTATAATTCTATTAATTATGTGGCTCATGGCAGGTTATCGACTAAACTAAGTTAGGATCACCTGTGGTTGATTGCACGTTCTGTATGGTTTCAAATATTTGCAATCACGGGGTCAGCACTTTCGATTTCATTCATTCTCATTATTTCTTTTATAATTTAAATTTAATAATTTCTGTGGCTACTATATGCGCATTCAATTCCTATAACTAAATTGGATTTAATAATTTAAAGAAACTGTTTATTTTAATTTATTTTAAATTCAATGAGACATTTAATAATTATACCAGAAATACTTCATAATTATTGGATGAAATATTAAAATAAACGACACAGAAATTTACGTATACAACATTAATAATTACCAAACCTACAACTTATGCAGACCAAACAAAAGAGGAGGTGGTATTGTGGCATTTATCAAAGAAAAATACAATGTGACAGAAAAACAAACTCACTTCGAACATGCGGAAACACTAATTTTGGAACTCACAAATAGCCACAATAGTATCAAATACACAATAAACACAATATACAGACCCCCAGATAATAATCCACTCAGTTTTCTTCACGAATTAGAAACATGGCTAAGCGGCATCGGACCGCCACAACACACAGGCTCATCATAATAGGAGACATTAACATAAATACACTTGACCACGCTTCTTCAACCACTAACACATATCTTGACATACTAAGTCAGTACAACATAAACCCTACCATTAACTCCCCAACAAAAGAAGAAATACTCAATAACTCACTAACACAATCATGCATTGATCATATCAACATACGGGCTCCATCCATACATATACATCATCAGTAATTAATCTAAAAATTGCTGATCACTACTTTGTCTCAAATTCGTTTTATTACGTTTTCTACCCCCCCTCCCACCACCAACAACAGTCGACAAAACTCGATCATACTAAAGAACATTGTTGATAACCAAGTAAAAAATACAGACTGGAATTCCCTACTTAAAATAAACGATTCTGTAACATTATACGAGAATTTTCAACTAAAGTTCACAGAAATATACCAAAAAGCAACAAAACCTACACAAACGAGGCGACAAACAGACAGCAATCCATGGATAAATGACGACATACTAAATACTATTACCGAAAAAAGAAAATCTATGGAAAAAACTTAAAAAGTCACCCAGTAATACACATTTACAAACCTTATACAAAAACAGAAGAAATCAACTAACAACAAAAATTCGTAGGGCAAAAAGACGTTACTACTTCCAAAAATTAATGGAATATAACGACAACATTAAGCAAACATGGACTACACTCAATGAAATAGTAACTCGAAAAATAAACTTCAGCACAAGATTTTATTACAAAAAGCTTCGGTCAGGACACAAACCAAGAGGAACTAGCAGACTCGTTCAACCATGCTGTCACAAACAACATCACGCAACTCAAAAAAGACAAACTACCAACGATCAACAAAAATCTACCTACACAAAGCAACGACAAACGATGTATTTTCCACCCGTAAAAAAACAGGAACTGAAAGAAGCAATCCTACAACTAAAACCAAAGACCACTCCAGGAATAGACAAAATAAGACTCACAGACTTATAACACACTTTGAACAAATAAATCCAATACTTTTGAAACTCGAGAACACAATATTCGAAACAGGCATTATTCCACAACAACTAAAAACTGCAGTAATTACGCCAATACACAAACACGGCAAATGAAACGATACTCAGACCTACAGACCGATAGCTACACTACCAATAATCTCAAAAATTCTAGAAAAGATAACACACACCAGACTACAAAACTATTTACAGAAGTACAACATCATCTCACAAAACCAATACGACTTTCAGAAAACAAAAAGCACCAATACTTTATTAGAAGACATCGTCGACACAATAAACAAAGCTCTCGACAAAAACAAGCACGCCGTCCTTATACTGCTGGAACTAACTAAAGCATTTGACACACTTGAACATGACATACTACTCACCAAACTATACTCAATAGGTATAAGAGGAACACTGCATGCATGGTTCAAGAACTACCTCTCAAACAGAACACAAGTAACAAAAATAGGTACATGTCACAGTCGTAGTATACAAGTAAAACACGGTGTACCTCAAGGTGCCATATTATCACCCACTATTCAACATATACATGAACGATGTTCATAACATATCCATAAGAAGTCAAATATTTCAATACGCAGATGACACTGCACTACTAGCAATCCACACAGACATTAACACAGCTCTCTGCAAAGCACAACAAGACCTAAACGAAATCACAACATACTTTCACCAAAACGCAAATCTAATCAACGGCACCAAAACACAGATGTTGATAATACACAACCCAAGAACCATACGCCCCGCATCACTATCGATACATTGTCACACATACCGCTGCATTAACAACCAAAATACCTGCCCATGTTCCGAAATCAAACCTGTAACACACGCAAAATACCTCGGTCTGTATATAGATTCCCACCTTAAATGGACAAAACATATAGAATACCTACACACCAAACTCCGGATCATCGCAGCAAAACTCTTCCAAGTTAAAGACATTATTCCACCCAACATAAAAAAACTCCTATATCACGGTATCTGCGAATCCCTACTAAGATACGAAATAACAGTCTATGCAAATACATCAAACAGCCACCTAACAAAATTAGAAACATTACACAGGAAAATCGTGTCAACAGTGATCTGGACACCTTACACGCAACAACCAATATCCGATAAGTATATGGCGATACACAGAATTCTGAGCATTAAAAACCTGAAACACTATATGACATTAACAAGGAATTACTTCAACATTACCTATCGAAACAACAGAGACACATATCGTATAACACGACCTACAACAACTCTCTACATCCCGACCCACCCCCTTCAACAACTCATACGGTTCTTTTGTGAGATCACATCAGATACCTACGCAACTCAACAACCGACCAAAAAATTTAAAACACGTAGATAACTACAGAACATTAAAACACGAACTCTGGAAAATATACCAACAAAGTTAAGAAACCATTAACACTAATATACACATCACAAATCACTAGCATCCAATGCCTACATCCCATACACAAACAGTAGCAATAACACAAATAGTGAAGGCTAAGTCCCACTCTCTTCATAAAAGCTAACCCAAGCTTCGAAGTAGGTGGGATTAACTTGCCTCACTCATCTACAAGTAATCCTTATAAGCAAATGCAGGAATTTGTATGTATAATCACTCTTTCTCAAATTTCAAAAAAATAAAAAAATAAAATAAATAAAATAAATATTTATACAAAAAATTCTGTATAATCTTCATTGTTAATATTAGAAGAACATGTATTGTAAATACATAATATAAATACAAAAAAGTATTATTAAAAATTTTAATTAAAATCCAATGTAGAAATTGCAGCACTTAGAACTGAATTGTGTAAAATTATGTTGCAATGTCACACAAGAAGTTTATTGTATGTGTAAATATTTTAGCAATCAGCAAATTATCATTATTATTAAAAACAATTATTGAGATGCTGAAGATACTGATTATTGTGTGATAATATCATTAATATAATACTCTTATGTAACATGAAAAAATAATGTAAGAAATTATTCTTATATTAAAAAAAGTATATAAACAAAAAATTATATAAACAAAAAATTTTGAATAATCATCATTGTTAATATTAGAAGAACATGTGTTGTAAATACATAATATAGAGGCAAAAAAATACCATTAAAAATTTTAGTTGAAATCAATGTAGAAAATGCAGCACTTAGAGCTGAATTGTGTAAAATTATAAGTTGCAATGTCACTCAAGATGTCTATTGTATGTGTAAATATTTTAACAATCAATAAATTACTATTACTATTAATTACTAAAAAAGATGTCTCCCAAAGCTCTCACATAGACAACTTTGGGAGACATTTTGTAAAATAGAAAAGATGAGAGTACGTTGGTACCGAAGGAGTGGGGTCCTGCTGCAGATGGACACGCATTCTAATGGATGTATGCATTATGTGTTATTACAGACCTAGTGGATCGGTTGCTAGTGATGAAGAAATGCATCACTAAATAGAAAAGATGAGAGCGAAAAGAGAAATCATAATGGGAGATTTTAATTATAGAAATATTGATTGAGTAGCAGTAAAATCTCATGAGAAGAATGAAAATGCATTTAATGAGCTTTTGCGGGACAACTTCCTCAAGCAGTATGTGACAGAAGGAACTCGAAGTCAAGAAGTGTTAGATTTGATTATAGAGTCAGCCGGGGTTTCAGTTAAAGACGTAACTATTCTGCTCCAGTAGGTGACAGTAATCTTGCGGTGATCACTCGGGAAGTGACTAAGTTTATGAATGTTCCATTCAAAAAAGGTTACATGCTGAACTACAAAGCAGGAAATTATGACCAACTGAGAAGCATACTCAGTTCAGTGGAATGGGATCGGTTGCTGGACGAAAAGAATATCGACAGTGCATGGAAAGCATTTAAACAATATTTAAATTATGTGATATCAGAATGTGTCCCGAGAGTTCCAAGAATAAATAGACTAGGAGTCAAATGAATGTGTAATCTTATTAAGGAAGAGATTCTTAAGAAAATGACGATGTGGAAGGAATACCGTTTGTATAAGGAGCAGGCTAGAATAGTCACAACTGTTGTACGGAAAGCAAAGTCTGAGTAGGAAAAGAAACTGCCTCTGCTTGCTAAAGAGAACCCACAAGAATTCTATCGATATGCTGCAAGTGAAAGAAAGACTGAATATGACAGTCTCTTCCAAGTACAGATGGCGTGAGGGTTACGGATGCAGAAGATGTTGTTCAGTTAATGAATGCTCATTTCGTTAAAAGCTATCAACCTGGTGTACGCGACATTGAGCTCACTGTTACATCTGCACTGGATGAAGAAACGCAGGTGTGTGAGGCCGAGGTATTAGAGCTGTTGCACAAATTGAATAAGAATTCAGAAATAGGGACTAATGGAATATCAGCACGTGTGCTAAAAGAGTGTTCAGCTGAACTGATCATTCCTTTGACCAGGATGTTTAATATGAGTCTACGTACAGGGAAGATTCCGCAGGAATGAAAGGAATGTATGGTAATTCCATTGAACAGGGGTGGTGCAAAGACAGATGTATCAAACTATCAACCAATTAGTATCTCAGGAGTGATGGTGAAGATTTTAGAAAAATTAGTTAGGGCCATCATCCAGGAATGGGTTGAAAGTGAATCTCTACTTTCAATGAACAACATGGGTTTACTAAGGGAAGGTCATGTCTTAGCAACTTGTTCACTTTCTATGACAATGTTACCATTGAACTAGGCAAAGGGAATGGATACACCATGATACTTTTGGATTTTGCTAAGGCTTTTGACAGAATACAACATGAAAGACTGCTGCTCAAATTGGAGAAAATGGGTTGGAATTATACAAAATCAGCATGGATAAGAGGTTGGCTGACTGACAGATATCAAAACGTAGTGTACGGGAGATCCGAGTCTGCAAGGTTTAAGGTAACAAGTGGTGTACCACAAGGATCAATGCTTGGTCCACTGTAATTCGATCTGTACATTAATGATATTGGGAAGGATTTGAGAAGCGACATACAGTTATTTGCTGATGATGCAAAGATAGGCAGGGAAAACCTGAATGCTGCTGATATGTAGTCTTTGCAGAATGATTTGAATTGGCTGAGAATTGTGGACATGGGAAAATGGATGTTATTTCAGTGTCAGTAAATGTAGTCATTCACTTCGGCATGATTACCTATCGAATATCGTATTAGATTGGTGGGATTAGGCTAGAAGAAACTGATGAGGCTAGGGATCTTGAAGTGTTAATAGATAGGAAGTTGAAGTTCAGAGGTCATATGGCAAAGATTGCAAATACAACTTAAAAGATAATTGCAACGCTGAAACGAACGTTCATATGTAAAGATAAGGATGTTATTTTGCCTCTCTTTACAAGGCCTTTTTAAGACCGCATTTGGACTATTGTGCGCAGATGTGGAATCCGGGTTTCCGTTGTGATTCTGATATATCTGAGAGAGTACAAAGGAGAGAGTGTTAAAATGATATCAGGATTGTGGAATACTGATTATGAAGGCAGATTGAGAATTGTAGATGACAGACAATAGCAAACAGGAGAAATAGGGATGATATGATGCAGACTTACATACGGGATTTCAATTGATGGATTTTACAATTTATAGAGGGTGGGGAAAGGATGAAAGGGCATCCTTGGAAGCTGAGAATGAAGGCCTGGAAGAAGAGTGTGAGGACTAGATTTTTCTCTCAGAGAGTGGTACGTGACTGAAATGGATTGCCATTGGATGTTGCGAGTGCAAGCACTATGAATGAATTCATGAATTAGTATGACATCTGGTGTGTGTAGTATGTGGCTTCCTGGAGGTCTCTCTTAATAATAATAATAATAATAATAATAATAATAAATGATTTGCCATCTCATCCGTCAGTGTAAATATCAGCGCAGAAATCGATCCTATTGGAAAGGTGCTCCAAAACGTCTCCGAGAGAAATGCTTTATCTATTGGGAAATTTGCTAAGAAAGACATTGAAAATGTTTCTGTGTGTGTGTGTGTGTGTGTGTGTGTGTGTGTGTGTTGGGTAATAAACATGTTCTGACTGGCTTTCAGCGATAAGCACAGCTATCCAGTGCGCAGATTAAGTTAAGGAAATCTCGAGCTAGAAAACTTTACACAAGCTCGATTCCATATTAGCTGACATCTGAAGTGACACAGGCACGGATTATTACACTTGTGAGCTGGATAAAACTGCGGAGTGCAGTCGTTGAAAGTGACTTTGAGGTCGCTGAAGAAGCCAAAACTGTTTCAGTTGGGGAGAGGAAGATTTTTTAAATTAACGATAGTGAATCGCTCTTTGTGCAAAACCTACTCGTTGTAAAATATAAAGTCACGAATTAACCTCGTAAAGCGGTGCAATTTCGAACCTGGGCCTGGACCTGGTCGGCCGAGTTCTTAACGATTTCGCTCGCCAACCAACCGGTTTCGGTTCGAATATCACTGTGGGCAATGAATGTTTCGTGAGCGTCTTTTGTGGCAGATGATTTTCACATCCCGGTGTGAAACCACTGCTCCGACTGTTGGAGTCCTGAAGTAGTTGAAAAAGTACCATGTTTGTTCTCTAAAGAAGGATCTCAGGACTATATATATATATATATATATATATATATATATATATATATATGTTAATAATACCAAGCAATTTTTAAACCTGGTTTTACTCCATTTCCCAAGTAAGCAAACAGACAAACAAGTCAAGTTTGCGCCTGCAAGTGATGCAAGTCTAGCTGATCCTACAGGTAGTGCAAGACCAAGGCAACTCGTGGTAAAGGTGGCATGAGCTCTGATCACTAATCTTAATATTTACCCTTAATGCCAAAACACATCTCCAAGAAGGAGATGCATGATGATTTGTATTAAAGGCAAGTGGAAATGGAGTAAAACCAGGTTTAAAAATTGCTTGGTATTATTAACATTTATTATACCCAAGGTAAAATACTTTCTACATATATATATATACATATTATTGTTAAAAATTTCTTAACCCATTCACGGTAAAAAATATACAAAAGCACAGTACGCCAAAAGAGCCGTAAGAAAGAGAAACACACGCGCTGCACAACACATTACTAACTTGCTTCCAGTAAAGTAACGCACCACTAAATTACTATAAATTACTATTTATGGTGTTTGTGTGTGTGAGAGAGAGAGAGAAAGAGAGAGCTTCTGCCAACGTAGCAACAAATTAATGTGTATAATAGCTGAACGATGTCATCAAGTTTAACGCAATTTCATTGAACGTCATCCAGAAGCAATATATGAAGATGAAAAAAATGCACAAAAATCATTTCACTTATTGTAAACACTGTATTGTTAAGGAGTACGTAAAATGAAAATACAGCATAATATCATTATCCGTAAACATATATTTAATATGTAATGCACACTCAGCATTCATTTTGTACTAAATCTTAAGAGTAAATCTCAAAAATGTAATTATATTTTAATTTTTATTCGTGAATACCGTGTACACATGATGAAAATAATGAACTTTATGATCTCGATTTTTAAAAAAATATTGTTTATGCAATGAATGTGGCCCAAGCGGTGTCTTATATTTGTGAGAAGCAAAAGTGAATCTGACCAAACCAATATCTCCACCCCAACACACACACACACACACACACACACACACACACACACACACACACACACACACACACACACACACACACACACACACACACACACTTAAGGGACTCTGGCTTTAAAATTACATCTAACTCTTATAGCATGGCGACCTTAACTGTGGAACATAATTCAGTTGAAAAAAATAAAAAAAATAAGGTTTTTGAGTCTTTAGACAAGTGGACAGTTTCACAAATTTCGAACTCAGCATCTTACACACAAACATAATAAGCATAAAGAAACTCTGGATTACATTTCTCAATAACAACTTCACAAATAAATTTTGTACTACTCCTGACAGACGTTTCTATAAGTGACATAGAAGCTTCTGCATACAACATTAACCACATTACCCTAAATACAACATTACCCTATTACTTCACCTCGGTACACTACATCAAAGGCTACATTACGGTGTTATCAAGGAAACGTATGGCACGACGGAAGCACTAATCTGTTTCGAACACGTGGAAAACTTCAATTTGGAAATCATGACTAATGACAGACTCAGCCTCATTTGAGTCATTTTCTAATAGGATACATTAATATAAACACCCCTGACCATGCCTCTTCAACCAGTAAACATACCTTAACATGCAGAGTCAGAACAACATAAACCGACCATAAACTTAACAACAAAATAGGTAACGTATTAAAGGATTTACCAACATAATCATGCATAGACCATATCAGCAAACTGGCAGCTATCGATACATAAACCTCATCAGTAATTAACAACAAAATCTCCGATCGCTACCTTATTGCAGCTTAATTCCTCTTCTCTCTCTTTCCATTGAGAAACTGTACCAGAGAAACCCCCCAACTTCGCTATCACAGTAAAGAGCATTGCTGACAGTTTATCAAAACACTAGTTGGAACAGCATCTGGACATGCTGAACTTCTGCATGTCAAGATGTTGGTGGATAATGATCCTAATTCATTCTCTGGATTTCCCCAGGGTCTTGGCGATGTTTTCGGCTGGTAATAATTCAGAAGTAATAATTCAGAAGTCATAACAAATACACGAATAAATTCCTGTATTTGTTATGACTTTCTTCTTTGTTAACTCTTATTAGGCCTTTTAGAATTTTGGTTTAGCAAGTGAATAAATCTCCCACAGTCTCTTTTGTATGTTCCCCTTAACAAACTCGCGAACTTCAATCAAATCTCCCCTCTGTCTCCTGTTAGTTAAATATATCTCATCAACCAACTCTCATAACTATCATTATAAAATCTCAGTAAATGTTGGACAGTCTTCTCCGATAATTGAATTCATTTGAAATCCACTAAAATAGTTTGGCTTCCTTTCGTCTATACGGGAATCTTATTTTAATTACGATAACGTATATTCTCAGCTTTATTAATTATCATGCTACTATGATTCCTGACTTAAATTCCCGATGAACCAAAATACCAAAATTCTCGGTCTACAAGTGCTTGGGTATTATAATGGGATATGCGATTTCTGCTTTTAGATTGGAAAAACCTCGTTAATCGACGTACAGATCGTGATTCGCTAAAGACAAATCAATCGACAAACATGAAGTAAATTACCCACTCCATGGTCTTAGCTTTTCAGCTGTAATTCCAATTTAATCCCTTCCGCTAATACAGTGAAATCTTCTGTTATTAGTTGGAATACTCTTCTCTTCAACTTTCAGACATAAGTTTCTTTAATTTCGTTTCTAAATCTGTATGAAGTTTGTGACCTAATTTGCCTCACTGGATTCAATAGCGTTTACATGCACCAGATCCATTTTGGCTTTTGTACAGAAAGAATGCAAAACGACTGGGGATGTGAATTATCCAAACGTGTCTTAGCGATGCCATTTAGTTGTTGAAAAGACTTCAGTTGAATCCCCTGGAGTGGTGTGGGTCGCTCTAGAGTACAAAAGTGAAACAGTTCCCCCATATGGAGCAGGCGAACCTAAATAATAAAGCCTTTTGGAAGTGTTGGATGAGCAGATGAATAATCTCGTGACAAGCGCATCTCTCGAGGGAGTACTGCTAGTGGTCATTCGTACTCCATAGAAGAAAGAAGACCGAGCATAAATCTTCTTCTTCTTCTTCGTCTATGATCTCGTATGCTTCTAAGCGTCGAGATTTTGCCAAAGAGATTTCCATGCCGTCCTGTCCAAGGTTTGTTGTTTTGCTTCTTTCCAGTTAATTCCCTTCTTTTCCAATTTTTCTTTAATTTCCTTTTGTCAACCTTTCCTGGGTCTGCCTTTGTATCTTTTTCCTATTTTCTGCCTTTCGTATACAGTTTTTGCTATTCTTCCTTCTTCCATTCGATTGAGATGTCAAAACCATCTCATTTGGGCTTGTGTTATGAATTGATTCAGAGGTGCAAATTGAAGACTGTCTCTTATGGTTTGATTTCTTATTCGGTCTAGTCTTGTTTTTTGTGCCACTTTCCTGAGATATTTCATTTCAATTGTTTGTAGTTTATTTGTGTTTCCAGTTGTTAAACACCAAGACTCACAACTGTATGTTAATGTTGGTAGAAACACTGAACGGTACACTGCCATTTTGGTATTTTGGGTGACTTCTTTCTTATCTAAGAGTGGGCCTTTCATTGCATAGAATAGCTTTATTCCTCCTCTTATCCTGTTGTTAATTTCTGTGTCTAGTCTACCATCTTCTTGTATATATGATCCCAAGTATTTAAAGGAGTGGACTTGTTCCAGTTGGTGATTCTCTATTTTTATTATGTGTTTCTGTTGTTTTCTAGATATGATCATTGTTTTAGTTTTATTTATATTCATGATCATATTCCTTTTCTTTGTTTCTTCATGCCAAATGTTGATATTGTACTGCAGATCTTCAGCTGTATTTGCTAGAATCACTACATCATCTGCAAAAGCCATATGTGAAATCCTGGTTTCTTTCAGTTTCCTGTATCCTAAGTGGAACCTTTTTGTTTTTGTTTGGCATGCCTTTAAAATTTCATCCACTACTACGATGAAGAGAAGGGGGTTGAGGATACAGCCTTGCCTCACTCCTACATTTGTTTCACATTCTTTTGATCTATTATTACAGGTTCTTACATAATTTCTATTACTTTTGTAGAGGCTTTGTATGGCTGCTATTAAGTTATCTTGTATCTTGTTTTTCTTTAATGTTTGCCATATTAAGTGTCTGGGAACTCGGTCAAAGGCCTTTTCAAAATCTATAAAACAGGAATGTAGTTCTTTTCCATATTCCAATGTTTTCTCTGATATTTGTCTAAGACTGAAGATAAGATCATGTGTGCTTCTATTTTTTCGAAAGCCATATTGCATTTCATCCAGTGTGTCCTCTATTTGATTCCTAAGCCTCGCTTCTAAAATGCGGGTATATAATTTTCCTGGAACGCTTAAAAGCGAAATTCCTCTATGGTTTTCACATTTGCAGTTGTCTCCTTTCTTAAATATAGGGATTATTATAGCTACTTCCCAGTCTTTGGGAATAATTTTCTTTTTCCATACAATATTGAATAGGTGTAAAAGAAATTTTATGGCTTTCGTTCCTAAATTCTTTACCATTTCTGGTGTTATTTGGTCATGGCCTGCTGATTTGCCCAGTTTTATTTTATTTATTGCTGCTAACAGTTCATTTGCATGAATTTCTTCACTCTGATCTTCTATTTTGCTTGTGTGTCTAGCTCTTAGGGTTCTATTTTTTCCGTGTCCTGCATCTTCCAATAATTCTTGAAAGTACTGTTTCCATCTTTCCATGATATCTTCGGAATTTGTGAGTAACTTTCCATCCTTATTTTTGATAAACTTTATGGGGCATTCTTTCTCTGACCTCATTCTTCTTAAAACATTATAGAAGAGTTTTTGGTTTCCTTTAAAATTTTGTTCTAAAGTATGTCCGAAGTCTTCCCAGGATTTTCTTTTCTCTGCTTTCACTAAGGTTTTAACTTTATTTCTTTGGTTGTTGTATAGTTCTCTATCAACCTGCAGCTTTGATGTTATAAATCTCTTCCATAATTGCTTTTTCTTTTTAATTTCTTCTTTTAGTTCTTCAGTCCACCAGGGTGTTTTATGTTTCTTCTGTTTATTATTTAATGATACACCACACATTTCTTTGCTTGTTTCTAGAAGAAGTGTTTTGAACCTGTACCATAGGTTTTCTACATCTTGGTCTTCATATATCTCTTTTTCTACTTCTTTCATCTTCTCTTCTATTTTACTTTTATACTCAATGGCTGTTTCTTCTTTCTTTAGTTTGTAGTTCTTTATCTTAACATTTATTTCCTTGCTACTTTTTCTACATTTTTCAACTTTTATTTTATGGATTGTTTCCAATACTAATAAGTAGTGGTCACTGACTATTTCAGGACCTCTGTAGACGCTTGCATTTTTTGTATACTTCCAGTACGATCTGCTTATGATGGCGTAGTCGATTATAGATTTTTCGTTTCTGTTGGGCTCTTCCCTGGTAAACTTATGGATTTCTTTATGCTTGAACATAGTATTCGCTATTACTAAATTATTTGTAAGGCAAAGATTTATTATTTTTTCTCCATTATTATTCCGGATTATTTCTCCTTGTTATCCCAACACTTGTTTCGTTTCTTCATCTACCTGATTCCCTACCCGGCCATTAAGGTCTCCTAGTAGTATGATATGCCCTTGAACTTCTTCAATTGTTTTTTGTAAGAGTTCGAAGAATTCATCTTTAATTTCTTTATTGGCATTATCGTTTGGGCCATATGCAACAATTACAGTGAATACTTGGTTGTCTGATTTAAAATCTATAGTGATTGTCAACAACCTTTCGTTTATTAGTTGCCATTTAGTAATATATTCTTTGAGATCTGGTTTAATTATGCAAGCTACCCCTTGTTTTCCCCATTCTCTTGGGTTTACCCCTGATAGAAAAGTATATACCCATCTTTCATTTTCTGGCAACCTTGACCTTTCTTTTTTGTTTCTGTGACTGCTAGCAAATCCAATCTTGATTTTTTAAATTCATCAATTAATTCGTTTTCTTTTCCATGTAGACTTTAAACGTTCTATGTTCCGTATCTCATGTACCTTTTTCCTCGCTTTGTCGTTAACCATTTAGGCAGTTCGGCTATCTCTTTGTTATTTCTTTTAATGAGTGAAATTTTAAGGTGTGCAGGGGGATTAGATTTCAGCACCCGAGTCTGGTGGTGGGGCTGCCACCTTCGAGGCCCCCAGACCGGCCTATGAGGGAAGTGCTATCCTGTTGGTCCGCGGGAGGTATTTTATTTCCCTCCTACCCTTCATAGTAAACTATGACGAGCATTCCCCGATCCGCCACCAGGGGACGCGCCCGATGGGAGGTTACAGGTGTCCCCACACGGGCCGAGCATAAATAAAAACAAAAGTAAGGGGAAAGGAAAACTAGCCAAGACCTTCCACTGGAATCGAATACAGTTTGACAGAGTTCACATGTGAAATCAGCACTGTAGTGGTGTTAGTATCGATAAATATCATCATCATCATCTGCCATCAAGAAGATGAAGATGGCATTTCCTAAAATCATGAAGTAGGGATGGATTGTAATATTCGTAATTTATTTTTTAAACAACAACAAAATATTACGAAAACTATTGAAAGGCATTGAAAAACAGTGTGGAAACGTTTTGCCATTAAAAAGTATTATTCCCGTCACTATATCCAAATATTAGCACATCCGATTAGATAGATATAAGAGAAAATGAAAGCTTTATTCTAAAGTATCGAAGACAAGAATGTCCTCTGGTAGAATAAAGATTTTAATGGATGTTCTGTTTAGAGTCGGAGTTCTATCAGCATAAGAAGAATACCTTGGAGTATAGAAGGCGAGATGCCTTATGGTTGTCGAACCAAAAACGTTCAAGATTCCATTACTCCAATAAGATGACGAAGGTATTCGACATGAGAAATAAACAGAGCTTTGCAAAGTGTTATGCTCAACATTTCAGATTATATTTGAATTAAAGATTTGGTTTTCGCTGCAGCTGTAATTCGAAATGCATTGCGTTATAATCTCTTTGTTAGACACTTTCTTTTAAAAATAACGTTAAAATAAAATAACGTTATCAAATTACTCTGACTTGTGTTGATCGTGAAACCATTGATTATATTAAAACACCACGCGGAAAGCAAGAAACTAATACGAAATTAAATTAATTAATGCAACAGGAAATAGATGACCAAATTATTCGCTTAAATTCCACATAACGGACTAGCAGAAGTTTTCTGGGTTACCCAGAAAATTGCTGCTACAATGCAAAGCTTGATGCGATGTGTACCCTGAACCACTGTTCCCTATCCACCAAGATCCCCAAATCCTTCGCCTGCTTCACCTCCTGAAGCAAAGCTCCTTCAATATGATAAACCTCCGGCCAAAGTTTATAATCTTGATTCAAAGAATTATAAACTTTCAATTCCCCATTTTTCAGTACCAACTTATTTAAATCCTGTTGTGACAACATCACCTAAGAACTTCCTGACACTTCTCTTCCTAACTTACCACCAACAACGAATAAATCTCATCTCGCACCCTGAACTATATCATTGATACATAAATTAAACAACAGTGGTCCCAAAACAGAATCCCACTCGTCGCATTCACTTATCGGGTCGCTGCACCCTACATACGACTCATCTACCATTCAGCCATTGCTGAAACCAAAAGCTACCAACTGAATATCCAACTGACTGTCAGCTAACTATCTGAGCTATCAACTGACTGTCAGCTAACTATCTGAGCTATCAACTGACTATTTCATTATCTATATTCCTGAAAAAGGAACATTCTATTCATGAAAAGTAAACACAGTTGATGGTGTTATAGATAAATGGCAGCAAATTCACTGGGATGCCTTCAATCCCAATATTGCTTTTTGTTTGAGCTCATCGTTTTTGTTCAATGCTGTTTATTTAATTTTCAGTTCCAACTGTGGTCGTGTAAATTGCATAAATACATTGGCCATCTTGGGTAGCAGCGTATAAAAAAAAACATAGGCGAGAAAACATTACATATTACGAATTATTCAAAAAGACGAAACATATCTTTGAAAATCTGTGCGAAAACTATTTACATGACTTTAAGTAAATATATAAATGTTAAAGATACCAAGCTATTTTAAAACCTGCTTTTACTCCATTACCCAAGTAAGTAAACAGACATTTATTATACCCAAGGTAAAATACTTTCTATATATATATATATATATATATTATTTTCAAAATCAGTATAATGAACTTGGGCATACTGAATATATTTGAATGCGAACCTCGTTCGACACATTTCAGTTTGCTTTGTAAGCCGATGGTGTTATCTACTGCTGATAAATCATTTCAATCATTTCAGAAAGTCATCGTGAAGTGTTTATTTGCTTTTTTCATAATATATTATCTCAGTCATAAACTGCAAAGTTAGAAGGGGGCATAACTACAGCATGTCATTTTCTGAATTTTATGTTGTGTATTTCACTTTTAAGGTGATCAGAAAGTGTTCAAGAGGAAGACCATTTTCAACACCTGATGAAACATCGAAGCTTTTTCTGGAGGCTTATGAAAAGATTACAGTACCCTGGTAAGCACAGTCCTTGCTTATCTCACCAAATGTTCACTTATGCTGCTAATGATCCACACATTTCAATCGCTTCTTGGGGTATTTAAATATCGAAAAAAAAACTGCGCAATATCCTGATTCCCAAATTTATACATAGATGGCACTAAGTTCATATAAATCGTGTCGGTTAGATTCTAATTAGACACTGTATTTGTACTCGCTGGCTGTAACGTGCAAATGCAATCAATAATCAGCAACTGCTTTCTTTTTTTAACCCTTTCTGCCCTAGTGATTCCAATTGGAATCACTAACTGTCTTGGCTTTCGTAGCCCATATTACGTGGCACATGATTCCAATTGGTATCATATGTCGTAGTTGTATTTCTTTAATATAATAATAGGTATGTATTATACGTATAAATCTTACCAATATTGCTTTTTATGACTTAGTAGAATAATATGCATATATTGGATTATAGAGTATAAGCTCAGAAGTTGAATATTTGCTACTAGAATATAATGATTCCATATGGAATCAGTCGGTCAGAATTCCTATCCTGAAATGTATTTTCCATCAAAATACTTGATACTCTTGCTTTTTTTTAGACCTAAAGACAAAATAAATGGAAAGAAAAATTTTTTTCACTTGAAACAAAATTCAGGTCAGAAATTAATATACGAAAACGAACTTCAATATTTATAATAACGAATTCTATATTGTCTATCAGAACTAAAATGTAGTCTATGGCCGTGCTTCCCAAACTTCTGGATATCAGGGGCTCCCTTAGGAAAAATTAAAATATTTCACTGCCCCCCTCGAGACAATAATCGTAATATAGACATATATTATTATAATATTTATTGAATTTATATTCAATACGAAACATACGCAGCAAATACTACAAAAATCAAATGCAAATATTAAATTTTTAGCATCTTTCATACGCATTTGACATAGCACATTATCTCAGATTTTTATATAGGATATTGTTATTGTACATTTGCAGTATAAGCACATGAAACGTAAAACGATTAGTAATAAAGAAAGAATTAAAAACATAAAAGAAGTACTTACGCACCAACATTAACACCGCACAACTTCTGTTACAAGAATGGACTGTTTCTGTTAACTCCTAAATCCTGTCCCTTTCTATTAGTTTTCTTTTATCCCCGTTTGGCAAATCACATTTACTTTTTACCTCCTTCAAAGATCAATGTGTTTCTACTTTCTTCTTTATCTTTCCCATCATTCCTCTGAATTGCAAGAAAAATTAGCCAATGCATCCATGGACTGATTCTAAAATTTTGTCTTCACCAACCGTTCGAAAAATTTTAATTCTTTTCGGATGGGATTGTTAAGTGCGAAACAGAAAGAGAGAGAGAGAGAGATTGGAGGAGGGGAGGTTGAATAAACTTTCCCTGGTAACATGTCAATACTAGAAATAATCTTCTTTCTAAGAGCACTACGAAGGCGCGCGCGCGCGCGCGCACGCACACACACACACACACACACACACACACACACACACACACACACACACACACACACACACACACACACACACACACACACACTGAACATACTCATTGCATCGTGAATGGTAACCCTATAACAAGTAAAACATTTCAGCTACTTACGCACGATTTTTAGTGAAGATGGCAAATTAAATGTGGAAAGCGTAGATTAAATATGTAGTAAATTCATATGGAGTAAGAGAGAAATTAGTCAAAACACTAAATTAGCTGTATACAAGACAGTGTTCAAACCAGTTTTAACTTATGGATTTGAGAGCTGGATTGGAAATAAAACTGTCGATCAAAGACTGGAGACCACAGATATGAGAATACTGAGAAAGATTAAGAGAGGGAACAGTGGTCTTAATGGCAGAATCATATTAGAAATAACCACATTATGAAGGAACTTGACATTGTTTGTATTCAAGAATGTGAATAGGGTTAGTTTAAGCTATGGTCAGTTAAACAGGATTGGAGAATTATAAAAACAAGTGATTTTTGCCAGGTTGGCAAGAAAAGACCCAGAAGAAGACAAAGGTCTAGGTGGACTAATTCAGCCAAAAGTGCGATAGAAGAATCGAAATATAAGATCTGACGATATTGGAGTTCTAACAGATAACAGAATAAATTGCAGGAAAATTGCTGATAGGAATTAGCAATGATTTAAACTTTTTATATAATATTATCATAATATCTTGTACAATCCCTGAGGGTTGTATATAATGTTCTTCTGAATTTCGACGTGAAGTATTGTGATATGAATTTGTTTTAGACACTTTACTGAGTTAGTTATTGAAGGCATAAAACTGTGCGTCAAGAACGTGAAAATTCACCTCCTTAATTTGTAGATACAAAATGGAAACACTCCTTTTTGTGCTTGTTAAGTAAACACAATGCTTTCGCAATGACAAAACAGGTTTAAATCTCGTCTGAAAGGACTCAAAGAATATTTATAAACTTTGACGTGTGCATCATCACATCCTACAGAGGTTTCAGGAGGGTTTTTCCTTCCAGTTAAGATTTTCCTTCATGTTCAACTAGAAAAGTGGCCACAGAACACTCACAGCGAATTACGTAGCGAGGTGATGCAATACACTCTATCGTATCGTCGATAAGACCTATCACGATGAAGCAAATCGGCTTGTCTCGATGAAACCTGAAATATCACATTTCTAGGCAGCAGAATCTTAAAAATATGGCCGATATTTATACACGGACAGGGATAATAGAAATGTGCACTAAAAGAGCCCGTTAACAGATTCGACACACTTTTGACATTTACAACCAAGAAATGATTTTCCCGATATTACTCATGTTGCTTTCCAGCCAGTAGGCTGTGGACTGGATTCCCATTGTAAGCAGAGATGTCTTCGAATGCCTGGGGTAGTAGATGATCATCGCTTCACCCAACCGCCCTGCTCTGCTTATTAGAGAACTGAAGTGGATTTAAAAATTCAAAGTTTAACCTCTAGAACAGAATTTATATGAATGTCCTATCTTTAGCCCAGTGTTCAGGAGGGCGGGATTTACAATAAGAGACAGGTGGAACGCAACCTCTTATATTAATACTATGGACTGATGAATGCTATGCAATCCAAGAAAGCAAACTGGTAAGTGTTTTGAGCCACTTCACCAAGGCGGTAGTTTCGGATAATGAACGAAGAAAATCATCTTCCATCACCTTAACTCGAGGATGAAAGTATACCCTGCTTTGCAAAGGCATGTTTGCAGAGAAGTTTATTATTATTATTAGTAGTAGTAGTGAGATTGATCAGAATTTCCTGCGACCCTTCAGGATAGCGTAGATGCTCTCTCCAACTACCCATATACGGTACTAAAGTACTATAGATTGATTAGCCAACCTCCCGTGTATGAGCCCAACATTAAAAAAAACATCGTGACAGGCTGCAGATGCAAATCTCATCGTGAGTAACGATGTTCGGTGATTGCCTTCGAAATATAAGACTGCTATTCTGCTAGGAGAAGGCCTCTAATGATTTGAAAAGATCTGTTTGGTCTTCAGAACAAACATAGATCCGAATTGTTTAAATCGGATCTATGTTGCTTAATTGTTTATTTTATGCAAACTACGGTACTAAAGTATTACTGGAGATATTATTTTCCTGACAATTTTCATGTTACTTCTCTAAACTGATATTGATACTTAAGCTTATTTTGTCTATTTTCTAAAGGAGTACCCCTTGATTAAATCATTGGCTTTTTACTATAGATAAATTAAGACATCGATGATATGTATTTTACACATATATTAAAAGAAAGATGATATAAGAAGAGTAATTTTCTGACATACCTTAGCAGAAACCTCATGTTTGTTTGCGGCTTTGATGAAGTGGAATCAGAAAATATAATTGATAAAAAATATATAACTGAAATCTTAAAACCTATTAGAACATGAGATAAAACGATATAGAAGTTGAAAATATGGAGATTAAAAATATGCAACTAAAACAGAAGAATACATACAGTGATTTTATAACAGGCTCGTACGAAGAATGAACCGCTAAAATTAAAATTGAAAGATAAATGGGAAATTATGGGGTAGGAGCCGTTTCGACAAAGAGTCGTCTTCAGAGCTCAAGTGCTGATGAGCTCTGAAGATAGCGCTAAAATACTAGCGTTTTGCAACTTTCATGAGTGGAAGTTACATAAAAATACTTGAAACTTGTGCGACCAGTATTAACCAGTGCTTTATCCTCCGTCTCCAACTTATTTAGAACTGGGCACACAACATGTGCATGTTTTTCTAGAACTTTTTAGATTTTCAGTTTTGCTTAGAATTCCAATTCAGTGTAAGTGAATTTATGGACTTATCTGCTTCTTCTTCTAGTGAAGAGGACATGAACAGTAAATAAAAGCAAATACAGAGGATAGAAACTCATTTCTCCTCTGTATTCTGTTTGTGTGTGTGTGTGTGTGTGTGTGTGTGTGTGTGTGTGTGTGAGAGAGAGAGAGAGAGAGAGAGAGAGAGAGAGAGAGAGAGAAATACCGTTGGAAACACCGAATTCTCCGCAAATCGTAGTCCTCTGAGAAACAGTAAGAAGATCAAAGTTTCTGTTATTCTCAGAAAGATGGCAGGATCCGAGGAAGTGAAGGGATGAAGCACAGGTGGTCCCTATTATAAGGTTATCGAAAGTTAAACCAGAATCTATGATGCCGTATCCACGATCGATATGAATTTATGTTCTGCAAACCTTATTATGCACTACTCAGTTTACATCTTCAGTTGTAAAGTGGTCGGATTAATGTTGCGCAGTGTTCATGTTAGAATATCTTCGGGTGTCGATCTTTAAAAACGTAAACGCTACAGCTGACTCCTGTTCACATCGCATTTTTATGCTATTAACATTCATATTGCAATTTGGAAAATCTTTCGTCTTAGGAGAATTACTTAAAAAGATTCGCAATGCGAATATGTAATTACAGAAGATTAGAATAAGGTATTTTGTGCCTGTTAAGTGTGTTGTACGGAAGAAAATCTAAGAATATCCGGAAAGAAAGGAAGAAAGATTTACCTCCATAGGAGAGAATTATAGCTTCTATAAACTCTGACAAATTTCTTTACATCACATAGTATAAAATTACCATAATATGAAATTAATCACATTAGCATTCATCACATTATATAAATATGATCGCCGTTATCACGTCCGATAGCTGTCGCCACCTAGCGTAGGTCTGAAGATGAAATCATCGTAAGTGCCGCATTCTGTCGCCATGTTTTATCCTCTGTCGAAGTTTCTTCAGAAGAAGGAACTTACTCTCATATGCTTCGGTACCGATCCTTGAGACAAGCGTAGTTTGCCAATAATGTCATTTAAATCATTGAAGCAGTTTATAAAACAATAACAGAAAAACGCCTTCTTACCTCATACGAGATCGTATCAAAAGAAAATTTCCTTAAATCTTGAATGAACCGCAGTTCAAATCTGTTCCCTGGTATATAACTCCTCAAGAAATGTCATATTACAATTAGACTTCAAACTTACCAAAATCAGAACAAAAATAGCGTGCTTTCTTAAATTAGGACTTTGAAATTAATTCTAACTAAATGAGGACTAACAAGTTGTGAAAAAATTAATAATTGCATCTTTAAAAAGGTTCTGTTAATTTAATGAAATAATCTGGCTTGAAGTTCCTTTTTCAGTCTTCAGAGAATGCCACACAGCATGTATTCAAGGGTAAGTTACCCTTGAATGTTTTTTTCCCAAATGACGGATTGGGCATCTCATACTTTTGCATTAAATATCGCATCTATAACATATCCTATTAAGACCTGCGTAGCCCTTACTTTTGATTTTAAGCTGTCTTTCCATTGTAGCATCGTTTGCATATTTCGACGGCATTTTAATGTTATCAGCGCTGTTGTTTTCAATAAAGTTGATAAAAACGAAACACTGAAATGCATCTATTGCTCAGATCCTATGGAATCTCACTAAGTTGCCGATGCCTACCCAAGCCACAGTACATTCAACATTCCTACCGACCGTCCGTCCGTCAATTTTTATTGTTTGTTAGCTTCAATGACCAGTTCACGGTCTTGTACTCAATGGCGTATTCCTCCACTTTGCGTACGAGTTATTTCTTGCTAAATGTGCACACGCGATGCTAAAAGGATTTCCAATAAAACATCGTCGTAATTAATCTTTAAAAAATGACCTTGCAACTCGTTTTTAATTTCACGAACATCAATCAATTATAACTCTCTCTCTCTCTCTCTCTCTCTCTCTCTCTCTCTCTCTCTCTCTCTCTCTCTGTGTGTGTGTGTGTGTTGTTTACTTTAATAACAGACTCATTATAATCCGAGTCATTAAAACAGAACGGAAAGTTTTGCTATGCCGTTTAGTTTCATTCCATTGCGGTTCCCTTTCGTTCAGAATATCATTGACAGAGGGCGCTTCGATCGTTGTCATATTTCATAACCGCAAATCTCAAGCCGTGCAGTTCATCGTGCGAGTATTCTTTGTCAGATTTACTTTCGCCCGAAGAGGAGGGAAAGCGACGATCAAAAGGAGAAGGTGTTAGGGGTCGAAACAATTAGGATTGTTTTGCAAGCGAAGAGCGGGTGAAAAAATTTGAGTAAAGAGACGACTCGAAGATATGTCCATTGGACGTCTTCAATAATTTAATAAGAAAGATATTTCTCATTACTAAACACACACGTGGCTAATTGCATTACAGTCCAAGAAGACGGAATGCGTCGGATTTGGTTTTCGAAACTTTCAGAAAGTTCTTGTGTAATGCAATAAGCTGTGCTAATTGAAGAAGCACAAAGTCCTCTTGTTCTCAATTGCGTTCGCGCGCACACACACTCGAGGCTATTGTGTCCTTATAAAAAAAAAGAGAACATTGCTGTGTTTCATTTGCCCACATTGGTTTCTGTGAACAAAAGGTAAAATAAATAAAAAAATAGAAAATTAAAAAAAAAATAAATGCAAGTGGTGAAAATACCGCTATCAAAACCGAGGATAATTAATTACGGACTCCATTTAATTTGAAAGACAGAAGACTTTAGTTGAATCATTTCGCGAGACCATGAAGCTAAAATAAAAAACTTACCAAATATGTTGGGCGATTAGCCTCAACTTCTTTCTTTTCTTTCAGCCAATCTTCATCCATGATCTATCTCCTCTTAGGCATCGATTCCACCACCACCGTGCCCAATAGGGAGGAAATAAAAGTCCATCACCACAGAACTATCATCCAGTGCGCTCACTTCTCATGTCAAAAGGTCACCTCAGCATGTTCCTCTTCACCATGTTGGACACTCCTTGCTAATCAAGGATAACAAGAACGAATTCCTCCACTCTGGAGCTACATAAGATGGTGTCGCACGCCTCTAGTTACCTGTCGCAGAAAGGTGGTTCAGCGAGCCATAAGCCTGTAAATCCAGCTGACGAGAAGAAAACGTGTTCAGTTCTAATGAAAACAAAACATTTTGCCGCCCTGACCCATTTTTCGTGAAAAGGATCTCCTCAACTCCTCAGCCGTTTGCTATTAACTCAGAAGATGTCCCTCAGCATCAAAAGTCTTGGGATCCTCTTTGGTCATTATTCTTTTCTCAACAACTACTTACATTATGCAAATCCGATTCCCTTATGTCCTGAAATTCTTCCTTCTCAACTGACCACTCTTTCTTTCCTTGTTCTCTGAATTTTAATATTACTCTATTAGAGGAAGAATTCTGATTCCTCTTATTACCCTTCAATATTTCTTTCGTTCCTCTTATCTTTCATAATCATCATGGAAAGGAGAGTGTTCTTCCTCACTTTATAAGGAAGATTAATTTTGGATTCTAAATTAGCCATCGTGTGCTTTTTTGAAAGGGATTTAACCCTCTTTGGTGCTTTGAGTTGTTTTCCTTCTTAGTTTGTTAACAATAATATAGTATTTCAATCATCGTTCTTATATAAATATTTAAGAAGTAAATTAAGAGATGCCTTCCTTAATATTTCGGAAGAAAATTCTTTTGTATTCTAATCTCTCATAACGTTCCCATGCGACTTTTAAACAAACAAGAACGCTGAGGTATATTTCCCACTTTCTGGGCTTCCGATCGCTCTTCCACAGCTACGAGTACTACAAGAGCGTTAAAGCCTGTCGAGAGTTTTCAGATTCAGAAAGCACTCGAAAAAAATGCATATTCCCACATCATCTGCATGTGTTACTCATGAAAACGTCACCTCTTTGTTTCTGTTTCGCCATTCCCTCATCCTGCTCGTATTGGTCGAAAATGTCCTCTAGTACTTCCAACGCATTCGTGAGGCCCATTGACCCAGAATACAATTTCCAGAACTCAGATAATGAAAGGGGCGTTCTTCTTTCGGAAAGTTCATTTATCACGTTCCCAGAGAGAGAGAAAGAGAGACATTGTGGGTGAGGAGTCGTTATCGAAGTCACGTAGCTGTGCTGTGAAGGCATCTTGCTTAAGAAGTTGGGACGCAATGAACGGAACTTAAGTGGCTTTCCAGTGCACTTAGTGTCACGACTAACTCGTTTCCACTGTTCCCATATAAGGCAACCGTTTTCCCTCATAGCATCCCCGCCTGCATTTTTTTGTATCGATTCGTCCGCACTCATCCCGCCGAACTCAGAATAAAGAAAAAAAATTATCCCCGAATGAGGCTTAATGCCAGTTACACGCGACCGGTTATTTTAAACTCATTACCAAGTGAAATAGGAAGCAACGCAAAAAGCGAAAGAATAATCAATGCAATACGGACATCATAATAATGTCAACAGCGAGACTAGCCGTACCAAACAACCTTATGTTGCGTTGTATTGATCGATGCAGGTTGGCATCGTTTATTCCTTCAAATACAAGAAGACAGACTAACTTCCTAATCCCGTAAGTCTGTTTATTCAGCTGGTTGAGTAATCCATTGCAACAATATTCCGATGGGATTCGAAAGAGGCTTATGGTCTCCGTGTTATCGATGCCGAACGGTGTTAAACATCTTACTCACTTCTAAATTAAGTTATACGTCACTAATCACAATTGAAAGATGTTTTAATGTACATCGAGTGTATATGGTAGCGGTGCATAATATTTCTAGTGCTCTTCAGCTGTGCGAATCGCATTCTGCAGTAAGGAAGTTTTAAACCTCTTATCAAACTCAGAGATATTCAACTCAGTTCTTTATTTAAAGCAGGTTATGTATGATGTTATAATTCTAAATAAATCCAAAATAAACGTTCAGAACTCTTCGTGAATTAAATGGCATAACTGCCGTTACAAATGTGATAATAAAATCAACAATAAAATCACAAACCCTACGAAACTAAATTGAAACATGAAAAAGATTGCTCTCATCACAGAAAAAGGAAAGGTTTCAAAGAGGATAATGAATTTAATGCAATTCAGGAAGATATAACATCAGATGCAAGACAAGAGTGCACACTCTCAATCAACTCTTAATAGATAACACAAAAGAAAATGATGGTTTAGTAGGTAGGACCCAGTAAAATAAATTCATATGGAATAAGAGAGAAATTAGTCAGAACACTAAATTAGCTGTATACAAGACAATGTTCAAACCAGTTTTAACTTATGGATCTGAGAGCTGGGTTAGAAGTAAAACACTTGACCAAAGACTACAGACTGCAGATATGAGTGTTCTGAGAAAGATTATAGGCATGAAGAAATGGCATCAATGGCAATATCATATTAAAATCGAGGATATTAGGAAAGAACTTGACATTTTTAGCATCCAGGAATGTGTCAGCAGAACTAGTCTTAGGTGATATGGCCACTTAAACAGAATGGGTGAGGAAAGGTTAGCAATAGAAATGATTGATGGCAAGAAATGACCAAGAGGAAGACCAAATGATAGCTAATTGGAAGGAAAAGTGTTGATTGGAAGTTGTAATAATGTAAACTTAATAAAATCATATTAACATGTCTTGAAGATGAGTATCTGGAATTGGATAGGAATTATAAGAGATTACGAAATTAACATACAAGTCTTCAAACCACATTTGCCTTCATGGATAAGTTCCAGTTCATCAAACACTACTGTATTTGGGTTCTGATGAAGGTATTAGGGAAATGGTCCGATAGTAGTGTCAATGGCAGAATGACGTTAAAGGTGACGATATTAAGAAAAACATGACATTGTTATCATTCGGGGAATGCGTGAACAGAACTAATGTAAGGTGGTATAGTCGTTATACAGAATGTGAAGTTAGTGAAACAAGTATGCAGAAAGTTCTTCAATCAACTGCATCCCAATTCTTTCAGGTGACTCAAAGATGTGCACATCTAATTCAGAGCTCTCGCTGATTTGATCTTCTTCGCACCAGTGGTCGCTTTACTCTTCTCGCATTTAAATCCGCGTTGAAATTGAGTATTAAATATGAATGCGCCACTTGATTTATAACTTGCTTAATGACCGAATTCATTGCAGAATTTTGAGGCGATGAGAATTATTTAATCGGCTCGCATTGGACGCAAATTAAAACACCGTCTGGCAGTAGAGAGCGGTCGTTGTTCTTCTTTTATTGTACACAACACTGTCGAAGGTATTCGTCTTAACGGCGACTTCCACGCATCGCTCAGTCGTAGTTTAATCGCTGGATCTTCGCTTGTTTCTCGCACCAAATTATTCAAGCTGCGGTTTCGTTTCATCATGCAAATTGTTTTGTTGTGAGTGAAGTCTTAATCTTCGACGTTGTGGAAGTGAGAGTAACGGGGATAAGTAAGTGTAAATACGTATGCCTTCGTGTAAGCTGAGATGGATTTAAAATCGACGGAAGTTTTTGATGGATTAAAACAATCGCTTTATTCTTCGTGGTACTAATGATTGATTGGTTTAGTTTTAATCGTTTGTAGTTTATTTTATTGACGTCAGGAGCATCTGCAGTGGGAAGAGCGATTTGCTCGTGCCGATCAAGAAGGGATGGCTTGCAGTTACCGTTGAATAGGAATGATCGGTGAAAGTCATCGCGTTTGTAACTTGCTTTTCTCTGTGATCTGCTTCATCCCGCTGGAGCAGGTTGCAGTTGCACATCTTCAGGCGAATAAAGAATGAATGAAATGAGTTGATAATTCTTCGGTACTGTTTCTTGTCAACAGAAGAGCAGAAAAATACATATCGTATTGCGGGAGAGCTTAACCCTCGATTAAAGGTATCTGTTTTCATCGAGATGTAGCGGTCATCTTTCGCAAAAAGTTCTAGAGTTTCTACATTAGAGAAAAGCACATCTGTGATGAGCCACTGTTAATATATTTACTTTATGTAAGCAAGTACTGACCATTATGCGTCTGTAAAGCACCCACACAATACTGGACTGCGATGGTGTCGTTTGTTACTCATTTCTGACTGGATGTAAGAATTAATAGCCTTCCCCAGAACCTACTCGTGATGGACACTCGAAGGTGCTCTTGAAACCGTCAGGACATGCAAAGATTGGTTGTTAGTTCCTCGCAAAGGAAGAGACGATACTTCCCCCCCCACCGACTAACCCCCAGAATATCTTCTATTTGGACGTGACCTCTCCGTGCAAGGAGCGGACTGTTAACTTTATTAAAAGTCTACTTGCAAAGGTTCGTCGCTGCCTCGCTCGCTCTAAAATAAACATAAAAACGACACATTAGCATTCTCCGGGTGGAGGGTGGCACTCTGTATTCAGACCGGCACGTCAATCGAAGCCGCCGAGGAGATCGTTGATTTGCACGAGCGGCTCTGAACGCTGTTTGCTCGAGCAAGCAAAAGCCAGACGAAGACCTTCGTTTGGCTCGTTCTTTCCAAACAACAACAAGAAGAAGATGGACTCGGAGAAATAGCAAAAGATGAAATTTTTCTCACGTTCGTATCTGAAGCTGAGCACACCGAAGACAAGGCGACGGGATTTAATCGAATACCCTCTGGGTTCGAGATTACCAGCTCGTACAGGGGCATTTTATTCTTGTTGTTACGAGGCGGAATGAATATGAAGTCGTGCCATCGGAGTCGCGCTATCAAACGACAGTCTGTTGTATTCAGGCCGCTGACGTCATTTCAGTTATTTGGATGACGTCACGCAAGTCCTTAATTCGCCACTTCCTTCCATTTTCATTGTGACGATTTGAAATGAAATCGCCGCCATCAGAACACACACGACTCCTTTCAAGCTGGCTCGGTTTTCCTTCTCGATGCGATTGCGCTTAATTAATTACGTCGCACTCATTGAGATTCATCGACCAAGGCAGATTTCAGATGAACGATGATCGTCGCAAATTCTGGACATACTAGGTGAGAGTATTTTAAACTAAAGTGCAAGCAGCTTTTATAAAAATAAGAGAAATAAGAAATAGTTCATTAAGCCTACCTGGGACGAAAGAGTGTCTGATTATGTCTTAGTCAACTGATTTTCTTATGCCATCCCGCGTGCAGATTTGATTTTAATGACATGTCGCCTGCTATCCCTGAAGCTGCATGAAAATAGTTGCTAAATAATTCTCTGGATTTCATTTAAAATTGCATTTCGCATTTTATACTTGTCTACATTAAGCTATGCAGGGCTTCCAGGAAAGTCAAGTTTAATGTAAGTGTAAGAACTGTGATCTTCCGGATCAAACTTTTGTCTACTAGAAATTCTTAACATTATTTCAGAATTGGCTTAATGGTGTACCGTATCAGATTTCTTTATCTACTCGAGACTGCTCCTTTGACTTATATCATTTAGAATTGTTTTTGATGTTACCACCAAGTATAGAGGATGATAAGACTGGCCTTGCTCATCTTTCGATTACGTGCAAGTGGTTTTTAGATCATATCAAAAGGTAACTAATTTGATGGGAATTACCGTAGTTTTTTTTAATTAATATTAATGGATGCTTTTGGGTTTCTAAACAAAATGCATGTTTTCCTGGTTTCTGTTTAACTTTACGTTTCTTGAACATCAAAATGTGTCCTGCGACAATCCTGTTAAAAGTCACCAATGAAGGCGAAGTTCTTCCAAAAGTCAGCGACGCATTTTTTACGAACAGTCGTCGTCGCTGGAATCCTATTTGAAAGTAATACTGATAACTGCTAATTAAAATGTTACTTACGTCTTACTTTCAGCAATAAAAGTTTTGCGACTTTTCTTCCGTTAATGATCTCAGTTAAATAAAAAGTGCAGTCGAGTTTTTGCAGCGGTGAAGCAGGAAATCTGCGATCTTTATTTCGGCAATCTTTGGACGTGTGGCATTAGCCGCGTTAGGGTAAAGCTGGCATTAAAATTAATCCCCAAGAATTATCCATTTGAAAGTTATTGACTGATACGTCGTCAATTAAAGCGATAAAAGGAAAGAAACGCCTTTCTTCTGCATTCGTAGCTGGATTTGTTTGGTGATGAATCCGGGGATAAATCGTTTTCATTTCTTCTCACTTTGCACTCGTCGAGATTCATTAAGAAATGAATAAAATGTTTCATTATTAATTAGCAAAACTGAACAAAAAAGCCGAAATATGTTTTCCTAAACAATGTTTGGTAAAAACACGATGCTTACAAGTTCTCCAAAAATGTTTACATTTTTGGAGAACTTGTTGTTGGTTTACCGATATGGTAAACCAACAACATCCGTTGAGGTTTACCATACGGAAACACTCAAGGACATTCATTTTGTAGAAATGCTTGTTGCAGTGGAAAGCGTATTCACACTTCACTCCTGTTTGTTCAGCGCATCGCTCGAACTAGTTAAAACTGATAACACCCCTGATTTCTATTATGTGCAAAGTACATAATATGACAGATAAACAGTTTCGATCGGGTCAAAAATGAGGGTTGAATGGAATTTTACTATTTAAGGATTCAAAACGATCATCTATGCTATTCTGCGGTACTTCGTAGCGCATAATAAATTTAGTTTAATCCTTTATTCAAGTGTAAGCAAACAAAGTTTGCGCCTGAACATATCTCCAGGACTGAGGTAAGGTGGTACAACACTTAGGCAACTCGCAGCAAAGGTGGACCGAGCTCTCATCACTTCTTGTCTCAGTATCTCCCATAATGCAAAGCACATCTCCTTGTGGACATGTATAATGCTATGCATTAAGGTAAGGGCCACTACCCAGACCGGTTTCGACCTTTATTGAGGTCTCGTCAGTGGGAGGCAGACCCAGAAATGATGATACTAAGGCAGAAGCAATAGGAGAGACCTTAATGCATAGCATTATACATGTCCGCAAGGAGATGTGCTTTGCATTATGGGAGATACGGAGACAAAGAGTGATGAGAGCTCGGTCCACCTTTGCTGCGAGTTGCCTAAGTGTTGTGCCACCTTACCTCAGTCCTGAAGATATGTTGAGGCGCAAACTTGTTTGCTCACACTTGAATAAAGAATTAAACTAAATTTATTATAGTCTAACCAAGGGCAAATTAAACTCCCAACATTCCGTAGCGCAGTTGGCATAGACCAGCCCTTTCATTACAAAGACTCGGGTTCGATTCTCTTCTACGTCATGATGAACCTTTATCAGGTATTTTCAATCCGATGGTGTGTTAATCGGTCTCATACGCAGGCGAAGTGCTTTTTCTCCCAGAAACTCAGGATTTTTGTCCCTCAAAACAGGCACACCAGTCCCGTGAACACACACACACGGATCTGCAAACATAAAATGTCCACCATTCGGAGATAGCAAACTGACTGCTTTAATTGCCTATAACCCTTAATCAGGAGGCTCCACCATTTTGGACAAACGAGGGTTCGATGGGTGGATTATATTCTCTACGAACACCGCCTTTGTCATCATTGTTTGTATATGCTTCTCAGCTTACGTTATTCTGTTGATCCGCCTTTTACACGATGATCTGTCTTCTATTCGTATTTTCCTTTTTTTAAAAAAAGATTTTTTTTTTGTGTGTGTGTGTGTGTGTGCCACGTGACAATAAATCTGTGTTTAATCTTTGCAAGTGCGCAGACTTTAAATAATGATCGATGATCCTTTTAAAAATAATTTGCAGTCATCTTCTCGTGGTGCAGAAGCGACTGTTCCAACGATGCTAATAATAATTTCATCGCTTCACCTCAACGGGGTCAATTAGGTGTATTTGTTCGGCAGTAATGCGGGCACCTCACGCACCTCCAAGAACGCATTACCTAAATGGCACTTTATCTTCCTCGGGTAAATCGCATTTTGTGCAAAGCTTTGTGGACACTTTAACAATTCATAAGCGCGTGATTGCATTTGGGGAAATTGGACACGATTAGGTCTCCGAGTTCGCACACTGGCTGGCAACAAATTTGAGTCTTCGTTTATTTGAGGAAGGAGAAGATCAAACTTCACCAGATTGTGCGGGGAGCAGTGGGAGTCTCACAGCTGTATTTTCATTTCATTAACTTAGGGGCAAAACTTCGACCCCTTTTGGCAACTGAAGCTCTCCATTGCGTTCAACTAGATTGAGCTTTTTGGTAAGTACCGTAATGCTATCTCTTAGGTACACTTCATGCGTTTCATTTGGAGGAGGGATGGGCAAGTGTATTGATGAATTTATCAAAACCCTCTCATTCTTGTCCGAAAATTAACTTCGTTCTGCACTTGGAAGATTTTCTTGCGCACTTACAAGAGTGTTCCTTCTACTTCTTCATAGATTTGCCTAATGATTGTTTAGTCCACAAACACCATTTTCTCACAGCCAGTGTGGATCTGTTTTGCATGTTTACGACATGTAATTTTGCATCGTTTCCGTGTTGTGATGCAGTAGGGGGGAGCGGAAGGAGTGTATATATATATATATACACACACACACACACACACACACACACACACTTTCCAAACGTTGCACGGAAAATGAGGCTTGCAGACATCTGGAGCAATTGGCAGCGTTGAATTCTGTGAAGCAGGCTGCAGACAGACTTAAATATTTATTTCATTTCGGTCTGCGACTCGCACTACTGCTTCCCTAAGCCCTTAGGGGGCTACCGACACTTAATGAAAGTCACGCAACCGACGGCATTATTTGAAATGCGCAGAGAGTTTTATGCAAGGCTTTTAAGAATGTATGGAAAAGTCGTAGCAGTTGGCGAGTTCTTGATTAGTTCTGTAATTGGAAAAAGTTAAGTAGGAAAAAAACACAGAAACGAAACTCTTTTGTGGTTTCAGGTTTTAGTGGGGGCGAAAATGATCCAAATGAGATTCGCAAGTTAACGAGTTTTTAGAGGTACTTCTGACCTAGAAAAATCTACATAGGAACAAAAACGTTTATTACTAAGGTGTTTGCGCGTGTATGCATATAAAAGTGAGTTTTGTTTTCATAGATCGACCCAATCTTGAACTTCTTTGTTATTTAAGTGAGCTATTCGATCCGAGTTGTTCCCCCCCCCCCCTTGAACACGGCTGCTCTGTTAACTGCATACACTGAAGAAGAGCAGCGTCAGAAATTCAATTCTATTTGTGCGCTGACAAGATATCTCGAAGACTTCCAGCTAGTTCTAGAGGCAGTGATTGATACTGCATATCTTATACACAGCGAATGCTCGTGTTGCTAAATGGCAGAAAGAGTGCTACTAACGAAGAACAGCCGGACACAGTCGTTGTTCCTTCTTCGTCAGTTTTATTAAACTTTTTCGAAATGCAATTCCGTTGTTTAAACAACCATCATCCACAGATCTTCCTGACTGCAAAAGATAAAACACGTTTTCGACACATACTGCAGAGCTGCGTGGCGACATCGAAATATCTTTTATTTGTAATAACAGTGTCGATAGTTCGGCTATTGCTGGAGAGACACTTTGCTCGTGACATCACTTTATTTTCCTCACGGAAAGAGTGTAGGAGTGCACGCTCTGCTTACATAGGGTTAGTAATCATGGAAAATATCGGCTAATTGAGATTTGTAAAAGAAAAATATCTGATTTACTCGAATGAGAACGCAATTAATCTGAGAAATGAATGTCCTTCGACGGACGACATGTAATTCATGCTTTTTTATCTGAATGTGCAACACGACGAGCATATTGTGTGCAGCATAATGGGACTCCCAATTGCGCCATTCGGTGGTGTGCGAGGGCTCACTCGATGTTGTTCTCTTTTATTCGGAGAAAAATTTTCTTAGCATCAGTTGCAATGCTGAGAATTTCATTAAGATCGTTCATTCCGTTTTTTATATTCTCTTGAGAATGTATTGTGAGATATCTCAGAAGATGATCCAATTTTGTTCATTTATTTCCTGGGTTGTTTCCGTGCCACGAGAAAATTCTTATTTAACAAGGTTCATCGCTAAGCAACTGTTTCCGCTCGCTCTACTCAGCAAACTTCGAAGTTATGCCGCAAACGAATAATTTTAGTGCGTCTTGCAGCGCCGGAAAATTGCGGTGAAAAGTTTTTCGTATAAAACTGCTGTTTAGAGAGAGAGCTGTGGGGTGAGGGAATCGTAAAGAGTGAGAAAATTGTCGAAAGAAACACTTTGTTGCAGCTGCTCTCGTAGCCATCTTCAAGACAGCAAAACTTTCTTATTTTGATGTGAGAAGATTGGCAGTAAACGAAACCATAAGTGGAATTGGCAGGAATTTAATGGAGATTAAAGGAGGAAGGTCAAGGTTGTCTCGAGGACAAGTTATTCAATCATTTTTCGGAGTTATTACTGAAAACTCGTACTGTTTCTTTTCTTTTTTTCTTGTGCTGCTTACGCTTTAACAGACGTTTTTGAAAACGTGGAGAAACGCATTTCATTGTTGGCTTTCTTAAAGAAACAGCCAAAGATGATCTCCTTGGATACCTTCAGCAGAGTGTTAGACAGTCGTGACGACTGCGGAAGTGATTTCCACAACCTGCAACGCACGAAAGTAAAGAAACCTTTCATGGAGAAACACATCAACGAAGTATAGTGTTATAAATCGATCACTTTGTTCCCGAAGAGGTGCGTTCCATGAACCTTTAGTAATCGTGTCGACATCAGTTTATCGTTTTAGCAGAAAATCAAACCGCATTAACTTTGTCGAAATGCATACGAATCAATCATGGGCGTGTTTTATGGGAAAAACCGAAACAACCACTGCACACGATTAATACAGATTTATTACAAACTTGTTTGAGTTATTTAACTTCCCAGCATGAACAGAGCAGGTAGGAATTGCACCAAAATATCCAGAGATATTTTTGGTGCAATTTAAGAGATGAACGTCACAATTTACTCACATTAAGACGAACTCTTCTAATTCCGAATTCTTGCGTTATTAAAAGCAATAAAATCGATGAGGGCAAAGCAAATGTTGTTAATAATAAGAAAACAGCATTTTTTTATTATTTGCTTACCCTCTTCAAATTAAAGACTGATTGGTTGTGGAAGGAGGGAATGCTATTAAAGCGCTTTAAAAATGCTTTTCATAGCACCATCAACAATTTACTGTCTTAGGTATTCACTGACTCCGCTTCCTAGTGCAGCGACGCATTCATCGCTCTGTGGTTTTTACCAAAACCTCCACAGAAAAATATCCTGCCTGTATACATTCGGTCTTTGTGTTGCGGGTTCCCAATTTTATGTTGTCAATCTTTCATGGGTATGAGTTATCCACGTGCATCGAGATACATTTTCAGTACAACCAACCGCCTTTCAGCCATAATAGTAGAGCAATCGTGAGAATTTTTCAAGCCACCATGTGGTTGGTGATCGCACACCGAGTGGTGGAATTATTGTAAATATACACGCTTACTTAGCACATAAGCATTAAAGACACCGTAGCTCAGTCGGTATAAACGGCGCAACCCTTTAGTTTGAAAAGACCTGGGTTAGATTCGCGTTCATGACGTGAGGAGCCTTTATTAGGGCTTGTCGACAAGAGGCAAGTTATCCGTTCTCATACGGGGAGAGGGTGACGAGATTTTCTCCTGGAAACTCGGCTTTTACATTCAGCAAAACAGGCAAACCGGCTTCATAAACACACACAGCTCTACAGCATAGAACACTTCGGGGAATGGTGGTGGCTTGCAATGGTTCCGACTAGGAATCAGTGATTGCAATATAATAAAACTATTCGCAATAAAAAACGTCTTCCAGGGTGAAAAAACTCAGACGCTCCTTAACGGAAGAAATAAATGCTGCTAAGTTTCCTTGGCTTCGAGTACAAATGTTCATGCACGGAAAGGAGTTTTCAGATACTTAAGACTTTGTTCAGGAATTGGAAGCTGCCACCATCATCACCTTTTACTCCAACTAAAACTGACCAACATCAGCGCACGCAGATGAACCGAGCGAGTTCACTCATTATTATTAAGGGAACGTTTATCTTCGGCCTCGTGCCATTATAGATGATGTAGATACGAACATTAACAAACCCAAAAAAGTGCATTAAGCGCAAATAAACCGCAAAAACTCTGCTCGGGAGAGCGATGCATTATTCTGAAGAAACAAAGCAAAAAAAATCGCAATCTTAAAAGCAAATTAAAAAAAAAAAGAATTGTTCTCAGAGATTATGTCTTTCGAAACGCCTTCAGGAGAGTTGCATAATGACCCACTCATCGCGATTAAAGAGATTGCCATTAGAGATTTAGGCAGAAATTACATTAAACGAGATGCATGTCAACACGCACTCGAAGGTATAAATGTTGAACTAATGAGCGATCGTCGCAGGTTCCGGGAAATGTTCAATAATTATAAGCTCACTATTGTGTTGATTGAAAGAAAAACGTGGCTGCGATGGAGAAAAGCAACTGATTAAGAACCGCGATGGTAATGGTAAGTCATTACAGACATCATTACAGCAATATGTAAGGAGTGAGTTCTGGCGAAAATATTACGCGAGGTCAGAGGGCGAAAATTTATCGCGAATATTTGGAAGGGAGGGAGGGAGACGAGGAGGTTGTATTTTGTTGGAAACGGAGCGTCGCTGCTGCAAAGAAAATGAAATAAGGTTCTAAAATGCATTAAGCGATTACAGAAAGACAACACTCGAACAATTTTTTTTGCTTGCAAAACGAAGACAGATGAATATTGTTGAAAGTGGTCTGTCGGTGATGTCATCATCCTCTTTGCCATTGCAAATACAAAACAGTACGGCGGATGTCGGGGCACTGTTTTGATATTTAAATCTTGTTTCCGCGAAAGCGTATTTCCATTTGTGTTTTATGATCGGTTCTATTTTAAGCTGAGCTTTAAAAGGGTGGCCTCAGTCCCCAGCAATTCTTAAGTAGATGGGGCTGCTGATCGACAAATCTCACGTTTCCGAAGACGGGGAGGGGAACCCGCTGCTAATCCAATTCCAGCAACCGACAAGAGAATCCCAGCGTGTCCTTTCCAATTAAGTCATCTCCGACGTAAGCCAAGGAATTTTCCTTTAACGCAACATGACAACCCAGACTTCATCTTTCTTTGACGTTACCGAAAACACACTCCAGTCTTTCCACTTCTGCGACTTGTTCGGAGTCTACAAAACGGCATCTTTGGCGTGATAATGCTGAAATGATGTGAAACTGATAAGGGATGAATGAAAATGCCAACACATCCTCTTAGAAGTTCAGAAAAGAGTTCTTTGTTGTCAGACAATCCTGTTGCAAGGCATGCGCGTAGCGGGTGAAATGATGAACTGCATTAAAGAAGAGAATAGGTGGTAACGACATCCTCCTTGTAATCAGTAATCTGGTGGAAGCAAAGACTGAGGCTACGCCATTAACATTCTTGGTTAGATCGGAATATTTCTTTCCAGCCATTCCGTTGGTAGCATAAACGTCGGTAAAGATTAATATGCAGCTATGGGCTATCGAGTCTGTGATGCCACTTGACGGTTATCATGAAAGGTGATTCATCAAGTGGCAATCTCAAGAATGGTTGAGGCGCACGTGTTTCAAATCGCACTGCTGCAGATTATTTGCTGTTGTTCCCATCGTGTTTTTGAGTTCGTCCAACTGGAAAGTAGCCAAAATGCAGTCACTGGCCTCGATTTACTGCGATATTCCAACCAGAAAAAACATACAGAAAAGGGGTTTGTAAGGGGAAGGAAGGGGCAGCATTCCCATCGTCAATGCAGGAATTTCGCCACTCTTTCACACGATTTTGTGTTCGAGATCGTACTCTATAGACTCTGATGAACTTAAAAACTCTTCACAAGAATCTAATCTGTCTCTGCATTTAGATGTCTTTGCGATGTAATTCGGAGAAACTTGTTGCGTCGTCCTTTTAAATCTTAATTTGTTTTTGATAAATATCTTTCCCCTTCTTTTAGATTTTTAAGACATTAGTTTCTTGAGCAAAGAAGTACGGTTGTTAAACACACTCTATTATGCGTTTTTCTGTTGAATATTTCAGCTAGCTATTTTGCTGATGATGTATTGCGTGCATACCATGAGACTTCCAGGGATTACCTTTTAATAAGCATCACCTTTCCAAACAGTTTTATAAACGCAGAGAAATTCATCCCGACGTTCTTTTCCAATTCATTGGCGAAGATTTCCCCATAAAAGTTTCATTCTTTTCTCATAAAGTGTGTTCTTTGCAATTGCTATATTTCCGCGTGATATTTGACGTCACATGTAGCTGGCCGTTAATCATCTCGAAAGCTAATACGATTTGACGATGTAACTTATCCATTATTCTCCATCACAACTTTCTGAAAATTAGTCACTCGATCTTGCAGTCTGAATTTAGATTTATGTCTTCTTGAGTTGAGTTGAGTTTGTTCCAGTTCCTACGTTGTTAGTTTTATTCTAATTGTTTACCAATTTAGCCTCTCGAGATATCCTTAGAGAATTCAAAAGATTCCGCTGCACAGCTTGAATGTACAAAGTGTGTAGCGAAAGATGTTTTGTCGATCTCTTCTACTCTTTGTCCGCTTCCAAACATCCGCTTCTAATAACCTCTAGTCTTTAGTCAGCAATGCTGCAGTCGTTTCGTTTAGGATATTTTGAACTCTTCCTTCGGAAAGGTCCAGTCAGGTTGGCTGGAAACAGACCAGTGGTGGCAATATTCTTGGTTGGGATTGTTTTCGTGGATATCACATACCTTAGTTTTTCCTTGTGCTCTTCAATCCCCCTAATTTTCCTGATTTGAATTCTATTGAATATTTGTCGGCTCGTGTGGAACACAGCACTCGCCGTTCCCGAATACCTCAGGACACCTTCCATGGTCAATCACAAGATTGATGCAAGAAGTTCTCTCTCTTCTAAAGAGGAACTAACACGCTACAAGTAGGTGGTCATATTGTTTTGGCGCATTTTTGCTCATAAGTATTTATCGAACAAAGTGTGGGGGTCGGAGGTCAACGTTTGCTTGGATCAACCAAATTTCTTTATGATTTAGCATATTTCTTGAGATGTGGTTCCTGCATCTTCATTGATCTTTTTTTTTGATGGCCATCTTTCAATAATTTTGCTTTATAGTCACAATTTTTTCTTATCACATTACTCGCTTTAACCATGACGATGAAATTATTTCAACGTCATTTCCCTACGCAGCCTTACGACAAGCAAACAGAAAGATATTTGCTTCCTTCCGTTTGCCGTTTCCATCCACACTTAGTTCAGAATTCCTTCTGTTCTCTAATTAAACTCCTTGAAATGGACAGGAAGTTATTGGATGATACATTTCTTAATTATTTATGAAAAGTGACGACCGAACCAGAACACTGCCAAGCATTTCTCCCTTTCAATTATGATGAATAAGATATGATTACTTCTGGATTATTTAGAAACGCCAATCCTGTTAGAGCAATAATATTTAATACAGTTTGAACTCAGTTAAGCTAATCATTAAAATTATCTTAATAGCCTTAAATTGAGTTACTACTTTGGATTTTCCTTTGGATTTCGGCTTGAATATCGTTTCAAACAAAATCTATTATTTGGGGAAAGAATTTTGTGCCATATTTAAATTGCTGCGTTCTTTTAGAAGTTTAATCATTTTTTTTTAATAACTGGGGATTAGTTTGCATAAAACCATATTGATAAACCGTTTTAATGTTATGGACGGTTATACAATATGACCATTTATTAAAGTGAAGAAAGAAGAAATCAAAGTAAGAAAACGAATTCACAACAGCAGTGTGCATGCACCACTGTGGAGGAATAGATGAATGACTAGTGAACAAATGGCAGGGAATCTGTGGGAGATTACGTTAACTGGAAGCAGCTCATTCTGTGGAACTCACCGACGCCCAAGGTTAATTGCGCTGCGTATTATGCCAATGGCAAGCAAGTTCAGTCTTAGTGCGAAGTGTTAGTATTACTGCTAGGTTTAACAAAATTCAAATCATTGATAAACGTATCAATTTCACTGATACATGATGTTTATTATCTATTGTTTAATAATTCTCCTGCATTCACTCCTCATTTATTTCATGTGGATATGACGAAGTTAATCAAACTTCCGACATTCCTAAGAAGTAAATTCTATTCGCTTCAAAACATTCATTACTGATCTCAAATACACACACTTGTACTTCTTACGTGGGAAGACTGGAGATTAAGCTTATCGAAAGATAATATCTCATTTCAGGATCTGGGATTTATCCTATGATAAAAGTAGAAAGAGACAAAAGACGTCTTTGGAAGCAACAGGATTAAATTTTTCTAACTTTAAAGTAAGCCCAGTTGTTACATTTCTGCTAAATTTTGGAAGAAGATCGCTGATATGGAGACTAAAATATTATGACGTAACCTCAAAGGATTCCAGGTTACAGAACATTACAACAGCTCACAGAGAATGTAAGATTTACTTCTCTGTCCAATTTTATAATAGTCGCTCTCGTAATGTTATATGGTTTAATTAATTACTTCCGCGGATGAGCTCTGTGTTAGGTCATCTGGAATCCCTGCTCTAGACACCAAAGATGGAACTCCTTCACGCCCATTTAGCCTTCTTGTAAGCAGGTTTTAGAATCAGAACAACTAGCAACGAAATTCTTCAGCCAAGTGAAGACATTCCCTTTGCAAAAACTTCATTACATAACAGAATGCAAAGGGAGAGAGAAAGAGAGTGTTATATTTCGATGGACAATTCCTGGTATTTCATGGTGGAATGGAAGTTAATCATCACTGGATTTCTCCATTATCATGACTGGTCGAAAAGTGTGTCATCTTAAACCCTTTCTACCTTTTATACATTACGAACAATGTACAATATGTTTGATATATGATAAATATATGATAAATGTCGCAAAATCATATATCATATATGACAATATATGATAAATGTCACAAAAGCATATAAGAAAATCGGAATTAACTGTGATGTGCACACAACGAAAATAATTCGGTTATTTTTGTTAAGTCATTAGATGCGATGGAAAAGATTTCAGTTCCAAATTTGAAGAGGGAAAGCAAACCGAGCCAGACAGTTGAACTTATGTGTAGGTGAAGTAGCGCATCATCTGGTGAATAATGAAAATGTAGAAGCAGGATCGCAAAACGTCGTCGGCAAAAGAGCACGAAACACTGCTATAATTTACGTTGACGCAGACTTTCCACGGCTGCTGCTTTTCAAAATGAGTTTTTGGGAAGCTCAGGATTTGTTTGGAATGAAAAAAAAACCTTGGCCTGAGCACTAAAAACCAAACCCACATCTCATGGAACGCATTATGTATGTTTTTTGGGTCTCTTCGTTTCTAGACAACATTTATTTTGTAAGATTTGAGAAGGAACGAGAATTTGAAGTGAAAAAATAAATAAATATTTCAGTGATAGGAATAGTGAAGATGTTCTGATCAGGGAAAAAACATAATCCCCCCCCCTAAGTAGATGAACAACAGAAATCAAAGTTTTGCAGTCTTGTGATGTCAATAACAACCATGTCCAGAATATCTGTTGAGGAATAATGGAGAGAAGGAAGAAGAAAGAAGAACATCAGGTTGAACTGCTTGCAGCATCCACCCAACGTATACTTAAAAGGGGTACCGGTAAAGAAACGGCTGACTATGCATGTGTGGAGGGCACCTAGGAGTATCTCATAGAGACCTTTCATGAAATTGTTGACGATCGAAAATGCCACTGCGACGTCTGTTTGGTTCCCGCAGTTGGAACAGTGGCCGTAATTAGCATTTTGACAAAATTACATTGGACAAGTCTTTATGAGCCATGCATTTCTGAATTCTTTCGGATGCAGAGTCTGAAGAACTATTTGAAAAGAATGAGGTAAACAGCAGTCTGAAAAACAGATGATTGCGTTTCATTCAGGAAGAGGAAATGATTATAGATTGAATCAGCATTGAAACAAGTTTCAAAATGTAATCACGAATATTTGTAAACGGTTTTCGAAAATTAGCATTTCCACTGCACGTGTATTTTTTAAATTGTTTAATACAACGAATAAGCTGGCAATGCTTACAGATTAACCTTTTACAAAGACAGCATCTTACGCGGAATTTGAACGAGCTGCCTTTGTGGAAAACAATCTATAGTAGCTACCCACCGAACTACTCATCGAGATAAGTACACATAAGATAGTTTGCTCCTCCAGCATAACCTTTAATGCTTATCGTTTGAGGATATAGACTACAGAGGTCAGCAAACATTTTCTTAGACGGACTGGACGGTAAATATTCTAAGGTTCGAAGGTCAAGAGGTACAATCGAGGATATCATGTACTTATAACACAGAAAACAAAGACCACACTTTGTTTATTGTTGTAGTGCGCGACAACGAGAGTGCGGCATACGAAAGCGAATAGCTATGGCAGCGAGACATTAACAATTCACACTACTCTATGAATACTGAAACAACACTTTCATGATTTTGCCAAGAGATTCATTTTAAAAAAATCTATCCTGAGCTCCTGGGCCACATAATAATCGACCGAGGGAACGATCGGGGTCCGCGGTTGTAGTTTAATTACTCCTGTTATAGACCAATGCCTGCTAGGAGGTTCTCCTACATGAACGTGCAAGGAAAGGATCTGACTGGCTCAGCGTATTGCGACTGACGCATGCTGGATTGAGCTAAATTCGAAACATTCACAAAAAAAAACCAAAGGAATGTTGCTGTTCCTTGTAGGAACAACAATCTTCTTCTCTGGACAGAGTGAGAATGTGGACACGCTGAATACGCCTACTGCCCATTTCCAATTCTGCGTTTGGGAAAGATATGGTTGCGTTTATTGTCAGTCAAATATGCTTGTTTATCTGTTTGTTGGTGATCAACTGCGTGGAACCAGATAGTGACCAAATATCACTGTTTCAATGAGTGGGCAGCAACTGAAAATGCTTAAACCTTATCAGTCCTTATGAGTTATTTGCGTTCGGGTTTGAATGTTCTCATGACAACACATCCTTTCCTTTGAGAGGCTTTAAATTTAAGATATACGCTGTAAAATGGGAAACTTTTAATTCTTAACCCCTCAGTTATTTGTTGTTCTTTATTTCTATTTGTACAGTCTCATTTCTGTATTATTGCAAACGTTTTTCTGCGGTTTCTTTTATAATTTTTCTTTTCCATCCAATAAATATTTGGTTCTTCATCCTAGAGCATCTCTCGTCTTTCTTTTGAGTCGAAAGAAGAAACCTAGTTTTGAATTATCATCTGGGAATCGAGGAAGACATATGAGGCTTTTCGACTGAAGGTGAGTTCTCCTAAGAAACATGCACAAGCACACGTCTCCTCCTCCTCCTTCCTAAAGCTTGAATCTTTCATCCAATGAAACAAACAAACTCTCCTGAGAACACTCAAAATTACACAATTAAAAAACATCATAAGTTTCGTAATCTCAAATGCTTCGGTCTTAACTGCCATCTTCATATATCACTCAACTTAGTCATTGCTGAATAAGTTGAGTGATCTCATTAATATTGTGAAATAGAACGAACGTCCTAGTAGCAATAGTAGCAGCGGCTGTCATTTCAAATCTAAACAGCTTTTTGCTTCCTTTTCAGATTTCTTTTTCAAATTTTTTCATTTTTTTTAATTTGGAAGAAAATGCGAACTTTCTTCTTGTACATTTCGAATTATCTCGCTATTAATTATAATTTGAAAAATAGTAGAAATGGGATTCTAAACGATCCACAATTTTTTACCAGGTTTATTTACTCCCACAGATCTTTGAGCGAATTCTTCTGTCATCGCTATTAAGGTCAAGGTTGTTTAACTTTTTTTAAAATTAGGCGTCTCCTACTCACAGTAGGTCGAGAACCTTTTGGGTACATTAGGCGTCTTGGGTGGGTAAAAGGTTTTACTTATTTTTTTGTGAATTTTTTATTTATTTTTTACATAATCCAGGAACCTTCCTCTAGAGACCAAACAGAATATCCATTCAAGCTACCTAGCTCAAGCAAGGTGTGCACTCACCGGGCGAAGAAATTCATCTCCTACTTAAAGGCAATCCACGCTGCAGGATTTGATCCCTCAGGCCTTTTGTTTGGAGAGCGGGTACGGCCAACCAGGCTGGAAGCGATTGTTTCACTTGCCGCTCTTCTTACAAACGTCAACGTTAACTCCTCTTTATGACGACACTTAAGCCACAAGCACTTTTCACTGCGGCTCAAAATCAGCATCAAGATTTAATTGCTTTTCAATTGTTTCTTCTAGTGAAAGTTGACATCTGTTCAAGAATGCGTCGTTCTATCACAAAGCATATAAAATAGCTCAACAAGATTATTTTCATCTTTGTAAGCAAACGTCGCATAGATTCGCTTAATTTCACCCCGTTGTGTAGGTCCGGTGTACAAAGAATGTTGCTGCTTCTGTTCTGGTTCCCATTTTGATTTACGAGCACACAAAGTGGTTTGTGGATTTATGCTGCCATGTGTATTCAAGGCGTGCATAACTTTCATCCCTGAATATAAAATATCATGACAAAAACTTCGATTCAAAATACAGAGGGAATCAATTCTAGTGAACACGTAAACATAACGGAAACGTTTCAAGCAGAGACCATTCTATACTTCGTATGATAATAGAAAGGAGGTTCATTTTTGTAGCCTCCGTAGCTCAGTCGTTACAGACGAAGTCCTTTGGTCGGAAAGACCTCCCGTCAGTGACGTGAGGAAACTTTATCTAGTGTCTTTCGACGAAAGGTGAGTTCTACCCACTACCTTCTTATGAGCCTGTCTCATAAGGAGGTAGTGGGTTTATCACCCTGAAACTCAGGTTGTTCGTCACCCAGAAGAGGCAAACCGGCCCCTGAGCACACGCATCTACAGACGTAGGATACATCGGGAGGCATAGGGCCAACCATCTTATCCTCGAGACGGTTGCAAGAATATGAAGAAACCCCGACATCGCAAAAGGTAGAAGAGGAGGATTAAGAAAGAAAGAAAGGTTCATTTTAGGTCAGCTTTTATTCATAAATCTAGTCAAAATAAGGGTGAGTAAGTTGAACTACCGGCGAGGATGATTACTCGAACCTTGTTGGACTCATCGCGACCAAATTCATTTAGAAATGGTTAGAAATCTATTTTTATTATTAATTTATTTCTTTGTTGTTGGAGTTTGCAACTGATTTGCAATGGTTATATCATATATCAGTTGCAAAAGATTTTTAGATCATAAGTTTCATTTTAGTTCACACTTATTTATGCTTTGTAGAGTTTCTTTGTCATTTCTGAGACGGCTGTGGGTTCCATTCCCCTCATGATATGGATTTCTGTTAGCGTCTTTATATGATAAAAAATTCCTTCGACGTGAAACCAACTTTTTGGTTCGCATTATACATCTGAAAGGCTGAAAATTCCTCGTGTGGTCTCTAAAGCAGGGTTAACTAGTTGGGTTGGTGGACTCCAGATCAAAAACCGATTACCGAAGACAAGTTAGTCAATACACAGTTTTGCAGCAGGTTTAGACGATTTTAAGAATTCACATGAACTTTACAAGCGAGTCATCTCTGCTGTGAAGGATTTCTTTGATATATCTTCACATTAGTTACATGTCGTACTGCATTTCTGATAGGCAACTTTTAATGCACGCTAGAATGCTAGATGCAGCTAAGTGGTTCTCAGAATCATACATTCTGAGAAATCCTTATTGAGAAATTGACCCCGATAGGAATCTGGGTCACAATTTCTTCGGCCATTCCTTTGTTTACTGAAAAATATCAACTAAAGTTTAAGCACTACGACGGGTGCGCATCTTACGATGTTACCGTAAGGATTTCGTTGTATTGTGATATTCAAAGATTCTTAACGAATGCAATAAACTGAAATTTAATGCTTGTCCAATTCGAATTCCGTAAAAGGAGTTCTTGTTGTGGTATCGAGGAAAGCATTCTTCAGAAAATAATGTGTGTGTGTGTGGGTGGGTGTGGGTGTCAGCATTCATCAGTACATTTTCATTTCTGTTCTTTCAAAATAGAATGAAATTGAGAAACGAAAGACAGAAAGGACAAGTAAATCGAATAGATTTTTATACGGTAATTTCGACTTTAGGAATTTAATGAATCCCTTCGATGTTTTCTTCTCTGTTTTTCGAACGTGATATGAGTCAGGCACAGAATCTCAATCTGTAAAACTTTCAGTGTTTTATGAATATGCATACTGTAAGTAGTGGAATTATTTAGTTCATAGAAACGTTTCCAAGAAATGCACGATTTCTTGCGCTGAAACCATGCAAGAAGTCGGACATTCATAACAGTGAAACTGGAACGGTTTTCCTTGTAAATTATGAAAATTAATAAGCGTAGAACGAATCCTTACCTAACTCACGATAGTAATGCATTATAGGTTTAGCATACAATCTTTTGCGATTGAGATTCACATAATAATTAGCAATATTAATCTTAAACATCCTCTTCACCTCTCCCTAAACAGTTTGAAGATTAATTAAATAAGCGTCCAGACTGCATTGTGTCGCCTCTGTCATCCCGACTTATTATCTCTGATATTTATGGCGCTTTGCTGTGCAAGCAGGATTGACGTTTTCTCTCCACTTCCACACGGGTTTCGATGTGACATTTTAAAAGGCTATTCATTATACGATTAGGCATCTAAATTAAGAGGATCATCCAGTGGATCCACCTTATCCCATTAAGTGATCACGTTTTCTCTATCATGGGATTCATAAAAATATGCTGCTGAAGAGCTTTAGCATTTCAGTCTCCCAGAAATACCCGGATGATATATTTTAATATTTTAGCAAGCACATTTTACAAAACGAATTCATTAAAAATGTCCCTTTTTTCAATCACTTATAATGTGATTGAAAACAGGGATCTTTTTTTATTAAATATATTCCAGAATATTTTAAAAAATATCTAATTATAATTTTTTCACTGATCATAGAAACTTGATTTGAAATAAACCGTATCCAATGGAGATGGAGTTTTCTATGTGTTTTGTTGGGTTTTTTCCAAAATCATTTTGAATTATTTATAAGTGGTGGTTTCGCAAATCGCGTGTGCGTGCCACTGGTCATGCAATTTTCTAAACTAGCTGAATGTGTGTCGTTTCTGCCATCTTTTTAATCGAATAACAATCTATGTCACACAACACGATACAGGTCAAACTTTTATCCGATAATTGATGAGCGAGTTCGTTGGTTTCATGTCCAGAAATGTAGAATTTAAATTTTATCTTTTAATATTATCCACCCAATACGCGGGAAAGAAAGCTTTGAAAACGTGTCCAGCTGTTGTTCATAAATATCTCATTAGTGAGAATTTGTACTTCTGAAAATACACGCAGGCACACAATTTGCAACTTGTCATGTTATTGCAGTCTGTGTAATTTAAAAATATGGGAAAAAACTTATTGAATGTTCTCGTGTAGAGATCCAGATTTTATGCTGGGCAGCTTAAAAGACAACTTCAATAAACTTCACTTTTAAGACCTCAATAAAGAAGATAAATTAAACAAACTTTGATATCAAAACAAAATGATTAATAACGGTGTTAAGGTGCGTCTTACATTTCTTTCCTTTGTCTATTTTTAAAATTCAAGATGAGAAATGATAATGTTTTTAAGGATGAGTCTGAGGGTTCTGTTTTCTTTGGAAAACTCATTGCAATTCAGCGGTGTATCTTATGAAACAAGGTTAGCGACAGAAAAAAGAGATAGAATAGAAGCATATCGGTAAAGCAATGTATATTTTGGTCTGGGAGAGAAGTCACTGATATCACAAGAAATAATGTATGAAACTACATAAGCTTAATCCTTAGAACTGAAGGAGCACAGCCTGTTCATCCTCTTCCAGACAGAAATCACAAAATCCGATTATAGTGCTACATATATTAGATATCAGACAATCTGATAAGTCTAAATTCACTGTGTTCACAGAAAGATAAAATGATGAGTATCCAGAACAAAACGATGGTGCATTGCGCTTGTCACGTGAATAAGGATACATTGATGAATAATTTGTGGAGGAAAAGTTGCTTCTTTCTCTTAACTGAGAATGAAGAGAGTATATCCTACTTGACCAAGACAACACAATGGTTAAGCCCTGTTCAGTAAATAGACACTCGTTCACAGCCACAATTTCCTATATTTTATGGTGTTTATTAGTAAGGGCCCCTTCTGATTTCAGTCCTGAATACCCTTGAATTACCTAAAATCCATCCATAACCTACATTTGGCTGATCTGCAAGTTGTGGAGATCTGTGCACCATGTAGAAGGTTGAATGGTCACAAATCATCCTTAGGGATTCTACATCAGGATATGCGCGTGGAAGAAAGTTGCAGCAAATGAGAGTCCGGTCTCTAGTTCTCTAGAACTAATTTTTGATAGGATTAAGTTCTGGTGTGCAAGAAGGAGTAGCATTAGTACAATTCCATCTTCTTTTACGCCTTGTGATTGCTCAGTTTTCGTCAGAAAGAGTGTTTATAGTAACAAAAGCCAAAAGAGAAAGTTCACTTGCAGAACGGATTTCGGGAAGACTCCTTTTTCCGCTACAAAAAGAACACCTTCCAAAATATACTTATCGAACGAAGTCAAATCCTAAAATCAGTCCATTGTCATCCCATCCGTAAAGACGCTCGTGGTTATTTGCAAAGGATGTGCTTTACTATTCCAAGACACCGACAAAAAATGGAATTTTCTTCTTTGGCTAATTTTCAGCTAATTCCGAAGACGACATAATTTTCAAGCAAAGAAACGTCGAAGTAAATTATTTATAACGCGCTATACTACATTAAAAATCTGTTCTATTCACTTCTTCGATTTTTGTTCACATCCTTCCCGACAGGCAGCTCGACTGTGCCGAGCACTGCGATCGAAAACAGAAAAGTACACGAAGAAAACGCCGAGACTCGGAAAGATGCGCAGAGAGCGGTGACGCACATCCAGCAACGGAGCAAAACTCCAACGGCATTCCACGTGCCAGCTGGTGCCAGGGATGGCGGAACGCAGGACACACTGTTCGGAGCAGGAGCAAACTACGATCCAGTATCGATTGGCAGTCGTAGCGTGACGGGGGACCGCCTCCACCTCGGCCAGCCAAGAAAACGGTGATTGGCCGCGAGCCGGCGGCCTGTGCTCAGGAGTGCACAGATCCCGGATGTGTAGATCAGACGCCTCTCAGGAACTCTGGAAAGTACCAGTTCCCTTTTGGCACGTCTTACCGTTCCGCGTTATATACAAGAAGCCTACAGAATCCCCGAGGTCCACTGAGGTAAGATTTGTTTCTTTCAGTTTTCTGGTTCCGAAGCCCCTGGAAATGTAGCTCCCCTGGATATCTAAGCGATAATGCGGAGTAGCAGCCTTCGAAACACACGCAAATCAGTTAGAATGTCCCGACTCTTGGCGGCCATTGCAGAAGGCGAACTGTCCTGAGAGCAACGGCACAAGGCTCGTAATTGCGACAGGTTTCCTGGCGAAGAAAGCGTGGTGGAAGTGTTTCACGTGAATTCAGACTCACACCGGCTTCTAATGAAGGCGAGAAAGCGAATGAGAATGATCTCCGCAATGCACTCGCCGGATGTGGTTCGTCCAAATGATTTCCCGATGATGCTTTGGAGTAGGGGATGCTGATTCCGCGGATTATTGGCAGCTAACGGCACGGAACGCTATTAGCGGGTGGGAGAGGCGAACTGCAGTCTTGTTCCTCGATAAATAACTACCGCCGACGACTTCGGATGTGTCAGAGGTCAAGCGATCTGGTGTTCCCTCCCCCCCACAACACATCGGTAGCCATTGTGAGAGCTGTCGAGAAGTAGTAGCGTTTCCAAGCGAGTGGATGTTTGTGCGAAGTTTTTGAAAGTGAACTGGACCGACCGCAAGAATTTAAATACGGGTTATGTAAGTAGTTTAATTCCTTAACAGGAACAAATGTTTCTGCCGGTAATTATAGTGAAGGCCTGTTGCTCTTAAATTCCATGTTACTTTGTTATTTAAAGCGTGGCTTACTTACTACTAACAGGATATTAGCATAGCGTCAGAAAAACAAACATCCTCGCTGTTTTACGTGGAGTTATAGCAGAAGAACAAACCTCTCTGCGAATGGAATGGGTGTTGTATGTTTAGTATTGCTGTGCGTAATCTAAAATGCTGTTGCCTTTGCCATGTGTTTTATTTATTTTATTTTGATTAGTATTAGAAGTTCAGATGATGCATTATGTGGAGCAGAATCAGTTAAATAAGCAACAACGTTTGGATCAGATATTTCTTTAGCAGTTTATATATACAAATGTATATTTAAATTTAAATTTAAATTTAAATTTGCATCCTGGTTCACATTTAAAAATGGATTCATGTTTTTTGTTGTTTAAAAGTACATTTTATGATTTCATGTACATCTATGACAAGATAAGTTATTTCTGTGGATCAGTTGACTGTAAAATGTTCTTATAAAGTAGCTCTCTCGGAATGTTTGTTTTTATCCCGCCTAACAGTCGTCCATATTGTGATTGTGAAATATCTCCAACAACTGAATATTGTCCTTCATTTTTGTAACTGAATTTTAAAGAAAACTTTAAGACAAATTTACCATATCAATAATAGTAAGACGTAAATGTATGAAATATTTACTTAATAAAAAAAAACAAGATATTTGCTAGCAGATAAACTTCACGTCAATTTATACTCGAGTTTTGTATGCGCCTTAAAAAGTAGATTTCAATGTGGAATACTAAACATTAGACAATGCAGATCGCGTTTTCTCAGGTGACAATTTGTGCTGCTAAATTAATTTAAATTTGGGAACTGAAAAAAAAAACGTCATCGGGGTTGATTAGATGGCGGAAATTACAGCGGCGATTCCACTGAATGAGTGATATCAACCAAATGAGGAGGTTTCTTCGAGAAATGAATATCTGCGTGTCATTTGCAGATCGCGTCTCATCCAAGGAGAATCGAAGCCAATCCAATCAACGGATTGCGTTTCTTGCTAATAATACAAAAAGCCGATACTTCCGCAGCCATTGATTTACTGGATCTCGCAGCAGCGAGAAAAATCAATACCATGTTTTAACCTAAACCTTCCTCCTTTACTTTGCATGCAATTAAGTTTAGTGCAATTTTAGCATCAAACCAACTTCACGTGCCGTTTTTAAAGCAGATGTTATAAATATAGGTGATGAAGGAAAGACTTAACTTGATTCTTTTTGTCAGCAGTTTTTGTTATCTCATTATAAGACTCGAAATGCCATTCATTCATTTCGAGTTAAGATCTGCCACAGCAATCGTAAAACCAGTGGCGTATAATCTCATTAATTTTCGCACCGTGAATTAGAATTTAATATCCACGGAAATCTTCGGATGTGTGGGAATGTCTTCGTATTAGGGAAGGGTTCTCAGATGAAAATCTAAACAACCAGAAGACGTCGGAGTGATTGATTGTGATGAAAGAATGAATATCGAAATCGTTAAGGAAGGCGGTTTCATTTTTTAGTCTGCTCTTCGTGCATAAGCTGAAATATAATTCGCTGTTATGGTGATAAGATTGATCGTTACGTTTCGATATTTTCATTAATCATACGATTACTACAAGGTGAGTTCCTCTTGTATAAGGTACATACTTGTTTAGTTACTACATTCACTCCAGCGTGTTAAGGCAGGAATTAAATTCATTCGAGATATTTTCAGTCAAGGTAACTGAACGTGTTTCCTCAACTTACAAGTTCGTGTCCCGTTTAGGCTGAGAACAGTTTCTTTTTTTCCCTGCCTTTTATATGAAGAGTTTTTCCTATTCATTTGTTCTCTTCTAATGGAACAACATTTCTGTGGTTTTGAACTAGTTTTGCCTAATGTATGCCAAACACAGACCTTTCATTTCTCTACGTGTAACATATTAACAGGAGAGTTTGAGAGACTATAGTTTACCTAAGGTAGAATGTTTTTCAATTTTTAATGCGTAATTGGTAGTATTATTTGGAGAATGTTGTGCAAACAATTTTGCTGTTGAATTACTTTACAAAATTTCCTTTCAAAACTCAAACGATCAACAAATAACGCTGGTTTGTGTAGCTGGCCCCAGTTTTTTCTCCTGGACTGATGCGACTAACTCGACACGTGCTTTGCTTTTGCGTGTTTTTGTGTGAACAGAAGTGTAGGAAGATATCATGCTCGGAATAGAGAAAAGATGCTTCGCATAGATTTCAAGATGATATAAATAACATCAATACGGAAGCGTAAAGATATCTTGTTGAAAGGTGAGAAACTTCTTTCAATGATTACAGATTGTAGGCGCAATCCTGCTGTCTACGAATTTCAGAGATATTTCTGAAAGTTAGGTGGCACTTATGTGGAGATATGATGTTTCCCCTATTATTAAATCCCGTTTTAGGTTCAAATTCCCCACTGGAAAATCAGATGGAAGCCATCTTAATCAAATTCACTTGATCCGTATTACTCCCGACGCATCTAAGTTTCAAGAAATGAAGACTGTTTTTCTAATTTCTTGCTGCCATCTTCTTTCTTGCTCGATTCCAATTGAGACCATCTGTCTATCGATCACTTGACGTGTTACATCGCGTGTTCGGGATATTGCAGAACTGAAGGTGCTGCCAGCGACACTGAAACATATTCCCATTGTACGGGGATATTAGAATTTTGAGCGTCGTTGAAATTTAAAATTAAAGTTCGACAAACGCCAGAGAAGAGAAAAGTTATTACTGGGAAACGTTGGACATGAAATATATAGCAACGACAGAGGGCGGTGCTCCTTTTTTTTTTATCTTTGAATGCGACGCACACTTTCCAAGTGAAGAATCCCCTTCCACTCACACACCTAGCCGTTCTACTTATTCTCACTTCTTTTCCAGTTCACGTGAGAATAATTCGTACCCTTCCCTCAACTGGAATACCTCTTGCAAACAGCAGTGCATATTGCCTCTTTAAAGAACTGAAACTACAACCAGAGATTTGGTCTTAGTAAAAAAAAAGAAGAAAGAAACAGTTAGAATTGAACAAATGGTTTAAATATTTTAAAGTAAAGTAATTTATTATTATTATTATCACCATTGAGGTTTTTTGTGGACTCTCATTTATTACTACCAATGCATCGTCATTTGCATACGATAAATGTTAATGGTTTTGACTGCGGTTGATATTTCACTTTCATTTTTTTGAATTTCTCGCATCACTAGTCATGAATCAAGTCCGAAAAGAAGAGAAACATTCCTCTTCTAGGATATTTGTCAAATTAATATTGACAAATATTAATTCAATAATAATTTGTCTAATTAATATTGAAAACTATATTATTTATTTCGGTGTGTAACAATATCAACCCGAAAATTACAATTCTTTCCTATCTTGGAGTCAATACGTTTAAAAGACACGTAAAATGTGGAATCACCTCAGCAAATTTATAGTTACACTCGAGAGATTTAAATATAGGTTTTGTCCTTATCAAAAACTAATTTGTCAATTGGTTGATCTCTTTCCCTTTCCTTGAAGGGTCACTTGCTGTGTGGTCAGTCAAGTGAGAGCAAACCTTAGCGAGAAATATGGAATGATTAGAAGGAGGTAAAGTCGTAAGTGGCATGTGTTGAAGAAAGACGACAAATCGACTATTCACGAAGTATTTTAATGTCATCTTTCTTACAGTGTTACCTTTCTATTCAAAGGTGACAGCTACTTCCAAGATATCCGTCCACATCTCAGACCTCTTTGTCTGTGGGCAAAGGAACGTCATAGAAAACTCGGCCCTTTGCTAATTTCCCCATCGTCTAAATCTAATTTTGAATCTCGCGATCCGATCCGTTAGAACATCGGTTCCCAACCAGTGGTACGCGTACCCCCGGGGGTACGCGTTATTGACTTCAGACGTTACTGACGGGTTATTAATTCAGTTATTGACTTCATTAATTCAGTTAAGTGCGTATCTTAAGTGCGTTACATTAAGATACGCACTTAACAAAAGTGTCAGTATTTAAAAACAAGGGGTACAATTTATAGAAATGGGTTTAAAAGGGGTACATAAGTGGAAAAAGGTTGGGAACCACAGTTTAGAAGAAGCGTATATAGAATTAGAAGCGCTCTACAACTTTCTTTGAAGAGGACAGCAAATTCTGTTCGGCATCTTTTACTACTACTACTACTAATAATAATAACAATAGCGGCATCTGTTTATTACTATTACTGTTATGGTACTGTGAATGGCGTTCTCGGTTTATTTATTCCACATTAGTATTCCTCAGACCGTTCATAAACATATCAAGCAATGTATGCCGCGATAACGTTTAAATTTAACCATAATTATTTTTGAAAACCATTCGCAATTATCTCTTCAGTTTGTCGAATTTATTTCTGCTGAGTGTTAGCGCTTAAAATGTGTGCTATTTATTCGGACTAATATTTTTAGTGCTAAATTTAGCGAACCCTTTAAATACTTCTCTGTCGATTGATTCACTCTCTGCACGAATCACTTAAAATGCACTTAAATTGTTCATGAATAACTAATTACAAACATGTTTCTAAGCGCCAGACCTTTTGAACTGTACTTTAACAACTGTTTAGAGCGCTCCCGTTACCAAATTATCAAACGACAGGACCTAAAATTCAAGTTAGATTTTTTGTTTATTTTTTTTTTCTTAGAGAAACACGTTGAAGGGTGCTGGTAAAGCAGCGGAAATGATATCACAGAGAGTTCGTTGATCAGTACCGAAACTGTGAAGCAGGCAATTGTCATTTCTCTTGTTCCTTTTTACACACGCACGCACACACACACACACATAGGGGGGGGGAGAGACGTGCACGCTGGCACCAGAAAAAGTAATTCCACTTCCTTAGCGATAAGGGAAGAGAGCTCTTCTGATATTCGCCATTTATGGACGGAACAAACCGTGAGATGTTATCAAGCACGCGAGCATAGTTTATTGGAGTCACGTGATCTTACCCCCCCCCCATCGACGTCACATGATCCGGAAGAGTATTGGGGAATCCGAAAGTTAACCACTGTCCCCGATCTTTCACGCGATATTCGCGTCCATTTTTCTGCATGCGTGACCAATGCACAAACGATTATAAAGAAGCCCACACGCTAAGGGGGAGGGGATATTTTCATAAGCGCAAACAGCGTGTGTGTGTTGTGATGGGCAGTGTTATCACCCCCGTTGCTCTCGATGCGATCTTCGCAACGATCGACGGAACGTAAATGGATGATTATCTTTATAGAGTCAGTACATGCACTTTGCTGTGCAGGAAATCAAAGAATAACCACGACTAAGTGTCTTGTTCGTGATTTTTCCCTTGAACTTTTACCTATAAAAAGTCGTTTTCAACTTGTTTGAACGAAGGAGCGAAACCATCCCTTCTTATATTCTGGTGGATCTCCGAAACCCGAGGGAAAAGAATAGAATAAAACCCTCAGCAATAGAAGTAAGATAAAATGAAAAACAAAATGGAATTTAGAATGTTTAAAAGTTTTAAAGTAAGATTTTACGTCGAATTACATTTATGCTGCTATTTTAAGTATGGATTGACGATATTATCGCACGATCTCTCTGAAAAGAGGGCTTTTGCCTCCGTAAGGGTAAATAATTCTTCGACGAAAACAATCAAAGTGAACTAAAATAAATGTGTTTGAATGAACAATCACAAAGAATAAAATAAATAATAAGGACGGAATTTTATATTTATTGCGCATAAATGTGAATTTATATTTATATCTGTATATTCGCTATGAAAGGACCCACACATTTTTGAAATAATTTCGTGATTTGGGAGGCCAAATTATCCTTTTCTTTACATGTCTGATTTTCTTGCGAGGCTTGCGTCAAACGATATGCCGAAGAAGTTGTAAGCTGCCCCTCACTTTTGAACTCCCCTCTTAATTCTGAAGCTTTCGACTGGCAATGTATGTGTGGCCCTTCGTTCACGAGATCACGCTCTTACATGTCATTTTTCGTATCCGATCGACTGTGTTCAAAATTCTTACCTTCACTTTCATTCCTTTAACTTCGCTTTTCCTGTGACTCCTTTTAGAGGCTTCTCGTACGTAAGCAAGCCTCGATAATGGCTCTGGGTTAGAGGCTATTCTGAGATGTAAGACACAGTGCACATTGACATGGAGATGGCTCATTTTCATGTGAATGAAAGCCGTTGCAATGCGTCCATCGGGAACTGTCACTCTCCGCACAAAACTGACTCGCGGACATTAAATTGACATCGATGGAGGATTCGGAATCGAATGGCGACTATCTGTCGATTCTAAGGGGACATCCACTGGTGCGTGGCGAGCACTTTTGTGTGCGAAATGTAAAATCGCGAATGAGATGGTGAAAAACGAGGTTGTTCTGCTACGATGTATGACGACCCTTTTTTTTTCTACTCGTGAGCCCGTCGCTGAAAATTCTGTTTACCAGTCGCAGATGGCGAAGTGCAACATCTCGAGGTACGCAGATGGGATTGAGAGGGTGACGCACAAGCAGCCACGAGGGATTCTATTAAGAGCATCTCTTGTTGGTTCCCTGCATCTACTCGTAAAGCAGCTGGATCCACCAAACGCACCCATATCTGTCCTGTCGACAGAGGAGAAGGGCCTCTTGTTCCTTTGAAGTACTCGTTTTGGCAAGTAGCATAAACGGTTATTTGCTGAGCAGAGAATTTCGAATTTAAAATCTGCATTTAACCTCTTTTGTGACGTTTCTCCATCGGGGTAGGAACTCTTGGAAAGTGGCTAAACTTTGCGAAATCTTCAAAGTTTTCTGCGCAGATAACTGGACAATAGACCATTTGCCCCAGCACAGATCTAGAATTGCAACTATCATTGGCACAACATCTGCGTGTTGCAAAGTTTATGCTTCTTCTATATTAAGAGAGCTCCACGCCTTTCAGTGCCACAACTTTACAGATATGATTTACGAAACAACTTGGGAAATCAAGAACTGCGGGAGGTAATTATATATACGATTGACTGCTACACTTTGAATCTATAAATATTATGAAAAATTACTGTAAATATTGCTTCATCGTGAATTACTTAGTAAGAGTTCTGGTTTCTCCAGTTCTGGTCTCAGTGTGTCTGCCCCAGCTACTCAGCATGCTACCAACTGAAATGTTGTTAATGTTAACCTCCAAATTCCAAATCTTGGTGGCATGGGAAACGTACCATATTTTCAACAGCATGTGTACCAAAAGGGTATTCATGCTGTTCAACGAGTGCAAGTATTATTAGCACTTACCAACAAGGCGGCTTTCTTTTTAACGTAATGCATTCGCATTCGGCGGAATAGAGGGACCGTCACCTGCCATCAAAGCTTAACTAGAATCAGATTAGGTCGCTGTCAATAGGTTTTTTTATGGTTGTGAAGGGCAGTAATTTGTGATATCTTCGCAGGCCACAACCCATCTTCTCCTCAGGATGTTATTGCACGCTTTCGTACTCTGTAGAGCGTTTGATTAAGGGCAGATAAATTGAATAAAGAACAATCGATCACCTCTTTCCTTCCTCTCATCTTCGTGGTGTATCCTTACTCCATTTTAACTTGTAGTGCCTACACTGTCTCGTGCAACGTTTGCTTTTCTTTCTTCTTCGTTCTCCCAGAAGGACAAACGCTATTAACCGAAATTTAATTTTGCTGCTCCGCTAAAAGCCGTGCTGTCCAAGTTTGGCTTTTTGTCAATTCCCTGATCTTTGAAAACTCCATCGCAATCAATAGTAACCTGGTTAGGTTGTCGCTTGCTGTAAAAGCGTGCGTTCAGGAGATGAATTTAGTTACTGGGGTCAAAAGTACATTTCAAAACAACAAAGCGCTGAACATGGCACGGCACTTATAAGAGGGGATCTTCCTTCTTTCACGCACACTGAAAGAAATTTCGTTGAGAATGGTGATTTTTAATATGTGTATATGTGTGGGTGAGTGGGTGGGTGGGTATACGTGTGTGTGAACCTGCAAAGGAAAGTCTTTGGCCTAAGAATACAAATTTCAAGTTGCGATAGTGACTTCTCTATCTCATAAGGAATTATCCCTGTCTCAAGCAGCTATGGCGATACTGTGCGTATGAGGATATACGTATGAGTGCGAAACAATTCTTCGTTGGTCCTCTGCATTATATCCGCAGTTCTAATTTTAAAATGAAAGTGTTAAAAAGCTGTGTCATATCTCAACGCGTACGGCAGTTGTGCGTCCATGTACAGCAACGGGTTGCGTGTAATGCATAGTTATAAAAATAGACTCCGCTGTGCACATGCTTGCATATTTTAGTTAACATTTTATGGTTTCAGTTGTTGTTAGAGAACTTAGTTTGCAGTTCTCAAGGCCAAAGATTAAACGTCTGTAGGTAGAGGCAAATGGTGTTTGGCGTTGCATTGATCCCTTGGCGACGTTCTACAAAACTGCTGATTCCAAAATTACAACCGCTCTGAGCTACTGTACAACAGTCCGACTGAAAATTGAAACTCAGTTAATAGAATACGGAGGCGGTATTGCTACCAAAAGAGATCGATTTAGTTAACGATTTTCAGTGACTTCTGAGTAACGCTGAATTTAACAGCATGCAATTTTGCAATACGTATTTTTGGTGTTTGTCTTTCTCAATATTTCTAAATCAATCAGCTCTCACTTGTAAAAGGACACGAATACATTGCGTAGCATTCACAGGAAGAAACCACCCAATGTCTTTGTTTCTCTGTTGCTGTTCTGTTGGATCCATTTGTTAAGGTGTGGCTCCACGCGGAGCAGTTTTGGTTTCTGTGCGATTTCCTTTGAGAAGTTTTAATAATCTTTAAGCCGATGTAGGGTTAATAAGAAATACATTCCGATGACGATGTTTTAAAATACATCAATTAAAATTATCCTAAAATTAGGGGATCGATGCTAAGTGCTTTGTTAATAAGAAGAAATGGAAATTAAAAATACCACTTGAAGGAAAAGCATGTATCGTTTGTCCTAGTTATGTTTCTCTGCCACCAAATACCATTAAGCGAATTCTACCTTACTCTTCTTTGTCAGATGAGATGAACGTTCCTTGGCACGCTCTTTTCATGACGCACTGCAGAAATATGCAAAAATAAAGAGCCTGCCTCCAAATATTTCAAAAATGAAAAATTCACCTATAAAGCCCATGCACTTATTAACTAGTGTGTGCTGTAAAATAGGTTTGAAAGAGATCTCCAGTTCGATGGGCTCTGTTCATGAACATGTCTTGCTCTCTGGTCGGAAGGATGTTCTATGAATGGGAACAATAATAGAAATTATACATTTCTGCGTATGTGTAAATATCTCCTAATGAACTAAGGTATTTCTTTCTTCCTTAATTTGGATTTGACAGTGTCTTAATTAGGAAGATTGTTTGTTTGAAATATTTTTTTTCAGTTATGTATGTGGTATGATAAAACTGCGGCTTGTTCTTCGAGTGCTTTTCAAAACACACGTCGAGCAGTTATCATTAATATGCTTGTATCCGTTTTCTCCGCTAATAATTCTTAACCTCTTCACCTTGTTTTCTTGACTAACCTTCATGATTAAGTAGCGAATGAGCTTTTTCAGCATCTTACTTTTTGCAATATCGACTCCACACACGACAGGTCACAAAACCTTAGGAAAAAGGGAAGACATTTCCAAAGCGTAGAGGCAGATTGAATGAAAGCGGAAACTGAGAAATATGTTTGATAACTTTTAAAAGGAACGAACTGAGTTGTGGTACTGGTGCTAACCAGCAGCTTTTCGCATGTTTAAGGAAAAGGTGGAAGTGGTGATCATTCGTGAAAATATCTGTAGAAAAGGTAAGATACAGAAACAAGATATCTGAGCAGGTTATGGGAAGGAATGTGGTGATTGTATCAAGTATTCTAAAGGGAATTTGGTGTCCCACGCTAATTGTGAGAAGAGTATTATAAGGGTGGGCGAATTTACGATTAGAATAGCGTTGGCAATCGTATAGGTGAGAAATCCCTTCGATGTGAAAAGGAACCAAATGGTTTGATGGCTGAAGATGAATTTGTTTGCTCTAGTAAAGGTTCAGTTCAAGTAGTCAACTTTCATTACGACAAGTGTATTTATTCTTTTTTAATTTTTTAATGAAAAGTTGTCTAATTTGATAACGCTTTGATCCTTTGATGTTATAATAAAACGTCGCTCTTGAACATTCATCACGAATTATGAAACAAATCATTAAACAATTAACGAAAATGCTAAATATTTCCAACAGAATAACAACAAATATACATATATGTCTGATATAAAAAGAATAAATATACTTGTCGTAATGAAATTTATTTGAAAATTCCCATTCCACCAGGAATTTACACACAACCATGAGTGGGGGAGGGGAATTTGCGGTTAGTGAGAGAAGGTCGTCAACATATTGAAGGAAAAGTGCGAATAAAATTCCAGAGCCCCTCGGGATTCATAGTGAAAAGCCAAAACGATTCCATAACACATAGCGCGACCAGAAATAAAACTTTAAACCTAATCAGAAATGATCAAAGGCAAACCATAAGTTTTGAAAAGGTGCGTCTTCTACCAGACCAGACTGGGTCAAATGCTCCGGGAATATTATGAGTGATCACGTAAGTTTTTTCACATTTTTACATGGCTCTTATTAAAAGATGAATAACGTTAGTTACGGATCTACTATAAAGCAGTATTGATGGAATATTTATTGGTGATTATTATTAATTGATGGACTTCCACGCAAAGAAGATGATGTCTGTGGATGATGTTTTCGCCATTGTATTCCATGTATTCCATTCGACTGACGGGATGATAGTTTGATGGTTGAATTTTATTTTCCTTTTTTGTAGCAACTGTCTAGATATAGGACTTCATGCGTTTTAGATTCTTTAGCAGATAAGCGTGTTTTTACTTTTTTAAATAATGATTCCAAACACTTTAACAGAGGACTAAGGAGACATTGATATCTGCTGAAATGAAAAGCAGCCTTGAATGCATTTTAGAAGATGCAAGCAGCAGAAATTGAACACTGTGAGAAAGAGAAAACCGGGAATTGATCGGAGGTGAGTCATTAATCAACCTAATTGCTTTCTTCTGTGTTGAGTCAAGTATTTTGGGGAACACTTAGGGGCCCCACCCAATTACAAGAAAGGAATTAACAATTGCCATTAGTAGTTGTGCTATTACCAGCAAAACTGTATTGGATGGCGGTCAACTGGAGAAGATCGTTAATACACAGAGGGAAGAAGAGGACGCGCTTAATACACCCCATGAATCAGACTCACTCGAACCCCTGGAGATATCGAGAGTAACCACTTGAGATTAGATTCGAGTGGTCTCTCCTGAGATTAACCCATCTGCAAACTATTTCCATGGTTTCCAGATGGGTGACATGAATAAGCATATTCCTGCTTGAACGGTCTAACCTGCAACCTTTTTTGGGGGAAGTAAACCTCAGTTAGTTGTCAGAAATTTAGTCCAAGGAAAGAAACGTTTCCATACAAATAAACGTTACTTCGGTACCTCGTTCAATACATGCCAGCAAAGGTTGGTCGATTGGTAGAACCGCTGCTACTAATGGCTCAAGTAAAAACTTAAGCAACTTTGAGCTCGGTTAGTAGTTGGACGGGTTCAATCATTCGATGCTGTTGGCACACTCTCCTTCGATGAGCCTTTGTACTCCCTGGAGGTGTCACATAATAATAGTAATGTTTAGGTGGGAACAAACCTCCAACACCATGAAAATGATGACGTGACTTATGAAAATCATCTCACTTGGCAGTGATAATGCAACTGAAACACATGGGTGAGAGAGTCGTGGGTGCATGTTGCTCAAGAGGGAAGCGATCCGCACTAGTTTATGATCTGGAGGAGAGTTAATAATGCGGTGTATTTAGAAGAGGCATTAGTAAAAAAGAGGTTTGTATGATGTTTTGAGAGTGATTACCTATCCATTCTGTGATAGCGATTGATTTAGCATACGTACCTGTGAACATTCTGCGGACTGAGAAGAAAATCTACTCTTGTCGTGAACATCAAAATCCCCAAGCAACCTCATTGCTTGGAAAGTTGGACAAAACACAATCAATATCGAAGGAACCGAAATCAAACATTTCGGAATGACTGGTGGCATTAGGAGAGGAATGGAGATAATTTGGTAGGTCAGACAGAGAGATTTTCGGCCAAAGGATCACAAACAGGAGATTCTAAGTTGGATGACGTCATATATCAGAAGGAACAGATGCCACCTTGCAGACGAAATGTGTTGAAGAAACGGGGAAGCCGAGTGGCAGTTTGAATTGATGAGAGAGAATGGGTGTTAATCCCAATGAAAGCAAGGGCATTTAGAGTGGTTAACGCATGTTACATAATCAAATACTCGAACTGTCTAAGCAGGATCTGGCCGCGTAAGTGGCAGCAGCATTATTGAATAGCTGGTCTAGAAGCCTAATGATGCATTACCATTAGGATCGGTATCACCGTTTATTATCTAACATTCTATGTGAGGAACAACCACTTTGCTGATGTACCCTGATATTGAGAATATTTATTTTGTTTAGGGGGGGGAGGTGGGGAAGGCTTGCCACCCACTTAAATACAGTGTGTTGAGCATGTTAATGAATGTTCTGATCTGCATTACATGAATAAAGAGATGGACAGAAACCGCAGATCTTAAGAACTCTTTCAAGTTGCCCACGAATTCTGTAGACAATACGCCACAACAGCGAGCTCAGGCCACAAGTTAGCAAAGGCGATTGCTTGCATATTCCTGTGCGATCAAAGACTTCTACAAGTTAATGATCGACTTGACACCCCCAACTATGGTTGTGATTCACTGCGTGTTTGGTTTCGAATCCGCTAGGAGGGATTCGAGACCCAGTCTTTCCAACTCATCCTAATCGCCAGAGGTCAATTTGTTGAGAAAGGGTCATACCGAGGAAGTTGGGAGTTTGCTTGACTTGGGGAGGCCGCACATTGCTCGTCTTAATCCCTTGCTTATTTACTAAACATCTATCGTTAGTGATGGTTTTTCAGTAAATATGGAATTGCTGTATTAAAGAAAGAAGACGAGTGAAAAGGGATTTTTCAATTCTGTGAAGATTTCAATTAACTTTGAAGAAAGGAGCAAAATATGCAGATATAATACGACTTTTCTTCGAAAATTATTAGAAGAAAGGATAAATAAATACTCGTAGAATTGTTTTATTAAAGCCAGAATGTCAGAAAATTCTTGCCTCTTAAACCTTTAAAGTGTTTCCAGAGTGACTGACAGCCTACGAGAGAATACGAACTTCATCATAAGTTGTCTGGGTGATGCCCTACTTAAGACTCACTCCGGCATGAGTCCCTTATATTCAATTTAATCAGTGTTTTTGATATTTTGAGTTATACCTGACGAGAAATTAGAATATCATATATTATAATTTCTTGTGAAGTGGCCTGCGCTAGAAAACACTTCAGCTGCGAAATTTTGTTTCCCCCCCTCCCCCAAAAAACATAAGGTTAAGGATAGAAATAAGAATAGAATTTCTCTTCAAGTATGATGATTTACTCTGACCAAGGAAGGAATTGTTGTAATAACTATTTTGATTCAAGGTTTCGCTGCTCTAATATCTCGAAATGGTGGATTTCATCGGAGATCTAGCAGAAATATTCCGCTAGGAAACCTTCAAGAGGTGGCGCTGCTGTAGAAAGCATCTCGAAACGCATTTATTGGTTCCTGGGGATTCTTTCTAGAACTGGAGGAATCATTATGAAAGCTATTCAAATGAAGTGCGATAGCTATTCGCACGTGGAAGGGATGGGTTTTCATGACACAAAACAGGCAGCCTGTCCAGAGCACACACACAGAAAGAGAGAGAGAAAAAAATGATATAATAGACTGGCCTCGTAGCGTAGTTACTTAAGATGTAACCCAAATTAGTCCTGAAAAGTCATTTGCTTTCAATGTGTGTGTGTGTGTGTGTGCGTGTGTGCGCGCGCACGTGTGTGTGTGCGTGCGCGCGGAAAGTAGTGCCGATACAAAGCCTACGCTCATCCCTTAGAAGTTACACGAGAATTAAATTACTTGAATCAAGTTTTAAATGTTTGTGCACTTGGTTTGCAAATTAAGCAGAGGTGCAGATTAAATGACCCGTAACAAGTCGATTCATTCCATTTTCTTTTATTGAATTATGAGGACATTTCAAATTACTTTATGTTCCGGACTTGACATTACGATACACAGTTTTAAACTAATGAAGAGCAACCGGGAAGTAGACCTCCACCAGCCACCGTTTGAAAGACATTCATTTAGATTTAATGCAACCGGAGTTTTTGTTCCTAGCGGTTTGTAGTTGAGACTGCTTAATAATTTATCCAAAATGGCGATTATTTTATTTATTTATACTTTATTATTCCACCTCTCTCTCTCTCTCTCTCTCTCTCTCTGTGTGTGTGTGAAGAGAGCGATTGATGAAATGAATTCTTTTTAAAATGAACTGTAGTCTGCTATCCTACTCAAAGTATGCCCCCTAATGAAATGCTTTTCGTTAGTACTTTTAAGCGGAAATGTTTCAACGAAGTAAAATTTTTTCGTCTGGAAATTAAGCTGCTTACGGCTAAACTTTTGCGTGAGAAATATTTTAAACTTGAATTTCATTAAGCGGTTTTAGCGTTTTTTCTCCATTTTGCTGTTTCTTGCAGGAGAGCGCAGTTGGTCTTTTCTGTGTCTGCGAAGTTTTGTTTCGAGCTTAATGGTTTTGATCCCATCAATTCCGCTGGCCAGTAACAAAAAGACTTTTCTTCTAAAAGACAGCCTTAACTTCCTCCTTTATTTTCCTTATCGCATTAATTAAGACTCCCACATACTTAACGCTGTCAGCTTGCTCAAAACCATAATCATTCACCGAAACTTTTACTGGCCGTTCCATCGTCCTCTCCGACATGTTTTTCGCTACATCTAATGCAAGAAGATTTAACAGACAGATTCCCTATTCGCTTTTCTCTCCCTCCACACGCCCCTTAATTCTGATTTTCGTCCGCACTGAAGCACCCCTCTTGCGATCCACTGCTTCTCCTCAAAATCATAGAGATGGATGTTTATTGACTCACTGAAAATTTCTCTTTATTCAAAATGCTTGTTTTGTCCTGTTCTGTCAGATTCTACCCGGCTCTTTATCTATCTATCTATCTCCTCTCTCTTCATGTCCATATTTACAAAATCATTTACCATAAAAAAGTGGCAACTGTTATTACTTAATTTATTTCATTTCCTGATTAGTTTGTTTGCAGTCATTAAGGGAGAACCATTCAAGCAACTGAAAGTCATCCAAATAATGATTCAAATGCATACAATTCAGATTCAGCCTGAACGCAAAATATTTTCATAAGAACCTATTTCCTACAATATTTCCTTCTGAAAACTCGCTGTTAATAATAATAATAAATTTAGTTTAATACTTTATCCAAGTGTGAGCAAACAAAGTTTGCGCCTGAAAGCATCTTCAGGGATGGGGCAAGGCGACACAACACCAGGGCACCCCCCCGCAAAGGTGGAGCAAGCTACCAATACTCCCATCCCAGCACCTCCCACAATTCAATTTTTCTTATTCTTAAGAGATATATTTATTACCATAATCACCATCAACATGAAATTCCTGATGTCCCATCAACGGAAGGATTTGCAGGATACTCTGATAGTAATACATAATGAATTCTAACTTCCTCTTCAATCGCTGTTAAGAAGTTACAAGTAATAAATCCTAAAACTGATAAGCAGAAATATTGACATGAAATTCAACACGTTTTCCAACATCGTAATCACAATTTCTGACCACATTATTTGTTTTACAATCTTCGCTTGAATGCTATGACGTCTCTTAGGGTGGAGTAGATGCAGAAATTGATTCGTAATATTAGTGATAAGGTAGAGGAATCTAAACGCACTACGTTCTATTCTTAAGAGATATATTTATTACCACAATCACCATCAACATGAAATTCCTGATGTCCCATCAACGGAGGGATGTGCGGGATATTCTGATAGTAATACATAATGAATTCTAACTTCCTCTGTCAATTTCTTCCCAATTTTGTTATCAGAATTATAATATTGTAAAATCGCGTGTCTGTCTTCTAGTGTACTTTTGTCTGCATCGTTCTATCTGGATCTTACTTTCTGGGTTTTTATTCCTGATTCCACATGAGATTAGCTCTGCTCGCACATTCCTCAATGCTAGCAATGGCTCTCCACTTTACCATCTTTGCTAATTGCATGCTCCATTTCCATATTTGCTTTCCCATCTTTATTAAAATTGCACTTAAAGAGCTGAAATGTTTTATTTCTTTATAGGTTGTTCATTGAGAATGCAGTTAAAATTTTACTGGATATTGATTATTGCTTGATATAATATTCGTTTACACCATATAATACATAATTGTATTATGGTGTAAATAATATGGTGTAAATTGGCATTTTGTACTGCTTTTATCTTGGTACCTTTTTCTATTCGTTTTCCTAAAAGACCTGAAGACAAATTGTTGTTATGTTCCATTGTTTCCTTAAGTATTTGCATTAAAGTGAAATTTTGTTTCTGAAAACCTGCGATTTGGCAGGAGCTCAGCTTGTTGTTTCTCTTCTACAATACTCAGACAATTATTTAATGAAGTATTCATGCCGAAATCGTAGGTGGAACACTCACGCTCAGAAGGGAAATTCCTCTGTAATTTTCACATTCACCTTTATTTCCCTTTTTTATGGACGAGCGCATTCCAATTATACAGCACTCGACCTTCTCACCAGGCCTTCTAAATTATGCAGAGCAGCTGCTATAAAACTTTTATACTTCTGAGTTTTGGGTCAAATATCTACTTCAACTATTGATGGCTGTTCCAGACTGCAATCCTTTGGAACATTTTCTATCAGTGATTGTTTCATTTAACCTATCTTTCAGTGTAACTATTGCTGATATCTGGAATATCTTATCCTCAGTTTTAGTGTAACCTTTTATCACCTCTGATCCCTCCCCATTGTATTGTTTACTTCATTCGTATGCTTTTTAATAGCCTTCAGATCATTTTGACGCCTAGATTTTTATCGCCTATATTCTTAACACAATCTTCGTATGACTTTTGTTTACCTGCTTTTACATACGGCTTAGATTTCTTATATTTTCTTCTGTATTCTCTCAGGACACGCTTTACTTCATAGAATATTTCGATACTCTGTTTTCCTTTTTTCGGGGAGTCTTGAAGTTATTTAACTTCAAGACTTCTCCCAACTGTTTAGATTTTTTTACCCTTTCACCGCACAGCTCTCTGGCTGAATCCATCGATGTTTTCTTCAGACTCTGCCGTCGAGTTCGGTTCTAAAGTTCGGTTCTTGTTTTTATACTCTTTCATTTTTCTTGAATAACATTTAGATATTTGAGTCTACATTTCATCTCGGAAAGCCTGTTCTAGTTTGATTCGTTTAGAACGTTTTTTTACTTATATCATTCTCTTCAATTTTTATTCATTTTTATCCTGCGCAAAAGTAACTGATGATGAAATCCGTGGGTGGGCTACAGGAGGTTTTCTATTATGATTATTATTATTAAATTTTTACATAATCCGGAACCAGGCTCTAGAGACTAAATATGGAAGATGCTTCAGGCCACCAATGTGCAGCCACCTAGAAACAATCACAAACACATGCAAGGGTTAAATTCGAACCCCCCAGGCCACTGATTGGAGAGCGAATACGGTAATTCCTCCAAGCATACTGAAATGTTATCCGATGCAACTTATCCAGTCCAGTAATTAGCGTATCTAGCGAAGTGGTTCTGATTAATTATGCAAAACATAGGCAATGGGCCTTTCTTATTTCTTACATATTTTCTTCCTAAGAATTTATACACAATCTTTATATTGGAAGAACGGAAGTCATCACGCATTGGGTGGGTTGGCGAGAACAAATTGTTCCCTTGTTGTTCGATGTCCTGAATAGGAATACTGCAGGTGCCTATTATTAGCTTTGCGTCTTTCTCCCAATTTTTTTCAAAATATTTATAATGCCGTTCATTCATTTCCTGCTCTGACAAATCAAAAGAACTAGGTTTTTCTTTTTCATGTCAGCTGCCCTCTGTAATAATTCGAAAAACCCCTAGTAGACACTACTGTGCGACCATATGCACAAATAAGTAACCATGTTCAATTTTCTGATATGTATTCTTAAGGAGAATAGAGGATACTGTAAGAGCACTACGTGATTGTTTACATTATTACTAATCTGCTTTCAACAATTTTCCTCCAAATCAGTCCTTTATTTGTCAGTACTCCAATATTGTCAAATCTAACATTTTGTGCTTCTAAGGCATTTCTGACTGAATCAATCCACTGCGAGCCTCTTTCACCCCATCAAACACCTGTTTGGCACCTTTCCTCACCCATTCTATTCAAGTGAAGTGGCCAAACCACCTTAGATTAGCGATGCCGACACATTCTTGAATGCAAAGATTGTCAAGTTCCTTTCTAATATCTTCATATCTACTATGATTCTACCACTGATGCCATCTGTTCATGCCTCTAAACTTTCTGAGGACTCTCATATCTGCGGTCTTTAGTCATTGGTCAAGTGTTTTACTTCTAACCCAGCTCTCAGATCCATAAGTTAAAATTGGTTTGAACACTGTCTTGTATACAGCTAATTTAGTGTTCTGACTAATTTCTCTCTTATTCCATATGAATTTATTCATTTGACGTCCTACCATACCAGCTTTGTTGATTCTGTTGTCTATTTCCATATTTGATTTACCATCTTCTCTAAACATTTTGCCTAAATAGCTGAAATCTTTTACTTATTCGTTTAGTTTTCTAATAATGATTCAGTTGAAGTTTGGGTCCTGTTTTTTTTTTTTCAATATTTTTTTTTAATTTTAATTTTGGTATTTTAGCATATTATTTATTTTTAGTAGTTTTGGTATTTTATTGCCGATTTTTATGCCAGAGATGGCTTAAACAGTTATTTAAATTAGTTAGAGAATCCTGGAGACTTGCTGCATTTGTTTTAGATGTCTGTCTGCATCGCTCTGCTTGAAAGTAACTCCTATTGAAAAAGATTAGCATCCTGTGTAATGCTGAGTGCTATAGGAACCCTTTCCATTCCTTGATCCTTACTGCTGGAATATTCCACCTTCTAGTTATTGTTTACCAGAATATCAAATACTTTCTTTGTGTCGATATCGCCACTTTGTTAACGTGATACTTCTTTATTCTTGCGCCAGTAACTCTTCGTTTCATTTGATGAAAAGTGCTGCTGACACAAGAATAAATCAAACGACACGAGTTTGAATCAAACTCGACATCAATCAAAATTTTTTATTATTTCAGAATACCAATACTGATCTGCTGATGTTGAGCTAGAAAGAAGATTTTTGCATGAGCAGACTTTTCACAATTCGCTGAAGAACCTTTATTGGAAGAACGACATGGGTGTTGCGAGTCTTGCATAGGGGATATTTATTTTAAAACGAATTACCGAAAAAAAACAGGGAAATTAATGTAGAAAACACATTGAGCATTTATTGACTACGTAAAAGCATTAGACAAAAGCTTTTGCAAATTATAATTTTCTCGGTTATATCAAGTGGGTATACTTCCACGTGATTATATATCTATTTTTTCTTTAAGTCTTAAGAAAACCTTAGTTAAAAGATTTTCATGGGAACTGATCGTAGGATTTCTTATTGTCCAATTGTCCAACTATTGAGTACTGTTTCTACGATTAGGATTCATCCATGCGTCACGTTTATCCATAAATGCATATCTAAGTTAACCAAACATGACGGAAGTGTGTCCTAACGGAAAAACTTCCTACACCACGTGCGTTCCATGAGCCACCATTTTCTGATTCATGAAATTGTCCGTTTGTCTTATTCGGAGCCCGTCCCTATTGCCAGTACCTTCTGGATCACTTAACAAAAGTCCTTCGAATGTCCTGCATGCTGGACACATGGATGAACCAGTCTTGCTTTCCTTACACAGAATCATCCAGCTACTGAATGCTGTTTTCACGTTTAGACTCGATTCAGTACAGCAGAGAGAGGGATTAAGTTGATTAATTCTTTCATCAATTCATTTGCTCACTTCCACTCATATGTTGCGTTTCTGCACTTCTACAACATGCACACAATTAGCGTTGGTAATTCTCCCGTCCAAAATGTGTTATTACAGATGCAGCAACTGATCACCAACCCTCGCAGTTCAACTCTAAATTCAAAGCAGATTTTTTTTTCTTCATGCCATCACTCCAGGTCTCTGTAGCACTATGCGTGGGGACATTCCCATTCGGTTATGCGAGTAGCCATTAAAAGCTGTTTTCACCTGATAAGAGTTAACCAGTAGTGATTCTAATGAGTCCAACCTAGCTTATTCATTCCCTCTATTTCTGTCCTTTAGAATGACTCTTTTGTGGCTTTTTGTCTTAGATCTTTCAATCTGCAGCTCGAACTTTATCGAGTTTCGTCTTTCTCCTATCCTTCGACTTATCTATGCTACTGTCCTACTGTAAGTGCACTGTAAATTTGTTGGATTATCAATTTAATGTAAGATCTTTTCTTAGCAAAGCATGTTTTCCTTTATTTATTATAATTTAATATTCAACAGCAGAGAGAAATGAAGTCTTTTTTTCATTTCATTCATACGGGCTGAACTCGTGTAATTTCTGTCTGTCAATGATGCCTTCTACGGCTTTCACCCTTTATTATATTTATTATTATTATTATTTTATCTGATTCGTTTGGAATTTCTTATTTCTGCATTAATTACTTTGAGGTGAAAGTTAATCATATTGCTTTTTTCCATTTGTTCCTGTACGAATTGATCCTCTGTTTTCATGTTATGACCCCCCCCCGTATCTGAAACATATTTGCTAAGTCGGAGATATCTTTCCTTGTTAAGTGTTCTTTTAAACTGGAGTTTCTCATTATTATTATTATTATTATTATTATTATTATTATTATTATTATTATTATTATTATTATTATTATTGACACCTCCAAGGAGTCCGAAGACTCATCGCAGGAGGACACGTATTGTACAACTCTCTGTCTCTAACGCTACACCTAACCTCTATTATCAACATCAGCGCCATCTACTGGCCACTACCACCACCACAGCTATTATTTTTTGTCTGTAAATTGCGTGTGTTCTGAAGGGCCGATTTATCTGTATGCGGGATGAAAAATCCGAGTTTCCGGGAGTAAAAACCCTGCTACCTCCGTATGAGATCGGCTAACTCACTTTCGATTAAAAACGTCCATATAAAGAGATCCCTCCCCTCATGACGAGAATCGAACTTAGGTTATTATGTTGTTATTATTTTTTTTGAGATTTTGTATACTGAAATAATACTGGAATTTTTTTTTTTCAGTATCATTTCTTGATTCTTTTAATACCAAATCTGAATACGAAATATTTACCAATTTATCAGTTTAATGAATACAGTTGCTGGTTCAATATATTTACTTAATAAATTTCTTGTCGAAATAACTGTTTCCAAATAAATTCGCTTTGTCGTGCACAAATGCACACACAGATGGCTTAAAATAAGTTCAAATAGATAAACTTAAACGTCTAAATAGCAGAGTAATTTACAATGTTTTCTTCAATAAACAGCAAACCCAGGTAGTGAATCATGCAGACAACTGGGGAATTTCCAGAGCTAGTGAATTTTGGTTATCCCAGTGGGATACCCTATGATCTGGGCAGGATATCCAAGAAGAAATGGGGCAGCATCCTTTCAATATTCTTAACGTTTGCTTCATAATAAGGAGCAAATTTCAATTAGCAAATTATATATCAATACTTTGAAGAGAAGATACAAATAAGAGAGAGAGAGAGATTAAGGGAATGTTCAGCTAAAAAAATAATAAATAATAATTTCTCAATTGACATTTTAAGTTTTCTTTATCCAAAAGATGAGTAGTTCCCTTAAGATGTAGTGACATCTGTTTCACTTGATTTCATCTTTTGAGTCGGTCGACTTTAATTATTTGGAATCTATATCAGCACTGCCTTAATGAGTAGAGTGTCCGCGAACAGCGCTGTCCAATGTGACATTATGTCAGATGGAAATGGAAAGGAGATATAAGAACAGATGACGGATTTAGATTTATTTACTCAGGAAGAGGAAAGGGGTGTTGAAATAATGTTGGATAAAAGGATAGCCGATATGGTGGAGGGATATTGGCAGAGATCTGAAAGAGTGATTGCTTTGCAAATAAAGGCCAAACCTAGAAATATCCTCATAATTCAAGTATACTTACCAACAACAAATCATACAGATGAAGAAGTCGAATAGATCTATCAACAAATAGAGGAATAGAGGAATGTTTACGTTTGAAAAATAGCAGAGATATACTGATAGTAATGGGAGATATGAATGCAAAGATAGGGAAAGGAAGAGAGGATGGCCCTTGGGGCTTGGGAGAAAGAACTGAAAGGCGGAGTTTTGCAGAAAACACGAATTGATAGTAACTAACACCTGGTTTCAACAACATGAGAGAAGACTGTTTACTTGGAGAGCACCTGGACAGAGAGGAGAAGAAATCGGAAATCAGATTGATTATATGTTAATTAACTCAAGATATAGAAATGTAATAAAAAAAATGCAAAAACTTATCCTGGAGCAGACAGCAATAGTGACCATAACCTGCTCACAATCAATTAAAGTAAAAATCAGACTAAAACGAATAAATAAAGAAAATGCAACTAGAAAAATAAGAATTGATGGACTAAAAATAAAATATATCAGAGAGAAATATCAAGCTGGACTAGAAAATAAGTTCAGAAATATTGATACTGATATACCGCTAGAAGTAATCTGGACTGATCTAATAGAGAAAATCAAGGAATGTGCTAAAGGTCTTCTGGGTGAGACAGAGAAGAGAGGAAGGAAGCCCTGGATTACTGAGGAGGTGATAGAAAAATGGACGAAAGAAGAAAATGAAAGAATAAGAACAGCGATGAAGCCCAAGTCAGGTATAAAGAGATCAATAAACAAGTATCAATTCTGGCTAAAAAGGAAGACTGGCTCAATCAGGTCTGCGATAATATAGAGGAAAATGATACAGCAAAGGATATGAGAAAGGTCTATGAAGGCTGGAACTTGATTTCAGGGAAGAAGAGAAGGATAAAAAGCGGTGCTTTGAAGGATGAGAGAAGAAAGATTTTGTTGGAAAAAAAATTATAAGATGGAAGAACGTTATGGAGATGAAGATAATTTGGAATGTGATCAGATAGAAAATGATGATGCCCGAGAAATTAAGGAATGGGAAACAGCAGCCATTAAAAGAACAAAGGATAGGAAAGTTCCAGGAGTGGGTGATATTTAAGAAGAGTTACTGAAGGCATTGAGAAAGGAAGGAATAAGACACTTCTATCCATCATCTTTAATAGAAGTCTGGAGGAGGAGGACAGAATTCTAGACTTCGTAAGATTTATTTTTATTCCTATTATCAAAACTACAGGAACGATGGATTGCAGCAAGCACAGAACTACCAGCTTGATTAGCTCAAGTTGCAAAAGTCCTAATCAACATAATATATATAAGAATGAAACAGATGACAGAGAGAGAATTAAATGAAGTACAGTTGTTTGGTTTCAGGTGATCCAGGGAAGCTATCACAACACTACGGATATTGGGGGAAAGATTGATCGAGTGCAATAAATATTTATATCTATGCTTTGTGGACTATGAAAAAGCTTTCGATAACGTTAATTACTCTGTTTTATTTGATATTTTGCATGAAATAGGAATAGATAAAAACATCATGAGAATTTTGTTCAGAATATACAAAACTCAAGAAGCCAGGGTCAGATTTGAAGGAGAGGATACTGAATGGATCCCCATAAAAAAGGGTGTGGGATGTCCCCACTCCTTTTTAATGTCTATAGTGAAGGGATGATGAGGGAGGCCTTGGAAGATCTGAAGGATAGAATAAAGATAAACGGACATCTGATAAATAATATAAGATATGCAGATGACATTGGACTTATGAGCGAAACAGAGGAAGGCTTGCAAAGAATTTTGAACAGACTGAACAGGGTTGGAAATGAGAATAAACATTCAGAAGACAAAAGTGATGAAGATTTCAAGGAAAGGAAATGATGGGATGGAAATCACTTTGAACGGACGAAGAATAGAAAATATAAAAAGTTTTGAATACCTTGGGAGTTGGATAACAAAACACAATAGATCTGATTATGAAATTAAGAACAGTATTAAAAAAAAGCAAAAGCAGCATTTTTCCAAATATACCACATATTAGGAAACAGAAATCTGGACAAACAGTAAAAGTAAGAATCCTCAAGACAATGATCTGGAGCCTGGGGATGCGGATGTGAGTCCTGGACGATCAACAATAAGGAAATGAGTGACCAATCGCATGCATTTGAAATGCGGTGCTTGAGAAAAATGAATCGCATCAGCTGGACTGAAAGAGTGAGCAATGAAGAGGTTCTTAAAAGATTCAAAATGAAAAGAGACTATATGGCTAGCATCTAAAGAAGAAAAATAGCGTTTGCAGGACATTTGATGAGGGGTTCTTCTGGAGCTTCCCAGAATAGTGTTGCAGGGGATGGAAGGAGAGGAAGAGGAAGACCCCGAGTGCAATGGAAAGCAACATCAAAGATTGGACGGGCAAGAATCTTACAGAAGCAAGAGATAGACAGGCATGGAAGCGGACTGCTCATCAGCAACAACCCTCTTAAAGAGGAGGCCACAGGATTAGATTAGATTAGATTAGATTAGATATCCGCTGTGGCTAGCAAACTTTTATACTGCTTAAAGCCTCTCATAAAAATGTGGTTTTGGTACGCATTAGTCAATTAGAATGCTCGTTTGAAGTCTTGAGCTGATGCTTGAGCAGTGTAGCTAATTTGCCGTATATTATCTGTTATTAGTTCCTTTGGTTTTTAATTTCGAAAGTGTATTCAAGTTTAATTTGCTCTGGAGGTTACCAAGTTTTTGGACTAGACTTTTCGGCTTCACTACATGAAAACTAAGCAATCAATTTCCTAACATTTGACAGTCCTTTTCATTGTTGTTGTTGACTGGTATCTCCATGGAGTCAAACGACTAGTCGCTAAAGGCAGATTTTGAGAACGAGAGTATGCTGACGTCGACTGAACCCCGTAGAAAGACGCATGATATTAATGCTTCCCAAGCTGATTATAACTGTCTTTGTTTGGATCGAAGTTTTTCTCCCTAACTTCCCTCATACGATTGCAGATGTTTTACTTCAAATTGACGTGATATGTTACAGCTTTGTCAATTTTTAATGTTTCTGTGCAAATGTTCTTCGTCGCTGTTGTGGTGCTGCTCAAAATTCGATCGCAAATTTCATCTCGCATTATGCTGCAATTAACGGCCATAAGCATTCCGTATCATTTTGCTGCTGCAATATTCCAGGAGGGGAAAGCGAGGTACGCATCATTCCGAGAGGATTATTGAAAACGAATTTCTTCATTTCCGCAGTTGTGTTTGACCACTCTCCACGCTCATACACACACACACGGCACTCGCGTGACCCCATCTCGCTCTGCGTGCCCTAAAAATCAACGAAAGCGCTAAATGTCATCGATTGCCTACACCAGGCACGTCGGTGCCAATATCCGCCAGTGTGGTGCTGCAAGACATTCCCCCGACCTTCCTTGAGGGTAGGGGAAGAATATATCGTGCCACATGACACCGCCTCCGGTTCACTTTATTTATTCAAGCAACGGCATGGCGAACCCATGCACATCCCAGTTCCAATTATGGCAAGCCCGACGTTCTGATCCACGGCATTTTTGTGCTGCTTGGAAGTGTGCTCTTTCATAATCGCATTTAAGCAAAAAATGCAGCCAATAACAACAAAACAGCGCTTTCGCGATACAACTAGACTTCAATGGCTGCGCTTTATTTCTTTTGCCCTCAAGTTAAATCAATTAAAGTCTTGTCTGATCCTGATAACTTAAACCTAATAAAAGAAAAACAAGCCGACAAACAGTCGGTTCTCTTCCGAATCGTGCTGCCGCTGATCTTTTTTTAAAGGAAGCACATTTGTCTGAGAACTGACGAATATCTGATATTGATTTTCATCCAAATAGCTGAAAAGGAATATTTATTTTTCAGGCCTATTTACGTCATTGGAAAAGCTTTACTATCCTTTCGTAATTCAAGTAGGCTTCGTGGATGAAGATTTCCACCTATCATCATCATCAGAATATCTTAAACACTCTTTCATATATTCCAATAAAAGTTTAAAACGAGCCATTTGCTAAGAAAGTAGCGAGCATTTGGGACGAGCATTCTAAGACTTAAAAAAATTAAAACCATACCATCTGTATGTAAGGAATTGGAACATCTAAATTAAAGACGGTTTCTTATTTCCAGGATGGTATATGATTAGCGGTGAAACAGAAGCGACTCCGCATGCTTTGGTTGGCATTACTGCCGAAGCTCATGAGTAAATTGCATTCTGCAAGGCTGTCTTATTTCCACTAAGATTTATTTTAGTAAGTACTCTGCTAATATTGATTACATCCAACATCGTTTCCTGGAATTCGGAGTTAAATCCAGGAAATAAGAGTGATGTCTCATTTATATTTAATTCGCTTTGTGTAAATCTTTCTGGTTCTTTAATGTGCTAAGCGACCTCAGAATATTTATTATTTTGAAGTCAGATTTAAAAAGATAATAATAAAATATGCATTTTAGGTCTTTGGATTGAGATCCGATCATTCGATTCGTCTTATCATCTGAAAGCGCTTTAAATATGTTCACGATTAGCATTGCACACGCTGTTAATATTCTGTACAAAAATGGAAAAAGAGGAGTCAAAACAAACAAAAAATTCGTTTCCGTTTCCAAATTGTGCTCTTTTCTAGTTTGAGATTTCCATCAATCAGTGAAAAAAACGAAACGCACATTTTCGAAGTTGATCCTGCAACTGCAAAAGATGCAAATCGAAATGACGAAGGAAAGATCGCAGCAATTCATCGTTTGAATTATCAAGAAATTTCTAAATCTGAAAGGAAAACTCTAAAGAAATACCGTTTTGTTTACAGTATTGTAAAGAATTTATGTTTATATTTATTTAATTATTTACGGCATTTAATTGTCGTGTGTTTCATATTTCCAGCGAAGTGTATTACTGGTTATTAGGATTTGGGGATTCTTCCACTTTGAACTAGAATCCTTGTCGTGGCGTTGTAGAAAAATGAATCCCGTGAACATCATATTTGACATTTACGTCACGCACAGTGCGAGCGTTGTCGAAATGGGAGTGCAAATAGTCCGTCCAGCTCTGAATAATAGGAATGAATTTTCTCTCATTTTAATGGAATTAACCAAAATGAGCATGCGTGCTATTCAAAATGGAGCAGAAATGGAATCAGGAAAGAGATAATCGCAGCCGAAGATGCGCCAGCGGAGCTTTGGGGTTCGTAAATATAAAGGGTTTGCGAAACACTCAGATATAATTTTTGAAATCTTGTGTATCTTTTAGAAACCTAGCAGTTCAGTAGTCTACAATGACGATGTCGTTTGGATCGAGACCAGAGTACAAATCTCATCTAGTTTTCGAGGACTATCCCTCTGAAGACGTCGATTTCATATTGAAGTGGGAAGAATCTGCTCTCAGAAAGTCATCAAATTCCTGTCACGATTTAATTAAGCTGATATGAAACAAAATTGTTAAACGATGATAGGCCAGTCAGCACGACATGCAAAAAGGAAAAGGCAACGATTGCGTCCTTGATAGGTATAACTAACGTGTGATGTTGAGTTCCGTTCAGGGGAAGATCGATCTTTTTTCATGAAGAGATCTCGAGACCAGAATAGATAAAGCTAATGTCAACGAGATTTTTTTTGGATTTCAGCAAAACGTTTGACAACCTTCCACGTAAGAAGAAAGTAAGGATAAAATTTCCCCCAAAAAGCTACCGATGATCACCTAATGAATTGCAGAAATTGGTCGACAATGGTTGACGAGAGCGAAACATCCCCATCTTAGAGCCAGGTCCCGCAGAGTTCCGTGAGAGAATAAAAGAGTCCTTTAATATATTTATTGCAGAATTTGAACGTTACGTGTTTAGGATAAGAGAGTATGGGGAAGACTGTTCCAAGGACAGGGATCGCAGGAATAAAGAAGACGAGAAGTTGATTTTATAAGTTTGAATCTGAGTCGTACGTGGATGTTGACCAGAAGCTGCTCGTGTTCATACATGATGGCGGTCAGGTCAATTAAGTACATCCGTGGAAATATCTACAGAAGAGAAATAATGCGAGGATTCCTAAACTGTTAGAAGTTGAGTAGAAGAAAAGCAATGTTTTGAGCGAAAAAGAATTCGTCTTGTCTGTGGACTATTTAGCATTGAACTGGAGGGACACCATCTGGACCGAAGGACTTATTGGTGTTAAGGCTACTGAGTAATTTTGTGATGTCATTCTGACGAAAGATCAGAAGAGGAGTACTGAAGTGGTCTGTGGAATAGCAGGAGGGGGATTTGCCTTGGTCAGAATTTAGAAGAGATGCCAGACGTCTGCTTTATCTTAAGAAAATGTTTACCATTATTACTTTAGACAAAAGAGGAGAAAACATCATATGGCAATATTTTGCTCATCAGCCTTGAAAAGGAAGCTCCACTGCTATTTTAATAGGACGTAAGCTAAGTGCATTTGGTTCTAACAGTCTACTTTACATTTGCTGATACTTTTTGAAGTTGATACGGGTTGTAATGTAGTCTGTGAGAAGCCTGAGTTTTTAACTTGAGCCTTAGAGTGTATTGTCCTGCATTTTTTACATAAGCATTGGTTGGAAAACCAACAAATATTCAAGCTAAAACGCAGTCTTAGTTTTCCAACAAATGTTTGAAGTATCTGTTGGAAAACCAAGGAGCGAATAATAGTTGGGGATTTTGAGTGTATTGAGGAATTAGGTTAAGCCCAGCAAGGATAATTTCTGAATACTAAAGCGGAATCAGACCATAGAAACAAAGACAAGGAAATAAAAATGCCGTAGTTCATTCCAACTGGCAACATGTAGTTTTCAAGAGGCTGGTCTGAAATGTTTTCTGCCTTGACCACAGATGGCAACACTATCGGCAAGACTTTTTTGCTAAGTGGTGCATCTGTCATAAGCATCTAGATGAAATTGCAAATCATTCTATCAAGTATTTTTTTATACAGCTGTCTGAAGCAAACATGTTGTCTGTATCCCTTGAAATTGATAACATGGAGTATTTTGCGGTTATAAAATTCTTCGTAAAAGAAGGTTTAACGCCAAAAGAAATTCATTCGAAGTTCATAAAAGTTTATGGGCACTCTTCTCCTTCATTTGCGACAATTACGAAATGGGCTGCCAAGTTTAAACGTGGCTGTACTGCCTTGAAGATGATACACTTGAAGAACCCCCAAAATGTGTAACAACACCAGAAATCATTGATCAGTGCACGATATGGTATTGGATGATCGGCGAGTCAACGTGTTCGAAACTAACGAGACTACAGGCATTTCAAAAGAACGTGTAGGATATATTTTGCATGAAGAATTGCAAATGAAAAAGCTTTGCGCAAGATGGGTGCCGCGCTTGCTCACAGCAGATCAAAAATGCACTCGCATGAAAATCTCTGAACAGTGCTTGGAGCGTTTTAACAAGAATAAAACTGATTTTGTGCGTCGATTTATTACTATGGATGAGACTTGGATTTACCATTACACAGTAGAATCCAAAAAACAGTCAAAACGTAGCCGTTTGTTTGCAATTGTTAAATGTTTTTTTACTCCTAGAAACTCTAATTTTTATTCCACCAAACTGGTAAAATCAGCAGGAGAACAGTTAAAAGACATCAATAATATATTTGGCTGATAACCTTAGTTGCTTCGTCAGTAGTCCTAGATAACGACAACTTGGAACAAAATGGTGTTTGGTCATCGGAGCAGATTTAACATTCTCCATAAAGGTTTGCAGTCCTTCGATATTAGAATTGGCATTCTCTCTAAACATATTTAGAGAGAAGACTGTCTCATCTGTTGACTTTACGAATTTTTAAACCCGCTGTGCCTCTCATGTTAACGAGTTATCTCCAGTCGCATATCTTAGCTGCCTTTGATGCATATTTTTTTTGTTGGACCACTTCTAAAGCGATGAATTAATTCCCACATTCTCTTGATGAACTCGGACCTGCTTCGTATAGCCTGAACTAGACATGATTTTGTCTCTGAAAAACCCGGAGGTTACTTAACGAACTAACGACTGTGTGAAGTAACACCTCATTTCATTTCCCTGCAGTAAAATTTTGGAATCTCGGGATCAGAACATCCAGTATGAATTCAGCATTGGTTTATGGATGGAAATTTAATTTGCTTAAAACATGAACTGGGATGGGTGCATCGTAAATGGTTATTTATGATGAAGTGATAATGAATCAGTTAATTATAAAAAATTTAACACCTTTGAACATGCACGCAGATTTTAGGTCAGCATGCGGATATAATGGATAATAATAATGCGGATTATACTGAATAATGAATGGAATATCAACACTGATAGCCTCATGATATTGGTTCTCGGATGCAATGTATCAACATGCATCCTTGAAGCTTTCGGAAAGGTCAAGTATAGCGTTGCCTATTCATCATCGTTCTCACCGAACAACAACAACAAAATAGCAAAGGTAAAAAAACAAGGTCTTTTATGCCTTGTTTTTTTACCTTGTTATTTTATGCACATGATGTTTTCTCCTCTTTTGTCTAAAGTAATAATGGTAAACTCTTTATCTTAAGATAAAGCAGACGTCTGGCATCTCTTCTAAATTCTGACCAAGGCAAATCCCCTCCTGCTATTCCACAGACCGCTTCAGTACTCCTCTTCTGATCTTTCGACAAAGTGACATCACAAAATTACTCAGTAGCCTTAACCCCAATAAGTCCTTACAAAGGTAAAAAAACAAGGTCTTTTATATATATATGTGTATAAAAAAACAAGGTTTATATATATATATATATATATATATTCATTTTTCTAAATTTATATTTATATATATATATATATATATATATATATATATATATATATATATATATATATATATATATATATATATATATATATATATATATATATATAAACAAGGTTTATATCTATCTATATATATATATATAAACCTTCTTTTATATATTTCATATATAGATATATATATATAGATATTCATATTTAGATACTTACAAAGGTAAAAAAACAAGGTCTTTTATATATATATATATATATATACAGGGTGTTCGGGATAAATTTGACATATTTATAATTAATTATATTTTTCCGTAAGTTACATGTATTAACACACACTTCTCTTCATTTAAAAGTTTGGACCCTTCTTCATTCATATACAAGATGTCAGAAAGGATGGATAGCTGGAACCCACCTGAATCATGGAAGAGAATAACTTGTATCATGATGATTCGTGCCCGCCATCAAAATAAGGATATTACGACTGCTGCCCAATGCTCCCTGAATACAGTAAAAACAATCAGGCATGAACTAGAGACTTGCAATGGTGACTACGAGGATGTAGCAAGAAGAAAGATCCCTAGCAGACGATCTGATTGCGTTCGTACAGCAGAATTCCTCGCAAATCTGCAGGAACAGGTGTTGAAGAACCCTGGCATTGGAATTCGGGCTTTGTTCGTGGAGTTGCTAAATGTAGTCAAGCCCTGGATAACAAGGGTAGCCAATGGTTGGCCGTATGTATGGCAGTAGGATTCGGCCCCTTGCCACACCTCTGGGAAAAGTCAAAAATGGTTGTCTGAAAATTTCTACGACTTCACCAGTCCAAATGTTTGGCCTCCAAACTCCCCAGACCTTAACCCCATGGATTATTTTGTATGGGGCGCAGTTGAAAAAGACACCAATCGCACTTCCAGTAATACAAAAGCCCAGTTAATGGATAAAATTAAAACAGTTTTTTGGCCCTTCCCAGGGAGACTGTAGCATCAGCTTGTTCGAGGTTCCGAAGCAGAATTGAAGCTGTGATCGATGCTAATGGTGGTTATTTTGAGTAAATCTTGTTGATAGTATTGTAATTAACTCTGCCTGTAATGTTTTTTTCTCAATTCATTAAATTTAATAGATACAAAGAAGATTTTCTTTTTCCTTACGAAACTGTCAAATTTATCCCGAACACCCTGTATATATATATATATATATATATATATATATATATATATATATATATATATATATATATGTGGCGATCAGCTTTTACTCGGTTGTTATACATTTGAAAAAAATAGATTTAATGACTCCAAGACCGAGATAACATATAAAGATTTTAATGATAAATACTACTACTTATTTATATATAGTAGTAGTATTTATCATACTCCATCTAGTTTCGGCATATAGCAGCCTTCTTCAGGTATTTATAAAGGAAAGGTATACTAATAAACATTGAATTATTTAAACAAACTCGAAATTACAGGTACAAATTGCCTCACATAATCGATACATAAAAACGTTGTATTTTTCAAGTTGTTCCAACTGGCGTGCCATTGTTTGTTGCAATTGTGCGTGCAAGTTCACGTGAACGCCAATATTGAATAACTGCAGCATGGCTATCTGGGATGTTATAACTTAAATTATTATTTAAGTGGACCGGGTTCAGTAGGATTTCCCTTGATTCTACGATTTTCCTTTCAAACTCATCTTCACAGCGAAAAATATTTTCTGATCTATTCCAGCATACAGAGTGGCTTTGTTGGTCTTCATTAGGATTATTTGAAAAAAGAACATGACTGGATAATGCAGTTGCATGAGATCTTTTGTATGAGATGTCTCTCTTATGCTCTTCTATGCGTTGTTCAATAGATTTATTAGTTTGACCAAAGTATGGGATATTGCAATCACGCAACAATTTATATACTCCAGGGTACTTAAGGTTGTGATGAGTAGGTTTTGGATGGCTGATTAGAGAGCGGATTTTTGGAAGTGTGGTGAAGAAGGTCCTGATATTATATTTTTTAAGGACTTTAGCTATTTTCTTAGAGACTGTGCTAATTTATGGAATGGAGATGCTACCTTTAAAATTAATAGTCTCTGTTGTGCACTGCTTAGGACGGTTCAGAAGAAATTTCTTAATTGTTTTTTCAGAGTACCCATTTTTTTTAAAAATAAGAGTGAGGTGATTCACTTCTTTTTGTAGTTCATCTTGTTCATTTAAGAGAGAACGTGCTCTGCTTCCTAAGGTAGATATAATTCCAAGTTTTTCTGGTGGAAAATGATGAGAAAGATTATGCAGATATCTATTGGTATGCGTAGGTTTTCTGTACATTGAGATTTTTAATCTTTCAGAGCATCGTGTAAGTATAACATCCAAAAAAGGTAAAGAGTTATTATTTTCTATATCAGCAGTAAATTTTATATTAGGATGTTGGATGTTTAGATGACGAAGAAAATCTGTGAGAGCTGTGTGCCCGTGATTCCAAATAATGAATATATCATCAACATATCTTTTCCAAACTTTTGGTTTAAATGAGAAGGAAGATATGGCTTTCTTTTCAAAGTCTTCAAGGAAGATGTTAGCTAGCACTGGGGACAAAGGGTTGCCCAGGCCTTGTTTTTGTTGGTAAATGGAGTCCTTATATCTGAAGTAACCAGAATGAATGCAATGCTTTAATAAAGTGAACATTTTTTTGGATAATTTGTCCTGTAGTAATGTAAGTATCTCGTCCGTAGGAACGTTAGTAAATAAAGATATAATGTCAAAACTAGCTAGAATATCATTATCATCGATGGGAATATCTTTAATATGAGAAACAAAATCTGTGGTGTTTTTGATGAAAGATGAAGATTTATTGGAGGAACACTTGAGGTACTTTGCTAAGAATATTCAGTGGCTGAAAGAAAAGCGCTAAAAAATCTAAAACAGAACAGTAACATTATTATTTTACCTGCAGATAAAGGCAACTCTATGATCCTCAACTCTGAAGATTATCACAACAAAATGCTTCAATTACTTGAAGATAGTTCAATATATTCAATTCTTCAGGAAGATCCCACAAGAGAATTACAAAACCGTACAAACAACTTGTTAAAGACTGCGAGTGAACTTCCTCATAATATTCGCCTCTCATTACGCTCTCTACATCCTCTTATCCCACGCATCTATAGAGTTCCAAAAATTCATAAAGAAAACATCCCTCTTCGCCCAATTGTGGAAGGAATTGATTCACCTACATATAAACTTTCAAAATATTTAGCAAAGTACCTCAAGTGTTTCTCCAATAAATCTTCATCTTTCATCAAAAACACCACAGATTTTGTTTCTCATATTAAAGATATTCCCATCGATGATAATGATATTCTAGCTAGTTTTGACATTATATCTTTATTTACTAACGTTCCTACGGACGAGATACTTACATTACTACAGGACAAATTATCCAAAAAAATGTTCACTTTATTAAAGCATTGCATTCATTCTGGTTACTTCAGATATAAGGACTCCATTTACCAACAAAAACAAGGCCTGGGCAACCCTTTGTCCCCAGTGCTAGCTAACATCTTCCTTGAAGACTTTGAAAAGAAAGCCATATCTTCCTTCTCATTTAAACCAAAAGTTTGGAAAAGATATGTTGATGATATATTCATTATTTGGAATCACGGGCTCACAGCTCTCACAGATTTTCTTCGTCATCTAAACATCCAACATCCTAATATAAAATTTACTGCTGATATAGAAAATAATAACTCTTTACCTTTTTTGGATGTTATGCTTACACGATACTCTGAAAGATTAAAAATCTCAATGTGCAGAAAACCTACGCATACCAATAGATATCTGCATAATCTTTCTCATCATTTTCCACCACAAAAACTTGGAATTATATCTACCTTAGGACACAGAGCACGTTCTCTCTTAAATGAACAAGATGAACTACAAAAAGAAATGAATCATCTCACTCTTATTTTTAAACAAAATGGATACTCTGAAAAAACAATTAAGAAATTTCTTCTGAACCGTCCTAAGCAGTGCACAACAGAGACTATTAATTTTAAAGGTAGCATCTCCATTCCATACATTAGCACAGTCTCTAAGAAAATAGCTAAAGTCCTTAAAAAATATAATATCAGGACCTTCTTCACCACACTTCCAAAAATCCGCTCTCTAATCAGCCATCCAAAACCTACTCATCACAACCTTAAGTACCCTGGAGTATATAAATTATGGTGTGATTGCAATATCCCATACTTTGGACAAACAAACAGATCTATTGAACAACGCATAGAAGAGCATAAGAGAGACATCTCATACAAAAGATCTCATGCAACTGCGTTATCCAGTCATGTTCTTTTTTCAAATAATCCTAATGAAGACCAACAAAGCCACTCTGTATGCTGGAATAGATCAGAAAATATTTTTCGCTGTGAAGATGAGTTTGAAAGGAAAATCGTAGAATCAAGGGAAATCCTACTGAACCCGGTCCACTTAAATAATAATTTAAGTTATAACATCCCAGATAGCCATGTTGCAGTTATTCAATATTGGCGTTCACGTGAACTTGCACGCACAATTGCAACAAACAATGGCACGCCAGTTGGAACAACTTGAAAAATACAACGTTTTTATGTATCGATTATGTGAGGCAATTTGTACCTGTAATTTCGAGTTTGTTTAAATAATTCAATGTTTATTAGTATTCCTTTCCTTTATAAATACCTGAAGAAGGCTGCTATATGCCGAAACTAGTAGTATTTATCATTAAAATCTTTATATGTTATCTCGGTCTTATAGTCATTAAATCTATATTTTTTTCAAATATATATATATATTTATATAAAAGACCTTGTTTTTTCACCTTTGTAAGGACTTATTGGGGTTAAGGCTACTGAGTAATTTTGTGATGTCACTCTGTCGAAAGATCAGAAGAGGAGTACTGAAGCGGTCTGTGGAATAGCAGGTGGGGATTTGCCTTGTGACAATGAGTTTCCCTGGTGTTGCACTACCTTTAGACTTTGAACTACGTTCAGGCGCAAACTTAACTGTTTGCTTACTTGAGATTAGGAATTAAAATAACCAAGTTTATAAAATTACTTGGCTATCCTAATATATATATATATATATAAATGACAACATGTAGCTTAAGGATCAATATCAGAGAGGAACTGATCAGTGTTTTTCTCCATTTCGTGAGGAAAGAGGTACAGCAACGACGTTTATCTATTATCCCCATTCATCCGCCCCACAACAACTTTTAATTATCCCCATTTATCAGCCCACAATCATTAAGCTCGGCCCATAACAACGTTTATCTTTCATCCCCATTAATCTGCCCACGACAAACGACGACTACACTCTGGTTCGACATGCACCATCCAGGTTAGGTTAGGTTAGGTTAGTTTATAATGATTTTTGATTTCATTGAGTGCAAAAGAAGTACTTTCCTTACTTTTTTCATTATAAACTAAGCTAACCTAACCTAACCTAACCTAAGCTGTTATAATATCTATTGAGAATGAAAACCTACAAATATGTTTTTATTACATTTACCAGACTCCTCTAGGAATTATTCACTTTAACCGGTAATTATTAATAATAACCGGATTTATCACTTCAACCGTAACATATATATATTGGGGTTACCAAGTAATTTTATAAGTTTGGTTATTTTACTCCTAATCCGAAGTAAGCAAACAGTTAAGTTTGCGCCTGAAACATAGTTCTAGTCTAAAGATGGTACAACACCAGAGCAACTCATTGTAAAGGTGGGTAATGCTCTGATCACTATTCTTAGTATTTCCCATTAATGCAAAGCACATCTCACTAGAAGATGTATACTGCAACGCATTATGGGTGGGGTCACTACCCAGACCGATTTCAACCTTTTTTTGAGGTCTCCTCAGTGAGTAGCTAGACCCATGTAATTAATATAGGTGTATTAATTACATCTATATCGCCTCCAAGATTCTTATTAAAAATAAAAACACCTTGTAACAACTTGTATAATAAAGTTGATAAGGCTCTGTATTACTAAAATCTTGGTATTTAGGGTCTAGCTACTCACTGAGGAGACCTCAAAAAAGGTTGAAACCGGTCTGGGTAGTGACCCCACCCATAATGTATTGCAGTATACATCTTCTAGTGACACATTATGGGAAATACTAAGAATAGTGATCACAGCTTTACCCACCTTTACAATGAGTTGCCCTTGTGTTGCACCATCTTTAGACTTGAACTATGTTTCAGGCGCAAACTTAACTGTTTGCTTACTTGGGATTAGGAATAAAATAACCAAGCTTATAAAATTACTTGGTAACCCTAATATACAGTATCCGCAAGTTAAAAAATTAATTATATATATATATATATATATACAGTCAATATATAAGACAAACTACAGGGTGTCCCAAAATTCACGCAAGAAGTAATTTTGATAGAAAACACAGGTTTTTAATTAAAAATTGTAATTTCTTATTGATTCATAAAGTATACAGTATAGGGTTATGCATGGAATAGCATATCGGGTAAATGGCCTCCACGGCTTTGCTGGCACATACGCACTCTTTTGTCGAAATTTTCCATGACTGTTTTGCATAAATATGGCTGAATTTCGTTGATATAGCGCTCAATTTCCTTCTTCAAGGCGTGGGTGGTCGTGGGCTTGTTTTCATAAACCTTAGACTTCAAATAAACCCAAAGAAAAAAGTTCAACGGCGTTAAGTCACATGATCTGGGCGGCCAATTCTGATCACCTAAACGGGAAATTACACGACCAGGAAATGACTCATGCAGTAATTGAATTGTTTCTCGGGTTGTATGGCATGTGGCACCGTCTTGTTGAAACCACATGTCGTCCACATCCATATCTTGCAATTTAGGCACAATAAACTGGATTATCATGTCACGACAGCGAGCACCATTAACTGTTATTGCCTTACAACCGCATTTTCGAAGAAGAATGGACCGATGATGCCTCCAGCCCAAAATCCGCACCAAACAGTGACACGTTGTGGATGCGTTTGTTTTTCAACAATCACTCGTGGATTTTCTGAACCCGAAATGCGACAATTGTGTCGATTAACGAAGCCATCAAAATGAAAATGAGCCTCATCGCTGAAGATGATTTTGTTCGAAAAATAAGCATCCACTTGTTGGTTCCATAATCCATTCAACGACCTCTCTTCGCTCAATGTGGTCATTTTTAATAACCTTGAACTGTCAGCTGTCACGCTGTCTTTTTTTTCTCGTTGGCAACACTTTACCGCACAAATGGCGCTAAATTTAAATCTTGCGTGAATTTTGGGACACCCTGTATTTAAGGAGATTATAGTTTGGGTACGGGTTGAGAAATGGATTGTAAAATCTTAAATAGTTGAGAAGTTTGAAATTTCTTTAAGTTTTGTGAGAGGTTTATAGTATAAGCACATCTTGCAATTTTCAAATATTTTGGAATTTTCGATTATTCCACCACTCTCAAACGAGCTGAAATAGCATCGCGACCTCCTCTCCCATTGTATCGACGCTCAACTTAGTTTCTACAGTTCAGTTTTTGTTTCTTGTCTGATTTGTAAAGTATGTCTTGAGAAGTCACCTGAGATAGTCATAAAAACAACATTAGAATAAAATCAACTCTTTAATGGAGATCTCAAATTCCACAGAATTCTCTCTCTCTCTCTCTCTCTCTCCTGAGGCAGAGGATATCTGCAAGCCATGTTGATGAAAAGCGGAGCTGCATGTCAATAAGCGCTGTCGAATTTCAACTTCAATGGAGATTAAGAGGGAAGCCGCGCCTCGGATGACACTAATGGCTAAGTGCACAATGTGTGTGTGCGTGCGCGCGTGCACAATTTTAATAAATGAAAGCATCACTGATGCAAAATCACCCAATTATTTTGCCTTCCTTCCACTGAAATAAACGATTTAATTAGTTATCAGTCTCTAAGAAATTTAAATTTATTTCTTTAATTTTCCTAAATCATTGCAGCAAGTTTTCTTTTAGCTAATTGTTTTACTTACAATGAAATTATATTCTTGTTTTCATGAGTACTTTAATCGAGAACTCGTCACTTTACTGTGAAATATGTCTACGGTTATATTAATTATACAAGGCAGTCCTTCAATATGGAAGTATAGTAAAACGCACACTCAACCATCCATTGTTTCTTTCTTTCTTTCTTTACTCCGGAAAAATAATTCGGAATCGAGTACAAAATCTTAATGATTTCTGTGAAGCAGTCATCCCAGGTTTATTATATTTGAACAAACAAAATAAACGTCAATTATCTCCATAATGTAAACTTCACTAAGCATCACTGTGTCTACACGAACTAAGCATTCGGAATATGAATACGTAAAAGATATATTTCTTCATTTAACAAAGCTTGGAGTCCACAGCGGTTCTAAGCTTCAAGATATTCCAAATATGTAATCGCCTTGTTGTCATTCTCCGTGGAATAATTATTGACAAGATGAACTTGAACAATACTTGGATATTGTGGCGACGTTTCTCTAAATTGAGATCTCATTTCATTTCCCTCAAGTTTTCGAAATATCCTGACCTACGAACATATTAGATATCTCTTCTTATGCTGACTTACACATCCAGCTTCTGTTTCGAATAATCACATCATAGCCGAAGCTTCTCCGTCTTACAAGAATCCAGGTATACTTCACCTCTCAAGACACTATTTCTGACCTGTATATCTGCGAATATCTCATACTGTTCTCCATTGATTCTTTCTCCTTCAGCAATATTTGTTCCTTTTCATACTCAGTGCATGAATTCTTCCTTTCCCTTGCAAGCTAAAATGTTTATCCACTCCATTGCGTCCGAAGTTTCCTACAATCTGTCTACTTCATCTACTTACTCTTTCGTACGTTTCTAAACCTTGTTTAACTTAACTCATTATAATACTTCTCTTCCTCTAATTACTTCCTTCACTGATATATATATATATATATATATATATGTTAAAAATACCAAGCAAGTTTAAACCTGGTTTTACTCCATTTCCCAAGTAAGCAAACAGACAAACAAGTCAAGTTTGCGCCCGCAAGTGATGCAAGTCTAGCTGATCCTACAGGTAGTGCAAGACCAAGGCAACTCGTGGTAAAGGTGGCATAAGCTCTGATCACTAATCTTAATAGTTACCCTTAATGCCAAAACACATCTCCAAGAAGGGGATGTATGATGTTTTGTATTAAAGGCAAGGGGCCACTACCCAGACCGGTTTCGACCTTTATTTAATAAGGTTAAAACACCTTATGGCAACTTGTTCTGGTAAAATACTTATAAGCTCTGTATTACTAAATCTTGGTATTTCTAGCCTGGCTCCCACTGGTGAGACCTCAATAAAGGTCGAAACCGGTCTGGGTAGTGGCCCCTTGCCTTTAATACAAAACATCATACATCCCCTTCTTGGAGATGTGTTTTGGCATTAAGGGTAACTATTAAGATTAGTGATCAGAGCTTATGCCACCTTTACCACGAGTTGCCTTGGTCTTGCACTACCTGTGGGATCAGCTAGACTTGCATCACTTGCAGGCGCAAACTTGACTTGTTTGTCTGTTTGCTTATTTGGGAAATGGAGTAAAACCAGGTTTAAAATTGCTTGGTATTTTTAACATTTATTATACCCAAGGTAAAATACCTTCTACAATTCTCTCTTTCTCTCTTTCTTTTGATCTGTCTATCTATATTTCTATCTTTTTCATATCTCAAGAAACTCTTTTCCAATTAATTCCACACATATTCATTCATTTCCGCATTGCCTTCACATCCTAATACTCTCTCTTCATCTCTCCCCCCCCCTCCAATCAAATTCTTTCTCTCTTAATCTTCCCTGAATATCACCGTTTGCTTTTCCTGCGGATTTCATTTCACTATCTTCATTTTCTGTTCCTTTTGAATTCCTCACTGAGGATTTGAATTCCCGAAATATAATTAAGTAACTTCTCTCTTCAGATCAAAAATGGAAACTTTCAAGTAAAGTGAAACCTTTAATACACAGGGTGCTAATTTCACACGACACACCCCACCGAAAAATGAAATTCATCTGCCGATCGACTAAAAACTCATCGCAACTGTGAGTGCCGATCTCTCAACTTGTCAGTTTAAGACCGTGCACGGTACCGAGTAGGTCAGCCTACTCTGTTTAAATGAGAACCCCTCCAAGGATTCCTGGTGTCTAGACTAGATTCCAACTGAGGTTTTTCGTACAAAGGGAAAGACTTACGGTCACAATCTTTTTCTTCAGTACTAAATAATTAAACACCCATGGGGATTTAAATAAGCGATTACTGACCCCTAACGACAATCAGTTTTAAAGAATTTTCAAATTTTAAAAAATTTTCTATTTTCAATTGGTGTATTCGTCCTTTCTCTCTTCGTTGTTGTCATTTATGATGCCCCCTAATAAAGCCACGCGTGTGCTACAAACTCCGACGCGTTTCGTATACGATCTCAGCCACTTTCAATTAATTATTTAGACGTAAATATTTTTCAGCATTATGTGATGTGTAAGATCTTGAGATTTGCGAAGTAGTAAAACCTTTCAAGAACGGCTAAAAATTGTTTTGCAAGCTAAAACTCATAAACAGTTGAAAGCTAGAAGAAGTGAAACCTTTCAGCCGCAAAGAAATAAAAATTGCGCCAAACCATCGTGTTCTTTAGAGAGACTGAAAGTTTCTCGAAAATTAGCTCTTAACGGACTGAATAAAAATATAAATTTTTATTTATTCCGTACCTATCGTCAACAGAGTATGCGCTTAATGATTCTTCTTGGTAACAGATAGCGCAAGGGTTGTCAAGGAAAGTGGGCTGCATTCGCCCTCCTACGGTGCGCCACACCGAAATGCCGCTAGGGGGAGTTCTAAAGTTTCCTCAAAGTTCCTTCAGGGAATCGACCAAACTTTAGGCTGCTGGATAATAAGGTTTGGCTTTGCGAAGACTTTGCTTCGTAACTGAGTCTCGAGGCCCTGAAGGAGGTTTGGAGGGAGGAAGGAAGAATCAAAGGACGCTGTTGTGGTCAGCGGTGCCGTCAATAACCGCGGACATACAACACCGATACGGAGAGGTCGGATTTCTGCCAGCGTTCACTTGACGTTGACAACCTTCAGTTCCTGATGTTTGGCTTTCGTTGCCATGGCAGTTCCCCCGAGTAGGTTAGCAGCGCGTGCAGACGAAGCTACAGTCGGCTTGAGTAAACATCAGCCCTGCGATGGCAACTGATTCTGTTTCTCGTTAATTGACTGTTCGGCTCGGGGCTGAACGGAAGTCGCTGTTTCCACAACCTCGAGCGTCAGACGACGGGAACGATGGGAACTTGGATACACCACTAAATACTACTCAAACAGCAGACTAAGATATCCTTCTGCGTCTTCCCCCCCCCTGCCAACACAGCCCTCCCTGAGCCTTTGCGAATCATAATGTCCAAAGCATTAGTGTTATTCAGTGACCACCAGATGGCACTGGTGAAGAATCGTGAGTAAACACTCCGCAAGTATTTTTATCCCTTCCCGACAAGGAATATAAATTCATCTTTCTTCATCACTTTCTCCGCCATCTAATACATTTTGTACTTTACGACTTAAGGAACTCTTTTAACCACTTTTAAATTATGTGATTAACGGGAGATTTTAAGGGTAAATTCGATCATCGAAAAAGGGAGATATTCCCACAATGACTACGCACTTTTAACTATCTCCCTTTTTTCATTCTTTGTTCTACGGGTTTGGGGAAATCTTCGCCCCTCAGAAAATTTCTATTTTCTCACTGTTTGCTTTCCGAACCTCGTTTCGCCATCTTACTTTCTTGTTTCCCTCTCTCTCCCTCTCTGCTTTCCGTTTGTTCATCGGCACACGCGAGTGCCTTCGAATAAACCAACATAGAGAGAGAGAGAAAGCCAAGGTTTGGAGTGAGCAGTGGACTTTCGAGGATGTTGAATAATGTATTTTCGGACACACACACACAAATAATGCGTTTACCGAGTGGTTGTCATGGAAACTTAATTGACGGTTAAGTTTAGCGTGCAGACTCGCGAGGTAATGCTTTTGTTGGTCCATCTGCTGCACAAACACACCGGGATTCTTGGCGCGTGCTTGAACAGTGCACTCGGTACGCATCCAAAGCCCGACTTACACGCTTCGGCAGCAACTTTGCACTGGTGACGTCACCAGCAGGTTTGTCTTCCACTTTATCCGCTTTGTTTTGCGAACTCCTCCTCCTCCTCTTCTGGTTTCTCTCGAAAACTTTCTTTCTGTAACTTTCGGAGGTGCAACCTCCCCAGCGGGGATTCCTAATCTTTATCTTCACGAGTTTATCTTCGACTATTTCGCGATTCTCCAAAAGTTGGTCCGTCCGCAGAAGTTCAGAAACTCGACGCCGCCGACTCTGTTCGACTCCACCCAAAACTGGGAGTTTATGCAAAGTACTGCGATTGCTGACGAAGACACGCCAAAACACTCCCTAAAGACGCAATTATTAATTGTTGCTCTTCTTAATGACAGCGAAGCCACCGTCGCTTAATGTCTCTTGTCCACCCCTTAATTACAGCAGTAGCGATAGAGGAGGTTAATTAAACGGTAATATCTGAATTAATTAAGGCTCCGCGCTCGAAATATTCCTTTCTTTATGCCTCGCGCATCCTCCATGCACTGCAAAAATGTTCCTCTCAGGTGGAAAAGACAGCCCTAATGGATCGGAAATATTTGGTTAAGCGACGATTCGACATTGTGTCTGGACACAAAAACCACCCCGTACACCCCCCCCCCTTTCTCAAACGAAAGCCATAATTTCTTCTCCCTGTCGAAACTGTTTTCCATCTTGCAAAACCGATGGAAGTCGAAAGAACGAGTTGAGCTTGAATACACACCGGATTTAAGTGGATCGGATTTGAGAGGATTGAATCGTCCGCAATACCGCGAAGATTTTTCTGCCTCTTCCGCTTAATCTGAATTTGCCTATTCCAGGCGGGATTAGAAGATTTTTATTCCTGGAATATCGGGTACACAAACTGCCCGACACACGCTACGCATTCACAGAGATAATGCACCCTAAAAGGTCTTGAAAGCCTGTCATTAAATATAATTTGTAAACAACCCTCTGTTTATAAGCCATACTTGAAGGATATTTTCTTTCCATTTGCTGCGATACACACTTAATCGTGACTGAAAACAGAAAGCCACACAATACCACATCCATGCTTAAGCAGCAATGCATCCATTACTGCCCCAGTTCCTGCAGACCTGCGATCCTCAGCGTGAACTTCTATCTGAAGCCAGTGTACACCCATCAAATATTGATAATCGCGCAAATTTTTGCAATTTTCATTTCATCTCCTTGATTGTGACCTCGTTATAGACAACCAGCGCCACTTGCTATGCCGTGATCATCACGAGTAATTACTTGTGATAGGTGGAAAACTCATATCCAAGCAGTTACAAACAAACGAAGGCACACATAGTATCACCAAAAGTTCTACAGACTATGTTACGCACTGGTATATTGAAGAATTTGGTTTGGAATTGGTACTTGGGGGTCCATACGAAAATATCCTTGTCAATTTACACGATCTACACAACAGAATAGTAAACAAAAGCTTCAGTCCTAATCTTACTGCAGTTAACAACACCAACTTCATCCTCCTGGATGTCAGGCACTTTATAGCATACTTATGTATGCTACAAAGGTGCCTGAAACAGTGTGTGCCCTCACACCGAAAGTATAATGTTAGAATGTATATTACTTCAGTTTCACTTTCCTAGCATCAATCAAGAATCTCTAACTCTCTTAAGAGAGATCTTGGAAATGAAAAAGAGGAAGCAACCTTTAAGAGAGGATTAAGAATATTTATGGGAGCCACAACTGACTGTCATTGTGCTACGATTCAATACTGGCTTTCGCGAGATGCTAAACGCATGCATACGCCCAGCAATGAAGCCAACGAGAGAACAGTTTTGATTGTGCAGACTTCAGCGTTTCTGCATTGATCATACATACACTAACTTTCCGTAAAGTTTACAGTTTTATTTCCTCTATGGTTTACTGCTTATTTCGTTTTTAATGTGCACCTGAAGAAGGCTGATACAAGCTGAAACTAGGTGTGCTAATACATTTTGTTTTCATTTATCTCGGTTTCTAGTCATTCAATTTAAAAAAAAATGTATCTCAACCGAGTAAATCAATCTTCCAATATATATATATATATATGTGTGTGTGTGTGTGTGTGTGTGTGTGTGTGTGTGTGTGTGTGTGTGTGTGTGTGTGTGTGTGTGTGTGTGTGTGTGTGTGTGTGTGTGTGTGTAGGAAGTATTTTACCTTGCGTATAATAAATGTTAAAGATGCCAAACTATTTTAAACCTGGTTTTACTCCATTTCCCAAGTAAGCAAACAGACAAACAAGTCAAGTTTGCGCCTGCAAGTGTTGCAAGTCTAGCTGACCCTGCACGTAGTGCAAGTCAAGGCAACTCATGGTAAAGGTAGAATTAAGCTCTGATTACTATTCTTAATATTTACCCTAAATGCAACGCACATCTCCTGGAGGAGATGTGTGATGCTATGTATTAACGGCAAGGGCCACTATCCAGACCGGTTTCGACCTTTATTGAGGACTCATCAGTGGGAGCCAGGCTTAGAAATATCAAGATTTTAGTAATACAGAGCTTATAAGTATTTTACCAGAACAAGTTACCATAAGGTGTTTTAACCTTATTAAATAACATTTATTATACCCAAGCTAAAATACTTTCTAACATTTATATCTCCTCCTGAGATTTTTATTTAATAACGTTAAAACACCTTATGTTAACTTGTTCTGGTAAAATACTTATAAGCTCTGTATTACTAAAATCTTGGTATTTCTAGCCTGGCTCCCACTGATGAGACCTCAATAAAGGTCGAAACCGGTCTGGGTATTGGCCCTTTGACTTTAATGCAGAGCATCATACATCTCCTCAAGGAGATGGGCTGTGCATTAAGGGTAAATATTAAGAATAGTGATCAGAGCTTAATTCTACCTTTACCATGAGTTGCCTTGACTTGCACTACGTGCAGGGTCAGCTAGACTTGCAACACTTGCAGGCGCAAACTTGACTTGTTTGTCTGTTTACTTACTTGGGAAATGGAGTAAAACCAGGTTTAAAATAGCTTGGCATCTTTAACATATACTGTATATATATATAACAACACATGAATCATTTGATCCTTTAGATTCGTACTGTACCACAACAGAGTGCACACCAAAGTGTAATGTGATAATCAGTTCAGAATTTATTGAAATGCAAAATATATGTGTAAATAAATATACGTAAATGTAATATGAAGTGTAAACATAATTTAAAAAGACATCATAAGTAGTACAGAATTTGTGAAACAGTAATATTATTTCATAATGTTATGGAAGTATCGTTGTACTTATTACATCGTGTATAATTTCACTATATGTATATCCAATATAGTGAAACGGAGATGCATGGAACCTCCCTACTCTCATCAGTATACGATGTGAACAGCAGATAAGAATTGCACGGTAATAATTAATCTCTAAAGTGAAATAATCTAACTGGCCGGTTTAATATAATCTAACTAGGAAGTTTGCTACCTTTTGCGTGGTTTCTGGCAACAACCTACTTTCAGCTCAAAGTCCTCTGTGTTTCATTCGGGTTGTAGAGTTGGGATTGCAACCCCGTTTTTACATCTACAGGAGATCATCATTGGAGATCGAAGCATTCAGTTTTAATCTTCACAATTCTCTTTTTTTTTTTGTAATTAAACCAAACAATTATTTTCTTCCAGAATTCTTCCCACGTGTTTCATTTACTTGTGCTGGACCCCTTAGCTTAGAAAAATATCGTCGGGATGAAAAAATGCGCTCACGAGAATGTCACCCCAGATAATCTAAAATGAATGCAGACGTTTTAGACACCTTCAGCTAGTTGAGCACATTTGCAGTCTGGATGTAGGTCGCGTAAGAAATTTGGTGCGTGTCCGTGACTTCCTCATCCAACTGATTTGTACACCCTTGCTGAAATTGCATTTTATAATTAAGGTCTAAAGGCATTCGAATTAGAGAATAGTATTTTGGTAATTAAATATTTGGTTAGTGTTATCCGTCTGATATGCATTCATGAACATGCGTTTGATAATGAAATAGAAAACGTAGACCTTAAGGAGTCAGCGAGGGCCCCATTTTAGAATTCTCTAATTTGCTCTCTTCGAGGTAAAAAAGCTCCGTATTTGGGAGAATACGAAAGTGAGCAGTTCTCTGAATTGTGCTTGGATGACCAGAAGGTGTTTCTAAGGTTTCCTTTATTGCTATCCGTTTCGACTTTTGCTTATTTACTCAACATTCCACTTTTGCATGTTTGTCTCTGTCTATTGGATTTAAGCGGACATTACGCAGAGGTGGCACAGTCGGCCTCGACCAGTCCCACCACGTGCGAAATTTCAACCCCATTCCTGTTTCAAAATGACTTCATATTTCTCGTCCGTAGCGCGCGTGTCTGCAGCTCCTGCGAGTAATTTTCTTCGGAATTACAGTTTATAAATCACATTTTGCCTTAACCGAATTTAGCGTTCATTCTTGTTCCCCCTCGCGAGCTCACCGAAGAATAACAGTTTTAGGTGCTTTCTGTATGTGTAACCCTAGCAACAGAATTCCTCGTCTTACGCGAGACATTCCGTACATGGAGAGGTGTGCGAGGCCAGAGAGCTGTCGACCACTTACGATGCTAAATGAATCGGCGCACTTGAATTTATTAAGGCCGCAGTAAAGCTAGAAAAGCATTTTTTTCTCCCTCTTTTTAAAATATGGAACGCAAGCAAGGGACGTTTGATAGTTAGATTTATTTCATCGGAAACCAAGGGAATTATTTCTGAATGTCTACTCTGCTTTGAATCTAAAATTTAAAACGCAGCAGGGCTTTTATAAGGCAAGAAGAGAAGACAGATGGATGGCGAACAACAAATAAAATGACAACGTAATAAATATGGAAGACGAGGAATTTTCTAAACTAAATTGTGTTCGACCGAAGGAACAAAATGCAAAACTGCAAATGCAGATGGAAAGGAGGGGGAGTTTAAGAAATACAAGAAATTCAGTAAAACTACAAGAAAAAGGATTCGTTAGTCAATCTGTTCCTTTAAATTCCCGGCATTCATAAAACTTTCTGCCTTTATTGAAAGGCGAACTGTCTTATATGAAACTTGAATTGATCTTGCCTTAGAAACCAATAAAAGTATTCTCATTCAGTGCACTTTATTTTTCGTGCAAGTCCGCTAAGAGATCGTGTTTCGGTGAATAAAAAACTAATAAAAATAAATAAATCTACGTCGAGTCCATTACACCTTAAACTCCGCTTTTCAACATCTGATCTAGTCGAGAATAGCGCGATGCAGAGTCTCCTTTATAAAACTGTCACATTTAAACACTGACTTGACTTTATTAGCAAACACATTTCTGCATGCGACGTATAGACTGTCCTCTGATTATTAGAAATCTTTTGGATTCCCTGATTGTGGACAAAACCGAACACGTGCTTCTCCGCATGCCAATCGTCAATGAAGTGCACTTTCTTCTACATGGAGTCGGGATCGTTTGTCATTAGCATTTATGACACTGAAAGATTAATATAAACAATGCAGGAAGTGGGCACCAATGATTTTTATGCGAAAATTGCTTCATGAAATTTACCTTTCTAAAATAGCCTTCTTAAAATCTCTTTCTTTTTGGACGATTCATGTTGTGGAGGATTATTAGCATTTCTTGAACATCCTAATCAATCAGTTTAATTTCAGAACTTCCCCACTTTTTACTTCGGCATTTTCTCCTTAAAGCAGAAAGGTCGTTAAAACCGCTGTTTTAACAGAAAGGTCAGCGAAGTTAAAATATAAAGACATTTTAAGGGAGGTTTTTCGTGATGCAGACGGAGATTTAATTCTAGTTTTGCACAAAGGACGATCCCCGCTCTGCTTCCATAACAATGAACAATTCCCTGACGCACGGATCAGAGAAAAAGATCACACAAAGCGTGCTAACAGTCCACATTTTCCCCGATGTTTTCCGGATCATTCCGTGATCCGATTTTCTCGTAAGACGCACACTTGCATGCAGCGTGAGCTTCCAGAAATCTCTTTCTTTTGCTGGGGTGCTCAGAGAGACTTCACAGTTCACAACCGAACTGAATCGGTGGATATTTTTACCTATTCGGAGATTTAAACCGTAATATTCTCTAACAGACCTAAAGGAGGTAAACAAGTCCGGAAAATAGCGTCGATCCCTTCAAAAATGCAATTGTTTACTGCCGTATAGATAGACGTTTTATTTTCGGCTTGACCTTCAATTCTTTTGCGCACTGCCATGTTTAGTCCGTAGCCGAAATTTGGACGTACATTTCTTGGAACACTTTGCGCATGATCATTGCCAACTGCACAGGAGCTAGACCCACACAAAATATCAAGTTTTTTTACTAATTATATGAAGAGCCAAAGGCTTCAATTCGGCGACATATAACTTGTTTAAGTTAAGGGATATTAGATCCCATATTGTTTCTTAGCCGAACAAGAAATTCAATGGGTTTCATGCCGAATATAGAAACTACATAAAGTTCGACGATTCCAAGAGTAAGCAAATACCTGGATACTGCAGCAACTGACCCTTAAGGTAGTGCAAGCTGAGGCAACTCGTGTCGAAGGTGGAGCAAGCTCCGATCACTATTCTTGATATTTACCCATAATGTGAACTTAGCTCCTAGGAGCTGTATTTCTGTTCTACATTATGAGAGAAGATCACTACCCAGACCGGTTTCAACCTTTATTGAATGTAAAAGTGAAACGGGCTCTAAAAATAAGACGATCCCGAAAGATCGCCCAACTCTGCGTTGTTCCAATCAATGACAGGCTCACCCTGTCACCGAGAAGAATTTCTCGGTATTGGCTCTACCCAGTTGCAGGCTCACCCCACCACCAAGCAGAGCCATAATCTCAACAGTGGTTCCACTCAGAGACAGAAAAAAAAACCTAAAAACCAAGCAGAGCCTCATGGAGCCGCCCACCGGTTTCAACCTTTATTGAGGTCTCATCAGTGAGTAGGTAGACCTAGTTAATAATATAATACCAAGTTCTTAAAAGAACTGGGCGATTGGACTGAGTCCTTGACTCTTTATCCCGTCATCTGAATGAAGTAAATCTGTGTGGATAGAGTGTTCTTCAGCTAAAAAGCTCTAGTCATGGCTGGGTAACGGCAATAGCCGAGCCTCAGTTAAAACTTCATTGGATACAGCATTGCCATTTGTTACCCTGGAAGTCCTAAAAAGGACTCGTTCCATCAATATAATATACCAAGTTTGTAGCGACCAATTAATTAAAGCTCTGATCATGGCAGGAGGGTAACATCAATAGCCGAGCCTCAGTTAGAACTTCATTAGCTACAGCATTGCCATCCATTACCCTCCAAGGGTATTGGATTGAATGAATCAATCACCGTATGTGTAAGTAATTGAATGAATCAATCACCGTATGTGTAAGTAAAGGTGATATCTTAAAAATATCGGACGATCTCTAGGCCACTCATTCGTGGGCGAAAGACCGTCCAAATCTCAGCGTTGGTTCTACTCAGTGAACCTCGAGTACCGAGCAGAACCGCTCATTCCGAAGAAAATAATAATTCACCGGCACGTACCCCTCAGCGGGCCGTGCCGGAGAACACTTTCCCCAGTAACTCAAAGTGCTCCCTTAGGGCAAAACCTAAGAGAGCGAACTCATTTACCCAGGATAACAGCAACAGCCGAACCTCAGTTAAACTTCATTGGTTCAGCATTGCCATCCGTTACCCTATATGGGCATCTCATATAAAATCAATCACCGACTATGTAAGTAAAGGTGAAATCTCAAAAATACGGACGATCTCTAGGCCACTCCATATAGTGGGCGAAAGACCGTCCTAATCTCAGCGTTGGTTCCACTCAGTGACGGGCTCCCCGACCACTGAGCAGAACCGCTCAAATTCCGAGGAAAATAATTCACCGACAAAGCCCCTCAGCGGGCCGTGCCGGAGAACACCTTCCCCGGAGACTCAAAGTGCTCCCTTAAGGCAAAAACCCTAAGAGAGCGAACTCAAAAACTCATCGCCCAAGTGGGTAAGAGCAACAGCCGAACCTCAGTTAAACTTCATTGGTACAGCTTTGCGTTGCTATCCATCACCCCCAAGGGCATTAATGAACCAATCGACCGCATCTTACGGTCGATTGATTCTATTCATGTGGTTCATATCTGCCTGTAGCAACCATTATATCCTTATAAGGACTGGCTTAAAGGGGCGAAGCAAGAATGCTTTTCATATTCCCCGTTATCTGTAGAGGACAGTGTAGGGATAAGGTGTTATTGAGCTATTAAAGCTCTGATCATGGCAGGACGGTAACAGCAATAGCCGAGCCTCAGTTAGAACTTCACTGGCTACAGCATTGCCATCCATTACCCTCCAAGAGTATTGGATTGTCTCTTCATCAACCATGTTTGTAGCGAACAGAACTTATATCCCTTCTATGAGAATTACCAAAAGGTGTTCTAATAAATTACTAATTATATGAATAATCAAAGGCTTCAATTCGGCGACATAAGTTGTTTAAGTTAAGAAATATTACATCCCATATTGTTTCTTAGCCGAATAAGAAACAATATGGGATGTAATATCCCTTAACTTAAACAAGTTTTTTTATATATTGATTTCGAGAGCTCGGTAACCATATATAACGATGAAGTCCTTAACGCCAACTCCATTTCATGCAACCGAGCTCTATAAAGATGCATTTGCATTGGTTGTAATTTCCACCTCTTGCTAATCCTGTGGCTTATTTTTCGAAGAGTGTAATAGACGTCTCTGGGAAGATTTTGTTTCGATTTTTATCTAGCGCTATCTGAAATATCAAGAAACTTATTCTCTGTGTTAAATTGCTTCTAATTGAGTGGCCCGGTTTTTGCAACGCGCAGTCCACTTTATCAGTGCCTAATCATTCCATCAATATTCAACTGTCTTCTCTGTCTTATCGGAGATGTAATCCCGATGCCAGTCCAACAGTTTTCTGTTGGTGTGTGTGTGCGCGCGCGGCGTTATCTGAAGGCTCGATAACGACTCGGCAGGACGAATACCACGCAAATGCAATTAATGTGAGGGGAAGTTTCTGCACTGCAATAGCGTCGCTAAGATAAAATGTGCGAACGGTCGATAGCAGAGCGAAGACAGATTAACATTGATGGAACTGGAAGGACAATTATGCCAGCACTGCCGTGCCATTAGAGACGGGATATTCGGCATCGGAATGGCAGATCTGAATAAACAGAGAGTGTTTGTGTGCCCCGCTATCAAATGCACATGGTAACAAAGTCAGGAAACAATACAATGCGATATATTTGGTGGGGACGAACTAGCAATTTCCGGTTACGAAACAGAATATTTGGACTATGACAATGTAGCGCGATATAATTCGCATGTGAGGACAGCAGGAAGATGCGTCTCGTGTACGTCCAATCAGTTACAAAAGGTTGGTGCTTTGTTAGGGCTAGCCTTATATGATGACCTTCTTTGCCCACATTAGAGGCAGTCCTATAGTATACAGTACTGAGGAGAGCCTGAGCCATGCTCCGCCTCAATAGAGTTGATAAAATTATGCACAAAGAACTAACCCGAGTAACGGCACAGAGACTGAGTTTCACAAATAACAACAGCACTTTACAGTGGAATGAATTTGTCTGGTATTTCTAATAATATTCACTCCCTAATATTCCTACAGTAAAACCACGCATTATTTATCCTTAGCGTATCTTACATATTTTTAATATCATGACACATTCTCCGCTGCAAATCGCGTGGCTTCAACGTCTTGCTTATTGGAATTCAAAATGAATTTCTCGCAATCGCCTCAAAAGCCACGCCTTCATTCAAACCAAGTTCATTTGCTTAACTGCCGATTATACCCAAGCACTCCTCGTTACTCTTGATATTCGAAATTCCACACAGAATGTATTCAGTTTAAGGAAGATAATTTTTTTTTTTCTAAAGAAATATTGGCTATCTCGTATTCGGCGTCTTACATAATTCACCCTTCACTTAATGTCCTCATAATGGTCAACGCACGAGCATTGTCGAACTGCAATTATATTAAATGACTGCATCGTGTCATACAATCGCGTTCTTTGTCGACGGTGAAACGGATAAAGTTTTTTTCAACATGAATATATATTTCTACAAGGATTACATAAAATCCAGTAAATTATCAATTAAACCTTGCGCAGTCAAATAAAATTAAATTGTAGAACTCTTACAAAGTAATAAGCGTACGAAGAGGCGAGAACTAACACGTTTGAAGTAACGAAAAAAGATGACGTCGATAGGAGTGCCCTCTTCAGTGTTATTTAGAATATTTATGATTGCTCTGTACAGACGATCGCGTGATATTTGTAAAACATATATATACATTCAAAAAAGCTGTATATGAATTAAATTAAATTATACATCGATTTCTCAAAGAAAAACTGTGGTATTTAAATAAAACATCTGAAAGAAAGTCATGAACAACAAAATAACGGAAAACTATGCCGATGTTACTCATTTCGGTTGGTTTTAGCAATGATTTCGAAATGCATGCCAAAATCAGCAAGTTATTTAAAGCAAAAGTAGTATTTAGTAACACATACTAAATAAGACTAAGATTAAGTCACAAAAAGAGAATAAAGATTAAGTCACAAAAAGAGAACAAAGATTAAGTCACAAAAAGAGAATAAATAAATATTTTATTAAAATGGACGCATGCTTTCCCAAAGAGGATTTTGTCTTATGGAACTAAGGCAAGGACAGTGAGACAGGAAGATTGGAACGAACATCGCAAATGAAATATATAAGAAACGTGCAGGTGATCTGCCGGTTATCTGCAGGTGATCTGTCGGAATGATTAAACTAAGTAATCAGAATAACTGAATTTAATGGAAGAATAACCAGAAATATGGAAGCCAATAGAAGGTTCATTTGTGACTAAGGTCATATGAAAATACCAAGTGGGTAACGGAATGCTGACCCACCAAACACTGCAGATACCGAAATTAAAATAAACAGACCGAAATTAATGACGAAGGAAATTAAAATCCGAAACAACTGCGAGAATATTTCATTAGGATGGAGTGTTTTCATTTATTGAGGAATAACAGGGATAATTTACTAGTTATTCACCACCCACTTACTCCCCCATCCTCTGTCATGTAGCCCTCTCTTGTTCGGCCAACACTTAGTTCTCTTGTTGCGTTTATGTTAATGAAGTAAATCAAAAGGATTATTCGTTTACAACTTGAAATGCAAACATTTGCTTGATCTGAAAGTGTTTATTTTCATATTTCGTAGAAAATAATTACATTTTCTTTTTATACGAATTAACCGATCTTAAAGCTCTTAATTTTGACTTGTGATTTTATCACCCAGAGATGCGTCGTCGCGAGGATCTCCATCTGATAATGGATTAAATATTTCTCCATTTGTCCTTTAAGGTTGAATATTAATAGCATATTCCACAACACACACGATGCCCGTTGTTGAAAACTCGTCGTGATGCAGACTTGGGCTTTTTGGTTCGTAGTTTATTGCGTTTTGTGTCAGAAAGAATACCACATTTCTTTCCAAAATGAAAACGCATAAACATGACATAGCGGGCGATATTCTGTCTCCTCGCGTTTTCTGTCCTACGTGCTGATCACCCCTCCGACAGTCGTTGTGTAAGAGAAACACACCGCTCCTCCTTGCTCCGACAGAGATGAGTTGTCACGCTTTCGTTTCCTCTTGGGAAAGTTGGAAGAGAGGATATTCTTCAAAACAAGGCCCACGGGACTCTGCTAAAGGCAGTGCGGACGCTGAATATTTCACATATCACGTTGTATGTGCGAACAGGGTGTTGAAGCTCTCCTTATATAGACGGGCAGTTCTGACATAATAGCAGAAGCTTCGTCACTATAAACAAGACAAGTTTTGTCATAATTCAGGCCCGCTGTCTTATCTGGCCCGCATTTCAACGGTTAACTCAGGCTCTGTGGAAGCAAAATGTCTCCATAGCCTCGATGACATCTATTCCCATAGATCATGCGCTAGCCTCGCGCATACTGAAATCCTGAAGTAGACCTTATTATGACCTTCGTTTGCTTCGTTAATTGTTTCAAGATAGATCGTAGGTGGGATGCTGACACAATTGCACAAAACATACACGTTTACTGCCTTCAGAATCTTGCTAGATCAAAAAGGGTTAATAAACGGTGTGGGTGTGTTTACTCGTCTGATGCATCTCGGATAAGTTTATCAGAACAATTTGCTTCCGTCAATTTAGACTGCTTCTTTCTGACAGCGACAAGAAATATTATTATTACGTGACACCTCCACGGAGTCCAAAGACTCATCGAGGGAGGGCATCCACTCTTTGTCTCACTACTACAACAACCTTCATCATCTGACACCAACGTCATCTACCGCCGACTACCACCACTAATGCTTTCACAGACAATCACAAACATCCATGCCCAGGGCTGGATTCGAACCCGCAGCCTTTTGGCGGATACGCTAACGGCGTATCCGCTCTCCAGCCAAAAGCGGCCGGCGTATATAACTTGAATTTCTGGGACTTTTGCTAGTTCAACAGTTTCTGTATTCTCTCTCTCTTTCCTTCTTTCTTTCTTTCTTCTCTGCATATTTATTCATTTCATTTGCGAATTCAATTATGGCGCTTGAGATTCCACGTGATGTGTGATTCTATCTGGACTAGTGAGAAAACCGAGCGACACTTATTCGAAGTTAGCCTAAAACGCCCTCTTTCGACACCAAATTACCAACGTTTCAGTTAAGAAACAAAGCATCTATGTTACGTCAAGTAACTCGACAGAGAGAGAGAGAGAGAGAGAGAGAAACATAAAACAATCGGAGCGAACAACTTCCCTAATAAAACGCGTTTATGTTGTTTGGTAACAGCGTACAGAGTTTCCAGTCGAGCTCTTCCTTGTAAGGGGCACGAAAGAAGTCATTTATGTAACCACGCGGGCAAACCTCAACTTAATTTTAGTCCGAACATTCGCGAAATTACTGCTCGGTCTACCATCTTCTCTCCAATGCACTCTGAGGTTTCTTTTTTCTTTCTATTTTATTTATTTATTTTTTTTTGGCAACGTGTCCCCCTCTCCGTTCTTGTTCTGTGCGTGCACGCACGCACACACATTTGTTTTTGCTCCCTCAAATGCCCACTCGCATTGTTCTGCCTAAATAGAAAGAAAAAAAAAAGAATTTTCTAGAAAGCCGACGAAGTGAATTTTAAACAACGAGGAAGCCGCTGGGCACAGAAGAGAAAAAATCTCCGAACACTCCATCAGGACCACGGCAATGTTACATTATGTATCGCAGAAAGTGATTTGGCTGCCCCCCCCCTAGTTTGTGCTTGACCAGCCGTGGCCGCATGACGGCCGCCGATTCGTAAAATCTGCTTTAAATTCGGAGCTCATGAATCTGGCGGAGAGAAAACAGACCGTTGCCGAGAAAGATGGGTACAATTTGCATCAATAACCCCAGCGAGAAGGTCTTTAGCTGAGCGTAGTCCTGTAATGGAAAAAGAAGAAGAGGAATTCTTTGCAGTGGGGATGAACTTTATTTCTGGGATGGACGGCGAGGATTAGAATTAACTTTAAGGAAATATCTCGGAATTAAATGGCAACTCGAGCTCGATCTTCGTCGCTTGGGAAAGTTTACTCCGAGTTAAACGGCTTCAATCAGATATTTGTGATGACTTTTGCATTCTTACACATTAACACCTGTCTTTACTGGAAACAGTGAGTGTGTCACAAAGGTATTGCTTTGAACCGCATTTCCACCTTCACGTTTTAGCAGCTTTTCGGCGAAATTATTCAACCCTTCAGATTGAACGCAGAAATCTTGGAAGATAAAAGAAAGTGTCTGCCTACGAAGAGGGGAACGATTGTGCTTCTTTGTCGTAACAATATGTCTAGTAAAGAACGTTCGGTCTCAAGAGTCCAATATTGGATCTTGACGATGATTTCATAGTTCAATGTCTGGTTCGATCCAACTGGCGATGCTTTCATTGGAAAAAAATATTCCAGATACAAGTTTCTGTTTTGTTTTTGTTTTGTTTTCTTTGAAAACATTTTTCTCTTCAAAAGATTCGAAGCCCACAAGCAATATTCTCTCTGAAATATAAAACTGGCTGCTAATTTATAACCCAAGTCTTCAACCTTTCTGGATTTCTATAGGAAGATTTTGCTGGGAAATCCGTTGTGTGATTCAAGATTTCATAATCCCGCTTGTCTGAAAGCAAATACTCGCTTATAACCCTCCTTCAAGTGCGAAAGGAAATACACAGGATTGAGGACAAGGCGAAATTGAACATCGCCATGCACTTTATCCATGCCTTTATCCTTCCTCATACTCCATACGTTTTAATAATAACACTTCACTTTCTTTTGTTGCACTAAATGTTTAGAAGTTCGGTGGAGAACATTAAGAATGTACTTCAAATTATCAACTTTAGGACAGAAATTGCATGACTTCTACTAACGGATTGTCAGAGTGAATAAGACAAGATCGTGGACACGACTGAAGTCGATATCACTTATAATCCATCTGAATTATGTTGCACGATGTTGTGAGTGCTGAAGCAAACAAGGCTCATATTAAAGCGCAGTCTAATTTTTATATAATCTACTTTGCCGAGTTCATTTGCCTTCTTACGGCAATTTTATGATACTTCGCTGTTATTCCCAAGAGCCTATGCGAAAGTAGCGGTTCTTGCCGATAACAGCGGAGATTGTTCTTTCGAGGTGTAATATTGCAGCGTGATTGGCCAAGTGTGAGAAGGGAATGACAGTACGGAGTTAGATACCACTTTAATTTGGCTTTCAGAATATGTAGAGATAAAAGCGTCACTTGGTGTATGCTGGAAGCCCATCCAGTTATGTCTAAAAGAAGATATGAGCTTCGTACCCTCCCACTCCCTCAATGAGGCTGTTATCAACCATCTGAGATGCGCTCGGTGTGTGTGCGCACATCCAGATATTCACACAATATTGCAGCGATGCCGTCGCACTTAGACGCAAGTAGGTATAATGAATGCGAATGCCCAGAAACATATGCCCTCTTGCTACCGCCACTGTGGTGTTTCTGGCACGTGATCACGAACTTCTATTTAGCCGAGCTGAGCGGAAATAAACGAAGTTTCCAAGGCAGCCATGCGTTTCTCTAAACACACATCAGACGACGTAATCTGTCCATGCTGTGGATCAGAGACGATCAGTCCCTCCACACCGCAGCATTCGTAGCGTCTGGCAGCAAATTGGATTTAAAAATTCGGATAATATTAAGTACCCCGTTGAATTATTCATGGCCGAAATTAAATTATTTGCATGCCAGCGAAACAGTGGCTGAATGTGCAGCGAGGCACATCAATTTTGCACGCTCAACTTGCACCAGCGACGAATGGTTTAGTTCGGTGTTGGTTAACAGAAATACGCAGTTCGCGGTTTGCATGCAGTCGGTGGAGAAGTCGGATATGTGCGGATACACCCCTTCAACACTCTCGACGGTTGTGCAGATGCTGTGTCGAAAAGTGGATTACGTTGATGAGGTTCAGGATTTCCTTCCTTACTTTTTTTCAATTTCGGCCAGTAAAATTCCTTTTCTCTAAGCATCTACTCTTCAGTTAAGTGTCTTTGCTAGAAAACATTTCCAGTAATTCTGAACGTGTTTAGAAGTAGAACTGCGTTAGAGGTAAGCTTGAAGTGTTTGAAGAGTGCAGTTACAAATTCAGCACCCGATTGTAAATCCCGGCGATGCTATTCGATCGCCTAGCCAACCAAACATATTTCCTGAAATGAGATCGAAAGATGCTCAATAGCGATATGGTTTTCAGGTGCCACGTAATCTATTTATCGTTTGAAATCTAGTAAAGCATATATTCGATTAGAATTAGATAATTTCTCTGTCCCCCCAGAAATCTGAGGGGACGAATTGCTTGTTGTCGACTAAAATTGAACTCAGCTGACTTCACTCTACTAATTCCGCCTATGCACAGAGAGAAATGTTTCCCTATTTCCAATGGTGATGTCATTTTGATTTTTTTACGTCAAGATATTCTTATTTTTTAAAACTAAATTCTTCCGAATGCTCTTGAATATCGTGAACTGACTGTGTACTTCGAGAGTCTACATCTGCGTACTCGAATTTGCATTCAGAAAATGTATCGTTACCTGTTTAAAGGCGTCATTCAACATATTACCACCCAAAGAAGCTGAAGTTGTGGGATTGGATAATCTGTTGCGTGAACTCCGACAAGGTTTGATATCCTAACACATTTCCCCATTCAATGGTTAATTTCTCCTGTGATGAGCTTAAGCGAATCTAAGGCTGCTTTGCTGAACTGCACGTTTCCATACTAACCAAGATCATCTTTGTTTTTAGCAATATCGAAATCTCGAAGACTGTTTTTCTTCTGATGTTTCGCGTCTCCGAGAATCTTTCCCGATTCTTCGTTAGAAATAAGATTCTAATGGGCGAGAACGTAACCAAGCTAGATGGCCATCATTTTCTGCTTTCGTGCTAAGAAAACATTCTCAAGGTAATTTAGCGTTTTATTATTTATTTCTTTTTCTCTCGGTCCACGATTTTAATTCCGTAGATAAAAATTGGGCGATTAATTAAAAGATTCGGATGGTCTTAAAATAATTCATTTTTTCCCTTTCACAGTGACGAAGCGAGAAGAAAATGCGAAGCGGCACGCTGCTCATTTAATAAAGCATTTAATAACAGTGCAGATTACAATCACCATAAACATTCAATTCAATGAAATTCTGTTTAAATTGCGAGGATGAATCTCCGAGGAGTTGTGTGCATCAGTAGCGGACCATTAGGCCGGACTAGAAATTTAACAACACGAGACACGAGCAAAAGACTCAACAGTGAAAACTGGCGATGAGAATAATTTCGTTGTATTGGATGCAGTCATTGATTTGATGGAATAGGCGACACTTGTGAAAGTTCATTTCCGAAAACAGATCGCTGGTTCTCTATGAATATCCACAAGTGGCTGCTTTTCTCCGGCAATACAATACCGCGGTAATTTATTATTTTCATTATTCAGAAGCGCTGGAAAATGTGCTGAGACACAAAGAAAATCTCATTGTCGGTTTCTTATCGTAACATCTGCCTTAACACAAAATGAATCTTGTAATGCTCAAATTTCGAAAAGTACAATCTTCGTTCACAGATGCATTAATATTGAGATGGTAGCAGAAAAAGAAATCGGTTACTTTAAGCAACGAAGATATATCTCCAAGGATGTCTCCTCGATTTTCTGAATCGAGATAAAATCTCGATTCAGAAATCGATGATTTCTTCATCAATGAATGAACTCGAATTCATTCATTGATGAAGATGAAGTGATGAGAGTCACTTCATCTTCACATTAATGAGAGTGGACTGGAAGGAAATGCTTTAAGAAAACCTTTCATAGTGATTTAAGTTTCAAAACATTTCCGGTTTTGAAATATGAAAAAAAAAACTTGTTTTATAACGGGATTTACATAAAAATTAAGAGATCTCTGAAGTTTAGAATTTACAAAGAATTTGGTCATCCATTTCAGAATTTAGTTGGTGCAATTCTGGGCATATTTCATGGCTAGGGGTTGCTATTTATAGTTACATTCACAGCAGAGGCCAAAATAATTAATTTGGTCCTTTGCTATGATTGTGTGTGAGCTTCTGTAGCTGAGTTGGTCGAGCCTTGACGTTGGAAAGACCAAGGTTCGAACCCGTCTATTTCAATGGAACAACCTTTATCCAAAGGTTGCAATGAAATGGTAATTTAACAGGTCTGATTCGAGTGTTTTTCCCCCCAGAAACATTGGTTTTTCGTCCTTCTAAATAGGATAACCGACTCCAAGAAAGAAATATCTACAGACAATGGATACTAACTGAGAGATGGAAGAGATTAGAGCATTGCTATCTGATCTTCCTACTGCACATTATGGATCTCAAGTAGACATCCATGATAGCCAACATCCTGGATGGAGATCATACGAGGAGACTACTTGTGGGGTTTCGCAGTGAGCTTCTGTTTTTCATTTTAAGTCTATATTCTGTATTCGGTCTATATTCAGGTCTTTGATTTAAATCTATATTCGGATTATGATTGCAAGTTCATCGCTTTTTTATACGAAGACAAAAAAATGAGGTACTTAATTTTTTGTTACGAGAGGTTTCAATGTTATGAATGGCTTCCTTATTGGCATAAAGTAAAGAGAAGAACAAAAAATACGTTTATTCCTCAAAGGAATAAGGGAATAGCCCTACATAACTGTTGAAGAGCGAAAGGCAGCCAATCTCCACCGTTAGCCAATCACAGATAGTTAGTTGGCTGAAGGCTGTCAATAATTAAAAATATTGATCTGCGATCCCTAATCCTACACTACGTATTATTGAACGAAAAATTGTGATTTCTCTTATCGATTCTCTTCATTGCTGATTATCAACATCATCATATAAAAAACATCTGGTGTCTGTATGCTTTCTCTTATTTTCAGTTTACGGCATTAAAGGTAATGCAACCGCGTTATCCATATTGCGTATCCTAAGGCAGGTTTGACTAATCAGCCGCAAGTATCCTCCATCTCCATCTGAGACCGTCCAATAATTCTTCTCTTCTTCCAGAATGAAACACTTTCCTGACCTTCTCATGTATCCAAACGAATCGAACAGACTGGATGGAAAAATTCTCTATAAGTAGTGGAGAGCGGCTTCAATGCAGTTTAAATTAATTCCAGAAACGAAATTAACGCATCTGAAGAAGCCGACGAAGGTTTCTACCTAGTGAAGATTAAACAATTTAGACAGATATAGGCGAGGATGTCTCAGCGATAATTAAAAACATCAAAACGTATTATTTCAACTCAATTCTTTTATAAAACATTTTTGTCTGTTCGTTTTATTTTTGATAAAACAAAATTATACATTCTGTTCTTTTTATCCTTCTTAATTTGCTTCATTCTGTGAATGTTTTCTGCCTATTTTATTATTCCTTTTATTCACTTTTTTTGTTTAAACTAAATGTATCCGCTCAGTTATCGGTGCCTCATACTTCCCCTCTTTCAATCCAACTGCCTCAGCTCTGGTCAAATCTTACACCAACTTAATTACCATCTTTACCTTCAGAATCATCTTCACACAGGGATGTTAAATATTCTTTAATGGAAACGTTTAGCCAAGTTGCTGTAAATGGGACTGCTCCTTTGCCAAACCAGCTAAGTTTTGTTATCAAACACTAAATTTATTTAAATTCAAATTAAAAATTCGGGAAATTTTTCGGTTTTAATGTCTGTTTCCAAAATATTTCCTTAAGATGTTCGTCTTTTGAATTTAGAAGTAAAACTCCCTCCTTTCCTTGCACAGGAGTTTTTTATATTTTTTCTGAAAAAAATAGGTCGTCGAATAGCATGCGTGTGTGTGTCATTGAAATTGCAGTAAGAAGAAATTGCCTGCATGTGATTAAATTAAATTAATTAGAAAGGCAAATTATTATTATTATTATTATTATTATTATTATTATTATTATTATTCACAAGACAATCCACAAGAATTCTATCAATATGCTGCAAGTAAAAGAAAGAATGAATATGAAAGAATAACCCTTCTAAATCCTGACGGCGTGAGGGTTACAGAAGCAGAAGGGGTTGTTCAGTTAATGAGTGCATGTTTCGTTAAAAGCTGCGAACCTCAAAAAGAACATTGAGCTCACTGTTACCTCTTTACTAGACGAAGAAACGCAGGTGTGTGAGGCCGAGGTATTAGAGCGGTTGCCAAAATTGAATAAGAATTCACCAATAGGAATGATGGGATATCAGCACGTGTGCTAAAAGAGTGTTCAGCTGAACTGTACATTCCTTTGACCAGGATGTTTAATATGAATTCTCAGAACAGGGAAGATTCCGTAGGAATGGAAGGAATGTACGGTAATTCCATTGAACAGGGGTGGTGCAAAGACCGATGTATCCAACTATCGACCAATTACTATCTCAGGAGTGGTGGTGAAGATTTTGGAAAAAAAATTTAGGGTCCGTATCCTGAAATGGGTTGACAGTGAATCTCAACTTTGGAATGAACGACATGGGTTTACTAAGGGAAGGTCATGTATTAGCAACTTGCCCACATTCTATAACAATGTTACTATTGAAGTAAACAAGGGGAATGGATAGACCCTGATACTTTTGGATTTTGCTAAGGCTTTTGACAGAATACAGCATGCCAGATTGCTGCATAACTTGGAGAAAATTGGTTTGGGTGGATATTAGCATGGATAAGAGGATGGCTGACTGACAGATATCAAAAAGTGGTATACGGGTGATCTGCGTCTGCAAGGTTAAAGGTAACAAGTGGTGTACTACAGGGATCAGTGCTTCGTCCACTGTTATTTAATCTGTACATTAATGATATTGGGAAGGATTTGACAAGCGATATACAGCTATTTGCGATGATACAAAGACAGGTAGGGTAATTACATAGGGTAATCAAGAATGGTGTTGATATGCAATGATTTGAACTGTGGACATGGAACTGTGGGCATGGGAAAATACAGATCAGTTCAATTGCAGTAAATGTATAGTTATTCACTTCAGTGTGATCCAATGTCGTATTATATTGGTGGGATTAAGCTAAAGAAACGGATGAGGCTAGGGATCATGGATAGGAAGTTGAATTTTAGGGGCCATGTAGCAACGATTGCAAGTACAACTCAAAAGATAATTGCAATCTGAAACGAACGTTCACATGTAAAGATAAGGATGTTATTTTGCCTCTTTACAAGGCTTGATAAGACCTCACTTGGATTATTGTTCGCAGGTCTGGTCTCCTGGTTTCCGTTGTGATTCTGATATATTGGAGAGAATACAAAGGAGAGTTGATAAAATGATATCAGGATTGTGGAATACTGACTCTGAAGACAGATTGAGAATTTGTAGACTGCAGACACTAGCAGACAGGAGAAAGAGGGGTGATATGGTTGAGACTTACAAACTTCTGAAAGAATCATACAAGATTTCAACTGATGGAATTTTTTAATTTATGGAGGGTGGGGGAAAGAACGAGAGGGCTTAGAAATGAAGGCCGCCAAGAAGGGTATGAGTACTAGATTTTTCTCTCAGAGGGTGGTGCGTAATTGGAATGGATTGTCACTGGATGTTGTGAGTGCAGGCAGTGTGAATGAATTCAAGAATAAGTATGATAGCTGGTGTATGTGTGTGTGTGTGTGTGGCCTCCCTCGATGAGTCTCTGACTCCATGGAGTCTATCTTAATAATAATACTTTTTTTAATAATAATATAATAATAATTTATTACATATGATACATACATTACATAGTTTTGATTACGTATGATACAACATTGCATACATTTGCTTACGTATGAAACAACATTACTTATATCTGTTTACGTATGATACAACATTATATTTCTTTAAATTTGATACATGCATGTATTCTGATAATAATAATAATAATTTTTTTCTCAATAATAATTATAATAATTTATAACATATGATACATACATTACATACTTATCATTACATATGATGCAACATTACACACATTTGTTTACATGTGATACATTTATTTATTTTCATTTATTTAATTTTCCATGCATAGCAAGGATTTAGGCCTAGCATGGCCTGTTCCGGCCTTAGAAGTCATCGTTGAATCGTTTAAGAGGACGCCCTGGTTTTCTTTTTCCTAATGGCTTGTATAAGGCTTGTTTTGGTAATCTTTCTGTTTTCATTCTTTGAACGTGTTCCATCCATTTATGCTTATATTTTTAAATGTTTTCTATTACTGATTCTTGGTTTAATTCTTTCATAATTTCTTCGTTTCTTTTGTGATCAAATAGAATATACTTTGCAGTTTTTGTCACAAACTTCATTTCTGCTGTTATTAATCTTTGTTTGTCTTTTTGTTTTATTGTCCAGATTTCCCTTCCTTACAATAAAACTGGTAGGGCTAATGTATTGTATACTTTTAGTCTGGTTTGTTTTTGAACTGGTTTGGTTTAAATATAGAGTTAATTACATCTGTTATTTTTTAATATTTTGCAATTTTTACGTTTATATCTTTTTCATTTTCATAAGTGATCATACATCCTAGGTAGTTAAATGAATTCACCTGTTCTAAGATCTTGTTATCTATTACTATTTTAGTTCTTGCTGGATCTTGTCCTTTAAAGGCCACATATTTTGATTTTTCTGTTGATATTATCATACCATAATCTTTGGCTATCTCATTTAGATCTAAAATAGCTTTCTGCAAGTTATCTTCAGAATTTGTAATTATTATTTGGTCGTCGGCAAAGCGTGTTTAAGTTTACTGTAGGAGAAAGTTTAATACCTTGATGGAAATTTTTATTCCATTTTATTATTATTTCATTTACATAAATAAATAAAAAGAGTTGCTGAGAGGGGACATCCCTGTCGGAACCCTTGGTTTATCTCTCTCGTATATGATAGTTCATGATTTAATCTTATTCGTATTTGATTATTTTCATATATACTTATGATAGCTTTTAGGATATTATTTGGAATTTGTCTTTCTTTTAATAAGTTAAATAATATGTTTCTTTTAACTTTGTCAAATGCTTTTTCAAAGTCAGTAAATGCAATATGTGTTTCTAAATTGTATTCTCTTCTTTTCTCTATTATTAATTTTAGGCAAAAGGTCGGGTCTATACATGATCGTCCTTTTCTAAATCCATTCTGTACTTCTAAAATAAAGTTTTCGGAATATTTCATTAGTTTGCTATTTAAGATTCTGCTATATATTTTGTGACAGGATTTATTATACTGATACCTCTATAGTTTTCAGGGTCATCTCTATTACCTTTTTTAAAGATAGGAATCACAATTGCTTTTTCCTTTCTATTGAGCGGTTACCAGTTGTATAAATTTTATTTAAAAATAATAGGAGTCTTTCTTTGAAACTTGTCCCTGCATATTTATACAGTTCTGAACCTAGCTTATCATCTTCAGGTAATTTTCTGTTTCTTGTTTCTTTCAGGCTGATTTCTAATTTGTTCCATGATTCTCTGCCTTTTTTTTTCTGACTTCTCTTTTAGCTATGGCTCTTATTCTTTTATATTCTATTTCATCTTCTAATCTTTTACTTCTTAACCATTTATGATAGGCTTCTTTTTTCATTTTGATTATTTCTTTGGTTGTATCATCCCATATCTTCAGTTTGTTCCTTTTATTGAATTTTTTGGTCTTTCCTAAGCTTTCATTTGCTGTTGCATTCAGTATCGTTTTTATATTAAGCCATTCTATTTCTGTTTCTTCATTTTGTTTTATTTTATCTAGATATTGGTTAATTCTTTGTTGATATATAGCCATTGTATATTTGTGTCATTTAATAGTCTAGTTTTATAAACAAATGTTTTAAATTTTCTTTCTCTTTTTGTTACTTGTAGCCATTTAGGTGGTAATCTTAATTCTTTTTAACGAGGAAGTGGTCACTGCTTATTTCCTATTCTCTGTGAACTCTAATAATAATAATAATAATAATAATAATAATAATAATAATAATAATAATAATTATTATTATTATTATTATTATTATTATTATTGTTATTATTATTATTACTGACAACTTCAAAGAGTCCTTAGACTCATCAGGGAGATCCTAAACATCATCCCAGGAACTATCCAACATTTGCGCTGTATTTATTAATATGTACTTTGCTTTGACCTCATTCACAGTCATGGCACTCACAACAGACACTAGTAACCTATTCCATTCATTCACTACTCTCCAAGCAAATAATCTAGTTCTCCAAGCAAAAAATCTACACTACACTACACTCTTACTCAGTGTCCATGAATGGCCCCTAGTTTTCCCACCACCACGCATGTTTTGAAACTTTTCCTCTGTATTAATATTGTAAAACCCTTTCAGTAATTTTTGTCTCAATCATATCACCCCTTTTCCGCCTGTCAACCAATTTCTGTAACCTACAAATATTTAACTTGTTCTCGTAAGATTCATCCCATAGACATGATACCATCTTAATGACTCGCATCTAGATCCCTTCCACCGCTTCCTCATCTCGAAGAAATTTGGTGACCACCTCTACTTGCAGTAGTCAAGATTGGATTTTTTTAAGACTTGATAAAGAGAAGTAATAACCTGCTTTTCTCTGCTCTTCAAAGTATGCTTAAGTACCGAAGTTATCCGATGAGATACGTTAGTCACTTTTGCTATGTTACCGTCTAAACCTCAACTCCCTATCCAGTAACACGTCTAAATCTCTGTCTTCGTCAATTTCCTAGAGTACAGTTCTATCAATGTGATATACAGCTGGTAATCTTTTCACCCCCAAAAAGTATAACTTGCCACTTTGCCGCATTAAACTGATATTCATTCTCCTTTGCCCAGACTGCCAATCTATCCAAATCATCATGCAAAATTAACATTAACTATTGTTCTATCCAATTTTGCCTCATCAGCAAACAACTGAACAGTTCCTCTCAGATCCTTTCCTATATCATTAATGTTTAAATTAAATAGTAGCGCCCCCTGTGGCACGACATTATGATAATTCTGATATCTCTCCATCAACCATCCTCTTATTCACCTCACCAGCCTTATATCTATCCCCATGTGCTGCAATTTATCCATTCGAATTCCAAAGTGCAAAGTCCAGCAGTATCATTGTAAACCTTTATCCAACTCAGCTGTCACTGTATTATAAAACGTGAGCAATTTATTGAAGCAAACCTCCCCTTCACAAAACCATGCTGCCCCCCACATACAGTATCCCATGCATTTCTGTATTTTGCTCTTGGCCAACTTCTCCAGTACCTTGACAAAAACTCCTGATATGTCGATTGGTCAATAATTTACTACATCATTCTTGGGGCGTCTTTTAAGCAATGGAACTATTCTCCCCTCTTTCCACCCCCTTGGGGCTAACTCACAGTCAAGATTTAAATTGAACAATATGGTCAAAGGTATTGATCACTGCCTAGCAGCTTCACGTATAACTCGAGCTGGTATACCATCTAATCCCATAGCTGTATTCACATCAAGGTTCTATAATATGCTATGCACCTCCATTTCCTTTGCCTCTCTCTCTCGTTATTGCAATATCTCCACATGGATGATATACGCTTGCAAAGTGTTCACTTAGTAATTCTACTATTTCAACTGATTCAGTTACCTCCCTGCCATCGGCATTCATTAAAACCATACTGCGTTATCATTCTTCGTTTTACTTGCAACATATCGAAAGAACTGTTTGGGATTATCTTTGATCTGCACTTCTAATTTCCTTTCATACTCTTCTTTGGCCTTTCTTACCACGCTGTTTTCCCTTCTGGCCTGTGCCTTGTACTGTTCATCATGTGCCTACTAGTCATCTTTCTCCTTGAATTTCTTCCACATTTTTTTCTTTTTTATGTAGCTCCAGCTTAATGGTGATATTCATCCATATAACTCCCACCTGTTTTACACTCCTGACCCTAGGCATGCAATCTGTCATTACTTCCCTCAAATAGACCATTACCATTTCGCATGCGCTATCAACATCCATCCCTTGCAGTTTCTCATGACATGGCACTGATCCAAGCAAGCTCCTAAGCTTGTCATACTTACCAGCCCTGTAATTCACATCATTAGAATATATACCCCTTCTTGACTGAGCATTCAACACATTTAGCCACCTCCCAGGTCAGGACCATCTCACCAGATTTGTGGCAACATGGTCATATTCGTTATAGATAAATTCTCCGATGCAATTACTAGATCGTACTCTCAAACTCCTATATTCCATCACATGCTCTCTAGGATAATTTTCCCTTAGTAACTATATAAATTCCATTTCCTTGCTTACCTTTGTCTTTTCCCCATGCAATCTATTTTCCCCATAGTTGAAATCCTCTAATAATTACTCGCTCTCCACTCACTGAGCTTATTTGACAATGCACACTATCCCCATCATCTTTTCCATCCCCTTGTCTATTGCAGTATTCAACCCTATATTTTGTGCTGCTGACTTCAACTTTCACATCAGATAGCGTTAGATGTGCTATATTCACTCACCTACAGTTGAACTTCTACTCTCTTTGGTTGCAGTTCATCAGCTATCGTCAATAACATTCCTACCCCCACCCACCCCATTCTTTTCTCTCTATCCTCTCTGAACACACTTTACCCTTTACATTCTATCCCACTAACTATATCACCTTCAGTCAGCCATGTCTCACTAATGCCAATGACCTCCGGCCAGGATGAACTGACCAATGCCCAAAACTCCTCCCCTTGTTCCAGATGCTCCTGGAACATTTTATGGCATTCGTGTACATAAAGTGCAAAAGCCTCTTAAGCCAACTGCTACTCTGATGCTTTCTACTAACTAGCCCATTCTGGTTTGTTAACAGTATTAATAACGTTGGCATTTTATGCACATTCTTATACTCGGTTGTCTCACTTATATCTGCATATCCACTGAACAGTCCTTCCCCCCCTAAAAGCTCTGGTTTCCCTGATTTGCACATCCACTTTCACTTCATCCAACAACACTTTTTCCAGAGTCTGAACAGCTAATCCATTCAGCAGATGCAAACCATCCTTCTTTCATAAGTCCTTTCACCCGATAAACGCACTCCACACATCCGAAGACTTCGCATTATTCCTCCTGCATAACCTCCGCATCGAGTCATTCGCTGTTACGGCCTCCTTCTCAGTTCTACTCTGTCATATGACGGCAGCAGACTCGCTATCTTGACTCTCTCACTCATTTCTTTTGCAACTTACAGTAATTCTTCCATGTCCTCCCTCAGGCCACATTTTTCTCCTTTGAAATCATTCCTTTCAGCCAGATTAATCAACTCTTTCACTTTACCCTTCAGTCTCAATGAGATCTTTAATTTTTGCAGCTGGGAAGTACGATTTTGTCAATTTCTCGCTAACCACACTGCTTATGATATAATCGCCGTACAAGACTCGCTCCTTGATTTTCTTTCTCTCTTAGTTAAGCATTCATTCCACTTTTCTCGCACTTCTTTCTTTCTTATATCAACTGATTCACTCGCCAGACCTTTCTGCATTCGTTGCAGCTTCCGCTTCGTTCTGTGTATCACTCCGCGTAACCGACTTATCTCCTTCATTAGAGCCAACTCTTCATTCTTTACATCCGTCATTCTACTAATTTTTCTATCGACCTCTCTCTCTCTCTCTCTCTCAATAGTGTGACTTTTGACCCCTGTTTCAATCCAATCTGCCATTACACCGTCACAGACGTTTCCACGCGTATTCTCTGTTCAATCTCGCGACGTGATGACCCCCGCACTTTTGGCTTTCATAGCATTTTCAAACCAAAATCCGTTTGCCTTTGGTAAAGCGTACATCTCGCAGAGATTGCACTGCACGAAGTCCCTTTGGATGAATTCTTCAAACGATGATGCCTTGCACGCCACTGTTCTGCTTCGCATTGGTACTATGGGCTAAGCTACGTAACTTATCGTGCAAAACACTACATTAACTAGATCGAAATGAAAACCCTTAATTTAAATCTAACTAACACCTCAATACACTCTAATTCTAACACCATTTTATCTAATATCGCTATTTTTTTAAAATGAACAACTTAGCTTTCGGAGATCAGTAACAAATAAACCCTACTAAATAAATAAACTACTGCATGGACTTATTTGGGGAAATCGTCGCTGATGTTCATCTACTCAGATGGAGCCTACTTAGTTCAGCCGGTATAAGCGAAGCCCTTTGGTTGGAAAAACCTGGGTTCAATTCCAGTCTATGACGTGAGGAATCTCTGTCTGGTCTCTTTCGACTAAAGGTGAGTTAGCCGGTCTCATACAGAGGTAGAAGTTTTTTTTTCCGACTAGGGTTTTTCGTCCCTCAGAACAGGCACACCGGCCAAGAGAACACACGCAATTGACAGACAAAAAATACATTATAACTCACAGCTTCATGCTGCTTTCATAAGATGGTGCCATACATATTGACTCAAAGCCGCTGTATCATCATACACTAATTAATTAATTAATATAATCAATTAATAATGTTCATTTCGTTTGGAGTATTTCAATCATCCCAAATACAGTTTTAAATAGAATATTTTGTCAGAATACACACATAAAAGGTTCAATGGTACCGAATTTATTGGTGTGTGTGAGGAACAGCGTTGTTTCTACTGAGGTGGTTTCATTATTTAGTCTTTACCAAATCTATGCCATTACAAAACTAACAGAACTAACAAACGATTTTTGCTGCAAGATAAACAAATTCTTTTTATGTGAATTCCATCCACGCAAAATTGTAAATAAACATGTCGCCCACTAATTGAGGTGATCAAGAACTCAGCTATCAAGAGCATGACAAGCAACTTAGAGAACCTCCCAGAAGCCAGATTCTAATACACAAGTCAAATATTTTGTTAACACACGCACTATCTCATGGCTGTAGGTACAACGGCTGTAATTTAAATAAGTCCAAACCATCTTCCCTTTTCTAGAAAGTAATAATATTTTCATTTGCTCTGGAAACAGAGAATGCAATTTCCTACTGACTGCGAAAACAATCCAATGTTTTGACTGCATGTTTTTTCTTTGCCGTAAACTCATTCTTTCCCACCAAATTTATAAAAGCGTTTCTGTGGTTGTCAATAATGACTGACAATTTGCATTTATGTAAACCGCAGTGTAGCAGACCATCGACTGTATTTATTCGAATATACGGCATATACTGAACATCTTCGTGAGGATTTCTTGAAGCAAATCTATGAAGGTGAGGTGCGAAGATACCAAGACAGAAGCACATCTTGCTGTGACGTTCCACCTAGCTCGTGCATTTCTTATTAGCCCTCGTGGAGTAGTTTGATTGACACAAACCGTAGCGGACACCACACCAAGCAGGTGTGTCAAGATAAGGAACGTCTTCTCAATTATTCAGCAGCTTTGCAGACAGACTGTTTCTTGGGGCCTGAACTGCGTAGATAAAGAGTCTTCTCCAAAGTGCTGCTGGTCGAGTGGGCAGACAGACACGCGTGTTGTTTCAGAAGGCACGTATGCCTTTGTGGTACTCGTAAACACCCATCGTATCATGAGGTGCCGTCCTTAAACGAAGTTCTCCGCATTCGCACGTATCCACTGTGTGTGTGTGTGTGTGTGTGTGTGTGTGTGTGTGTGTGTGTGTGTGTGTGTGTGTGTGTGTGTGTGTGTGTGTGTGTGTGTGTGTGTGTGTGTGTGTGTGCAGACGTGCGAGTTCGTCACGGCAACATAATTTAAGCGGCATTCTTCATTCATCGGTTCTCGCACAAACATTCTGAATGCCCTTCCCGTCACTATGGCAACGCAGAACAAACAACACGAAACGCGGTTTGGTTTTAATCTTTGCATTTAACGTGTTCAGTCATGAAGGCATCTTACGGTACCCACAGGCTGTTGTTCTATCGTCATCCGAATATCACATACATTCACAGACAACGCTGTGGCGTATGCACGAGGAGGGTGGTGGTGGGGGAAGAGAATAGATGTGTGTTTCAAACTTTTTATTCGATCAAGAATTCGAGATATTTTTTTCCTAAACAAGACACTATAAGTTTATGGCATAACCGCCGTTAATTCGCTCATGCGAAGATCCCATCAGATGTCGACGCATTCTTCGCAAAGGTGTCTGATCGAGTGTGGCAGAAGTCGTTTCACGAAAGTGATTATTTTTTATCTTTTTCGCCTCGCATGCTTTTCTGTCTCAGCTTATCTTATGCCATTTAAGTCGTGTCGTCCTTCTGATCAGAACAGCTGACAATAGCCAAACTCGCTACGGCTGAATATGAAAGGAAATTACAATGCACCGAAGAGATCCTCTCTCTCTCTCTCTCTCTCTCTCTCTCTCTCTCTCTCTCTCTCACCAAATTGACGTACATTTGACCGATTGTTTCATATAATATAAACGAATCCTCTTTTCAATTCCCTAAAGGAGCTACTTACTTCTTTCACACACAGCTGCCCACCGATTTCTCCATAACAGTTTTCGAAATCGGAAGGTAGTTCGTTTCCATCTCTGATCATCATAAAATTTCACTTAAGGACATTCTCGCAAAATGCCGGCTAAAAGGTTATATTCCGAACGCTAACTAATATCTTTATATAGATGTACTACCCCCCCCCTCTCTCTCTCTCTCTCTCTCTCTCTCTCTGTGGGAGTGTACGCATGAGCGTACGCGTGTCTACTCTATTTTGCTGAGTGCATAAAAACCTGCTTGCTGAGACGATTAATTTATGTGGGCGGACTAGAAAACGAAACATGATTGATAAGACGCAACATATATGGGACACCGACCACTACAGAGTGGACGCATTTTTAAGGATACAATTTAATTTATTGGTTTTTAGTATGTGAAGTGGCTATTGCGTGTCCTCATCGTCATTACATTTCTGATACGTACCCCGAGGAGGGTTTACAGGATATTATGATAGTACTACACGAAAGTTTGCTTTCTATTTACAATTTTCCTCTAAATCGGTCTTTTATCTGTCAAGAATCCATTACAGTCCAATGTTATGTTTTTGTCTAACGAAGCACTTCTTGCTGTATTAGTCCGCCCAGGTCTCGGTTTTCCTCTAGTTCTTTTTCTTGTCATTCTGTCCAGGAACATTTGTTTTGCTGATCTCTCCCCTCCCATTCTGTTAAGTGACAACCTTAGGTTAGCTCTGTTCACACATTCTTCAATGCCAGCAATGTCAAGTGCCTTCATTTTATTAGGATTGTACCACTGATACCATCTGTTCAGGTCTCTGAACTCTCACACGTGTGCTCTCCAATCTTTGCAAACGTTTTATTTCTAACCCAACTCTCAGATCCACAAACTAAACTTGTTTGATATCTTGCAAACAGCTAGTTTAGATGTAATATCAAGTTTAATGCCACTTTCCTTCATAATGTAGCCCATACGGATGATGAATAATAGGGAAGATAATGTCTCGGACGAGATTTATTAGGTATGGTATCTTTAACGTGATATGCTTCTATAGGAATATGAATCGAGTTGCATTAGATTGTTTATCATTACTGAAATTAAGTGGTATCCTAAGCTGTTATTTTTTGTGTCTGTCGTGTTTTCTTTATCCGAACTGTCTTTCTCATGAGACATTCCGCGAAAAGAAGACATCGTGCTCACCCACAACATTCACCGTTTATAAAGCAGTTTAATCGCATCATTTACATACTAATAAGTTTTTATAAATATTTGTTATCCTTCGTTACAGTGGAGACATCTTTATAACTGAATTCAGCATGTTTTGTAATCGCGTTAGAGCGTATTTCGTTTTTTTCCGTGTCCTTCCCATCCCGTCTTCAGCATCTTCGTGAGTTTAGTTCGTTCACAAACGGTTGACATTGACACTCACATTTAGTTCAGTAATATTAGAATTACGAATTGTCTTTCTTTCTTTCCATCCCATTTCTTTTATTTCCCGTCGTGTATTGCTGGAAACAAAAACAGTTATTTTTTATATGCAAAATGCGTCGCACGTGATAATGTTTTCATCCAGTTATCTTTCTTCATCCACATAAATAAGGATAATTAAGATTACCATTTTCACTTCCTTCATAACAGTCGTTCCAGCAGTATCACACACCCTTGTCCCTTCTAAACATTTTGATTTCCTACAATTCGATGTCAGATGATGCTTTTCATATTTTCCATCAAGACAAGAGTTCAGCTTGATATATTCAGATAAGTGTTATGTCAGTATACACGTAGAACACTTCATCTCTGAAACTCACCTCCATATGCAATGCATACATTCGCTGAAGAGCCCATAATTGGAAGATTAGTGGGTTGGTTGGAATCACCGAAGCAAATAAAACTATGAAGAGTGTGTGTGTGTGTGTGTGTGTGTGTGTGTGTGTGTGTGTGTGTGTGTGTGTGTGTGTGGTGGAAGAATCCACAAATTCCCGACTGTCTAGCCTGTATTAGCCAATTTGGGTGAAAGTCACATTAAAAAGTACAGTGATGGGAGTAATTTCAGAATAGGAATTTGATAAAGATTTTATTTGGGGGCCTTTCGTTCCACTAAACGTTCCAGTAAAAGAAAACGCAAAGGAATTTTGTGAGTCATTAAGAAAGGACAGCTCTTATGAAGAAAAAAATGGAAAGATGGTTGATTTCTAAGTTTAGGTTACGAAACTAAACTTGGAAATTAACCGAAAAGAGAATTTTTTGAAAATTCTGGAGAAAAAGATCCGGTCTGAAATTATGCCAAATTCCTGTTCAATGTCTGGTCAGGACATTTATTAGTAATTACAATTATCTATTCATGTCATAAAATAAAATAAACGTGTATAACTTCACGTGGAAAGAACGCACACATAAACAGAGAACTGAAAATTGTCAATTGCAGTAATCTTCAGAATTGTCTACGTGTAAAAAAAGGTGTTGTAATATTTATAAAATAATAATAATAATAATCGATACTAACTGTATACTTAATATGCACATATTTTTGGGAAAGAGTGAAATACTTAAAAACTGATCATTCAGTAAATACGATAAGAAAATTTGAAGAAAACACTCACTAACAGAGACAGACCTAAGTGCTGAAGTTTTCTGTCACAACAGAAAAATAAACTCCACGTTGGAAAAATGAAGTTTACGAAACTATCCATGAAAAGAAAGAAAAAACAATACGAAACATTTAGGGGAAATTTTAAGGAAACTGTAAGACAGCATAGCTATGTTTAAAATTAGCTTAACAAAAATCGTGAGAAGATTTTGGAGGAATATAGAATACAAATATTATGAAGGTAGGGATGAAATGTAGATTATTTTAAAGGAACTAAAATGAATTAAAAACTATAGAGGGACAAAATATATTATGGTAGGCTGTGGTATCAAGTAAAATAGCAAGTATCATTATCATTATCCTTAGACGGTATTACATTCGTGAGGTATTTCGGTAGCAGGGACAGAGCCGATTTGAGTCAGTAACGGGCTAACAGTGGGCAACGTAAACCCTATCACTGTGAAGCCAACCCTTCCTTCTCATACATTGCTTGTTTCTACAAACTGATTTGTAGAAACAAGCTCTGGAGAACTCGGCAAATAGCACTGCCTTGCCTTGCCTGAAGCAAAACTTCAAGAAGATATTATTATGATTGATATCCAGAACCAGTTAAACGGTTTTCTCCCACTTGCGCGCAGTGCAAGTGACACTCTTCGAGGGCATGCGAAATATGCCGGTGTTAGAACCCAGATCCTACCCAGTGCAAGTCTACAGCAGGTATACAGGTTCAACAGAAAGGCTGAAACGCTGGATTCGGCCTGAAAAGAATCGGGAGGCTTCCCTACTAGCTCGCGAACAATCCTGCTGACACTTACTCTGTGCCTAAAACGCAGGACCTGACAGAATAAAATGTTTCAGACGCTTCTTGTCCATTAACAGCGAAAGCAACATAAAGGAACATAGTTTTTCTGATGATCAACAAAAATTTCCCAAAATATTAATACCAAAATCAGCACAAAAAAAAAACAAATATCAAAATAATCCCACAAAAACAATAAAAATCCAATCAAAAACGAGGTGCTCCAAGAGCTCCCTCAAGTTATTCACCCAATACAGAAGAGAACAGCCAGATTGATTAATGACTCATATCTTACTAACTCACCCCACTCACTTTCACACAGATGCCTAGTATCTACTTCTGCATCCTCTATAGATATTTTCATGGTAAGTTTTCATCAGAAAGATCATCAATAATTCCTCCTCCCCTCTACAAAATTTATTGAAACACGTGCAGCTACCATTCAACATCCCTTCGCCGTCAAACTCCATACTCGTTGAACAAGTTTCTTTTCCTCCTCCATTCCTAGTGCTGTTGTATTGTGGAACAGCCTTCCTCCTATTATTTGAATTTGAATTTGAAGTAATTTGAATTTCTCAATCATATCACTCCTTTTTCGCCTATCAACCAATTTCTGCATCCCACAAATCTTCAACCTGTTCTCATAAGGTTCATTCAATAGATCTGCTATTATCTTGGTCACTCGCCTCTGGATCCTCTCCAACTCCTCCCTATCAAGAAGAAATCCTGACACCCACTTTTGCAATGTGCCCCCTAAACTTCTTCTCCCTATCCATCAACCCTCCCAAATCCCTGGCCTCGCCAATCTCATGGAGTATAGGTCCACCAATGTGGTATATTGCTGCTAATCTTTTCACCCCAAAATGCATAACCTTACACTTTGCCACATTAAATTGACATCCATTCTCTTTAGCCCAGTCCTCTAATCCAGTGGTCTCCAAACTTTTCGCCGTGAGGGCCACATTGGGTACTTCAGCACTGTTCAGCGGGCCGTAGTAAATACAAATTCTAGAACTAGACATATGAGTTATGTTGAAAGCAGATAAAAACTGATTACAGAGTATGTGAGATTAAATTATTGTATATTAATGACAACGAACACTGTCAGCAAATTCTCATATTTTTATCACAAATTATAATAAAACCATTAATGTGAATGATGTAACTGTGTTTGTGTTTTTAAAATTTTATTAAACTCAGGTTAAAATTTTGAAGTGCTAATTACAAGTAGCGGTTTCAAATGTTCATCAGATAAATTTTCCCTGTATTTTGACTTGATATATTTCATTCGGGAAAAAGTTTGTTGGCAAAGATATTTTGTCCCAAAAACAGAGATAAATTTACAAGCAAATTTCTTCAAATTTGCTTGTAAAATTTTGTAAAATTCAAATTTGTTTTCTTCGTTAGTCCAGTTTAACCGTCAGTTTACAGTCAGAAAGACCGTCACTTGGATTACGGTTACTTTTTGCTATTCGAGAATATATTTTGAACAAAATTTTAATTAATGCATTTGAAATCTATCAACACCCCGTGTTTTTTTTTTTTTCCGGATTCTTATTGAAAAATTAGTCCAATTGGCGGGCCGGATAAAATCATATCGCGGGCTGCATCTGACCCGCGGTTCGTAGTTTGGAGACCCCTGCTTTAATCTATCCAAATCATCCTGAAAATGTTGACAAATCAGCTACAAAATTGTAGCCGAAATAATTTAGCCATTTACTAAAACCAATAATCCATCGAGTATCTCCAATACATAAAAAAATTACCGAAGGATAAATGCAGCATAATTTTTGATGATGCGAGCAACACGTTTGAGAGCATTAACCTCTTACTAGGGACCAAATAGCGCTTAATTATGGTTCTAACTTTCTACTTATGATAAACTGCTTTTATAAGGAAACAACCACCCAGCAGAATATGCAGTAATCGAACCTCTCTAACATCATTGATGAAAATCAAAGTGTGAAACGAGGATTCACTGCTTTTAGTATTTCAATTGACACAAATAGAAATACTTGCGAAAACGATCAGGGGGAATACAAACAAGAATGTCCTTGAAATCCCAGCAAAAGATGCAGCAAGAAATAAAAGTGTAATCCATGGTAGTGATATCGTTTGTATCATCACCAATAGTCTGACCCTTAATCCCTCTTCCTAAATAACGCTGAAATCCAACATAATAAATGCACAACAAATGCCATCACTCCAATCAGAAATCACCTTCAATTATCTACTTTTGTAGTACGTTATGATGAGAAAATCACCTCCATTAAAAACATGGCTATCTGTTGGCAGATTATCAATAATTTAATGCTTTTTTGTCATATACTATACAACTCCCCTTGCCGAATCGGATGTGCAATAACAACATTAGAAAATGCAAGTTCATGCCTTTGTACTTTGCCAATCATTGTCTGTAGCCACTCACCTTTTAAGGCGTTTTAATCACTTTTTTTTAGATCTATTAGATCTTCTCTTTCTGCTGCTTCTATTGGTAGTTTTATGACAAGTGCTCAATCGAGCTGCCAGCACCATTTCTACATTTTCTATTAAATCAATACGAAAGAACATGAGCAGTTGTTCATTATCCATTTACTGTCGAGCTGGTAAACCAACTTCTGTTCCACCTCTTCCATTCATCTACCCCTGTTCTTTGGAACATCCTTCCTCAATTCCCAAAGAGTATAATGCTGTACGTTTTGCAACTTGCGATGGCTGAGATGGATATAAGTAAAAAGCGAAAGCCATTATAACTTGAAACTTCAAACGAATAATACTTCATCTGAAATCCTTTGATACGGAAGTACAAAGTTTAGCAGTTTCTATGCTGAATAATTAAAATAAATGTTCACATGACCGAAGAAGATTTCTCGCTGTGCCAATTTATAAAAAGGAAATAAAATTTAATGCGGCAATTATTAACGAACTTTCCTATTAGAGAAAAGCTGCCTCCAATGATGCTTATCATTTATATGAATCATATTATGAAAATCAGCACTCTTAATCAGCCTGCTTGTCGACAGAATCTGCGATTTCAACCAATAAGCAATCGTTTGAAATCTCACTGTGGTCATAGATGTTTGTGATTTTCTTGGAAGACGAATTTCTTCTCCTATGTTAGATGTGAGATCTCCTATGCATATGGGAGGCCTGAAGTGGCTTGAATAAAGTTCCATGTTTGGTCTCTAGATCATGGTCGGATTATCTATCCGTTAGCCCGACCACAGCACTAAATGTGCGATGATTTTACGATTTTGGTGGGTGGGATTCATATAAAAATTAAAATTTAAATCGAAGATTTTAACATGAGATTCTTATACTGTTAAGACACTTCCATCAGTAGTCTTTATCAAAATGAAGTAACTCATAAGACAGATTAACAGAATAATTAAAGACGACTGATCGTTGAAGCTAGAAATGAATACGCCTTCATACAATACAGCAATGAAATCTCTTTATTATTAATTATATGAAATAAAGTAGTTAATTATTGACTAGCGATCAAAATAAGAGCTCTGTAAAAAATTAGGGAGAGGGAACAGATGGGATCAATGACAGAATTATGTTAAAAGTGGAGACATTAAGACAGAATTCGACATTGTTAACATTCAAGAATGTTTCAGCAGAAGTAATTCTTTGCCGGGGGGGGGGGGGGGGTTAACTAAACAGAACGGGAGAGCAAAGGTTAACAAAACAGGTGTTCAATGACAACACAGCAGGGAAAATATCCAGAGAAAGACCAAGGTCAAGTGCATTCATACTGTCAGAAGTACTTCATGTAATACCGAAATAAAAAGCAGGATGAAATCTAAAGTAGGGAAGTAATATACTCATTTGGAGAAAAATATTTAAAATAGCAAATTAGTACTGAAGCATGAATTTCTTGGATATCATAATATATGAAGCTGAAGTTTGCTTCTTTATTGTTCGATTACGTTGGATGGTTACATTCGTTTTATTGACTGAAAAGAGAATTTGAGTCTTAAGAGGATCAAAGAGATACACCGCCTGCCATTCGTGTGCTGGTAGCGTTGAGGAACAAAAGAAGTTTTGTTTTTTTTAAAAAACGGAAAAGGGTTTCCTCATCCTCATAAGAGGATTATACTTAAACTATACTGTCTGCTATGCGTGTCCTGGTATTACATAACAAAAGCGGTTTGAATTGAATTCAATATCAGGTTATGCTGTTCATATTAAAAAGAAAAACCCATTAAACATCCCGAGGCTCCATACTGATTACGAAATCAGAACTCCGAGTCAAACAGTGCGTCACTAATCTCATGAAAAACACAAAGTAACCAGGACAGCTTCTCATTTAAGCGGAAAGGATCACCGCGCAGAAAAAAGGACCACTCTGTTGAAGGCAAGCAGTCGCTAATGATTGGGTTGTAGAGCCGGATAGGGAAACGATGCGTATCAGAACGGTGTAGAGAGCTGGAGGTACGCTCAAAGAATAAAATAAGTTTCAAATAAATATTCACAGCCCCTGAATTGGTGTAAAAATCGCATTCCAAATTTTTCCTTTGTCCGCTGCAGATAAAGACTTCGCTCTGTCACAACAACCACGTGTCTTCTAATTATGTCTTCGTGCACGTGCCACCAGTCTGTGTATCGTCGAAGAAACACGGAGAACCAATGAGCATTTCGCTCGAAGACGGAATTCTCGTGGGAGCTCCATGGGAAAGTGCTAAATTATTCACACGCACGCACACACATTGCAGCAACTCTGCTGCTGGTAATTGGGTGTGTGTGAAGGGATCGACTCTAATTCTACCTTCTCTGTCGACCTCACTCAATCTTCTCCTCCCCCACAGAATGGAATAAAACGAGCGACAATAATATTAAACTCCGAGGGAGAGAAGTATGCTTCATTAAAGAAATTCACTCTATACAAATAAAATACCTTTTTTGTTTCCATCTTCTTACGTGCTGGTTAATCTTCCTGACACACACACAGGACCTTAAAAGCGCGCTTGAATTTTTTCTATTCTCTGATCGGCCTCCGTGACCTTTTCTTCATGACCACGCGAGTCTAACACTCGAGCGTATAACTCTTTGAGAAGGATAATATAGAAATAAATACAAATTAAAAACGATATCTGCAACTTTGATCCAACGTTTTGCTACAGTAGGACCCCAGACCAAAAGGATTATGCAAATTCTCATGCAGTAAATATGGAGAGAACTGCTTATGCTAATTCAAGTGTCACAAATAAAAACAACCAAAGAGTTTTCGAGTATTCTGAAGCTATTATAAGCAAGGTTAGTGGATTTTCATGTTTGCTTTGAATGCTTAAGCAGCATTAAAGAAACGTTGGGCTTCAGATGGTGAGTTTTATACAAGAAACAGTGTGGAAGAAGCCGATTAACATGTCACTAATCCAAGTAGTTTTATTTCTTCTTATTTGCCATCGATGTTTTTTCCTCACGTCTAACTTAGCGTTGTGACACGTGAAATAGTACTGCTTCTCTTTCTAAGTAATTTTAGGATCCCCTCCCTTCTTTATCTGCTTCCTCAAAATTTATCAAAAATTTGTTTCTGAGCTGTTTAGTTATTTGCATATTTAACGTTTCTTTTCTCTTTTTTTTTCAATGAATTTAGGATTCTTCAGCTTAGTAATAAATGTAACAAGTCCTTAAAAATCTCGTCTCCAGACTCCTCTCGCTTTGCGTTGAAGCGATAATTAAAGTGTTTTATTGCTTTAACGTGTTCAGCGTAGAAAACTTGCAAATGATCCCGTGGTGGTCTAAGCACGTAAAACACAAACATCCCCTAAGGAGGAGGAGGAGAGCTGCAGGAAAGAAATGGAGTTACAAAAAATGGCTGCGAACAACACGAACTCTAATGAAAAGTTAATAGGACGCTGTTCTACAGCGTAGAATTAGAGGAGTGCTGAAGGAAAGAGAGAGAGAGGGGGGGGGACTGTTCATCTCCTCACCAAGAGGAGAAAAATAGCTGCGACACCTTGTTTCCTGAGTTTTTATTTAATGGGGTTCCTTATAACAATAAAAAAATTTAACTGAAAACATTTCGTTTTCCTTCCAAGAAATAAAAAAGAATAATTTTATATCATGAAACGACCAAATATTTTAATTTTTCGAAAAACATTTTTATTTAGAAATAAACTAGTTTCTTGTTTAGAATCTTTCGAACCAATGTAGCCTAAGAATCGATTTGTTATTTTGAAGAAAATGAAATACATTTTCCGCGAAAACGTAAAATTCTGTGAGCTGCGGAGCTTAGCTTCTCTGATGGTTAGTGCATCCGCTCTCCTACCAACAGCTAGAGTTTCAATCGCTCCGTATGCATGGATGTTTGTTACTATCTTCCGGAGGGAGAGTACTTTATCGCCCAAAGTGAAACCACCCACCCCCCTTATATGAGCGATGAAGATTATGAAATAAAAGGACCATATGTGGGGTCTCGAGAACAGAGCTTGGAGACCACGTATAAATAAATAAAAATGCAAAAAAAACAGAAAATTAATAAAAAAATAGAAAAAACATTATCCCACATGCGGCAGTAAAGTACTACAGGCTTACAAGAACCTTTCATGAGTGGGAGCCACATAACAAAATTAGAAATACTTTGTGGTCACCTTATTAATCCGTACAAAACAGCAACAGCTATCAAACAAGATTCTGTTCAAAGATTTTCTACCGACACTACCTTCTCCCCAAAATGTCTTAAATATCGGCTTTTCTATAAACGAGCATCCAGTGAAATCGAACGCTTAGAGAGCAGTCGTAAAGAAATTAAGATAGGAACAAAATACAGCAATGCTTATGGCCATCTTTCATGTGAACGTGCAGGACTGCACATTCAGATGAAAGATGTTTTTCCCACTAACTTTGGAAGCGCAGTTTTAATAAGCTGTTAAGATTCTTCTTCTTCTTCTTCTTGAGAGTTTCCTAAAGTATTTCCCGCAGTTGAACAGCAATAGCAGATCATAATACATTTCAGAAGATGGACAGATAGAAAAAAAAAGACAGAAATTCGAAAATTATAACTGAAAGACAAAATATCGGTGCCTTTCAGGTAATCTTTATTTAACAGAGGTTCGAGCATGTCACAGAATGTCTTTGAGACATTCCTCACGAAACATCCTTCGTTCCTTCCTTCTAAAACAGCTTTTACTAAAACTCCAATCTCGAAGGTCTCCTTTGAGATTGGAGGACGCTTCACGGAGATGCCAAAATTACGATAAAAACGATAAAAATAATGATAAAAGGCTTCTTTGACATGTTGTGGCAGCTGATAAGGTGTTTAATTCAGAGGTTACTCTAGTTTGAATGCTCGTGCATTTGGAAGGGACTTTCGTTCCCCACCCGCATAATGGGCAGTCAGCATGCTGCTTTGCACATTTCAATCAAGGTGGATTTTTAAAACTAAAATACAAGTAGAGAGATTATTAAATGTAGAAACATTCCCCACGTTAAGGATACATTTCGGATACGAGATTTGGCTCCAAAATCTGAAACGTTTCTCCGAGCACGGTGGCGGCTACAAAGGCGCAAAAGGTCAAACTTCGAAAATGAAAGCAAATCTCCCATCGGGATCGAAATTTTAAACAGAGTAGTAAATACGGAGGCAACTCGTTGAAATAAACTTCGGGAAGTGTCAAAGATAAACTGCAAGGGAGAGATACAAATCGGATGCGCTCTGATAGAGAGGAGCGTGAAACAAGCGGTGGGAAGAGAAGGAAGAAGATAATTCTGTCCCTAGAAGTTTAGTAGGAGTGTGGCGAGTGAGATCGAAATTAATAAGCAAGCTCAGGGTAACCCCCAACAGTGCATTCTAAGATTCTATTTACTGAAATATCCACTTTATACTATTACTACTACTACTACTACTACTAATAAATTATTTTCATATTCCATCAAACAGACTTCACACATTCTGCTGTTGTTAACAATTAAATACTTCGTTGCTTCGTCCCACATCAAAAACAGTTCTTTTCGATTCCCGTCGCTTAAACGCATCTTACCAAATGGAGGATCGCAGTAAGTCGAGTTCACACGAGAGTCACGCTCGGTAGCATTACGGATACGGGAAGTTGAAAATCAATTTATTTAATAAGAACGCCATGCTCGTGGAAGGTTTAGTGGCCATATTCTAGTTAGGGAAAAATACATTCAATTTCGAGCCTGTTTACATACGCATCAGTCGTGTTTCGCATTACTTGTTATTATAGATGGTGCTGGCATCGCCCGGTGCTATTATTGCGCGGCGGAGGTAAAAGCATTCCATCAAAGTTTCACTGTTGTCTTTGCCGAAGGTCGCTAAAATATGAGCTTTCGGGTTCCTCATAAATAATTCTTCAGAAGCGCTCGCAGACCTTGTTAGAGTTATATTCGGCCGATCAGTTGTACTCGCTTCGCAGTTGCTAGGCAACATCACAGCGACCAACAGTTGGACGAGTTCTGGTCCGAGGATTAAGTGGGTAACGAGGACACAGCGCCTGTTGGATGTTCCACCCCCCCCCCCTCGAACTCCCACTGTACGAACACAAGTAGATCTTACGCACTCCTCCTCTATCTCCGTGCTCATTAGGGACCGGAATTATCGTCGGAAGATGGAGTGGATTTTGGTGCTTTACGCAAGACGAGATCAATTAATTTCGGATTAACTTTAATCTCGTGTGATTAGCAGTCCACTCCACGCTCTTTCTGGATCTACTTTAGCGTGCGCATTAGACCAACAATACAACGCAATAAGAATGCGAAGTGTAGACGACCTTCGTGTTGTCCCCTTCTCTTGCAAGCAAAGCTGAATCCTTTGCACAGAAATATTTTCTCATGAGAGAAAAGCGAGTCTTTCTCTGGACTGTTATGAGCAAGACTTCAGATGAGCGCAGTAATACTGAGGGCATGTATAATATGAAGATATACACGAAACAGGACTATAAGAAATCGAGATCAGTAAACTGGGACTAAATGCAAAACACGATAACAAAACAAAAGTATACAGCAGGATAACTTAACTAATGAAATTAACATTCGGATGTTTGTATTAACATTTGCTGCCCTGGTTGGCCAAGTTTCTCTTCTCTAACTGCAGTGTGTATGAATTGCTTGAAAAAATTTGGTCTCTAGCAGGAATAGCTAATCATGGGCCCTCCCCTAGTACTGATAATAATGTGAAACCTATCCACCAAAGGTTTCCCTTTTAATAAATGTGTGAAATTTAATAAATTCCACAAATGAGAGGCTGTTCAATCTACGGTACATCAGCACCGTGGACGGGCATAAAGTTGTTTGAAACGACTTATTAATTCATTTGGAATTTGAAGACTTTTGTATTGCACTCGCTTACGAAATACATAAAAGGGGAGGCTCCTCGAAAAGGAAGCAGAAGAATGAATGAAACAATGGGAAGAAAAATTTATTCTGTCAGTCTGGAATTAAACTGTGAAGAGGTGTCGAACAATTGCTGTACGTTTTAACAGACTTAGAAGACAAGCGTGGTGGAAAGAATCATCGAAGACAATTCTAACGAGCTGTAAGGAAAATATAGAAACTGCAAGCAGCAGAAATAAATGTTTAAATGAACTGTAATGGCACACAACGCAATCTGTTACTTAAATCACAGCTTAATATTCTGTTTAATGTTCAGTGTTTATTTAAACGAAAAAAATGCTAATATTTTGGATGCGTGTGTTAGGTAGAGCCTAACACAACACTGCCTAACTTTCAGCAAAAAATCATTTAACACTTTCATTGCCAAGCTTAAAATTGGAATTTCGTGTGGTGGCCAATTTTTTTAAATTTTTTTATTTAGTTAGCGACGTCCACGCGAAAACGCCTGATCGGCCGCTCGGTGAGAACTCGCATCACGCGATATCGCTTGATTGGCAATTAACATGTTAAAGATACTAAAATTTAGACTGTCTGTAGCACCGACTTTAGGGAGTGTAGGGTCTTTAAATGTTTCACATTGACAGAGCTTTAGATCTTGTTTTCTTGTTATCGAGCATAATTTGAACCATCCATAACAAGCACCGTTTATAAGAGAACCTCCGTAGCTCATCTGGTCAGACGAGCTCTTTGTCGAAAAAAGACCTGGGTTTGAATCCCGTTTATGACATGAGGAACTTTTATCGGGGCTTTTCAACTAAAGGTGAGTTAGTCGGTCCATTATGGAAGTAGAGGGAATTCGGAAACTCGAGCTTTTCGTCCCTGAAAACAGGAAAAACCCCGTGAATAATCAGTTCTACAGGCATAGGATACTAACTGCGAGATGGAAGTTCTTATCAACCAATCTTATCTTATCTCACAATCTTATCTTTCTACTGCACATTATGGATCCCAGGTAGAGCTCTATAACAGTCTACCTCCTGGATGCAGATGACACTTGACATCACAAGACCATTTATAATACTTTCACGTAATAAACATGAGCTCCTACGTAGTCTTTTTTTCGGTGTTTTTTTTCTCGCTATGAATATTGAAACATAAATTTCAACTCTTGACAATTGTAAAAAAAAAATCTTACAACCGATAAAATACTCTTGTATTCACACTTTGCTAAATATAGCAAGTTGCTTCCTTTCTAAAAAAATGTCTGCAAAAGTTAAATTTAAACTGTCCAAATCTCCCAAACGGACTTTCACTAATTTTGTCAAAACTCTAAAATGGTAAACATTGATTAAAGCTTGGCCTTTTTTACTGTAAAACCATCAATTCCTGAGATTTTATGTGATCAGAAAGATTATTTGTAATATAATTTACTTCTCTTTCATGGATCCCAGCTTTACTTCTTGGTTTTCCATATTGCTATGGAAAACCTTGATATCAATTTTATGAATGCTATCAATAAATGCTATTTATTGATAGCATTCGTAGCAAGTAATAAGAGCTTTTTTAAAAAAAATAAATAAATGATGCGGTAAACTACAGCTGTCTTTTCAGACTCACTATAGTAGGCTTATTTATATATCTGCTAAATCCAATGTTATTATATTGATATCATGAAACTGTTTAACAAGTAACTTTCAGAAATGCATAAAAGTGTTTTCTCACTTGGGCGGCAATTCGTTTATTTCCGTGTTAAAGCATCGATATAAATGTAAATAAGTTTGTTCTCTTATCGTCCAACAAATCAACTTTTCATCATCTTTAATTAATAATAATGATATTATCGTCATCTTTAATAAAGAATTACTTTAATTTTGTATATGTTATATAAGACTTCTTGGTTTATTGCATCGAATGACCTTCCAAACCTTCTCGTGTGACTTAATTCCATTTCATCATATTTTAGTTTGCGATTCTGTGAGAAAGTGAAATAAATCTGATTTCTCCGTCGCACGTGATGCAGCCTTTTACTCAGCTCATCAAAGAGTTCTTTACACTTCTGATATCACAAATAGTTAGCCTTTGCCCCAAAGCAAAGCCTTTTCGATCAATGCGATTATGTAGCATTTGTTTTGCTCTTTCCTCCCTCAAGTCCCTTAATATTCAGGAACTCTCAAACATTTTCTAAAATCATCTCCATTTCTTATTTGTCGATTCTTGACTTTGATGGCTTTTGAAAGAAAAATTTTCATTCTTTAATCCCTTCGAATCTTTGATTTTTTCTCTTTGTCATGTAGAATTTTAAACTCCATCGATATGAAATATTTCCTTATGATGTGTTAACTGTCATTAAGTAAAACAAAAGTCTGCTCGTGTTAAAGCCAGTAAGGATGGTGCTTGCCTTAATCCCAACATCATGGATCCATTTATGTGCATTGTTATTATTTTTTAATTTTTTTTTCTGTATAATGAGGGCATCTTGTATCCATGTTGGAGCGATGTGAGCTTTTACTTTAATATTTCTTCATTTTGAGCTTAATTCAACTCATTTATAGCACACCTGATGTCTTTCAGTTCACTTCTACATAATTTTCAATGTTTCACAATCTGTGTTGTTATCTATCTATCAAATTGGTTCTTTTTTTTTCTTTCATTTCCCTCGGTGTATCTAGTAACCAACCGTACGATGTTTTTGTACTTAACACTTTTGTACTCAATGAATTTGTAGCGCATTTTGTGCAATTAATAATACTTTTACGACCTTCTCTTTTGCATCTTTCTTAAAGTTTATATGTAGAATGACTTTTCTCACTCCTCTGAAGAATCGCATTTATTTTCATCAATTCTTCGCACTTAATAGCTTCCATCTTTCTCATTCGATTTGCTCATTTTTCATCATGCGATTTGTGTACACCCATTCAATTATTACATTTTACAAACACCTAAAGTGTTAATTACTCTCTCAGGTTTTCTTTGTGTTAATTTAGTTACGAAACTAATATTTTCTTAGTGAGGCCTCTTTCTGTTTCTAGGGTTTATTTCTTTCGCGACTTCCCCCGTGTCCTATTATTCTTTGTCTCATTCTGTTACGTGCAAGTGTTAAGACACTTTTATTCGATATCGAGAAAATTATTATTATTATTATTAAGATAGGGACTCATCGAGGAAAGCCACATACTACACACATCAGCTGTCATACTTATTCTTGCATTCATTCACACTGCTTGCACTCACAACATCCAATGGAAATCCATTCCAGTCATGCACCACCCTCTGAGAGAAAAAAATCTAGCGCTCACCCCTTCTTAGCGGCTTTCACTCTCAGCATCCAAGGATGCCCTCTCGTCCTTTCGCCACCCTCCAATAAATTGAAAAATTCAATCAGCTGAAATCCTTTGTGACCCTTTCAGAAGTTTGTAAGTCTCACTCATATCTCCCCTCTTTCTTCTGTTTGCTAGTCTGCAGTCTACAAATTCTCAATCTGTCTTCTTAATCAGTATTCCACAATCCTGATATCATTTTGTACTCTCTCCTTTGTACTCTCTCATATCAAAATATGAGAATCACAACGGAAACCAGGAGACCAGACCTGTGCACAATAGTCCAAGTGAGGTCTTATCAAGGCCTTGTAAAGAGACAAAATAAAATCCTTATCTTTACATGTGAACGTTCTTTTCAGCACTGCGATTATCTTTTGAGTTGTATTTGCAATCTTTGCAACATAGCTCCTGATCTTCAACTTCAACTTTTCAACTTCAAGCAAGAAACACTCTGTAAACGATTTCTTGTCACTTGCTTCGATCACTGATCTTCAAATGAGTCTTTTTTGCATTATTTCTGTTATTTTTTGTTTGCTTGTTTTCAGTGGCATTCGAGAATGATCGCTGCTTTCACCACTTGGATTACAATCATGTAACCCAAGTGATTAACCTTTCAACTGATTAACCTTTTACTTAATCAGTTGAACGAAAAGACCATGTAGAAGTGTTACCGGAAGAAATTTCCGTTCGATCTTTACAATTCCTGTCCATTTTCGCTGTTTCAAATCGAGGTCGGTTAATCAATGCCTATAGAAGTCGCTCTCTCTCTCTCTCTCTCTCTCGGAAAATAGAAGGAAAAAAGCAGTGATTTTTTAGTCTGCTATTTGCAAAGTATTTGTTACTTACCTTCTCCTTTCCTTGATTTAGTGCTTTGCAATTTATTGCCGACTACGTGCTGTTGAGTCGATGTTAAATAAAAGTGGAGGATCAATAATCTTCAACGTAGAACATGGGTTAAGAAGATAGAACTCAGGTCCTCCTGATTTTGCAACAAGAGCAGTGAGCGACTGTCTGCGAATATTTTGACTTGTGAGTTATTGCAGTGTCTTTGAATACTTTGAATGAGATTTTTTTCTCTGATACTCGTATTCATCCGCCCTACACATATTTTCTTGGTTACAATAAAAGAAAATATTTGTCATTATTTAATTCAAACACTACTACTGCAATTATTTCACTCCAATAAAAGTGGTGTCATTACAATAATGAATTTCCTGAGGTTCCCAGAACAGTGTGATAACTGCAACGTTGTTTACTTTAGCCATTATTTGAATCGAATTCGTTTTACCCCTTTAAGTTTCTTGCAGTTACGTGACGCATAGTAAACAAGGCCGGTGCCAGTGCAATGCCCTAAACGCATTAGTGGTACGTGCTCGCCTCGGGCTAGGTGGCGTCTTCATCCATAACCCACCGGATTAGATAATGAGCCTAAGGCCTTAACGCCGCCTGATTAGATCGACTTCGTTAACCTATGCAATAAGCAGACTCTCAGAGTTGCAGCATTTTGAACCAGATCTCAGCACACCAGTGAGAAAACCGCTCTTATGCCAGGATGGCTGAAATTAAATGGGCGTTATAATCACCTTTCCCTGCAATCCGATGGTGCCATTTTCATTTCCATATTTCAAATATTAAGAACTACATTTGTTGCAGTGCAATCTCTTCATCGCCTACCAAGAGTTCTAACGCTTCACTCCATAATCTGTAGACATCCTCTGCTTTTATAGAGGCGCACACACACACATAGACTACATCAGCATTATCCAGCTCAATATTCGTGTAGCTCCTATTGTTATTATCTTATGAATCATCTTTGCTTCGATTCTGTCTGATTAAGAAAATTATGAAGCACTGAAAACATGATAGTAGCATTTCCCATTTCGCATCGTCCATTATTCGAAATTCCAATTTTAGTCGAATTCAGATTACACTACTGAAGACCTTTGAAGCACAGATATCAGCACCATGTCTCTGGACTCTGTCCCTGGCGGATGTAGCCTTCACAAAATGAGGAAAACGCCAACATGAAAGGGAACACCTGCTCTTGGACGTAAATAAATCGACATAACTGTACATTGTGCGATGATGTACTTTTAGTAAATAAATAACAAATAAATACTTTAGATTGCTGATGTTCATGATGCTCCTAAAATGTTTAAAATATAAAAGAAAATGATGAGTAATTTTTGGTAATGGAGTATGTCCCTTTTAACCTTTACTAAGGTTTAAAAAAAATAATAATTACATATTACATACCTGTGTCTTGAAGATATAAATGCTGAAAACGTGACTGAAGACTTCATTCAGTTGAAACAGTATGCAGTTTAAAGTGATGGGTATCAGAGAGCAACAAACAAGCGTAAGAAAAACATGAAGATGAAACAAGAATTTTAAACCAATGACGAAAAAGTTAAAACAGAAAAGATGAATTTATAACCAATGGTTTTTAATGAGCTGAGAATGAAATAGCATCTATCATATATATATATATCTACTCTATATATACGTATATAAAAAGATAAGCCGAAATTTTTAACGTTTTAATGTCACGTCTTTTGTCTCCTGCTTACCAGCCCAGAACTAGGAGGGGGGCGCTGTAGGCGCCAAGGGGACAGAGCCCTCTCTAGTATATATATATATATATATATATCATTGCATAACAAAATAAAAATTTAATCTTCTAATATATTTGCATTCCCAAAGGAGATCACGCACAACCCTCTTAGTCCTAATTTATGGAAATCTGTAGACCACCTGGTCAATTTTTAGTCATCATCGGTAGTTGAGTTCGTTTCTACGGACGATTATTGACTTGCGGGTGACAAATCTCGTGTTACCCATCCTTATAGGTGTTACTGTCTAAAAGAGTGTGATTTCTATCTACAGTTAAATTTTCCGAGTTTCGCTATTAAAAATGAAGATTCCCGGAGAGAGAGAGAGAGAGAGAGAGAGAGAGAGACCTGTTTAGGCTGTTTATAATTACTGCCGAAGCAACAAAGGTTGTGAAGCCAGTATATTAGGTCTGTTAATTGCCTGTACACTTCTCTGGTTTCTCTGTTTACTGGATAAAAAACTCGATTTTCTTCAATGGAATTAACAATTTGAAAATTTATTTCTAAATTTTACAATAAAAAGAAGTGCCACTGAATAGAAGTATGCGCTAATCGCTTGGCCATTGGGAAACCTAAATTTGACTTTAATCTTTAATCGTTCGTTCAAATTAAAATTTTTTGATTTTTTTCTAATCTGTTGCTAAAGGTCGAAGATACTCAGCTTCTTAAACCTATTGGCTTCTTCTCCTTTGTAGTCCTTCGCTTCCAACCAACTTGATCCACCAAAGCAGGGATATTGTCGTTTCGACTTGATCAACGATTATGACCGAGGGAACGTTGAGGGAACAGGTTCCTTCCGAATAAATCTTCACAGATCGTTGCCCCGTCTATCACCATCTGACGCATATGGCAGATTCCTAGACTTGTTCAGCGTTTTTCTCCTTTCTTTTGCATATTCTTTTTTTTTTATTTGAAACCATTTGGATTTTATTTGGATTACCTTTTACTAATCGTCAAATTGGTTTGGGTTGTTCGGAATAACCGTCGAAGCCACCGAGATCATGAGGGTCATGCATTACGTCTGTTAACTGTAAGTTCCAGTGTTGTTGCTCGAAGTATGTATCGAAGTGTATGATTAGGTTTTTTGTTCGCCCGCACGTGTGGCACCCTAAGCAGACATTGCACTTACAATGGTCGAAATGTCTCTTGAACAGCGAAATGCCACACCTATGCATCCCTCAATGACACAAGTAACGATCACTTTGCGATGATTGTCTTCGGCGTCCTTTCAATGTACACACGAAGCAGTGTTCCCCCACCATCGCCACGATTTTTCAAACTCTTTTAGTAAACTTTTCACGCCGTCTTCGTCATAGACGATCCTTTCCTATCCGCTTTTTGGTCATCCGCATTTCGGTTCTATCGTGCTCAAAAGTTATTGACGTATAAATTCAACCCATCATTCATGCAAAAATATCTCCACACGTTTTGATTCATCGTTCATTTCATCGTTTTCTAGGAGTAACGTGACGTCAGCGAGACGTGTCCTCTGTGCTCCTCCGAATCCAATGGCGAATGAGTGCGCATCAAAAACGTGTAACCTTCCTCGGTATCTAAAATTCAATAGAAAACGGAGATTTGGCTTTCTTTAGGGACAGCACCACACAGAGTTTGTAGCCTTCGTTTACACCGTTAAGATCACTCCGTGCATTCAAGGCCAACCGTCGAATTTAATTTCGATGTGAAATGGTGATGAATTAAGAGATTTAAATTACATCTTAATAGAGATCTTCCGTAACCAATGCTTCGGCAGTCCTTCTTGTCATCAGCGAGCAGGAAAGGCATCAAAGGAATGCCATATATCCGTGGCTAACCAGAGAACGGTGACAAAAGACGTCGTTCTTTGAATACCTGCGGTACGTTGAGTATGCGGAAAAGTTAGCAGAGCGTTGATGGGAAAGACGCAGCGAGCCGCAACGGAGCACAAGCTGCGTGGTTTCATGGAAGTTGGCTGCAAGAATTCGGAGTGACCGCGTGGTGGCTATTAAACGGGTTCCGTGAAACAATCTCGTGCTGGTCCGAGTGTATAAATATTTATTGCCTGCACGGAAATGGCATCTCGATTGTCGTTCTCCGTGGGAGTTCTCGCCTTGCGCGGTTAGGCGAAAACACCGTTTTTGCCTACTTAAACGAAGCATTAGATTCCATTTAGGGAAACGTGACCTTCATGCTGATGTGTGCTGCGGCTCTTTTACCCCCCCCCCCCCGGACCACACTTTCTTGCTGAGAAGCGCTTCGGGAAGCTCGTGCGAATGTGCACCAGGGTGGTCGGTAGAAGATACGCATATTGAAAAATGTTGAGCAGTAATGCGGACAAAGCGATCATTAAGGGATAAACTTGGACAAGTGAATTCCCTACGCGTAAGCCGAATTCAACCTCAACTCATCCACGCTATGCGTAGATGAGTTGACGACTTGAAAAATTTATATTTGAGACAATCTACTGTAGAGGGCCCTCCAGTCAGCAGGAGGTGAGTTTGACCCCCTCCGCAATGTAACGTGGTTGCCTTTACATTGAAAACATTTCACATTACCATCGCAACGCTTATTGGACAATAAAACGGGTTTAACCAAGCTCGATGTTTGTCTCTGTATCAGGATTTCCTAGTTCTTGTAATTGTTTTGTGTACCTACGAAGCTTAAACGATTGATCAACTTTTTTGTTGACAAAAATCTCTGAATTAGGAGGTTTTCACTTCTCTCTTTTAAACCTTTCCATCCTTTGCGCAGTTTGTTTTTGGCCATACAGAGTTAACACTTTTCTGTAAATCTCTGAAGACTCTATCTGCCCTTCTGACCACAAGAAAACTGATACCAGCAGTGCAACCAGAAAGTAGAGTTGACATCCCCACCCCCTTGATGTACTAGACACGTTGACTACTGGCAATGGCAGAAACAGGTTCAAGCTTGTTTCTACGCACCCTTTCTGGTGCGCAGAAGCAAGCCTATGTTAGTCCTGTGTTAGCTTCCTGTGTTAGTCTCGTTTTTTTAATTTTTAATTAAACTCAAAATGGATGATAAGACTAAGCCGAATCTGATTTCGTAAACTGTACGGTGATTGTAAACCAAATACGAGTTCACACGCATAAAGGAAATGGATAATAATATTTGTATGTGTGTTTTGCTAATGAAGCAATGAAGTGGAACTTGTTCTAACACGTGGTTCATATGTGTGCTTGTCTCCTGAACTACTTCTTGGATTTCAGTTTGAGTGTATTTACCTATCGATGAGAAGCTATAATGTGAACAAAGAGGGGACTATAAAGAATCCCTTTCTTCAATAATTATTTTAGCCGAGTCTGTCTCCTTGACAGGACTCGCCTTGGCACGGTAAGTACTGAAGCCAAGGGAGCTGCTGGTGATCGAAACATTTGTCGCAGTCTCCTTGTTGTGAATGCGTTCGCAGTCTGCACTACTTTCTCTCTAATTCCGCTGTTAAATATTTGTCATTTCACATTTGAAACAGAAAAAGAGACATGGAATTTCAACATTTTCTACTAAAATGGATCTTGACTCTAATTTCATCTCAGTTTACCTCTTGTCGTATTTGAAAGCTTCAAACTCATTTCTTATTCAGAAGTTTGGGCTTCGTGGCAGTGAGATGATTAAATCACCTGACTTCTTTCTATGCTTCTTTAAACATTTTGTCCCCCTTGTGGCATTATCCGATCAGCATAGAAATGTCAGAAAGATGTGTGATTACTTGACTGGTTGTTGCCAAAATCATTCACCCTCTCATGGCCTTATCTTGTTGGCCTTTCGATTTCCGTAGACTTTCAAATTTACAGGACCATTTTAATGGCTCATTACCAACTTGGCAGTTCCTTAGAAAAACAACAAAAGCCATCTTGAAACACTCCTTTACGTAAAATGGTATTAAAATATTTACAAAGAACTCTTCCGTTTCCTTCCTTCGCTCCCACCGAGCTTAATCTATTGCCGAGGACGCGAATTACGACGCCATTTTCACTTTGATTTTCATTTTAAACAGCAAATCATAAATGGAATCTGGTCTCGCGTGGTTGCAGTGGCGGGTTTTCATTTTTAGCGAGGATCCCTGGAGCCACGAGACTCGCTATTCACATATTTATGAGTTTAGCTAAACCTCACTTCGGGTGACAGGTGAAATATGCCCTCCAGCGCTACGCTGATTAAATATTTGAGCACCGTCTTGGTTGTCAACACTGTCTTACTGAGGTGTGCAGAAAGCCGCGTGCTCACGCAGCCTCTCAAATAACGGAGAGAACAGATGGGAATCGAGGCTGATGGATTGCAAGGTGAACTAGTTACGGCGCCTAATAACCTGAAAGGTGGCTTACTGGGGAGCGGATTGGAGGAAATTGCAACCACTTAAAACGACGCCTTGAACACGGTTAATAAGCTTTATGGTCGAATTCCTGTTTCCTTGGACCAGCAACACAAACACGCCAACCCTTAGACTATTTACAATTGCAATGTCTATAATTAGTCTCCTGACTTCTCGTTTAGATGAGAGCGAGAAAGAGAAAGAGAAAAACAGCTAAAATAAACTGCCTTGCATTGGAGAGAATTGGATTCTACTTATCATCTAACAGACAAAGAAATTCATTTTCCAACTGAGAATTCTTCGAATTTCTTTTGGCACGCGGTCAGTTTTAGACAGGGAAAAGATGTCCAACACGGAGCAGTTCTGTCTTATTTGAATCTTTTGTAATTTATTTGCATTTCTTTATGAGGAAAATTGCAAACGATTAAGTAAACAGTACATGAATTTACACACACACACACACACACACACATGAACTTCTCTTCATTCGGTTGTAATATTTATTCCAAGGAAAGTGATGTGTCTGAAAGAAAATTAATTCTCAACGTATTTTGGATGTAAGAAAGCAGGCATTGATAAAGATTTCGAAAACAAATGGTCAGTACAGTTTTCGTACGTGAGCGTCACCTCAGCGTTGCGTGAAGTTCTAAAGGGCAAAGTTCTGAAGTTCTGCTTGTCGTGTAACGAGTGACGTGTTTGTAACCACATAAATTGGAGGAATGTGATGCTCCGAAGTCAGTGAAACTGTGTCCGGGTGAAATGCTGCGAGAAGGGACTAATGGAGTTTGAAAGAGGCATTGTGATTGGATGCCATGTTGCAGGCCTATCCGTTCGGCAAATTATTGAAACATTGGGTCATCCCAGGTCAATAATCAGCGATACCACACTGAGATGGAAGCGCTGGGAGTCTACTGCAAGTACCACCCGCAGTGGGCGATTCACCACACTCACCGAACATCACCGTAGGGTGCTTCGAAAGATAATATGTAACTGAAACTCGTCGATAGACACGATGAATGCCGAGTTCCGGACATCGACTGGAACGAGAATCTGCACAGAAATATTCAGTACCTAGGATCACGTGGGTTTTCATTCTAGGACCGCAATATCCAAGTCTCGCATTACCCGAACCAACATGCAGCGTCGTGGTGCAAAGTATGAGACGTGGAAGTTTGGAAAGCTGTGTTATGGAGCGACGAATCACGCTACACCCTCTACCGATCAGATGGACTGGTATGATTGTTGCAGATGCTGATGAACGTCCTTACCAGAGTGCGCAACCCACTATGAAATTTGGAAGTGGAGATGTGATAGTATGGTTCTATTTTTCCTGGTTTGGCCTCGGGCCTCTGTGTGTGGTGCCACGAACATTACACTCCGAGAGGTATCCAAACATTCTGGACAATGCAATGCTTCCTACTTTGTGGTGTTTCTACAGAACTGTCTCTTTCAGACAATGCAGCGCATCATAAGGCAGCTGCTGTAACTGTGTCGTTTGTGAACATCAACATGGCCACAATTGAGTGGCCTCCACAGAGCCCTGATCTTAACCCTGTTGAACATCTGGAGCGTCGGGTGAGGTCAAGGGACGTCAGCCTCATAACAGTCCAGGACTTTATTATATACGTTCAGGAATAATGGTACAAAATTCCCATTGATCGCTATCGTACACTTGTGGGAAGTATGCCTGTAGGGTTGCTGCAGTCCTCGCAGTCCTGCATTTTATTAAGGGGAGCCCTGGCTGTTTGTTCCTCACAATATGGTGTCCGTTGACTTCTTTCTAATCAGTGTATATATTTTAGAATGAATATATATATATATATATATATATATATATATATATTGATCGCTATCGATATATATATATATATATATATATATATATATATATATATATATATATATATATATATATATATATATATATACAGTATATATATATATATATATATATATATATATACACACGTGCGTGTATTGACTAACGGACTGAATCTGACTGAATTGAATTGAGTTGGTCCTTTGAGTGATTTGAAGCACAACAGTTTAGATCCTCGTTCACCTATTTCCATACGAGTGGGATTATTTAGTCGAATTAATAGGCTCTGGTAGTAACTGCAGAGCTGCTTGACTGTGCGCGTATTTTGCGTTCTTGTTCTGATTTACCATGTTAGTTATGTGCTTTTGGGGAAAAGTTTTCACAGTTTTTCAAATTGAGCTTTCAAACTAGGAATCCACAGACATCCATTTCATTACCAGCTATTGTTATATCAGCACAACGTCTGCTGAGGTACGCCCGGAGCGAGTTACTGATTGTACACTGAGTTAGCTTTGCATTAGGAACACCCACTCCGATTTACATATTCGGTGCGATAACGAAGTGCCAATGATATCAACAGCATGTGCGGCTACTATAAATGGGCACACCTATCCTCTGTACGTCAACAGTAAATGTTTGCCAGTATTGGGGACAAAATTCCCCCAATCTCCTCTGATTATAACACAATTGAACATGTGTGGGATATGCTAGAACGGGGTGTGAGAACTGCTGGTCCTCCTCTACTGCATGAGCGTGAACTGACGGAATTTCTGCAGCAGACATGGATCGAGTTAAGCATGGGGGATGTTTAACACATTGTGGAATCTGTTCCTAGGCGTCTGCGAGCCGAGATTGCACAGTGTTATTATGTGTTCCTAATGCAAAGCTAATTCAGTTATTTCAGCTAATTCAGTTAATTAAGACTAAATAACAAACTTTTGAACTTGATGAAAATTATGTTCGGGTACAACATAAAGGTTTCCAGTTTGCACAGTTGTCGATCTATATTTAGAAAATCGAGATCGACACGTTCCAAGTCATGCGTTCTGAACAGTGCTATGATGATTTAACTGAAGACGAGCAAGAGTAAGTTGATATGAAGGTTGTTCCAAAAGCAACTAATGATGACCAGCTAGTTCATATTGGCCATTTAATGAGGCCTTACAAAGAATAGGGGAGAGGTTCTGGATGAAAACACCACATTGCCCTCTAGGTCCGTCTTATTTATTTCCCGTTAAGATGTAAATTTTATTGGTATTCTGTGTCCTGCATGGTGATTCAAATCCATGTAGGACATGAATTTGAATCATTCCTAATTCCCTTTAATCCCTTCCATACGTTCACCTGTATGTCATTTGTTTCATGCAGAAATGTGTTGGCTAGCTCCTTTCAAAGCCCATCCAGGCAGTGTGTTCACCAACTCAGTGACATGACCTGTTGGCCGCCCGCTTCACTGGAATTGCTCTTGCATCCCTTGGAAGCCTCGATTATTTTTTTTCTTAGGCTTTGCCGTCTTTAATCCACCCTCAATCCTCTTCCACTTGCAGTAGTTGTTGTATTACCTCGAGGGAATAGCAAAGGCTTAGATGAGATCGGTGTTGTTCGGGTGCCTCTTCGTCTCCTAATGCTGGTGTGAAATGCGCTGCCTAATCAATGCGGGCGGCTGCTTTGCAAGAGCCCCCAATCGCAGGACATCTCACTGTACACTTTCCACTAGAGTAGCTGTCAGACAGCTTTGTTTCTGGCTTCCAAGAGTTCCACGCTAAGAATGTGATCCTCGTTTTTCTTGGAGGCCTTTTTTTTCAGGCGAGGGGGCGGGGTCCAGCGAGATAAATCACATTAATTACAAAAGAGACGAAGATAGCGTGCGTAACGAGACATGACAGTGAATAATGTCTTTCTCTCCACGTGCACAAAAAAACTCCTTTCCAGAGAGAGATGCTTTTTTTCCTTAAATATTTCTATTTTTAATGTCTCTCTCTCTCTCTCTCTGTAGCTGAGAGATGCTGGCAATGGGCTCCATTCATGCGGGACTGAATGCATTTAAGATGCAAATCATTAAGGTGTCCGTCTTAAGGGATCAGGCCATGTTTGTTAAACACGTCTAACCTAAACAGTTTCTCTCCTTTACGAAAGTGAGCTACTTTTGTTTTGTATACAGTTTTACATGTTATTTAAATATTTTAAAGTGTTCAAAGCCTTTGTGATAGTGGCCGCGTTTTTCTTCGCGAAATAAACTTTCGTTCACACGCAGAACATTCCATTCCTCTGATAGGAATGCATTTCAGAGAATTCATCTCAGAAAAGGAGCAATTTGCAAGTAGGAAAACAAACAAGCATGGTGTAAGAATAATTTGAATGAGACAGAAGTAGATAACCGGAAATTAAGGTCATGGGAGAGTCGGAGGGAGGATCGACAACGTATACTCGTATGTATATATATGTGTGTGTGTGTGTGTGTGTGTGTGTGTGTGTGTGTGTGTGTGTGTGTGTGTGTGTGTGTGTGTGTGTGTGTGTGTGTGTGTGTGAAACTTCACCTGATGAACATGTTTATGAATGCCACAAAAGTGTTTGAAAGGAGTGAATATTATCATCCACTCTTTCGTTTTCTTGAACACCAAAATGAAATTGATTCGCTAAACCTGCATGTGAACATCGTTTGTGTTGTTTCTGTTGGCACGCAATTTAAGCCCCGCGTTGCCATTAAGGCATCGACTCTTATTGCGCACACTCATCTCCTTTTATGGGAATAATCGCGAGTAGAGAATTTGTTTCCAGCAGAGCTGCTCGAGATTTATTGCTAGTGAAGTACGCAAATCCACCTCTAAAGTCATTGTCCGTTAGCGCCTCTCTCTTTCTGTTCCTCGCACTTGATTAGCCACGTTTGCTAACTTTGGAATATTTATGACGATCTCCAGTGGCCTAATGAATCCCAACAGGCGGCGCTGCTTATGGCCGACGGAGAAATTTTAAAGCGCAATAAAAAGGAATGAGATGGGCTATAAAACGGGCATCTCACCTCAGGAGCACCGAGTTTTCTCTCGAAGCATCCCTCCGATTTTGACTGTCATCATCGGGGACGAGGGATCCTCATCTCTTTCATTCAGTTTCGTCACTCGCGGTTTTTCTCACTTTCCTTCATCGGTCATTAAACTCACCGAAGGTATGTTATTTCAGTGATCTACGATAGAGGTTCAGCTTGCACCGAGAGAAAAAATATTTTGACATATTTTTCGTCTGTGAAACCATTAACAGACTTAACTGTAAAAGTCCACCTGACATCATCTGTCAATTAGCTCAAGATAGAGAAAGTTGGAAAAATGGACGCAACCTTTAAATGTCGATATAAAATCTCTTTTCTCACATTGTATCATATTGTGAATAAACTATGGTGATGACGGTGGTGATACTTTTAAAATGCTTCAACGTGTTAAAGAGCGCCACCTCTGTTCTGTGCATACAATATGTTCTTTCATTAATATCAGGGGGCTTTCATTCATTCAACAATCTTGGAATAATTTTCTACTTCTGTGGGAGGCCGGAAAGCTACGAAATGGCTTCAGGAAATGGCCCAATTACAAAGAATAAACTGAATCGGTGCCAAGACCCATGAAGTAATTCCACTCATCTTTATGTGACGAAGAAAGGCGCTGTTGTGGGATAAATGGACACTCGGGGTGAGTGTGCAATTAGGGGGCCGCACTTTCTGACAGCGTAGAGTATTGCACTTTTGAGAAAGCGGTAAACAGCTTCGAATGTGCGTGTATGTGTGTGTGTGTGTGTGTGTGGAGGGGGCGTTCTCTCACTGTAGTTATTATTATTATTATTATTATTATTATTATTATTATTATTATTATTATAGCCTAATCTTGAGCCTAATCTTACAGAATGTGACGTGGAAAATGTCTAAAGCTGAAACTGAGAAGTAGATCTCGCAGAGGGTTCTCCTTTAGCATTGTGCGGTGACATCGACTATTGGAATTCGATTGTTCCTTCAGAGCATAATTCAACTGCTTTCGAAGACGAGTGTCTTCCTGGCATTACTCTTAAGTATCCAATAGGAGCCACCAAATTTTATAGCACAATACGCTTGACGTAAGCGAAACGGCAGAGGAGGTTTTATTGGTCGTAAAGTGACAGACTACACAAACAAATGACGCACAGCTTCCATCGCGATCATCAACTACATTGTCAACCAGAAACACGGTGTACGTAGCATTCCGTAATGCCTCGGACATCAACTCTCAGCTCAAAGTGCTTTCTCTAGGAAGCGAATTCATTACTGCGGCTGCATCATTAGGACGGTCGACCTTTCTCTCGACGCAGTCCAGTTGTTGTCCCGCAGGTGTAAAAACGGCAGGTTTTATGAACGACGCTGGAAGTGTGTAAATTTCCCAGAAACTTTAAAAAAAGGAGAGAAACAGTTTAGGAACTTGTTGTGCGTCTCGGATGTCGTCACCGCTTTGATTTACAGTATGTTTCCTGACAGGGTTGACGGAATGGTTAAATTGTTGCTGGAGATCGTGACTTACGCCTGGCCCCGGTGTTTAATTACCCACTGATGGATGTGTGTTCTCTAATTTGCATGTCTTTATTTGTCACTTCTGGTCCGTCGGTTTTGTTTCGGGTGTGAGATAGATTGGAGCATTTGCTGCCTGCACGTTCAGCAGCAGTTGTTAATTGTCTTTTTTTAGGAGTAGAGCGTGCTGTGATTGTGATTTCTCTGCCTGTCTTCTATTCTCTCTCTCTCTCTCATTTTGCAGCGCTCGTCCTCCTTTGTGATTGTTTAATGTGTTTGAAGTGTTTTTGTCCGATATTCTTCGTATAGCTTTACTTGAAAGCGTTACTTCACATAATTAATCTTCATCGCTCCATTGCAACAGCAAAGAAGTAGCGCGTGCATTGTTCCTTCATCTGGAGCCTTTCATGTCGCTAATGAACATTTTAATCGATCAGTAGACTTACGGAAGTAAACAGAAATGATCCAGTTTAGAGGAATGCACACACACACACTCATGAATTGGCTGCGACTGCTATCAAGATCTCAGCGCTGAATCCCACGCTTAACAAATGTCAGAGGTTTCGGAAGCGAAAAAAATTTTTTTTTTCAATCTATGGAAAATTATAATCTTACTTACAGGGTGTTCGGGATAAATTTGACAGTTTCGTAAGGAAAAAGAAAATCTTCTTTGTATCTATTAAATTTAATGAATTGACAAAAAAACATTACAGGCAGAGTTAATTACAATACTATCAACAAGATTTACTCAAAATAACCACCATATAACTTCAATTCTGCTTCGGAACCTCGAACAAGCTGATGCTACAGTCTCCCTGGGAAGGGCCGCAAAAACTGTTTTAATTTTATCCATTAACTGGGCTTTTGTATTACTGGAAGTGCGATTGGTGTCTTTTTCAACTGCGCCCCATACAAAATAATCCATGGGGTTAAGGTCTGGGGAGTTTGGAGGCCAAACATTTGGACTGGTGAAATCGTAGAAATTTTCAGACAACCATTTTTGACTTTTCCCAGAGGTGTGGCAAGGGGCCGAATCCTGCTGCCATACATACGGCCTACCATTGGCTACCCTTGTTATCCAGGGCTTGACTACAGTTAGCAACTCCACGAACAAAGCCCGAATTCCAATGCCAGGGTTCTTCAACACCTGTTCCTGCAGATTTGCGAGGAATTCTGCTGTACGAACGCAATCAGATCGTCTGCTAGGGATCTTTCTTCTTGCTACATCCTCGTAGTCACCATTGCAAGTCTCTAGTTCATGCCTGATTGTTTTTACTGTATTCAGGGAGCATTGGGCAGCAGTCGTAATATCCTTATTTTGATGGCGGGCACGAATCATCATGATACAAGTTATTCTCTTCCATGATTCAGGTGGGTTCCAGCTATCCATCCTTTCTGACATCTTGTATATGAATGAAGAAGGGTCCAAACTTTTAAATGAAGAGAAGTGTGTGTTAATACATGTAACTTACGGAAAAATATAATTAATTATAAATATGTCAAATTTATCCCGAACACCCTGTATAATCTTATCGATCCTTTCATTTGTTTCAAGAAATTTGATCAGGGAAAAATACTCGGACAAAACACATTTCTTTCTTTTAAAATTTAGAATTGCTGCTGTAGAGGTGAATTTGTACCTTCAATTAATTTTTGAAGTTCTGTTATGAATTGTAACACGAAATAATTGCAAACAACTACGTTCGGTTTCATTTGATGCTCAGTTTCTTAGAAAATCAAGCTCGAGAAGTCATTATCCGCTCCCTGATTGTGAAAAGCCAAACATTAGTAGAGACACATCGCGACAGCGGGATATTCTCATATTAGGCGTACGTTTTCTTTTTTTGATTCTTACATCAGTGATCAGCCATTTTTTAAATTTAAATATCGTAGGTGATGGCGTTCTTATGCGTGATGTTCTTACTTATTGTATGCGATGAGAGCCTAATTATAGATTTGTCGAAGCTTTTTTGCATTCATTGACGTAGATATGCCACAAATTTGGCTGAAAGTGCATTTCCATGTCTAAAAGAACTCTCAACGATTCATTTTATTTCACTGTGTAATCCAAGTATAAATAATAAACGAATGATTCGAACTCGAGTGAGTTGTAGGAATTCCGATGAAGTCAATAACTTACTATGAAGTCAAATTCTGCAATCACCCTTGTTTTTAATTTTAGATTAATAACCGGAATATTCCAGTTAAAATGTCTTTTTGGGACTAATTCTAATTTTAAAATTCGTTTATAGAATTCTTGCTGACTTCATATTCAATAATATTAAGTTCCTTGTATGGGAAGATTCTCAAGAAAGGATACATGCACCCGTTATATGTCAAAATAAAAGCGAATTACTTCCCTTAGTTTCCCCCCCCCATCTTTTGTCTTGGTTAAGGATGCAGTAAATAGCAGATATTCGGATGATTATTCTTATTCCCTACTTCCCAAAGTGATTGAAATATTATCCCTTTCAGACAAATTACTGGATTCAACAGAAGAATTTAAAGCAAGTTTCAGATCACGATTGCATTTAAAATGAAAACATTTGTTTTTCTCATTTATGTAAATTTCCGTTTTGTAGAAATGAAGAGCAAAAACACACTTTTTTTTATTTAAATATTCATCACCATGAAGTTCAATAGTTCGACTTTGGATAAAGAGCTATCTGGATGTAGAATTCATCAGGAAGTTATAGTGGAATATTTAATACAGCATTAAAACCTCGTGAGAGAATGCTTAAGAGAGGTCTACAGTGCTTCTTCTTCCACTTATCATCCCAAGAGAATGAATGTAACAAATGACGAAAACAAATCAAGGCATCCTAATTGATTTTTCTAGAAAATTAAAATTTCAGCCATTCTGCTGATAAGGCCTTTCACTTAGATAGGGTTCAGTTCGAATCACCCATCAAAGACAAATTGAACATTTTCTTGGTTTCCTTCGAGCTATGTTGATTAATCAATCCCAGTTTCACGTCGATGATTCACATAAACGCTACGCCCAAGAAATGTGTAAGCATCAAAATAGCCTTGAAATTTAGCATAGATTAAAGCAATCTTGTAGTTAAAAATTACTAACTCAGGGATTTCAAAGTACAGTATAAACATTTTACCGCAAGGACTAGAACAAAGCCAACTGAAATGGTTAATTTTGGAAACAGTCACTCCACCACACACACATGCACGCACCACTACCGCCACCATTCCTATTGACGAAGACATTTCCTTGGACAATAAACACTCGCTGATCTCAACATGATTAAATAGCTAACAGGAATTAGTTTCTGTGACTCCACTGAAGAAAGTTTGCAAACCTATAGCTCATTAGTATCGTGGATGGCCTAAAAGTTTTGACAGTTGTGTTTGCCACTTTATTTATCAACTGGGAGGGGGGGATCCGCCCCCCTGGAGCCTACGGCGCCCAACTCCTCCAAGTTCCGGACTGGTAGGCCAGTTCTCCTTGAATTCTGATGACTCGAATTTTGAAGACTCGACACTCAGGGTAGCCCCTGAGTTTCAAAACGTTTCAAAAAAAACGTGTGACATAAAAAGGCTTCTCATTTTATACATATAGGATGGATTAATGAGGATTCTTTTGAAAAAACATTCCTTCCAGGCTGTCTGTGTCCGAGAATCATTCAAATATTCTTTATTACTGAAATAAATAATTCTTGAAAAAATAATGACAAGAAATCCCTGGAAATGTTAGGTGAAATGTCCACGAGGATGTCCTGACGAAGAACAAATAAATTTGTGAATTGAAGATGGATTAACAGAATTATCTTTTGATGGATTGGACATGCATTTCTTTGAATTCGTAGTTTGTCTCTAAGCTGTCCCTTACTTTCAGGAAAGTGCATCCTGATGTTCTCTTTGTGGTATAGATTACCTCCGATTTTCAAGTGGAAGGGTAGGCACCATTCACAATCAAATATTGCCTGTTTATTTACTACTATTGAACATAACATCAAATAACATTCTTGAATGAAGCAAAGATGAATTCCTGAAGACAACTGCCAGTCTCAATACACAATGCCAGCAGAAACGAATCGGATTTGTGTATTTAATATCACCAGTAATCCCAGATGATCAATCAGCACATTTCAATTCTTTACATGAAGAGGGTAATACTTGGAACAGCGAAAGTACAAAACAAGAAGAGGAAGCATAAAATTTCGTATTATCCCCAGAAAATGAATTGGTAATAATAAGGATACGTACAAAGAAACGTTCATTGTGTGTTTAAAAGAACATAATGGAAAGAATATTTCCTCTAACAGATGGGTGATGGTCGAGATATAACCATTATGTTCGCTTAATATGATCGTTTGTGGTTGAATCAACCATCGCTCGAAGGTGCATTAAGGAGAAGGATTGGCGTGTTCGTGAACTTAGCTAAAGTTTGTTAGCTTATTCAGTACGAAATATGAATTTGAGATTTCTCTAACCGATGAGGGGAGAGAGAGAGAGAGAATCAGTTATCCAGACAGAAACTTCGCAATGAGAGAAAAATCATGAAATCCAGAATAAATTATTTTGAATGAAGATGATTATCTTCCTCGTCCTCCTCATAATCATTCTTTTCATGGATTCAAATCTTCTTCTTGCAGCTCAACGAAATATTTTCTTCTATCTTGGATTTGATGCAGTCATTGAGAATGTAGTATTCAACTGGATCAGTACTTTATAAAGAAAACCCATCAACAGCTTCTCACACGTGTTGTTAATGTGGTGGTAAATGAAGAAGAGTTTGAAATTCCCATTTTTTTTATTGGGAATGATAACCGACAGAAAAAAGTTATGCTTACTTTAAACATATATTAAACCCACACTTGCAAGTAAAAGCGCTGTATTTATTGATACTCTGTGTGAGTAAAACCTTGAAATAAAAGAACTGCTTTCTTTATAAAGCTCCTTCTTTCAAAATTATTGGGTTTTATTTTTTGAAAGAACTGAAACCCAATAACTGTTTTACATTTCGCACACAATTTTTTTTCTTTCATCATGTGGGACGAATGAATTCTTCCCAATGCAGAGGGATTCCTTTTTCTCTTGTTTCTTTTAAATTCTTCTTAATTATCATACTCTTCGAATGAAAGCTGATAGCCGAATAAATTATCTTCGTAAAATTATATTAATTCTTGCAAAGACGACGAATAGCACGAAGAGCCCTTTTGTTTCAGAAATGCGACCAATTTCTCCGCTGAATTCTTTTTGTCCGAATTGAGATTTTTTTCCGAAACCAAATACCTAGGTGGGGAGGTTCCACAGGTGAATTCAGTTTTTATCTTCCCACTGGCTTAGAAACGAATGCATGCTAAAGGAAAACGTGAATGCTGTTGTGAATGAAGAGAGCCTAATTAACTCAAGACGTTGAAGCTCCTAAACAGATGTAAAAATATTATTTCACTGAAAACATAAGAAACAGTTTGGGGAAAGTCTGTCTATAAAAACGAATGGATAGTGGCCGGCAGGTACGAATGAAGAATGTTTTCCTGCCATGCTATATAATAGACACATTCTTCTTCTTCTTCCTCTGCGCGTGTTCCGGGTGAAAAAATTCCGTATGAGATCGGCTAACTCACCTTTCGTCGAAAGAGACCAGATAAAGGTTCTTCACGTCTTGGAAGGAAATCGAACCCAGGTCTTTCCGGCTAAAGGGCTTCGTCTACACAGACTGAGCTGCAGAGGCTCTCAGTATATGAGATACATCACTTTCTAAAAATAAAGAAAGATAATTCTTTTTAGCTAACTGATTCGCTACTTCAGTTATCTGACGACATACTAGATTTGAAAAGAGACCAAGCAAAGTAGCCACTAATCCTAAGAGGAAGGAAAATGCCTCTCAAATGAAAGCGTCGGCAACATCGCTCTCTCTCTCTCTCCTTTTGTTACATATCTTCGAATGTATATCTTATCAAGTTAAATAACAAAAATCTCTTAATGCTAACCACTCTCCTCTTTGCACTCTGGAAAGAAAATTACCTTTTGGAGTACACTATCTAATTGACAAAATAGTTTATTAGGAGGGGAAGGAGATGTATCCTATGAGTAGTTCTTTTCCGTCCGATACTGAAAAAACAAAACGCGTAGCTTTGTAGTCCGATTCATTACCGCAGAAGATATCATTTGATATCCAATACGGGAGGTGTTCCGTAAATTATACTTTGACATTTTCATTTCTGTTTGCTCGCGAATTCTGTCAGATTTAACTTACAACAGCGCTCCCTCCCCCCCCGTCCTTTGCATGGAGCACATTTGAAAAACTGACGCAGAAACACTTTTATTTGTGAAGCGATCATTTTTCAATATTATTACTTACACTACCATCAATTGTGTGTGTTCCTTTCCGAGCCCTACCTGGAACTTTTCAGCCTCCGCATTATGTGCACGTGGATGCCATCAAATAAAACAACCTCTCACGACTGCAGGCTTGTTTTCATCAAAATTCTCTGTTTATCAATTGCATTCGTTACTGGAGAGAATTCTTTCTTATCTACAAAGTGCACTTCAAGCTCTCCAATTGCAAGGATTACGCCCCCCCCCCCCCCCGTGTTCATTATTAAGTGAACTGGAGAGAAAAGAAAAGGCTGATTCAATTCTTAATGGAAAACTCATAAGCCAGCAATGCCTTGGAGGATGAAACTCTTTTCATGGAAACCGAATTAACTTCTGAGCAAAAATGAAAATTGTGTTCGCGAGTGGCTCCCTGAAATCTTAAACTTCTGAATGAAATCTCTCTGCTTAAATAAAAGCATTACCTTCTTAAAATCTCTGCTGGGTAATCCCACGTCAGATTGCGAGTGATTAGAGAAAGATCCCCACTGAATATAGCAATAACGTTTTAGGAATGTAATTCTAGAATTCCTATAAGAACTGCTCGTTAGATGAAATTTTACTGCGGATTATCGTGAGATAAAAAAATTCTTCATCAGTCTCCGAAAATAAAATTTGTTTCTAGAGAGAGGAAGTCAGTCATGTTTTGAAAACGAAGTTTTTCTAACTTCTCATCAAGAGATTGATTTTTTCTATTAAATAAGTAAAATATACATTTCGTGAACCGAAAGGAAAACAAACTATTTACATTTTTTAGAATTCATATAGAAGGATAAAGATTGGTTTAAGTAACATATGAACAAAAAAAGAAAGAAAGAAAGAAGATAGTAAAGATAAGTCTCTCTCTCTCTCTCTCTCTCTCTCTCTCTCTCTTGTAGATGACACAATTGCTGTTCTGGGTGTCATCTTAAGAAGAGTCTGAAGAATAGGAAGATTCGTGGGCAATCCAGAAAAGGGCTCTGCTTGGATTCCACTCTACATTTAACTGGGATGTGATGTCTTGTTCTCTGTGGTGGTGGTATTGAAGAAACGGTCGACTGCATAGCTTCCCATGTTAGTTCTGCTTGAGGTGTTGCTCGGATTCGGTAACGGATGGGTGCTGGTTTTCTCTTGCGAGTAAAACTTATAGAGCCTTGGCAGCAATGAAGACGAAATAACATATCCTGTGCATTTTCTGGTATGTGTGCAGTAAATGTCCATAACCTCAGGGCTGTGTGCATGATTACAGGTGCTAAAGGCAGAGTCGATGGCTTATAAGAATATTTGTCTGTTTTCAGGACAGGTAAGGAACGTGTGTTCCAAGGTACGTGGAATACTACAGAAGAGACAAAGATCGAATTTCCTGAGTCAGCTTTGTTGAAGTGAGTAATATGTTATGCCAAAGACTCCACTGCATGTCACCATCTAGTCTGGTATATCTTGTAGCGCAGGGGACGGGCCACCCATCGAAAGTTGGATCGCCCGTTAGATGTGGGTTCATATGCAAAAGGTAAAGCTAGATGCTCTGATGGGAAGAAATAATTTTTTGAGATTAATGGATGGAAGTGGTAGAGAGAGAGAACTCAGATGAGATCAGCCGAAATGTGGACTTAAATAAGTTGTCTGTGGTAGTTTGGATTTCTTGAGGCGGGATGATACCCAGAAAGGCTTTTTTAATTGATATTTGCACCTCTTCGTATTGCATTTTTGCTTTTGGGTTTTCATCGAGAGGCTGTTGAATGTTTTCAATTCAGATTACGGGATAGGAGGTATCTTGGAATTTAAATCCTTTCCGGTTCCATTTGGGAAATAGAAAGGATTGGCCGATTTGATAAGTGACTTCAGGAGCAACGTAATCCTTAAATATGTGATTTTGTTTTCAAGGGAGACTAGGCCGTGGCTTCCGTTGTTGAACCAGTGGCTAGTATAGTGTTTCATGGGTTGTCCACTTGGTTTGATCCCAAACGAAACGTGTGATAGGCTTTTGAATCTGATGGAGAAAGTCTTCTTTGGTGGTAAGTGATTGAAAGGTGTGCCAGAGCATACTTCCAACCATCTGGTTGATTATAACTATCCCCTTGAGTGAAGACGTTGCTCGTATGTTATTGCTTAACACCTGTTCGAAACGGATGCATAGCTGTGACCAGTTGTGAGTGCTATAGACTTGGCTGATGCCGAGATAGATGTCCAATAGATTCGATTCACCAGTTGCATCCGATATGATAGCCAGTTCTGTGATTCCACTTGTCTACCCAATACTGTTTGAAAAGGATGTGTAGCTGTGACCAGTTGTGAGTGCTATGGAGTTGGATGTTGCCAAGACAGATTCCCTTGACCAGTTGCATCGGATAAGAGAGCGAGTTCTGCGCTTCCACTTGTCTACTCACAAACCAGTGGTTTTCTCTGAGTTTAATTTTACAGAGGCTTATGCATATAGTCAATGTGCTGCGTGGATTGCTGTCATTTCGTCTTCATTGTGTATGACTATTATGACTAATCTTCAAATTCAGTGTTTGGGTTCGTTTAGAGAGCAGGAGTTATGCAATATTTTCAAGAATGGTTCAAGATGTTCAGAGATCGGACATTCTTTATTTATTACTTGAGAGTAAGGTAATGTGCAGTTGAGATGGTTGTTTATTTTCTTTTTTAGGCAGAAAAGTGATTCCCAGTATAGTAGATGAACTGTTTGGATGATGAGACGTCCATATCGGATCGAAAAGGTATTTATGCTGCATTCTGTCAAAGGATTTTTCTTGATGAAGGGCGATTAGTGTTTGGTTTTTTGTCGCGTGTTTGATGATTGTGTCCAGATGATGAGGTCTTTGATTAAGTGTAGGTTATCGTATAATTGTCTTACTAGTACTGAATAGATATAGCGTCCAATAATATTAGGCAGCGTGGGCTTCATTCGATTTGCAATTATTTTGAAAACAATTTGGCACTCATCTTAAGGAGTGAGATTGGGTGTCAGCTTCGAAGGTCTGTGTGATCTTTCCTTTCAAGGATGCGGCGAATTTCTGAGGTTGTGACGGATTGTGGAAGCCCATTGAAGTAAGCTTCAAGCGGAATTTTGAATAGTCGTCGTCCAGAATGATCAAAGAAAGCTTGGAAGAACTATGTGGGTCCATTTAAACCTGGCGATTTGTTCTTGGGTAAAGATTTGCAGGCTGGTTTTAGTTTTCCAAGGTGATATAGCTTTTTAAGGCTATTTATGTTTGCTATTTCTTGCTGTAGAAGAGACTCTGAAGATATCATGAATGGGTTCAGCAGAGGTCCCTATGGAAGTGAATGTTGTCTTGTAATATTTCACTATTTCTGCGTTGATTTTGTTTGGAACTTCAGTAACACCGCTATCAGATCGTCTGAGATGCAAGTTGCTACTTGGTAAAGTAGTACCTCCTAGGTTGGTTTAACATATTTGTGTGCGTTATCTAAGTAGACCAATCTGTTTGTGCTTGTGTAACTTGGAGGGATGATTAACATGAATACATGAATGGGCCGCTTCAGGGATGTGTTGTAGCTGCTTCTTGAATTGTCTGATGTTCGTGTACCTGCGTTGACCTTTCTGATGATTTGTGTGAATGTTTTTGTGCTGTGATCTCAATTTAGGATACCATGCGTTCATTCATTCTGTCGTTTCTTTTAATATAGTTAGATTAGTTATTACAGCCTGAACCTTTAGTACCTATTCCGAATACTGGAGAATGGTATTATTGAATATCCAGTAAGTGCTTCCTGGTTCTGATGTGTTAGAGGATAGTGAGAGATCCAGTTTAATTATGACAGAGGTCCTTATCTATCGAGCTTTGTATAAGTGCAATCCTAAATGACTTGACTCTGCCCTGCCCACATCAAGTATATCGTGCGTGAAGAAACACGAAGGCAGTTTACATTTTTCGATGGTGTTTCTCTTGGCATTTATGATCACATAGTATGCGTGTCAGAGCCTTCCAAATTTGAGTATTGTGCCCTCCTCCTCTGATATTTTGTAATCCTTTAATGTTCTTAGCAATTTTAATGAAGTAAAAGCAACTCTTGAATGCACACAAATTGTCTCCCAAGAATATTCGAGATTGGACTATTTTGTTCTTCAAAGTAGTTGTAAAATAAATAATACATCACTATAAAAATCTCAATTTAGGATATAAGATATAATATTCTTAAATAACTCTGATGTAGTTTCAAGTCGTCTCATAAATTATCTTTATGTATATTTGACTGTTGGTTATGCTTTTATACGTCACTCTGTTTTTTTCCTTTTGTGTATATAAACTTTTTTTTGTGTATATATATATATTTTTTGGGGGGGATATAGATATATTTTTCTCTCATATATATATATATATTATCAGATCTTCTTAGATGCAAGTTGCTACTTCGTAAAGTAGCACCTCCTAGGTTGGTTTAACAGATTGATATTTGTGTGCTTGATATGTATATATTCTGTTCCCCAAAGCAAAATATAAACCTCTTGAACATTTAGCACACTGGATGGAGTATGGGTTTAATAATTTTTTTTCTCCTATTCTAGAGGCCAAAGAATATTTTTCAAGATTTCAGGTGTCTAATAAGTAGGACAGTGATTTCACGCAGTGGGTAACATAAATTGCCTCCGCTACTGTTTTTTTTTTCAATATTTATCACATATAGTGTCGTGTGTCAGGTGTAAATGAGGGTTGAGAAAGAATAAATCGATTGAGATTCTTCTTAAAGAGCTGTAGGTCGAAATTGTTGGGAAACACATCATTAGTAGGAAAGCTTTCCCAGAGGATAGAGGTAGATGGAATAAATGAGGAAGAGGAGAAGCAAGTTCGATGAGTTTGAAATTGTCCTATAACGGGATGTTGAACAGCAGGTGATCTTACTTTTACAGGTTTAACAGCAAGTGGAAGAATGATGTTTGCCAATTCACTGGAGGAGCAGTGACTATGGAAGTACATGTAGAAAACGCAGCTGAAACATTGCATCTGGGAGGTAGAAGTTGAAGTGAGCTTGTATGGGGAAGATCATCTATTAAGAACTTTTAAGGAGGTTTAGGCTCACCACCCAAAATGTGTGCACAGTATGCTAAAGATGGGCTGATTTTGAATTTATGTAGGGTTAGCAGATTGATGGGAGTAAGAGAGCTTCTTGAACAGAAAAGAATGTCCCGCTGAAGGATGGTATGGAGATTGTTTAATGCACTGGTTTTAGATGATCTTGATGTAACGGGTGTCTGCGAACTACATGGTCTATCAAAAGAGTAGGATAAGTGGAGAGTGCCATCATCGACAAAGCTATGGATATGATTTGCATTGATTGAGTTGATCATTTATGTATAAGAGAAAGAGGGTAGGTGAATGAGAGAACAGAGCACTGAAGTACTCCTGCATTGGTGACAAAGCTCGATAGAGGTCAGATGTTAGCTCCGAAGCACAACGTTTGAGTAGCCGATGGGAGATGCCGTTGGGATCAGACAACTTTGTAGTGTTCAGGTTATTTAATAATCTTCTTCTTCTTCTTCTTATATCTTTCTTCTGAAAGGCCACAGGAGGAATATGGTGCTGGCATGGAAGGAGGTGATTTACATCTATGAAGGAGTTAGAGGAAACAAGTAATGCTAGGAGGACAGTTTTTTCTTTGGGTGCTGTAACAGTGGTGCCACCTGGATGGGAGAGAGATGGGAGTGCAGGTAAGCAGAAGTTGCGTCTGACGGCTCCTGCGAGGGACCAGAAGGCACGGCTGCCGTTTGGACAAGAGACAAGTTTTCCGATAGTGGCTGAAATTGGCTATGAAATTGGATTTGGATTTGCTGATAGTGATTTACATGTATTGCGTGCTTCTCATAGGCTGAGCATAACCCTTAGGTTCTTGATGCAAGCCACTTGCGGTAAGCAGTTTTTCCTTCGACTGCTTTCATATATGTTCCGTTGAACCAGGGCTTGGAAAGTGGATGGGGATTTTGGATAGAATGAGAGAACGAATGCATTCATGCCAATGAGGATGATTTCTCTGTCTCGGTCAGTGCATTAGTGACATTCATCTGCTTCATTTACCATACTCCAAACTCTTAAATCACAAAGACCTCTTGACCTTCTCTCGATTTTGTGGAAACAGACCACATCACGAGAATACGGGGTTGAATTGACAGAGATGGGCTGTATATTGTGCATTGTTTTCAATTAGTGGCCATAAACACTTAACGACATCGAAGCTCAGTCCAGAATTCGAAGATCCTGTCTGTTAGTCGGTTGGAGAGTGAAAGCTTCCGTTCTGGCAGACCAGCCTTTTGATTGAGGCTGCTGATCGTTATTTCTGCAAATCTTTGTATCCCCACACCTCTTTCTAAAACCATTTTTTTATAAAAGTAAAGGCGAGCCGAGTAGCTCACATGGTTTCGACGAACCACTTTAGTTACAAAGACTTTAGTTTCTCCTTTCCATAACGTGTTCATCACGGGTTTTCAGTTAGAGTTAAGTTTGCAGGCTTCAATGAAATGGCAGAATTTTTCCACCAGAGTTCTCTCTGATTTATCATCCTGAAAACAGGCACACCGGCCCCTGAACACACATCTACAGAATCCGAGGTGTTGTAGCAGAGCGCATATTAGCTGCTCAGAATACATCGGGTATGGTACTCCTATCAGGTAGAGTTTACATCAGGAGACACTGTCCGTTTTAGGAGATGAAAGAGGTGAAAGAAAAGGAAGGAAAGAGTAAATGATTGTGATGATGTGGTGGGAGGATGCAGTTGTTCTAAGTCTGTATTTATAACGTTAAAACCTGTTTCTATCATACGCTGTTTAATATTCTTCTGATATTTCTCCAGAACGAAAATTGCATAATATCAACCTAACGTGTTCGGTTTTTCATTTATTTTTATCAACTTTTTAATGAAGGAAATCAGCTGCCTTTCGCATCCCCTTCTCGTCGCATGTTAAGAAAAACTTCCTTTGGTTTTCGTGTTTGCATAATTCACGGCGACATCTTCAGAAGTTATTCCTATCTCCAGCTAGCTACGCTACTGACTCATTCACTCAACCCTTATCGGAATGTACATGTTTCTTGTCGCATTTTACAAGATTAGAATAGTTCGAGGTCGAACCGTTCGGAGACTTTCTTTTTGAGTTCAGATTTCAGAGACTTCATTTTTTTTCCCGTGCATTTGCAGTCGTTTCCGTTTCAGGACAAGCTCTGTCTGACATCACTTCAAAGACAACAAACGCTTTGTTTCACAATATGATGGCCGAAAACAATATCGTTTTGTTAATCCGGCATCTTTGCATTAAAGAGTTTCTTGAAAGAAACAGAGGCATAGTGCATGCCTCTGAAACTCATTCAACATCCAGCATCCAATGTCATAAATAACTTTAAACCTTGTGGTTACTAATGGGCTGCAGAGGAAGGAACAAACTGCACTCGTTTCTATAGCAAAGTGGCTTTCTAAAGCCTGTCTTCAAGTGTTCGAATGTTTTACTGTTTCCCAACTCAACTTCTTTATATACTCTTAAAAGATACTCTTATAAAAAACAATGCACGATTTGCTGTCAGTTGACACTGCAGCTGGATGCAGGAAGATCAAAATCTGTTGGGGCATTCGCAGTTTGTTTTGCAGTAGTTTGCTTTATGTGACGCCTTGTAAAGTGTTGTTTCTTTCACAAATTTTACTCGATCAAAATGAGTTAAGTAATGGGTTAAATCAAAAAGAAAGTATCATCTCTGATTACAAAATTCAGTCAACAGTACTCAACTGTAAACAAGACAAGATTTTCCATCAGCCGGCGAATCTCTCTCCCCAAAATAGTTTCACAAAGTGTTGCGGTCTTTAATGAAACTGCTGTTTGTACTTTTGCGAGATTCCCTTACTTATAATAAAAGAACTAATTATGAGCTAAAACATTCTGACTACCCAGCCCGTTTCCAGTCAAATACACAAACAGGCTGTTGGTGGCGTTATCCTGGTGCTGGATATTCTCCTGGACATTGCTGGGTCCTTTCATCCCACTAAAACACCTTGATCGCTAATCAATAGCCATACACGGTCACAATGTGGCCCGTGAATCTGGACTCTTCCGCCCATGTCACAAAACTCACACTGTTCAGGCATTGTTCGGGGAGCATATCCAAGCAATCGGTTTGCTTCCCTGGCAGTCTAATTCTCCTGATTTGAATTCTATCGAATATTTGTGGAATTATGTGTCACGTTGTATCCCCGTCGACACTACTGCCTTGTCGGTCGCTCACCTCCGGGACATTATTCTGTTCATTTGGTCTCGGCAGTTATCTCTGGCAAAGAAGGCTCAACGCGCTACTAAGTAGATATAACGGTAACCTCGTATCTTTCTTGGCATAAGTGTATTACGTGCATCAGCTCTCTAGCATCCAAGTAACTAAGTTTTCTTCTTCTTCTCTTGGAGCAATACATCTGTCCAGCCATCAGCTGTATGCAGATTGTAAATCCATCCTACCAAAGACGCTGCTATCATATTTCAATGGCTGCTGTTTATCCGAACTGACATATTGGTAATTCCCCAGATGCTACTGTAAATCGGAGAGGATACGCAGCGGATATCTACCAGTATCACAAAGAGGTATTGATCATGAGTGGTAGGAGAACTTCAAGATAGGAGACGTTGGAAAATAGAAATCAATTGATATGTTGACATGTTATCAATTAATCATTAAACATTGCCATATAAACTGGAGGAGGATTGTTACCGGATCTATCGCTGAATCTCTGGGCAATATTTATATAACTTTTTTTGAATTTTAGATTTTTCCAGATTAACTTTGATAAGTTTAGGGTTCTGCATGCGTTGAGCAGCAAATATGATAAATTAAACAACAACAAAAAAGAAATTTTATTCCTAATCGATGGTGAGATTTATTTTATTATCGAAGTGGCTCTGAGTATCGTATCAGAAATGCTTAAAGACAAAATGTTCTTCTTAAAAACTTCGCATACTTTTTTAATTTTGGCTTATCTTAAGAAAGCTCTTTTTCTTTATGAAATTAAATGCAGGTTATGATTTAAATACGACAGGGATGTGATGAAAGCAACTTTCCCCTCAAAGCAACCTTACGACTTCTCCAATGGCATTTTGGCTTGAAGGTATCAGTTGCTGTTGCGTCCTTGGAGAAACCGAATTGATTGCGGTAGTAATCATTTCCTACAAGTGCACTCTGATTTTCTTTAAGCAATACTCATGTCAAGTGAGTGGAGCTACAACTTTGCTCGCGGGTTTGACTGGCACAGTGGGAGCTCCCTAACAGGCTCCAAGTTTGATTCCTAATGCTGTCGTTGATGCTCGATGATGTGATTGAGGGTGGAGATGAATTTCACCGACTATGTGGAATTACCATTTTGGTTATTTTAAGCCTGAACCGGCTTGAAAAAGTTTCATGTTCTGTTTCTAGAGCAAGGTGTACTGATAAGCCAACCCTTATCCCATCCAGCACGTTGTTATGCTACAGCAGAATCGCTTTTTAAAGCCTCCATGAGCTGCTCTCCCCTTCTGGAGGATGCCGCAATGTAGACCGCACCCTAAGAAGGAAAATCTTTTGGAGAGCTTGTTTGAAGAGCATCTGGGTTAGATCTGACATTGCTGTTAAGAGAAGCTGACGAGAAAATTCTTCGTCATTTTGAAATGAGATTTTTCTTAAAGCATTCAGAAACAGATTTTAGAAATTGAGCGCTTGTGTGGAGAGATATTTCAACACGCCATCTACTAAAGGAGGACGTTAGAGAGAGTCTCCTCAAAAATTTGATTTTTTACACACACACACACACACACACACACACACACACACACACACACACACACACACACACACACACACACACACACACACACACTGTTCTGAGCAGTTGGTATTTACAGGCCATCTTCGGAAAGGTTAGCGGCATATAATAGTTATAATAAGATACTGTCTGCTGCCTCTCGTGTGAACTGACGAGAGAGGTTCCTGCATGAGCTTCGTTGGTCCTTAATTTTGATCCATCAACTAAAGTGCTTTGAGACATGCTCTCATCAAATCCGTTTTTGTTTCTGTTTGCATTATGGGGAACTTTTCCAGATATCGCTGCTATTGATTTTTACATCCGGTTGACGATTATATTTAACAGCATGCGATTACAGCAGGAGATTCTGGGCATTTAAGTTTAGGAATCTTAAAAATATTCTTGGAAGTGCAAACATCTACGAAAAAGGTTCACAATACTTTAAGAAACGCTGAGTAGAAAAACACACACACACACACAGAGAGAGAGAGAGAGAGAGGAAAGAAATCGAAAGGTTCTTGTTTCTTGCAAATCACCTGCTATGGAAAAAACTCGCTTGTGTCACGAACATGCTTCAACAATTGCAGCCACCGCTTCCGTCGAATCCAGGAAACATTTCCAAAATAGACGAATGATGGGTACAAGAGAGGATGGGTACAAGATCGCTCACACAGTGGCACGTAAAATGGCGTAGCATGAGCAGGGAGGAAGATTGATCTGTTCTGGTGCCACCCTGAGGCGTTGCAATTCTAATGAAATCCACTTCACTCAAAAGTGTCCTCTGTACTTGCGGCGACACCCGAGAACACCGAAGAGGTTACCTTGCGCTGTGGGCAATAGGAACTCGTCCATCCGTGAACAGTATCCATGTCCTTCTCTCTCACACCAGCATTACCTCAATCTCTCGTTGTCATTATTCACTCGTGGGGGCTTGAATTCATTCCCTGAACTTGAATACGTACGAGGAACACCCTCTAAGTTATTTCGGTGTACCACAGCATTCGGTCAACATTCATGAAAAGAAAATATTTCTCTTTGCATCTCCTCGCCTGCCGCTATTAAGCGCGTCCCTTTCACTGCTGTATTTCTGCTTGAGTCGGGTTATTTTCTTCTTCTTCATATTATGGCCCATTCAAAAGCCCCCCCCCCCCTCCCCTCCCTGTCAGCAGGTTCGGCCCTTCGCTATTCGAATTGCTGATCGTGCGATATTCCCTTCATAGCGCCCGGAAGAAACACGGCACACACGATGCGGAGAGGGGGGAATGGAAATATCAACGCGTATTGTGCGAGTGCAGTCGCGTCACCCTTCAGAAGGATGTTGTAGGTCGACGATGACGGCGATCCAGGCGCAGTTTCATTTATTGAACAACAAGCTCCCCCTATTTCCCCATCCCCGAGAAACCGTCACACTAGATTGACGAGATACAGGAATGAAGATGAAGAGAGAGGCCAACACACCCAATGAGAAGAAACGACCTGTTTCATATACCTGCCTGTGGGTGAGTAAAGATGTTCCCCACTGCTATCTGGTAAATTTCTTACATCATCATCACCGTAGCCATTAAATTCTTCATACGTACCCCCACTGGGTGTGCGGGATAGTGTTGAATGAAGAGCTTGGATTATTACTAACATGCCATCGAACACACAATGTGCCTCTTGAACGAATGGCCTTTTAAGAAATGAAATTCTGAATTTCCTGTTTTTCTTCTTCCACTTTCTGTCTGCCTCTGAGAATCTACGAATACGTCAGTCGGTTGGGTTCTTATCATGAAGTCGGCGAAAACTAATCGGTGCAGTGTTCGACCTTCGAAGCATTCAAATTCTATGCAAACATTCGCTGTGGTCCTCCTGGTGGAATTTTAGGTGGTAATTCTTTTACGCAGAAACTAGGAAGAGAAGACTTTTAAGACAGGATTGGTTCACTCGGCAAGTGCGTTTTCTTGGGATTTGTTCATCCTGTATCACAGCTTTTCCAGTAATCATTCTGCGGAAGGAAGGGAAGGAAAGCCCAATTCCACGTGATCTTTCACATCCTAAATTCCTTGCTGTCCACAACGTTCGTAATGGACTACTGAATAAAAACTATTGCACTTAGGTAGTTAGGCAGTTGAAGTAATCCAAAAAACTTCATCTTTATTTTCTGGCTAGAACGCAAAATTGTAAATACTTTTCAATTCGAATTCGATCCACATTTTCTCAGGCCAAATTTTCTGAAATGCGAAGTTAATTCGCTTCAAAGAATGATGTGCGCTGAATTGCCCTTTAGACATTACAAATGCAAAAAGGGGAACAAAATATTGTAGTAAGCTTCTCTTCATCGCCATCTCTTGTGATAAATTTGTCCGTCTCGTAATGCATGTGCACGCGAGTCTGCGCTTCTCTCCCGATGCCCAACTGGTCTTGAAATTTGCTCTTTTAAGATTTTCGAAAGTCAACTTTAATTCGGATCCATTTAATACTGAAATATAACTAACGAAACAAAATTACCTGCTACTGTACTGCCAAATCGAAACCTTGAGAGCGTTTCGTGTAAAAGGAAAGTGCAGAGTTGCTCAACACAGAAACTTGAATTGAGAAACGCCATAAATCTTATCGAACTTCTTGTTCTGCTTCTTTGAACTGGACATCGCGGCTAAGCTCTATAGCGCCGGAGCTAAGCCGCGATGTTAAGTTCAACAGATATTTTTGTGGACAAAAAGTACGGAGTTTATTATTATTATTAAATTCAAAACTTCTTTCGGTCGGATTAGAAATCAACGGATCACTGTTCATTTCAGATGTAGTACTTAAGCAGTTAGAACTCATCTTGAAATATTTTATTAATTAAATAAAAAGTTATTTGCAGAGTAGAGCGAGGACGAAGTTGTACAAGTTGCGCAGAGTGATGCTCAGAATTTCTAGCTTGTCATTTGAGTTATATGTAATGAAATAACGTTTTTTCTCTGCAACTTGGTTGAAAATCATTTGCAGAAGTCCTGGGTTTTGAACTCGATCCGTTTATCTGATTTTCGAGTGGCGTTGATGGTGAATATCAAAACTCTTTTCTTCAGTTCAGCGCAACCTCACTTTGGAAAAGGATTAAATATTAGTCTTCCGTTTATCACCCAAAATCCTTTTAGATGAAGGCACAGTGGACCACTGCATGCAATATCTGTAGTGCACCAATTCTCAGGAGGTTCAATTTTCGGTTTTTTTTTCTCACTCATCTTCCGTACGAGCTGAAGACCAACTGAACCGATGTACCTGTCGAAATTTATTCTGCCTTTTTTATCTTATTTCTTCGTTGATGGGGGTCTCTCGCATTTAGGATAAACAGCATACCCCACTCCAATTTTTAGACTTTTATAAAGCCAATGTATTACATTCTCTCTCTCTCTCTCTCTCTCTCTCTTTGTAAATAAAATTTTAACACCTCCAGGTTTCTTTAGAACCTAGCCTGCTTACATCTAACTTTGGAGCTACGTTTGTACTGATATATACAAACGTGTGTGTGTGCGTATATATATATATATATATATATATATATTAATTTTAATATTATGTTCTTCCTTTATAGCTGATAGACGAGCAGAGATTGTCCAGTGGAACGCAGAATGTCTTGCCATTTTTGGTTCGCTATCTTTTTAAATTGTTAGTTGCTTTAAAAAAATGTCCGTTACCTAAGAATGGACTCCTAGTGTTGTTACGAAGGCTATGCCGCTTTCATCAGCAGAATTTGCTCTGCCGGTATCATCACCTAGTTACTGACCAGCGCGAAGCTATCTTGGATAAAACTCGATTAACTTGCTAAAAAAATCTTTGCATTACAATCTCACCGACGAACGCATTACACTACGAATGTATGGAATGAGGGCTGAATTAACCTTCAACTTTGCTCCTGAGAACGTGCCAGATTCAAGCCTCCGATAATAGGAGTAGGGGTCTCACAAGCACAATGTAATGATCAACACTAAAATATCTTGTCTGTTGGATGACTCGTTCATCGTTAACCACCCTGCTATTATTGAACCCATCCTGAGGTCACGTGAGCAGGTACATGTCAGAATACGTTCTCTGTTGCACGAAGCACAGAAATGCGATCTTAGAAAATCTCTCTTCAGGGCCTACACGACCCTCGTAATTTGTTGCTAGAGTTAGGAAAAGGCAGACCTGCGGACATTAGAGGGATCGCACCGCTCGAAACCTTAGACTAGGGGGGATCACCTCTGGTCTGAAAACTGCGAGGAGTCCGATCTGTGAATTAGAGCGGTTGAGTTTTTTAATGAGAAGCTCTTCTCGAGCACTTAAAACGGGTGCGGGGCTCTCTCGTGAAAGGAAAGAGGCACCGGAGGGAGGCATTATCTAAAGTGAGACGCTGTCGGCTGGATAGGCCGTCGCTTGCTTCATTAAACCGATGGCTGCGTCGTGAGAGGAGGGCGATCTATCTCCGTCAATGCCGCCAACAGCTTTCGGAGTTTTGGGTAGTAATTGAGTCAATCAGTTTTCGGAGGGTACTGCCGCCTCGACACAAAGGGATGGAGCGAAGGGGGGACGTTTTTTATCTCTCGAGGGCGAGAGCGAGGGGAAGTCACGGCGGAATAGAAAGGGGGAAGCGGAACAAGGAATGAATTCAGGATTTCCGACTGAATGTAGATCGTTAGTCAGGGATGGCGGTTGAGCGCGAGGCACTAACAGGAGGGAATACTAAATGGCTTGTCCTGGCGCCGTCTTAATGGATAATTAATGTTAGGACAACGCCTGACATCCGTACACGCTTACTGACGACACCAGAAGATGACAACGCATTGCGGAGGGAATGGGGAGGGAGGACAATCTGCTGGTCGCTCCACAAGGGGACACTGAGATTTGTGGGTTGCTCTACTCACTGTAGCAACAGGCCGGCGGGAAATCAAAGTGCGAGGAATGTTTTCGTCGTGTTGAGCTGAAATTGTTGGAGGGGAAAATGATGAGAAACAGAAAGGGACTGGGCTGGACGCAGTTCACTAGAGTGGAGCGTTCCCTCTTCGGGGATGTCACTTTTGTTTCTTATGCTTGTAATGAATTTCACGACCAGGCAGCACCTCAATCGCCAACGTTACTTGATGGAATCAACGACCTCTAATGCCGTGAAACAAAACACACCACCGTCGGGCGGGCGTATTTCCGAATCGTCAAGTGAATTCCTGGTGGAAAATTCTTCAAAATCACTCGCACAAAGGAATATTTTCTTCTCTTGGTTAAGTTGCGACCATCTCTGGTTTGCTTTCGATGGTCGACGTTTATTTCTTAACGTTCCTCACCGTTCATCACTTTAGAGTTCATTATGCGTTTTTTTTTTTTTTCAACCACTGGATGGACCGCGCTTTACCACGTTTTTTGGTGCCAAACACTTTTTTGCATTTTTTGGTGCTGAGAATTCCAATTAATTTTGGCGAAATTAGTTCATTCGTGGTTAAGACACATCGGTTTCCTCACTCTCGGCTGTTCTTCCAGTTGACTCCATCTTTCTGACCCCATCTTCGTTCGAAATATTAAACATGGCACGCGCCATATAAACTTACCTACTGGTGAGGTAATGCATGGCCATCGCGCTTTTTATAAGATAATCGCGCTTTCTTGTGCCGAATATTTTTAATCAAATACAGGATATTGTCCGCGCGGTTAGCCTAGTGGCTGTGCGCTTCGCAACCATACGCCTGGGAAAGGAGTGTCCTAAGTTCGATTCTCGTCGACGACGTAGGAGCTTAAGGATCGTCCTCAGCCATAGCCAAGTTAGCCGGTCTTGGGCGTGGAGTGCAGGGTTTTTCTCCCCAGTTTAGCTGGGGGTTTTCATCCCCCAAGCAGGCAAACCGGCCCTGTGAACACACAGGGTACAGTCATAGGATAGTACGGCAAGGAAGGCAAAGGGAAACCACATTGCTCATACTCATTTCCTTAGATGGGGCGTATATACAGCTGTCCCTAAACAGCCGAAAGGCTATAACGAAAACAACATAGGACAGTGTTAAATAACAGATATCAGTTGTAAGGCGCTATAATATTCCAAACAAAGAAATATTTTGAACTTTGAGTTAAACATGAAAACAGAAATCTCTCTGCGTATTTCTCTCTGATTCTAATTACAAACTTAAAATTGGAAATTAATGGTATTCATAAAAAAAGTAATCGAACCATATCAGTGAAATAAATGTGGGAAAAACAATCACGTGTGTAGTCCTATTGAAATGACCTTTGCATCCTTTGTGGTAAGCCGCCCAAATAAAGACCGTGAAAGAAACTTTCTTGGGTCCGTTCTCAAGTTAGTTGGATTTGCTATAACCAAGCGTGGCTCGCTCCAAGAATCTCGAGCTTTGAATACTACATCTCAAAAAAATTGACCGTAGAAATCACCTTCAGTAATATCAGCTGGGATTTAGAGCCAATCGGTTGCAGCATCTATTTTCTTTTTTCTCTCTTTAAAAGTGTAGTCTTGTTCACTAACAGCTTGGGATGTATTTAGTTATTTATAAAAAAGCATATTACGAAAACTCTAGCCAATATGAACCTGCCTCGCTAGCATGTCCACACTCTCCACATAATAAGGCTGTGGGTTGGAATCCATGTGGACATCAGAACGTGTTTGGTGGAGGATGAATTTCATCCTTGAAAGTGATTCTACCACCTAATTTATATAAATGTCCTTTGCATCATAATAGGTCTCTTTATCTAGACAATACTACAATTTCCTATTCATCTGGTGTGTGTGTGTGTGTGTGTGTGTGTGTGTGTGTGTGTGTGTGTGTGTGTGTGTGTGTGTGTGTGTGTGTGTGTGTGTGTGTGTGTGTGTGTGTGTGTGTGTGTGTGTGTGTGTGTGAGCAGTGCTACTTATATAATACGAAACCTTGATCTCTGGGATGAATTATCCGAGATTTTACATCACGCTAACTTCTTAAGTTTTGAGAGATTTCCCTTTTATTATTACAAATACCAATTATCATAATGGAAGGTAATAATAGAAGACTGTGGAAAGGATTGAAGTCGATTGGGCAAGCTGGATATGTGTGGGGGTGACCAATACGGTACTTTAATGCAGTTAAGACTGCACAATTAGTAGAACACTTCAGTTGATGACAAATAAAATTGTCACTCATCGACTCTTCATTCTTGTGCTACATCGAAACTTAGGAATCAGAAATCTTCGACGCTTTTAATGCGTTGGTTTCGAAATAGAGCTTGAACTTTTCCGCTGGGTAAAATCAAATCTTTCTGTAATTTAGAAATTAATCAGTTATTATTTTCCCACTCGCAATATATCTGTCTGCTTACTTAATTTTATCACCTCCTAAGCTCACCTACCTTAATACGTGTTATATGCGGATGAAGTCCATCACACACACCGGTGATGCCGAGGAGGTGAAAAAAACAATTGCAAATATTCATCAGACCCAAAATGAAGAAATGTGACTTTCCAGTCTACGACTGAAAGTCTGAACCCTTCAGAATCAGAAATCATTTCGAGGACAGCAAATTTTGCTTTCGTTCGCGTCACGCTCCAAAGAGAAAGTCAACACTGAAATGAAATTCTAAACCACCACCACCAATGGAAACTTCCTCAAGAATCAAAGCATTCAAATCATTGGCATCTCACAGATGAGAACTCACGGGACCGCAACCTTTTGCTCAAACTGTTGGCTGTAAAATTCGGCCTTTCCATTTCGTCACTTGGAGGTACATAAACTGTACCTCCAAGGTATTTATGTTATACATAAACTGTATTTATGTACATAAACTGTACATGAATATTCCAAACCGGCCTAAATACCCACAATCCCATCGCAATACTTCCTTCCTTTCTCTTAAAGAACAGTGTGACCGAAAAACTAAAAGTCTGCAGTCTCCTCTTCCATCTCTCTCTCTCTCTCTCTCTCTCTGTATTCTTATTTTAATAGGGCGCATTGATCTTTTATAGGGACCTTTCAACTGAAGGTGGGTTGGCCGTCTCACGCAGAGATCTCAAGCTTTACCATAACGGAAATTCGAATTTTTCATCCAACAAAACATCCAAACCAGCCTGAGAAAACACGCAGATAACAGGTAATTTATACTGACGCCAAGCGTCAGTATAAATTACCTTATTGCTTCGAACGTAATTCCATATCCGATATTTTGCGCAGTTCTTTTTTGTTTCCTTTATGTCAACGACTTAGTTATAAGTCGCCACCTCTAGATGGAAAGATGCTCTTGGCCTGATTACCAACCTCAGTCACTCTTTCAGGAGTCGCATCGTCAGGTGAAAATGCTTTCAGGAGAAGGTGAGTTTGCTGGTCCCATGCGGTAGTATTTGGCTTTTCGGCAACCTCGGTTTCCTTTCTCATAGAAATGGTCCTAGAACACACAGGATTATAATAATAGACTGAAAAATAAAACTGTACGGGTATGGGTGGCTGATAGTTGAATAAACATAAATGAAACAAAGCAATTTTAGCTTTGGATCGGAGAATGAGGTCGAAAAACAAAGCTGCGATGTGAGAGACTTGAGGACAATTAAGAGAGTGGCAATCAGGGCATATTTAAAGCCAGAAAAGAAGTCGGCATTAATATTTCTCCAATTCTCAAGATAGCGACAACCTCAGATGGTTATTTGGACAGAACCGGAGAAAGAAGGTCAGCAAAAGAGGTGTGGGGACCATAGGATGAAAAAAAAAAAAAAAAAACTGTTGAGTGGACAAAATTTTGACATTGTGGGATGTCATAATGCCTGGTCCACCCGTTGAGGATTCTTTCTGGTGGTGTTGCTTGGTAATGTTAAAAGCAAAAAAGATTCTGTCCGATGGGAAAATGACGAAATGACTTTCCGGAGTGACATTTCTTTCATCAAATTGCATTTGAGAAACTTTCTGACAAATCTCGAAAGGTGACGTGGGGATTAACGTGATTAATTAAGATTATAAAACATCGCGGAGAGAGTTTTTCTTTTCTTTTTCTTTTAATTAATTATGGAGAAACTCAATTTAGAAGTTGTTGTTTTTTTACTGGTTTTCTCGTGAGATTTAATTTATTGGATAAATTTCGAATCATAAGCTCAGGCCAGGCTGTCGTCCGAATTCGGATGAAAGGTGGTCCTAATCAATTTAATTGCGTTTTGGAGGAAGTAACTGCAGAAACGGGACAAGAAGTTGTTTCGCTTTGTATTCGCTGACGAGCGCAAGGAAAAGAATCGGAATTTATCTGTTAAGAGGCATTTCTCCTTCTTTCTCTCACATATTCCGTGCAGTTTTGAGAAGCGTTTATTAGTTCGAACACTTCTTCGAAACAGAATCCTTTTTATCAAACTGGCAAATTGAAGTTCGCACGGAATTAAAATCCCATATTCTCGTGTTGCACACCGCGCGTATGCGAACGACACCAGCAAGTAATCCGCTTTACCCGCGCGCTTAACAATGGAAGATTCGGCCATGAAGATCAAGTATTGCGGGAATATTCAATTGCATTAGTAACTATGGAAACACACACACACAGCGGCGATGTAATTAGAACATGCGATTTCCTCACGGACAGAAATAATAAAAAAAACTTGGCCTTACTTCCGACGGCTCCTCTTGAAATCTTATGTGAGTTCAGCGCACAAAAAGTATTAGAATTAGAAATTAAAACAAAATTTTGAATGCAGAATTTAATAAGATGTTATTGAGAGGAAAGAATAACGAAAATACAAAACTTCATTTGATTTAACTTATTTACAGAAAACAGTGAAAAGACCCTTTTCTGGTTATTTTACCGTTTGGGTGAAGGAATATTTCGTAACGCATTTCTGATCTTTCATTCCTAAACTTTTGCTACGTCATCAATTCTTAACAATGCTAACCACAGATGGCGTTCTTCGTGCTGCGTTGTATGTCATATTATGTTACGTTATGTTGTTGAATTTTATTAATATTTATTTATTTAACTTTGACTGGGTTTTGTTCAAGTTCCGAATAATCACGTGGTTGCACATCGTCAGAGAAACTGAGAAGCGTTTTCAACCCACTAAAAGTAGATTCGACTCGACGGTTTCACTTCCTTCCGAACACGCTGCAGACCAACCGGAGGCATTAAATGCTGCATCTGAAGATGCAACATCTTTTATAGAGAAGACCTCCACTCTCAGCATGAAGAACAAGATGAGGCGTTGAAACTCGGAAAACAGGGTGGGGGCACGCAAAAGACTTCACTGTAGACGAGACTGCTCATCTTTCAGTGGGAAGGGGCGTCGTGATCGCAGAGTGATTGTCTGCGAAAGGAATACGATTGCCGCTTACGTGCAATGGATCGTCCACTTTGTCAGGCGCATGGGATCGTGTCTTATCGTAATCCTCGGCGATCGCTTTAATGCCGTGGCCATAGTTAGTCGGAAGGAATTATTCAGAATGACGAATAGATTACCGCGTTAGCTGGCAGCAGGGGAAGATAGTGCTGGGACTCGACGACGAAGGTCACTCAGTAGGAAATTAATTGAGGGGATTTCCTTTTCTTGCAATAATGGAGCTTGTCTAGATTAGCTGCTCTCCTCAGCAGCCTTTTCCTGGATGGAAACACTTCTGGGCGTTTGTATATAACTAAGCGAATAAATAAACTAGGAGCCTTTTCCCGGTTCCTCGTGGCCGACCTGGATTCCTTCGACTGTTCTACGCGCATATTAAAAAGAACGAGAATTTCCTCCAAGCCGAAAAACAGAAACCTTTAAAATCAAATAAAATGGCAACAGTTTAAACTCAATATTTCGAATTTAGGCACTCCTTGGGCGAGTGCTTAATTTTATCCAATAGAAAGGGCAGTTTAGAGCGGATATTAATCGATCCGTTGTTATTAGTCTCTGGAACAGCAAATAGTGCGATGCGAATGAATTACAAGGTGAGAAAAATGAAAGAATGGAATTAGAAAAAGAAATGGAAAGAAAGAACTTATTGCTTTATATCTTTTGACATTTCCAAGATTTATTTTTGTTTGTTGAAATCCAAAATCGAGTAACCGATTGTATTCCACATGTCAGTATTACTTAAACCATCGGAATGATTTGCATCGCTTAATCGGTGGCTTGAGGATGTTCGTCACGACGGTGTGTTTTTACTCGGACGACAGGTTAATGGTTTGGCAGCATTCGCGGGGGGGGGAAACGGCAAATGACACTTTTAAAAGCGGAAAACGTGGAACATTAATATTTCTGTCGAATTTTCTTGGGCCCCTGCAGAGAATTTCATCCATTTCGGAAGCGGCACGCTAGAGACAGACGGATGCTGCAAGGTATTCCGGCATCTTCCTGCTCCAAGTAAACCCAGCAAGCAATTCCTTTCCCCATCCTGCCTAAAAAGAGGACCAGATTGAAGGGAAAAATTCAATTTAAATGGCGGAGGAGATTACTTCTGTGGCAGAAGGGGGGGGGGGACAGAAGGGAAAGCGCGTCTGTGCAAGATTGGATTTGACTGCAGAGTTTGGGGCTTTTTTTTTTATTCAAGAAGAATTACAAAACGGAATTCATTTTTTGCGCCGAAAGGAAATTTCTTCTTCTTAAAACTTTCTCGGTGGGTTTCTGGATGATGTAAACACAGCGGGACATCATCTCGAAACAGTCATCGAGTTAGTGCAGTGCCCATAACGGTGCAAGGTTATCTCGCATATCGAGGATATGCCAACTCGAGACCACGTGACAAGTTTCCAATCAGAGCAGAAGCTGGCCTTTCGAGGGAACCCATTTAAAGCAGGGAAATGCGAGTTGGGTCAGCGGAAAAGTTTCTGCTCCTGCAATCGGGTTCATCACAAATAATTGGACGTTTATCATGGAATATCGCATCCCTGTCTTCCTCCCCCCCCGCATGGCGCAATTATGAGTTCCCTTAAGCTGGCGACTGCTCCGCTAAACTGAACATCTCATTTCCTTTCTCACGATGTTCAAGGTGACATAAATCATCCCCCCGCCACTGCAGTGGAGGGAAATTTATTAAAGAAAGGGGAGTCGAAGTTGTCTCGTAGAGATTAGCGTGTGGCTTCAATTCATATAAAAATAACCTTCAACTGGATATTTTCAATTGGTTAGTGACAAAGTCACCGAAATATCCGAACCCACACAAGAAACCCAAAACTCGCATTGCATCCTCGTCTTAATTTATATTTCACAACCCGCGTCAATCTGGAGTCGAATACTTGCTGCAGTTGACGGCTTATTTACTTTAAAGTGAATAAACCTATTACGAAGGATCTTAAGAGATCTTTCGAAGGTCTGCGTTATGCAGACATCAAATGTAAACTTTTAGCGATGCTTAAGAACGTTTATTTATTGCAACGAATGAATAAACAATGAACGAAAGAGGTGCGGTGGGGTGGGAATAAAGTCGTCTCGTAGACGTTTCGAAAGTGCAACCTTTCGGTTTTTTCGGTGTGGACATTCGTCACAAAACGTCGCAATTTGTTGCCAGCTGAGGGTGGAAAAGTGTCACTTTCTGAGTTTATTGTGAATTTATCGATCCGATTACATCGTGGTGCATTCGAAATCGAGGAATTAGTGGGATGGTGGGGAGTCTTCTAGCGAACTTCTGTTCGTTGTGCGCATGCACATTGATTTCCACAACAGCACCACAGAAATCATTCGGTTGTTGTTGTGTGTGTGTGTGTGTGTGTGTGCGCGCGCGCGCGCGCCAAATCCATTGCAAAGAGAGAGAGAGAGAGAGAGAGAGAGAGAGCATAATCGCTTACTGAGAACGAACATAATTAAGAGAAATGGAGCAGCCGCGTTTTAGACGACGACCATTTTGATCCTTGACAAGGCATGGCGATGCGTTAAGGATTCGTCGCTTTGGAGACATCGCGCTTAAGTGTGCGCGATCAACGAAATGAAATTAAGTCGGAAGACAGCGCAGCAAGATGTCTGCAGCAGACCGGGGACTCGTTAATAATCCGCCCACCCCCTCTCCGCTGTGCTTCGAGCAAGACGAAGGCGGGGATCTCCTGCCACTGGCCATTGTCTCGGGCCCGTAATGAATACCGAAGAGCGGCCACGGACTGAGAAATCTCGTACCCGGACATCCTTGAAGCGAAAGTCGTGAGTTACTTCTGTTACGAGCTCCATTCGAAGATGTTTTTCTTCATTCTCGCGATGACGCCCCCCCCCTTGTTTCGTAGTGCGTCATCTAAGGTTATTGCAGAAAACGCATCGCTTTACCCATAATGCATTTCAGAGCGGCTTCACCTGCATACGTTTCCAACAGACACCTCGAAGGACTCTTCCTCGACGTAACCGCGAAGGGGTCATCAGCGTCCGAGTTCTTCGAATGGTCGACAGTTCTCTAACACTTTCGGTAAATACTGAATTCGCAGAGTGGAAGGAAAGAAGGATATTGCTATGAGTAACTCGCTTAAACAAACCGCCATGCGATTGTCTGTGCAGGGATGAGATCAGATCGTCAGCCATACCGTGGCTCCCACGGTGCTTTAGAGCACGAGGATGGCCACACCGAGCAGCTCGCAATTGCGGGTACTAGTGAGCGTATCACAGGAACTGATGATTAATACTAATCCGGTAATCACGTAACCCGTTGATTCGTTCGTGTCCTGGTCATCGTGTTCGTGTGTGCGCGTACCGAACAGACGGAGAATATCGTTATGATGGACAAATGGACTTCTGAACTTGAAATGTTGCTTTTTGGGTATCGAATTATCGTAATGTTGTAGCTTGAATACGGAAGGGGGGGGGGCACACTCTTGGTAACGAGATGCTTCCTCTTCATAACAGAAAACACCGTAATGTTGTCGTGTTGATTATTCTCCCCCAAGTGAACCTACCGGAAAGGAATCTTGCTAAGAAAGCGAAGTTCTGTTTTGTTTTCTCCGATAGCGAGTTCTTCGAAGGAAGTTGCGTTTAATTGCTCGTTGATGGCGCAAAATGGAGCGGAAACGCACGATATCATCCCACAGAGCACCGCCACGGGGTCATTACTGACAAACGTGGGATGCTCCAACCTCGCCACACAAAAGGCACGGGGCATCGAAATGGAGCTTCCGCCCGAGCGACTGCGAAGGTGTCATTCGTGGCTGCCCTTTTATTTCTGATGAAAGCGATAGAGATGGAGAGTGTACGTGCCTGCGCTGTTCGCGTGACCTGCAACGGGTCATTCACGTACCGTAAAGTCTGCTTTTTAGGCAATTGAAGATTAAATTTTCAAGCCTTCTATTTCTAACGAATAATCCGCAGGTAAGTAACGCCTCCCTTGGCCACCCCCACTTGTACACGCGAAACTCGCGCAGAAAGAAAGACAAAAATGAGTTAAGAAGGGTGTTCAAGACGGGAGGTAAAAAATAACAAAAAGTCGTGTACGAGGAACAAAAGCGGGCGTGAGTGCTAAGCGTAGTAAATCAAAAGAAATCGTTGTGGAAACGAAAGTTGAAAATGAAGCCCAAGCGGATGCGAGCCAACGAAAAAGTAGAAAAGGTTATCATTGTAAAGAATGAACTCAATACCATGTGTGTGTGTGGATGCGAGCAATTAGCGGAGTATTTCATGATCCCTCCCCTTCATTATTACTCCCATTTGCGAACGGCATGCCCCCCTGTGTTTTTTATGCTGTTCCGTTCACGAAAGGTTTATTTGTAAACCTGTGGCAACCTTGGGTGAGCTCAGGAATGTTTTTATTTTAAAAAAAGTTTTATATTTTCTACAAACCAAACATGGGATTTTTTTCAAGCCACCTCAGACCTCCAATAAGTGGGACAGTAGTCTTGCACTGGGTGATGGAACTCATTTCTCACCTAAATACAATCACGAGCATCCACGCCCGCAACGGGATTCGAACTTAACTTGCAGCCAGCCTGGACGGCATATGCACTAACCACTCAGCCAGGCGATGAAATTCCTCTTAATGGAACTCTTGCAGTGTTCCTTAGGTTGCGGAGGTGTGTTATGCCCGAGTGTCTTCAATATTCGTTAAGTTTTCCTTCCGCACCCGGTGTTAGTTTGCCTCCGTATACATCAGTAACTGCATCGCAATCATAAACCCGTTCGGCTATTCAATGGTGTTCTCAAAGTTGTCCTTCGAAGATTCCTGACCCACCGCAGAAGGAAGCCTTGTGAATGCTCCTTCCTGGCCAACGAATTCTCTTCCACTCGAACAGTCAGTTCTAACTGCGTGCGTTTTCTACAGATCTTGTTAAAGCACTTTAATTCGCAGGTCAAGATTCGCGAGAAATTTTTTTCGTCTTCATTCAGCGCCTGCGATGTGCAGTCGTTGAGCGGGTCGCGGCATTTGCCCTTCGCTTCGATCTCCAATTCCGTACAGTAGACAAAGCATTTTTTAAAAGAGTTTTTCAACGGAAGATGAACAGCCGGTCACATGTGGAGGTGCAAACAGGAAAACCGGCCTTAGAACAGGCGCAGTTAAGAATCCAATGCACTCGGCTCCATAGTGTTCGCTGCTTCTGTTTAATTCAACTTTCCTGCATTCGTTCATTTCCTCTTTTGTGGTCTTGGGATTCATGAACTGTCTAAAAAAAAGGTCCTTTCAAATCTAATATTAAGATGAAATCTAATAAATCTCTGATCGAATCCAGTATTTTTCCTTTTTCGACCTTCCGCCAATTTATCACAATTAACAAAAAATAATCAATTAATTAAATTTAATTAAAAGATGTTACTTTTAAATTTCAATCAGAAAACTTCTTGAATGTATTTCAAAATTAAGAGGACACCTTGCCTAGAGCCAGTTTTATACTCAGCTAATCCATACTTATGGGGTTCGATCAGGGAGGAATGTTCACATATTCGTTTCTTAACTTGTTTGACATTTCATGGGTTCAACGGTGATAAATACGAGCCTCCGTAGCTCAGTCATTATAGACGAAGCCCTTTGGTTGGAAAAACCTGAGTTCAATTCCAGTCTATGATGTGAGGAACCTCTCTCTGGTCTCTTTCGACTAAAGGTGAGTTAACCGGTCTCATACGGACGTGGAGGGTTTTTCTCCCGTAACTCGGGTTTTTCATCCCTGAAAACAGGCAAACCGGTCCGTAAACATACACGGTTACAGTCCTAAATACTTTCGGCAAGGAAGGCAACTGGAAACCACCTCGCTTCGTAATCATCTCGCTAGCGTGGTGGCATATCGCTACCCCCCACAAGGCTGAAGGGAAATACGGAAGTCGCAAGAACAAGAAATTGATTAATGCCTGAACACGACAAGGGGGGGGGGGAAGACACCTGTGCCATTAGGAAAGGAATGAGTTGGCAAATTTCGTTGATTTGCGGGTGAAAATATGCTTCAATTTCTTGAAACTTCATAACACGTTTCGAAGTGTCTTTACGTATTGCATTGGAATACTTTTGACTTGATCTGGAGAATAAAAGAGAATCGGTTTGAGATTGGAAATTCGCAGCAATAAATCTCCACAATTTAATCTGCACATTTAAACAAACTTTTCTCTCAATGGCTTTGATTCAAAAGTTATTCAAAAATTATTACCCGTTTTTCTCTTCATCCTCCAGAAGATCAAGAGGAAAAAAACTTTAATTCTTATTCCATTCGCAAAAAGCACCTCTGAACGTCTCGCGAGAGTCCTCAAAAATGTCAGCTTATCGTTTGTTTCAACGGTAAGCAAGTCCTCGAGCCTCGTATTTAAACATAAGACCATTGTCTTAAAAAGAAGCCTCTTTCGTTATCAGAAGTGGATCAAGCTTCGAGCTTTTAACTAATTCTATCAACTAGAATTAGTTAAAAATCTATCAAACCATCGCTTCGACTAACAAATCTGAGAACATCAGCGTTATATTCGGTTAATTAGTCCTTTTAAGTGCACATGACCCCGGCAGGGAGATGTCACGATCCACGCAATCCTTCCCAATAACACGAACTCGCTTCGTCATCATCGAAGAATCTTAAACTATGAAAATAACGTTCTGAAACAGTATTCTGTCGTCTGAATATTAATCTCGTCAAGGGGCTGTCCTGAGTTTGCGAAACTTTAAGTTCCATGTTTTAATATTAGATGTTCTGTTTTATTTATTTTTGTTTATCCGTAGTTTCTGACACCGCAGTGCACAGAATGCACGTGTAAACAGATAAATATTGCAGATGCTCTGATTTGTTGTGTATTAAATATTTCTCTTAGCTTTTTTTTTTTTTTTGACGTGCTGTAGAAAAGAATCCCTTTTCAATGACTGAAATCGTGATAAGCTTATTTGGCAAGGAAGGACAGACTGTGGATTGGATTTCACAGTGCGGAGGACATTGTGAATAATGACACCTGCATACATGCTCCATGTTGAGCTTGTTCTTTCTATTATTTATATGCGAAAAGGTGAAAGGTCGAAATGAATAAATGAAAACATATCTAAGGTTAATTTCGTTCTTCTTCCATCACACGACTTTCTCCAAGAATTGCTGAAGCGCTTTTATCAGAAAATTCAAATGGACTTCGAAACTACATTTAGAAGGATTCGTCGCTGTGAAAATGCGATGAAGATGCTGCTTTCACTGCGAACGAAACCGAAGGCGACTGATGAGCTTCCTTTTCCACCCTCTCTTGTCCCAGTGCAGGCAACTCGAAAACATCGCACAAAAGCAACAAACTGCGCTTCAGAATAGTAAACAATTCTGTTGACAAAACATGAACAGGAACCATTCGCACCATTCCCTTTTCTCTCTCTCTCTCTCTTTTAGATTGCAAGTTTTGCGTTCTTTTTATTTCTTTTCATTCGTGCATTGAATTCGGATAAGTGACAAGCGAAAACTTCCATTAGCAACTGTTTTGACCAAGGGGATGAAGACTTTGATAATTTGCAAGAAGGTTTTCTTCGTTCGCAACATCGGCGAAAGGAGTTCAAAGCTGTACAAAATCTCTGCTTAAAGGGAAATGTATACTGCTTGAAATAAAGGTTTCTCAAAGTGAAAAACGCTTAGTTAAGAATTCACAACAAGAACAAGAGTAAATATAGAAATGTGGATGTTCTACTGCGGACGTAGGTTGCTATTTGTTATGTGCTAATAGAGGGTGCGGTATTACAGATATTTTAAGCATTTAATCGCAGCTTGCGTTAAAGGCAGATTGTCGATGAAGCAAGGTTGGCTGATATGATGCGCAAGCGAAATATTCAAAGGCCCATTGAAATTAGCATGAAGATGTTTTGAGGTTAATTGAATTGCACTCCTTTCTTGTAGTGCGCAGTTCAATTTGAAATGCAGTTCTTTTGTCGTAGTGAGGAGACGGCAAAACAACTGAATTTTCTCGAAGGTAGGTCAGCAGAAGGACTCTCAAAAGAATCGCACAGATTTCTAATCAGCCCAGAACGAGATCGATCCTGAGAAGGAGTTAAGTAAAGATGGCGGAAAACTTCGAACTGGAAACAGAAGTAAGGTAGTCCAGGACCAGCCGAATGACGAGAGGAATAAAAACCGGAGAGAAGTGAGAAATATCACTTGTATAGACTCATATTTACACTTTGAATCGAAAAAAAGGGGAGTTTGTTCTGCCGCCGCATTCTCAACTGATGCGAAGCAGCCCTTTCTGTGTCTAAAGTAAACTCCGAACCAAAGTGATCGATTGATTACAACGGATGCCGAAACCGTTGGAACTGCAGATGCGCGTCAAGTTTTGTGTAGTGGCGCATCATCATCTGGGGCAGTCCGAATATTCTCCTGCGGTGGGAAGGGGGTGGGGGGGATACTGCTTCTTTTCTCTTCTCCTCCCCAAGAAAGACACTCTGACACGAGCGACGAATATTTGTCCTCAGACTTGATAGTCGGAGCCTCGTTGATCAGCAGAAGCAGATTTATGGGCTTCGCGACTGCCGAGGACACCGCATTATCGACATCGCGTGAATATTTCTAATCTGCGGTGCGATTGACTGCTGCTTGACCGTCGCGGTCCGTTGCTTCCGTTGTGTTGCTCGGTTCGGGTATCGATCCAGGTCACAGAACTTCCCATTCTGCCCCGTGTTTGTCTTATCGCCTCACACCATAATGGGCTCGGGTTATCGCCAGCTGCTCCAGCCTCGTTCCCGTAGACGAGGCGCAAATGGAGGCGCAGTTCCTCCCCCCCCTCCCCGCCACTAACACACACACACTTCCCTCGAAAATGACCGAGGCAGGGAGGCTTTGATGTTTGAGGGATTCGCCAAAGCAGAAAGGAAGTTACTTCCGCGTCATTTACATTTCATTTCGGCCTCGAATAAAAGCGCAAAAATGAATTCGTTCGTTCGTCCGAAGTGACGTCACCTCCCAGACGAAAAGAAACTTATCTTCAGGGAAGAATTCTGAACTGATTCAAAATAAACTCTTTTCGCTATTTAGAGCATTGGACACAGAGAGCCCCCCCCCCCCTTCTTTACGGCCCTTTCAGCGAGAGGGAGTGATTTCTCTGCATCGTCGTTTTCTTCGCCCCGTCTCCAGATCGATACAAGTTTCGCTCATTGGTAGACTTTTATTGACACCTTTATTTCATATTTGGCCGCTAGATGGCAGTGGAAATCCGTAACGCAGCAATTAATTATGAACCAAGTAGAGCACGGCAGTGATCAATCTTCCATTCGGCCACACAATCGCTAATTAAAGTGCAACCTGCGCGGCCTCTTCAGCCGAAGAGAAAAATTCGCAAATGCTCCAACTGGCGTTTTGAATTGAAGAGCGGAACTCACTTCTCGTCATAATAAAGTTTTGTTCGGGATGCGCCGCACTAATACTGAAAAAGATCCCAACGACAATCAGGTTTAATAAGAGTGGTCAACCTCGATAGTTCGAAGAGGATTTCTAGAGGAAGATGAAGTTGTTTCGACTTCCCACATCTCTCTGATTGTCCGAAGCCACTTACTTCTTTAAATACGTTTTGCTACCGTAAACGGTTATGATTTTTTTTACTTTTAAATTTATTTAAGTTTTACAATTTCTACAGAGAACATCATTGGCAGAGCATTTAGCAAAGCGCTGCAAGAACGCTATTGATTGACTGAGAGAATAAAGTAGGTTATGAATACGCTATATTATTATTATTATTATTATAGGTAGTTCTAAGTTGTTGTTTTTTCTAATTGGAGCGCTGGTTTTGCGAGGTGGTTCACACGCATATGCGGAGGTCAATCACAATTCGTCGTCCTGTTGATTATATTACGTCAGTTCTTTGCAACTAAGAAGCTGTGAATTCAAGACAATTCAGGACAGGAGTTTGCGAATGTCTTGAGATTAATTTGATCGCCTGATGCTAGAGCATATCGCAGGCCAGGAGTAGCATAAGGGGGCAGGTTAGTTAACCATTAATTTACCCATGGTGCTAATGTGCTGTAGGTTCACAACCTTTGATAGAAAAATGCACGCATAACGTTACGAAACTCACACAACTATAAAGGTGACAGCAGTTTTCTAGAATACATCGCGCCCTACAGAAACACAAAGAAACATTCGAGATGACGGGTGCTAAGTGATTGTAGTTCTGTGGGTGTGGTTTAAATTTAATCGAGAAGTACCAGAGGGCGCCTTATTAGTAATCGATGAGTGTCTGAGAGCGTGTCTGAGAGCGAAGCACTATTCAAACATGTAGAACCAAATTGTCGATTGAAAGATCGAAGCACGGTGGAAAGAAATCCGAAGACCAGTCACCGACAACCACGATCCGAATCGACTTCGTAATTCAGAGTTGTCAAAGGCACTTTATGCTCACTAGTCCCGCTGTGGAGGTGATATGAGTGGGGAGACGCCTCTAATTGTGGCGTATGCCACAAATGAACACCGACTTGTGTTGATATAGTAGCTAATTTCCTGTTTTGTACGGTGTGTTGCAGTTTATTAAAACAACAGGGTTCATTATCAGCAACACTTGAAAGGGATAAACGATTTTAAGGAATGGGGGAAAAAAAATCGTTTGTGGCCTGCAGAGTCCTAATGTCAACCCAACAGCGTACCTTAAAGCAAATAATCAAATCAAAGCATTTAACAACAAAAGGTGATTTATTTGAGGCTGTAATTCCATCGATAGTTCAAGGAAGCAATTCCAGGATATTATTTGTATTAATAAAATATACTGAACTGAGAGAAAGAAAAAGCTGTATATTATTTATTTATTTTGAGAGATAACCGAAACTTAGATTGTACAAAATTTTCAAAAAAAATACGAGAGTGTTTTAACACCATGTTGCAGTCTAAAAATGTGCAGAAATTCACAAAAAATTAAAACAAATATCATCTATGACGTTTAGAGAAAAACACCTAATGTAATAGAAGGACGTGATGTTCACGTTCTATTGTTAAGTCTTGATTACTGAATAAAAAGAAGAAGAAAAAGTTATTTGCTAAAAGGATGTCAATGTAAGAACCTTCTGTATAAAGTAAATACATTTTGGATCAACTTAAAAATAAAGAAAAAGTGTATTTAATCAAATTATATTCTAATCCAGGTTCTTCCAAACAACGCACCGTCGTAACTTACTGCGGTAAATGAATTTCATTTGTCGCTCAAACTATTTTGTCTTGATCATTACAAACCTCGTTGAGTGACATCTTCAGATTAGCCCAGGACATAAAAGAACTTCTGCAAAAGTTCTCTTTCTGATCAGGATAAAATTAAACACCGAAGGGAAAAGAAAATGCTTTCCAAAATTTTAAAAAGCGTGGGTAAAAAATAAACGGAGTTTTTTTATTTTATGGGAAAACAAAAGCCATTGCAGGCAGAGTAAATTGTTGACCACTGCTCCGATTCTCACAAACAAATATTTTTTTCTCTTTTATATCAATCGCACTCCACAGATTTCTGAACCCGTGACATATTAGTGCTCTAGTAAACTCTAGTTTACTAGAGTTTACTAGAGCGTGGATTTGGTTCGTAGCCATTTAGAATCACTGTGAGAAAGATGTGTCTTGCCGGTCTGGTTGACCAAGCGGATATCGTACCCGATATCCGACTAACGGGTGTTTTGTCTTTAATTAGGAGGTGAATTAAATTAGTGAACTGAATTTCATTACATTCAAAATCCCCATCAGATTTCCGGAGATCTGAAGTGGCTTGAAAATGTTGTGATTTATTTTGATTTCTAGATCTGGATTGTCTAACCTCACAGTTCAGACCGAGTACCAATGACAGATAGATTTAGAAATTTTTGTAGGCCTTACATTAAATTAAAAACAAAATCACTTCTCTCCGTCCTTCACAAACATGCTCAAATGAAATAAGGATAAATGTGTGACCTCATCAAATACTAGTATTTTTTGCACGCCTCACCAACCAGTCAGTAACTTTCATTTCAAGTTCTCGAATAGTGCTCTTCCCAAGGTAAAGTTCTTTACATATTGTTTTCAAATTTCTGATGGTGGTTTCGGACCCCTAATGAAATGCGGCACGCCACCACAACGTCGTCCATCTTATGAATTATTCTGTAAACGATAGTCAGTAGTATAATTTTCCCCCGCCGTGCCTCCCTCCCTCTCATCCTAGTAAAGTCGATACTTTTGCTTGGTGATGAATGACTGGTAACAGCAGCAAATATTGGATTAATCTGAGTGTTTTTAGAGCGGGTGTTTTACGTGTTGTTGTGGACACACACACACATAGAAACATCTGCAGTTCATTTTATAGATTTTTCGGTTTATTGATGATGCATTCGTGCCGGAGTCCTACACCGACAGCTCTCATTATATTCTTGTGCTACAGACGTGTATTAGCATATATGGTCAAAGTGGAATAAAAACAGCTCGCTCGATTTTTTATGTATTTTGGGGCATCTCAGATGACTGATGATGTCACAAATTGTTCCTTCCAAGTGAATATGCGAGAACGAACTTGGAATATGCACTGGTGTAAATTTAAGTGTGTTTGACAACAGTGCTTGAGAATGAATGTGTTCGCACGCAGATGGAGGTTTAGACCCATCTCTATGCGCATTTAATAGAGAGAGAGAGAGAGAGAGAGAGAGAGAGATGCTTCATCCGATTAATTAAAGTAATTACTGTGAATAACAGAAAACGAGTTAGGGCTGTTGGTTTAAAATTAAAAGTGAATGCACTCATCAATAGTGGCGATAGACATTTTATTTTTATAATATTTTTATAGCTGGTTCATCACCTGTTTGGCTGACGGTATTTATTGCTGCTACACGACACCTACACACCACGTCGTGTTACTGAAAGCGAATGAACAAACTAAATAACTGCCTCTCTCGTATAAACATATAAACTTAACTGAAACAAACAAATAGAAATGAGCTTGAAAAAGGCTTCATTTGGCAATCCGACTTATCCAACATGGAAAAAAGAAGTGTGCGTCGTAGCCAAAGCACAAATTTGCTTGCGCTGTTATATGAACATGAAAATAATCTTCGAAAGAAATTAATAAATAGAAGAGAAATCTCTTCGGTATGACTGAGTTGTCTTGGCATTGACATAAAGTCGACATCTCTCAGTACTCTCTATGTAAGATGAACGGAGAACATCATCTTCAGACAACGTTTTGTTCACCTCTGATGAGAATCAGCAACATCCTAGTTGAGCAACGGAACCTTTAGGAAAAGAATGAATAAACGCCAACCAGTCGAATGGATGACGTGTTCTTTCGCTACGAGAATGGATCCAAATCTCAACAAAAACTTCTCAACAGAGTGAGCTGATCTCTCGTGTTGAGAAACACAGAAGGACCTCGTCCACAAAACAATAAAAATTTCTTCACAACACGTGCAGTTTGCAGGCTCTGGAAATAAAGATTAACCTCCCCATCATTTCACAACATTCTAAGAAGCCACATTTTTTGGTCATTCATACCTGAATCGAAAATGAGACGAAGGTTTCACCTACAAAAGGGGTTTTCGTTTGGGTGCGCTCTCTTATTTCCGAATGTCCTCACGTGTTTTACAAACTGCATTGAAACTGGATGGGATTCATAAAAGACGTAATTGCTATAAAGTGATCCCGATGAAGCTTTACATCCAACCGAAACTGGAATGTTTTATTTGCAAAAACGAAACAGTTCCGAGTCTGGTTTTCTTACACTTTTTTGGTCCGGTTCAGGTCTTGGACATCTGGAGATTCCTACTTAGACTGTCTTTCCGGGTTTTATTTATTTTCTTTTTTTTTTTTTTCATTCCTTCTTGATCTTCTCTGTGGATCTAAATTCCCACATTCTTACTTTTCGCCACGTCTTAATGAATTCCACGTTAATCTTCGAGGTAAGAATTAGAAGAAGGCTTCCTTTCTATCTCACACTGAAAACATTTCCTCTGAACTCTTTTTTCTCAAATGACATAAAAGTCCTTTCCACGTGTTGTCTTTCACCTCGCGGAATGCAATTAAATAGCAGTGACGTCAGGTTACTTGGGGGGGGGGGGAGAACCTCATAAGATGCAATTCGAGTCGGACGTATGGCTTAAGGTCTTACATATTTAACGTCTTAAGTGATAAGAGCCAGCACTTTTCCAATGGTATCTCCGTTACCCAGTGAATAAACGACCTTGGAGATTGCAACTGCAAAAGCAAATGCAGGCGACTTTCTCGTCAGGAGGAATTTGGATGCCTAATCAAGATGCATAATCCCTTTAAACTGACTTCACAATAAGCCGTCCAGCAAAGAGTTAAATAACTCCGTGGACAACACTGCATTTTGAAAGCATTTCGATTGTCTTTCGTCCTTACCCTCCCTACACCGAGGCAGTCGCAAAACATTACGTCGGGGAAAAATGGAGAAATGCTCCTTTTCGATGGCAATTGGTTAATTCTCCAAATTAAGGTTAATTTGGGTTGTTTAAGGAAGATCTCCTGCGCTGGCTGACCGTTTATTTCATTGTGTTAATGTGCGGCCGGCAGATGGTTAATTGCCCTGCTGCTAATCTGCTCAAGATGCGCCCTTCCGAATTAAGAAGGCGTCTTACAATTTCGGTACAAACGCATCTCGAAATGAATTGGTGCGAAGCAGAATACATGGGGGAAAAAACTGAGAAGAAATAGAAAATAAAGCCGGAGCTTGTAGTAAACACGGTAACCTCGGTTTTGAGTTTGATGAAAAGATGGTCGATCAGCTAATGGCGCCTTCTGCTGATCACATTTTCGTTTTTAAAGTGCAACAAAAGCACAGGAATCTCAGCCATTCGTTGATATTGTGTTTAGGTGAACTGAAAGAACGATTACTCAGCAGTCAAGATCACGTTCACAAAACAAGAAAAATATATATTCGGTGATTTTTCGCAATAATTGCAAATCGGCCGAAAAAAATTCAGAGAGCAGTCACTAATTTCCAGTTTTCTTATTGGTTGGTTAAAACAGGTTATTTAGCGTCAATTATTTTCTTTAAGCCATTTATGGGATCCTTTTTCATTATGAATTTAAGCGTAGCGTATAGTTAATAATTTTTGTTTTGGAAGATGCTTACTACGTACAAGAATGTAGAACGTCTTTAAAAAGCTTGAAGAATGTCATTCGAATTAATGGAAGCGACATTTGATGCTGATCCAGTAAGACGTTTGACACTGATATATACATCTGCCGGTAGTCTTTACGGTGCTGTATATCTCCCAATTGAAAGCCTGTACTTCCAAAGGATAGCATCCGGTTTAAATATTGAGAAAATGAACTTAAAGAATCCAAATGCCTCTATCCACTTGGGACTCCCAGCTCTTATTAATACTTTCCGTTTATACTCCTTTTGTCATCTTTCTCAGTCCTTCATTCCATTCCAAAGGTATTGCTAAGGAGTATTCTTCAATTTAAACTTTTCTTTCAGTTATGTACGAATAAAGAAAATGCATTTGCTACGGTTTGAAAGACGCTGAAATTTCTTTAAATGAATTAAAAGATGTAATATTTCATCTGATCTTAGCATGTTAGGCTCATCCGACTCGCTCCCATGACCAACAGTAGCATTGTTTCGCAGGTACTTTCTTAATATCATGAGAGAGTGCAGCTGATCATGCGAAACAGAAAGTTAACACACAACCTGAGAAGCGGGAACAATCAGTATGCCGCCACCATGTTGGAAAAAAATATTATCGATTGATAGCATCCAAAATATCCAACGGCCTTGACTTCAAAATAACATTGAAAAAATTTTTCATACAATTTAAGATTATGCTGAAGAAATATTTTATAGAAATAATCACGTTTCAAGAAACATTTCACGGTGTGGTACTTACCCGCTTCCAGAGTGATGAAAAACCTTACAGAAAGGTTTTGATGCTCAATGGGTTACCTTGAATGCGGAGGAGGTGGTTATATAACATCCATCCAGATTTCAATTTTATCTCTAGAATTACTGTATCCCCCCCCTGCCGGTTTCAATAAATATTTAAAGAATTTATTCCAATATTTATTACAAATTATGGTGTAAGAGTAGCGAATATTGTAAATAACTCCTTGGAGGGATTTGGGTTTCTCATGGTAACTTGGTACATCGAACTCAGTTCTTGTCACAAATGCACATTCTTGAAACATCGCTTGATGCAGCGTTTCTAATTTTGTCTTTTAGCGTTTGTAGTGGAGGCACTTTTGTTGTACACTTTATCCACAAAGAAAAAAAATCTAAAAATATGAGGGAGGACTGTGGGACCTACGAGACATTTTCAAACATTTATTCAGCGAACGTGCCATTCAAAGAAAGTTGTTCTCAATCCTGTACAATTACGGTTCTCGACATTTCTACTTATTTTAAGCAATTATACCATTGCTTGATAAATCGGATAGATTAGACTGATATATTCTGGTTGCAATCCGTCATTCAAAATATTACCTTCGGTTGAAAAGACCTCCATTCGAATTCCGTCTGGGATTCAATTAAAAAAAATGAAGTTTATTTATTTTCAGTTGCAAAATATTCTCTTACAGTTTTCGTCTGAGAGTCAGTTGGTGGTCCCATACGGAGATGACAGAATTTTGTACTCCTGAATACTGGGGTTTCTCATTCAGCGAAACAGGTAAACTCCCCACCACACGAAGAGATCATTTGCAAACAATGCACTGACCTTAGAGCCTTAATTGTTCCTTCAGTCATAAATTTAAAACAGCAGCAGCAACAAAGCAGTTTTTGCTCTTTCCCCGGTACGTGACTGCCCAACGTTGGACAGCATTGCAATAAAAATTAGATGATTGATTGCGAAGAATTTGGTGCGCTGATCATTCCGAGATTGCTGATATCAGTGGATCTCTAGATTTTTTCAAGAAATATTCTAAAATGAATATATGTGGCTTAGTGTCAAATGCGCCGCTTTGCAGAAGGTAATATTCAAGGATGTAATCTTGGTTTCGGGAGAGTATAATCACTAATCCTCTATCACGTGGCTTGCATAGTGCTGATTTGAATTTCCATATTGGTTTCTTCGTGGCAACCGTAATTGCGATTTAACACTTTCATTGCCAAGCTGAAAATTGGAATTTCGTGTGGTGGCCAACTGTTTTTTATTTTTTTATTTAGTTAACTACGTCCACGCGATAACGCGTGATCGATCGTTTGGTGAGGGCTCGCATCGCGCGATATCGCGTGATTGGCAATGAACGTGTTAAACGAACGAACTTAGCTTATCCAATATCGACAGTGGCCATCATTTGGGAAAAACCTTCGTTAGATTCTCGGCTAAGATGCGAAGAAGTGTTTTTTTTTTTTTTTTTTTTTTTCAAATAAGTAGTTGGTAGCTGGTTTCCTACGGAAATAGCAGAATTTGTCTTCTCGGAAACTCTTGTTGTTCATCTGCAAAACAGACAAACGGAATGGAGAATACAAAAATCGATGACACACACACACACACACACACACACACATATTGACAAGATGAAAATGGCATGCAACGAGTCACGTGATTATAGACAGTATAAATGAAAGGAATATGATGCTCCCATGTCAATGCAAGTGCGTTCGGGTGAAATGGCTGCGAGAAGGGACCTGAAGGAGTTTCAAACAGGTGTTACGATAGGATGATATGCTGCAGCCTATCTCTTCGGCAAATTGATGCCAAACTGGACCGTTCCAGGTATAATCACTGACACTATACTGAGATAGAAGCGCAGAGAGTCGACTGCAAGTGCTACCGGCAGTGGATAACACGCAACACTCACCAATGGCAATATGTAAAAATCGCCATTCGTCGGCCAACACAATGAATGTGAAGTTCCGGTCATTGACTGGAACACGAATCGGAAGAAAAACATTCAGAACTGAGGCTCACAACGTGGGTTCCCATGGTAGGAGACCACAATGTACAAGCCTCACATTACCTGAACCAACGTGTTCAGCGGTGCAAACAGCTTGTGCACTTGGACGTGGAAGTTTGCTTGGAAAGCTGTGTTATGGAGTGACGAATCTTGCTATATCCTCTTTCAAGAAGATGGACGGATGTGGATGAGGCGGATGTATGGTGAACATCTTTTACAGAGTGCTTAACCCCAGCAATGAAATTAAGAGGTGTCGGTATAGTTCAGTTTCTGTTTGTGATTCCACTGACATTGAACTCTGAGAGATATCTGAACATTCTGGACGATTCACTGCTTCCTACTTTGCGGAGTTTCTACGGAACTGACCAGTGTCTCTTTCAGCAGGACAGTGTACCATGTCTCATAAGGCTGCTCCTGTAACTGCGTGCTTGGTGAATATTAACATGAACACAATTGATCTCTACACTGCCCTGATCTCAACCGTATCAAACATCTGTAGGATGAACTGGAGCGTCGGGTGAGGTCAAGGAACGTTCTCCTCACAGCAGTCCAGAAGTTCATTACATGCCCACCATTCTTATTGTAGGTTCGCATTGATTACTATCGTACGCTTTTGGAAAGTATGACTCGTAGGATTGCTGCAGTCATCGCAGCGAAAGAAGATCTGACATCTTATTAAGGTGGGCGCCATGGCTGCTTGTTCTTCACATTTATTGACTTCTTTCCGAGCAGTGTACATGCAATTGCAGACATAAGACATCCTTGGTCCCATACCCTTATATCCTTAATTCCAAACTACATCTGATTTAATTTGGTGGAGAAGTCTTTAAGTAAGTGGGTGAGTGCTTTGCGATTGTAATAGATAATGCTAGTTGTCATCTGATTAATGATTATTACACTCTTACTCAGATTGCAGCTGTCACTTCGCATGTTGCCTCAGGATTTTACTCTCTTCAGTTGAAGTGTTTTCCAAGCATTTGTCAAACTGTGTTTGATTATTAAGTCAGGTCTTGTTTTCAAGTTCTCTGATCATAATCTATTGGCTCTTCCCGAGTTAAATTTTGCTGTGGAAGCTTCTACGAACACTTTGCGTGTTGCATATTATGGTAACCTTAATGGTGTATAGTGTTGGTGTATTTTTCCAGCACCATTGCAGCGTATTGGTTGGTTCTGTATAGCAGGAAACAACTGTGAGTCTTTTGCGGGAAGGGCTCTGTGTACAATATTCATGAGAACAGTTTATCTTTAGCGAATAAGGTAGTGTGTAGCAGATTGCTTCTTTACTTCAACCATAAGTGTAAGCTGACTTTTGAGGGCCATATTCACATGGTTTCAATGTTAAACAGAGATACACACGTACGGCTGTAATCAAAAGCCGGTTCTTATTTGAGACTAATTAGTGCCAGGTTTTAATTTTGAATGATGCCTATACATACGAGTTCTCTGATTTAGTGTATGCTATACATGATAACAACTGTGATCTCTTTCAGATCACAAATATCGATCTTTCAGGTACAGAGTGAGTTTTTCTTACCTTGTGCCTGAGTAAGTCAGCGGTCAATCAATACCTTCCGGTTTGGTTGAGATCTGAATTCGATTATCTTTGTAACGAGAATAACCTTTCATGAGCTTTTCAATTGAAAGTGAGTCAGCCGATTTTAAACGGAGGTAGCAGGAAACTCGGGTTTCTCTTCCCGCATACGGACAGATCGACCAAAGAGTACACCAAGTTTGCAGACAAAAAAATAATGTTCGTATGCGGTAGATGGCGTTGTAGGTGTATGGTGGATTAAGTAAAATACACAGTGAGTTGGTGAAGTAGAGTGACCGTCCGTGCTGAATTTTTAGATTCCTTGTAAGCGACATGATCAGGCTCCGGTAGCTGTATTTCCATGCGCCGCCTTATATGGCCTTCATATCAGCCAATTATAAGCCACGTATGACGTTAATGGCTGATATGAAGAGTTTTTTTTTTTCTGAGAGACGTTGGAGCCGATGCTCCAACTTGATCGGGATGTGTCTTTGTGACCCTTTCTGGTGACTTTAATAAAGATCTCAAATTGAGTGCTATGTTTTCATGGATTTGTCATCTTTTGGGGTTGAGTGGGCTTTGAGATCAACGTTGTAATATTTTATTTTGAGACAGCATCCCTCTTTGAAACACTACTCTCCAAACAGAGCCTACCTCCCTTCAAGTTGGCTTGGCTGAGTTTAACGGTGTGTGTTTATTTCACAAATGATGATGCAATCCATTATTAAATCAGCTCAGAGATTCGTATGATGTTAGGACTGGAGTTTTGCATCATATCTTCGTATGTTTTACACTCCTTAATGCAAATGATATTTCCTTATGGTAGACTTTATTTGAAAGTGAGAAAAAAACAAACAAAATACATCTGTGAGAAAGATTCTCTCTGAGGTATTCGGGGAACGAGGAACATCTCTATATCTAATTATACCAACTCCCAATTCCTGAAATGGCCTAACCGATCATAACTAAGCATAATCTCAATAGTTCCTCCTCATATAAATAATGAGGATCAGTTTTTGATTCTCGTCTAGAGTATCTCCAAATGGATATAATTTACAAACTAAACGCCATCTTCTCTGTTGCACCAAATCTTCTTCTGCCTACTCAACGCATTCAAAAACAGTTTAGCGCAGAAGAGTTCTGGGACCCACTTAGTTCAAGGAGGAAGACTCGCTCACCGAATAATTAGCACATAGACAAATGCAGAAGATCTTATGTTTTGAAAGGTTTTCCATCGTTTCTTTGTTTTCCAATCTTCCAGAAGGAAAGAATCAGCGTAAAAGTGTTTTTGATTGACTTGCTGAGCCAGTGAGTAATACTCGTTTTGCTCTCCACGATTTGGTTTTTCGTCGGCCGCCATTCCATCAGTTTTCCTCCAGCATTGACTTTTCGCACCAACGAACGAAGTCATTCGATGCTCACTTCGGTGGCAGTTCATCCAACTCCTGAGCCTAACAATTTCACTTCTGTCATGTTACAGGAGTAGGTGACCACTACAACCCGAGCGATCAGAAAGTGCGATGCAACCCTGGCAAACTTGCAGAACCCGTCCGACTTTATTCGTGCAACGCAGCAACACACGGGCTCGACTTGGAGGCAGATAAAGCGCTTCGAGTATGTTTGCAAACAGCGCCTATCGTCCATTCTGAATAATTCTAGCAGCAGTAGGAAAGAGTACTGGATTTTTCTTAGTTCTTCGTTCGTTTGCTGAGCGAACGAACTAACTGTCGGCCTCTTCGTTACAGTTAGTTGCTATGGCTGTGAATGATTGCCACACCTGACGTTCACACGGTAACTAATATCCCCAGAAGCCCATGGAGAGAGCGATTCCTTCTTACAGAAAGCGAAACGAAAGGGGAGGTGCTTATTTCCAATGCTTTTTGCTGAAACGACCTCGTGCATCAACTCCACCTTATGATTAGCGAGGTCATTGGGCTGCGATGTACAAAGGAGGCTAGTCAACGCTCTCTTCGCACCGTTTGAAAGTGTCTTAATATCCCCGTGGGACCAATTTGGATTGAAACCTTTGTAAACGCACCCGCGGGTTTTCTTGGTGGGGGTGGAGCTCCTTTGTTCGTCGTGGTGCGCCCGTATTAATGTAGAGAGCTGAGCTCCTTGATGTTGTTCTGGAAACCATGGAAACAGGCCGAATAGAAATAGCGTTGGTACATCTCCGTGAGCCCAGCTCGAGCACGAGCTATGATTTCAGTACTGATGAACCAGAGCACGTGACTGTTCCAGCGTTCGTTAACTTCCACTGCTGGATTGGAAATGGGTTGGCGATGACGTCAGCAAATCTTATTGCAGACTCTTTGCCGGCGATGGCGCAGTTGTCAACACACGTTCCATTTCTAACATCCCCCCCGAAAGGAACTCGGGGAATCTCCTCCCCTTCATTCCTCTTGAACTTCGATCGGCTGCCAACGACGCGTCGTCGGCTGGATATTAAGTATGGCTATTGAGTGATAGTATCCATGGAGACGGAAGCAATCGACTTCGCCCCCCTTCCCTTCCCTCTTGACTCGGCCTTGTAGCCGGGAAGGGTTGCGAGCCTGTTTGAAAGCCACTTCAGGAAACGCGCTGTAGTTTTCCATTGTCCCCGCTGGTAATGAATGTGTCCTTACGCTGGGCTGAGTCGACATTTGACAGCCACGAATGCTGCTGAAGCGGCACTCATTCGCGGACGCGACGGAGTACGGTCTTTCACTGGACGGTTGTCGGCAGATCCGCGATTCCTCTTTGACCTCTTTCGCCAGGCAGCACACAAGAGCAACGCAGAATTGGCTAGTGCGTGCAGGTACTCGTCGGCAAGACTTCGTCCCTCCCCATCCCGCTCTGCAGTCGCGTAATTAAAAGTCGCGTTTACTCGGCGAAGAGAGCAGCGTCGCCCATCCCATGGATCATTTCGATGTCATCATTCAGGGAGAGGAAAAGAAAGGGGTGAGGGGGGGGATAAAACGTTCAGTAGAGGCTTTAGGGGGAATTGTATGAACAAGGCAATCGAATCGAACAGTTCCCCGCATTTTTCGGGATAACGAACGATTTGTTTCTTGCACGAAACCTCTGCGGGGTTTCAGTGAGGTCAATCAATGGCCAGTAAGGGATCGGCAAATTCCTCGATCAAGCGAAGAACTAAAATAAGGGAGGCGTGTTTGAACCCCAGCAGCGTCTACGAAGAGGATTTCTTGTGAACCCCAAACAAAGTTTGTCGCCGAAATTTCGACTCGATATTTCCCTTCCTCCCTCTTCTCTCCCTTTGTAATCCCCCCCCGTCAATACTTTGATTACGGAGTGCATATGACGTTCCTCTCGGCGATGAATTTAAAACGAGGAAGTCCCCTTAAGACCGCTTAGGTCGTATTTTGAGGTTCTTTCAATTCCGAATTAATAACAGTTTGATTAAATTTCTCGGTGAAGATCGCGGATTCGATTTAGGCGAAGTGTATTAAAAGCAACGAATCAAATTTAATATCTGCGCAGGGTGGCTCGGCTCGGCTGGTTCAAGTGAGCCCCGCAAATATTAAATTCTTAGCATATTTGGCGGAATATTTTAAGAAGATTTCGGAAAGGGATTGTCTGCTCAAGCAGATTTCAATTGATACAAAACCCATCTGCTACCTTTTCTTACCCAACACCCTCCCCTCCCGAAATCGGAGAAATTCGAGCAACAGAAAGATGCAAATCGCCTTCTTACAACAACGCGGGTCTTCTTTTCAATGTCGAATCTGTTCGCATCGTTTTTCACCCCCCCCCCCCGCCACCCGTTAGGGTTTGCTGTGGGATTTCACTTTCAGATGCGCGTTCCCTGCAAGTGCTTTCTGCTTCGTTCGGTGCCAGGTGATAATTTACGTTGTTGTCAACAGCGCCCACTGTCGGAAATGTCAGCGACACATTAATAAAGCCCCGATCTTCCGGAGGACGAAGCCAGCCAAATTAAACGCGGTGTCCGCTGCACGACAGTTAACAACACGCGAAGCTGTCACGAACAGTAGGCAGTACTTAAGCTCGGATAGCAACCCTTAAAAAGGTAATCTGCTGTGCAGAATTAAAAGCGTTAATTAAACCCCAATTTGCTAAGTCATCGAGTTCATGAAAAATTACTTGTCGCCCCTGGCGGCAGGAACGACAAACAAACAAATAGACAAACAAAAAACTTTAATTAAATTCCAAGTTGGTGAAACTCGGGTTTGCAATGAAAAGCTGTCCTGGCTGATGTTGCACTGAGTTGACCATTTTCATGAATGTTGCAGTGAACATCGGAAAACAAGGATTTCCATCTCGCGATCTTAAATGTTCTCTCTCTCTCTCCTCACTGCATCCGTCCGAGATGGTTTGAGTCCCTGGTTAGGGGTTCATAAGCATTCTTATGCGCCAGCTTGCTGTTCCTCTGTTGCATCCACTAATGATCGTGCGTTAAATCTGTAGATTTTGTGCGTTCCAGTTTGCTTTTATGGAAGAGGAAGAACAGCACTTCCACCTCCGTCTGAAGACCACCTAACTCGATTCCAGTTCAGTGGAACTTATAAAAGTTCCTCCCATCCCAGATGGGATTAGAACCTAGGTGTTTCCAACTCTAAGGGAGTCAACGGTAACCGATCGTCTGACTACGGAGCTTCTAAGTTTAATTTCACGAAAGTCGTAAATGAGGCCGTCACTATCCCGTTTATGCCTCAAACGGCGAGCTCCTTGACAATCCCAACAGGCAGCGATCTGTGTTTCAATTACTTTCCTCTCCCCTCCTCTCTTCCCCCGAACAGCCAATAAACAGGCCACACAAGGCAGCACAGCATCCCCAGACCCAGAAAGGACAGCTAATGATCTTGTTAGTTATGAAAGGGGAGTTGAATTAATTGGAATTTGATACAAAACGCAGCGCATTAATCAGTGGGGGAGCTGAGTAGTCTCTAGACACGAGGGTCGGCGGAAAATCAAATCTTAGTTGTCACTGGCCGGATGATGAACGACATTTTAAAGACTCGAGAAATGTGTTCGTTGTTTTAAACGCAGCGGATAATGACGGAAGTTGTCCGATGAAGATGCACTTAAGGAGACGGGGAAGTAATTTGGAACACTCAGAGGACACCAGTTTCAAGCGGAACCTCCTTAAGACAGACAATCACTCACCAGCAATTCTTGAAACAAAATAAATTCTCGATCGAGAAGTTTAACGAAGCTTCCATTGTTAGCGGACCCTCGGGGTTGACACGACGCGCTTAAAACCCACCGATTTCAAAGTGAGGGATAACTAAAGAAGTTGTTTTGTCCTTTTTTAATGTCTGTGAAATGAATTTCTTTTTTTTTTCTTTTTTTAAATTGGCTGACGTTTGTTTGTTTCTTTTCAGGTGTGGATGAGATCGGTTAGGAGGACCAGCCAGGCGCTCCTCCATGATGGGCAGAATACTCTCTCCCCTTCTGCTGATACTGGCCTGGAGCATCGTGCTGCTGCAGGGGGCGCTGCACGTCTGGTAAGTACCCGAGAGCCGCTTTCAATTGTCGTATTGAGTACTGCTAGCGATGTAGCAAACTGATTGCACCGTTTATTTGCAGTGGGGATGGATCAAAACGACGTTGAACTTCATCGTGATGTTTTAGTAGACTGTCAGCCACTAAGTTACGTTCCTCTAAAATGACCAGAACATAATTCACTTTACATCATTTTTTAAGTTTCAGTTCCTTTCCTTTGTTGCAGCAGACAAAGATTCTTCGCAACAAAAGTAGAATCTTCCTGTTCGTGAAATTGTACTCAGTTTATGGATGGGCCCTTGTGAGCATTGCAGTTAGCCTTAAACAGGCAGCTCTGCCTCTGATAAGACAGAAATTCAACGTGAGGGAAGAAGCAGCTCCGTTTGAAAGACGAGATGAGGCCATTTCAAAATTGTTTGCGATAATTTCCTCTCAGACATTTTTCTAAAATTGCCTTTTGCTTGTGGATGTTTCTCAATCACGAGCAGTAATGAGCCTCGTCCATACACTTTGTGTTATTGTAATTTCTTGTAATTAACTTTGGATGAGTCATATTTCTTCGGTATAATTATAAATTCCATTTTAATCCTCTTTTCTTTCCTCCTTCGTTCTATTTTAATAAATTAATTTTCCATTTTCATTGCAGCCTTAATTTCGTCCTCGGTTTTTCGCATTCTGCGACCCCCCACACGCAGCTCCCATTCGAAAGCTCTTTTCGCAAATCCGCTTGGAGCGAGCCCTTAATGGGTCCTCATTTAAATTTTTACACTTTCTCCGGAATCCATTAGGAGCTCCATGCGTTTGTAATAAGTCATTTCCTCGAGATGTAATTAACGAACGAAAAACAACAAAAAAGACAGATTACTAAATCTAGTAAATAATTTGCTGTAAACAAAGGGAAGAAGAACCACGCAAGCAAAAACAATTTAAGCACTTCGACCAAGTTCTACCTGTAACTCGAGGTGGCGCTACGGTTTGGGTTGCATATAATTAGAAGAGAAACGACCATTGGTTAATATTCGTTTCTTTAGTTCTGGTCGATTATTCTGTTTCTGTTTTCGCCGGGATGGGAACGGAGTTATTGCGCTTGATTTCGCCACGGATTCATCTCGATAGTGTTAGTTCAGTTCCATCGAGTGATAGCAGAAATCCTTTAAGGCTTGTGGTGTTGCCATCCATCAATCGAATTATCCCCCCCCCCCTTGTCGTTCAGGCTTTGCTCTCCGAAAGTTTCCCTTCGACTGGGAAATTGTGAAAGCTTTATGCTGACAAACTTTCTTTCTGCCCGAGATCTGTTTCACTCTGAACATTCCTTACAAGTTTTTGATGGAACAACTAAAAATAGAGTTCTGATAGAAATCCGAGCAATGGGTAATGTTTTTGAAAAAGCGTGCGTTACATATACAGGGAAGCTGCTATCTGTCTTCCATGACGTCGTCTGCATTTGACAGTCCGGCAGAGGGGAGTAGCTTTTGTCTAAAGCCGGGAAAAAGAAATCACTGGAAAGTATACATGGACGCAAGGGGACTGTCAGCCTGCTCTTCCTTACTTCTCCCCAGGTGGCGTCATGTCAGCCTGTTCCGAACATGCCGCTTTTGTCCCTGTAAGGCAGCGTCTCTTTCGTTTTAATTATTACACTCCCCGTTCTCGAAAATTACATTCAAACACTTCGAATCAAGTTGATGTGCAACTCCGCATTGAGCTGGCAGCTCGAGCGGCAAGTATAAGAAGCAGCACGTGAAAGCAAGGTCGAGGGAATTCGATATTATTTTAAATACGCCAACAAATCCCAAATGCTTTGTGGCTCGAAAGTTGTTTCACTTAGTGTAGACCTCTTCAGAGTTTTCTGATACGGAAGTCGTGGTGGCAAGCACTTTGCGAACCTTTTCTCCGCCAGTTCAATAAAATTCGAGTTCAGAGAGTGAGTGAAGATTGCGTTTTTGTGCTTTTCCGGTCAGAAATCTTACTGCCACGCGCTTCGAGAAATAATTTCGTCCCACACTTCCGGTTCCTTGACGGGCGGTTTTGGCCCTCGCGCATCGGCGCAGAAATAGGACCGTGATAAATGGTTCTCGTGTGGCGGATAATCGCTAAGTATCTCGGGCCTTATCTTCTGCATCAGAAGAGCAGAGATGCCGTCTGCCGATTGACTGTCGGGGCGATAAAGCGAATTTGGCACGTGACTCGCATGGACAGACAGACGATAAAGCAGAAAACGTGGAAGTGGCGATTAAGCAACGACGAAGATTCACACAATTAAGTGGCAATGGAAGACTCACCGTCAATATCCCGCGCGTGACTTCTTGAGCTAGAGAAAAAGGGCAAGCATTGCACTTCACCAAGTGTCATGTGATCTCCACCGCTTCCGGCAGCTTCGACTGCACTGAGATGAACCAGCAAGTTTCTTTCCGACCTCTCATCTTTCAGGGTATGTTGCAAATAGAAAAAACAGAGCAGGCTCTTATTAATATCCGCAGGAAGCTTTCACTGTTGAGGACTACACGCACAGAGCTCCATTTTAGTATACTCGGGCGAAATGTAGAAGGATTCGAAGAAAAGGCTCATTCAAAACAGTGGAAAATTAGGAATCCAAAAATAGATAAAGCGACAGAAAATATTTTCTCTCATTTTGCAAAATAAGAAAAAATGTTTCTGGCAATTCTTTGTATAACAAAAAAGTTGTGGCCACGAGATCACGACCAGTCTGGTGTGTTGGCTAAGAACGGGCGTCAGTTTTTCTTAAAAATAACTTTCAAATTAGGAAACGTAAACGTGTGTCATTCAGCTGTATTCTCCTAATGGAAAGTCGTGTTTTGTTTTGATACACACTGATTGACAGAAAGATTAATTCCCATAGCACCCTATCTCGTAAAAATCAAATTTCAGAAAATCCCGTCAGTTATCAGTTGATCCCCAGAAATGAAAACAAAATCACAATGATCGTTTCTCTTCGGCGTAAAAGCATGACCTTCATTTTAACTCCTCTTCATCCTCTGAACACGCTCTTCTTGTTCTTCTGGAATATTTCAAACATGAAATATACGATTTCTGCACTAGGCAACGAGGCTTTCTTTTCGAAAGGGAAGCAATCAGCTGAAGTTTGATGATGATGATGATGAAAGGTGAGCCAATCGTGGATTTGGATTAAGGGTGAAGCGCCTGAGCAGCTTCGCAACTTATTTCCGTTCTCTTCCCTGCTGAGAGACTCCTGTCGATCTTATTGTCCTATCCGAACGCAGTTTTCTCATCCTCGTTTCCTTCAACGCTGTCTTCTCGTAACGAGCAGATTTAAAGCCGAATTAACGAGGATGTCTCATTACAACCTGCGGAGGTCAACGGCGGTGCTACGATCACCGCTCGACCGGACAAACGCTTTAACGACACCGGGAAACACCTTGTTAGCGAAAAGACAGCGAGTTCACCATTAGAAGACTTTTATTTACCTCTCCCGTGGTTCGCACACGGAAGCGACCTGATTTCAGAGAGCAGAAACGTGCGCCCCGTCTTGTCAGAGTCGCCTCTCATTAGACGATCTCCTCCTATTAGCGTCTCTGTTGCTGTGCCGAATTTTTTTTTCTTTTATGCTCTGTAATCATTTGATGTGAATATCGAAGGTTTTTTTTAAATTGTTTCATTACGGAATTCAGAACAGTCACCAGGTGGCATTAAAATTTCTTACTTTGTGGCTGTAGGCGTGATTGCCGGTATTTGCTAATTCTACTGTAATCATAAAGCGCTGTGCCACAAAGAAATACCCAAACCATCGCGTAATAAATAGGAAGCAGTTTTTATTTTTCGCCCTTCGGAATATACATTCCTCTCTCTCTCTCTCTCTCTTTCTCTCTCTCTCTTTCTCTCTCTCTCTCTCTCCCTCTCTTTCTCTCTCCCTATGGAGCTCACCCCACCTCTTTTAAAATGAGACTTCACTGAAATTAGCGCTCACTCGGTGGACTGAACATTTTCCAGCCTCCGTTGGGCACAGGTGGAATTGGCGTCGGCTATGACGTCATTTCTGTTCACTTTGTGAGTGTGTTGGACCGAACAGCCAGTATATTGATCTTACAGCTATTACTGAGCTTGATTAGGCTGCCAACTCTGGAGTAATGAGCACCGACAGGAAAACATGGTGGGGAGACTCTTATAATAGACGAAGGATTGAATTGCTTAGGGTGAACTGAAAGAGGTTCATCCACGACGTTTGTTAAAACTAGAAACATAACTCTTACCCACGAGAAAGGATACGACCACTCAACAGCAGTCGAGGCCTTCGCTAATTCACTTATAAGTCCCCCGGATTATCCCACAACTCGGCAGCGGATGAAGAGAGGCTTGCACTTGTTGTCATGGAAACAAATAGGATCTCGAAAGGGAGGGATTGGGTCTCCTGGTGCGGAAATAATATCAGCGAAATTGAAGGAAGATGCATGTCGGCTGATGGCGAAAAAACTACAAATATCATCGGAAAAGAGTTGTAGAAGGATGGGAAGAGAGAGAGAGAGAGAGAGAGAGGGAAAGGAAAAGCTTTTGAAATGAATGACAGACTTCGAATTAGCTGCTGCATATACCTGAATGTTTTGTTGACAGAAGAAAAGTTAACAAGAGGCCCAAAATCCAGAAAATATTCTGACTTCGCTGCTTGAAAAACACCCCCCCCCCGCATTGAAAGGAAGAGGGACGTGGGGTGAAGATTCTTTGATCAATCTTTTGAAAGTCAACTGATGTGCTTCAAAGGAAGGATAAATGAAAAGAAATATTCCCGGGTTTTAAGATCTCAGTTGCCTGAAGAAGGGGGGGGCCACTCGCCCCATCGTGGAGACAGCCTATCAGAGTTTCAGTTTCTGACCACAGCACCCAAGATTCAGTAGCAAAGCGAGCTCGCGGATGCCTTTCTGCTACGGCGGTCATGGTTGCCATGGTAATCATATCAATCCTACTCAGGGATGCATTCAGTTTGGGTAGTCGCTATCCCGCAAATATGTGCGCTCGCAGAACTGAAGACCCACTTGGCATTAGTCGTTACTGTGTGTGCGCAGATCGTTATACACGCGGATTTCTTTCGTTGTTTCAAATCAGGGAACCCAAATTGTAGCAGAAACTAATTCTTCTTCTTCTTCTTCTTCTTCCGTTCTTGGGAATGATTTCTTTGCTGAATTTCCCTTAAAAATCCTCGGCAACAAATCACGTGATCATTAAGTTAATAAAACCCACTGCTCAGACCATAGGGGTGACTTAATCGGAACGCATGCACTGTAAATGACCACGACGAGAAAGAATAGTTTTGCAGCGCATCCTCCTCGTCCGTCCCCCGGTACCCCGAAGGCAAGATATTTTAGCTCAATAAGACGCTACCGTATTTAACCTTCGTGCTCACTCTTCGCTTTGACCTTATCTCTTTCCGTTCATTAGTCGGTCTTCTCTTTTTGCCCAATAACAGCCGTATCAGTCGCTTCCCTCGGGCCTCCCAATTTATCCGCGATATTGCTTCGCTGCTTCCAGAGACTTTGGCAAACAGGGCTCGTCATTAGTGAAAGGAAGGATTGTGTGCCGGATCCGAGAAGCACTGCCTGCATCTTTAATGGTGACTTAGCAGCAATTTTCCTGCTGCACGACAACTAATAACATAAAACGCACATCTTTATTTCGGTGCCCTCAAACCACCCGTCTTAATGAACCGAGCTCCGCCAACAACTGCTGGAAATTCTTTGCGAGAGAAGTCCGCCAGCATGTTACGAACAAACAGCTTACAACTGAATCAACAACGACCTTTGACGAACACCGTTATTCATCACGTGATCACCCTTCCCCAGCCGTCTCCATTACGACTCTTCAATGTTATAAACCCATTTTGTGTGCTTGAAACAGATATTCGTCCTCCGAGTACGAATTTTAAGAATGGGATTGCGTATAAGTTTCGCATTAACATTAAGAAAATCGGTTTAATGAGCGTTCAATAGCCCAATTTGAAACCAGCATCGTCAAGGAAACATCTCTGAATTATACATAGTTTAAGAAACTACATATTGCAAAATAAAATCGTTGTGTCTTCCGTGTTCACAGTTCAAAATTATTTACAAAAACCGTTGAACTCTTAGAGATTGAAACCAACCAGCAACAGAATAGAAGAACGATTCAGTTCGGGTGTCTAAGACAACTCGCTGTAGTAAAGGTGCCCTCATGCTTCGAATTCATAACCCATTTCGTGAGAGATTCAGTCGGAAAAGTAAGTGATTCATCTCGAATGAGCTCGATTCAATTGCGAATACTGCCTTAATAGCCATCCGCCAGTTCCAGAAGGGGAAGCTCAGTTGGATTACTCGATAGTGAGAATATTTGTGCTTTCCATGAGTATTGCATAAATAGATTCTCTCCACTAGACGTTTAATACAGCGTCCCTAGTTTCGGAGATCTGTGCATGAATTACTTGCTAAGCTCTGGCTTCCACTTCAACTAGAACTCCTAAGACTTGTTACTCTTTTCCACCACAAATAAAAGACGGAAGACACTTTGATAATGACAATAAAAAAATGGCCATTTTCGCTATGAAAATCGCTATGCGGTTTCATAGCGAAAAGCACCCATTTGGTTTGCGCCATCAGTTCCAAGTCGAGCCTGAACGATACTTGGAGTGATGTTTGCCTTGCATCCAGAGAATACCGGCAAATCCAAGTGGAGGATGGCCAAATTAGCTGCGTTACTTCATCGCTGTGTAGTCTACTCTGGATTTTCAGAGTGGAGTTTGAAATGTGACCGAGAAGGGAGGTTGGGGAGCAACGTTCCTTGCTGATTTTGTGTAGATAAAGGATATGTACAGGAAACATTCTGATGTCCAAATGAGTTTCACGAATATTCCGCAGTTTCAATTTTACAATGAGAATGACGAGCATGCGTACTGTGTTCAACGTACTAGTGCATTTACCATTAAGAGAACCCACGGCATTTCTAATAATTGCAAGGAGAGTTACGTTTACACTCGTCTATTGAATGCGATGCGACATTTTATTCACCATTGCTCTTCCCGCTGCATTCTTATAAGCGACTTCTGACACGGCTGCGAATGCCCCAGAAGAAGTCTTAGTTGCTGGCATCGGGATCCCATCATAACACACGCGCTGTGAACATTACTCCTCCGTTCTCATAAATTCATCGCAAACCCAAAAAGTTATTGTCCTGCCTCGCGCATTAAAGAAATTGCTTCGGACGTCGGGTTCGCAGTCGTAAAAGGAACATCAAAGAGGCAGACACGGCAATAAAAATGTTGCTTCTTCATCGGCATGGTTTGCGACCGATGCCGAGAGGCAATTACCGCGAACACAGAGGCCAACATGTTATTTATACATCCATAGATGGATCGAGGCAGCTTAGATGGACAGAATATTTAGGTGGTTTGATTACCATCCTACAAACATCTCGGTGTCCAATGCTGAAAGAAATGTTGATGGAGCAAGTGAGGATCGGTTGGTCGCTGTAGTAGAGAATAGGGAGACATCCGCCATAAGTGTTCAAGCCATTTACTTCTACATTTGAACGTGCTGTCCCTTAATGTAAGGACAGTATCGCGACCAGAATATGTAAGAAACTAAGAAGTGTCAATGTCTTGGTGATTGTTAAGGATCAACTTTTCTAGACCAGAGTGGATTAAATGACAGTTCCGCCGAGTGAAGTTGGAGAATGTGTCGCGTTACGGTATTTAAAGTTGTACAAAGATGTTATTAATAATAAATTCGTCTCTGATGTTTTGTCACGAAACCTGTTTTCCTTTATGTGCGTATGTCTGCTACGGGCTCGGAAACCAGATCTAATATTTGTTATGACTGAAAGATTTAAAGAGGAAAATATCAAAGTGCGAATGAGAATTGAAGAAAGTGATAAGCAAAATTATTCTTTTAATCATTAGCCAATCTTTCCATCACTTGCTCTTTGGAAGAATCAAAATGATAAACGGTGTTCGCATACAATTTTCCGAAATCATTCAACGCAAAAGTCAGCCATTTAAAACAAAATCCACAGAATCAGAAAATCTTATTAAAAGAGCCAAAATAAGATGAACAGCAAACTATCTCGTGATTAAAACCAAACCGAATGTGAAGTAACTTTTTAATGAAAGGTATCGAAAGGAGAACGACGCAAACATCAGCTCGCTGGCAAACAATTTCGTGGTTTTAAGTAGTTTGAAGATCGACAAGGAGAAAAAGGAAATCGAGCGCACCAAACAAATCTTGAATCAGTTTCTCTCGGGAAATATACTGGAAGTTTAGAGCGTACGCAAAACTTGACCATAGTTGAAGAGATTTTGCATGACACTCTTCATACTTTTCAAACGATTCGAGCCAATTCTTCGACATAATTGTGCATTCGTCAATAGTTTTTTTGTCAGTAATTCGTGTGTCTGGCGAGAAACGAGCCTACGTCGTTGAGAGGCGATTTCAATTGCATTTTTCTTGTTGACATGTTTCGCATGAGCCAATCGTCTTCTCTTTTAAATCGGGATGATTTTCAACTCAGGAGGAGGCGCAGATTAATCATATTTAATCAATTCCTTGTTCGAGAGTAACGGACGACGATGATCTCCTTTCATTCGGGATGATTGGAGATCATTAAGTGGTATAAAACTCTAAAAAGGTTATTGTGTGTGTCTGCAGTAATTACTGTGAAAAACGATTAAGTCGGCAATTAAAACTGCTACGAAATATCTGGGAGGAGTACAGTCAGGTCAGCAGCACACGTCAATACTGCTAGGAAGAAAAGCCTGAAAGGTGGAATGCCAGCCGGAATAGATGACGCGAACTCAAATATGAGGCCGAAACGTCTCACGTTGGCTGCGACTACAGTACGCAAAAATCTTTATCAGGAAGTTCGCATTTAAGGTGATGGATGAGACGTTTCAAAGTCTGCGAAAAGGAAAATAAAATTGAACTCGAGACATGCAGAGGAAATTTTCTACTAAGCTTTATAAGAAAGTTATACTTAATAAGAAGCTAAGAAAAATTGGGCTGCAGAATTGATGAAGATTAATAACTGGATTCAGGCCAAATAGGAGATGTCAAGATCAGACCTCTATTTTAAGACAAATAGTCGGGAAATGGTAGAAATATAACAAGGATCTGGATTTAGTTTTGTAGGTCGGAAAACGCGTTTGGCAAGGTGCTAAAGAAAATCTTTTTAAAATTCCTCAGTGATTTGGGATTAATAAGACATTATACAAGACACGATCGTTTATATTTAATTGTAGATTAGCTGTTGGAACTGAAAACGAAGTACAAAAAGATGGTTTCAGATATGATATATATTTTCAGAAACAAGACGTGGGTGCACACCATCTCTATTGTTCGACCACAGATGCGAGAATCTTGGCTGGCACAGTGCCAAGAAGAGTGAATTCGTGTTGAAGGAGAGAAAGGAATAAGGCGATGCACGAATTCGTCACCAACACGCGAAATCACGTGCTTTATACGTGTAAAAGTTTCCAACTGTTGTATTAGCAAAATAGTTACCACTTTAAAAACTAGGATTTTCATTAAAGAAAAACAAATTTTCCGACGTATAATAATAAACACTCATCCCACAAAACGCATTGATTACCCTATTATCCGAATGGATTCGCCTTCTGACATGCAGAGAAGTGTCGAGGGGTTTCGCATCTGTGAGCGCACAGTCCTGGTGTTCATCATCTCCAGGATCACGTTATGAAGGAAAATGGCATTAAGCTTAATACCAAACTGAAGGTATTTAAATATTATATAAAACAATACAAAGTCTGTATTAAAATTGTAAGTGAGCAGTTAGAATGTAAGTAAGATTATTTGATATAAAATCAGGTGTAAGACAAGGGGATGTACTATCTCTACTCCTTCATCAACTATATGGATCACATTATGGAGGAAAGTGGAAAATCTGATGTCAAAATTGGAGATGCTAATACCAGCTTTTTACCTTATGCAGATGATGTTATTCTTCTAAACAAATCCAATACGAGTCGGAGGATTTCGTAATTAAACTGAATAACTGCGTGTAAAAATTATGAAAATAGGAGAAAAAGCAACAAAGGCTACTTTTGTTACTGATTGGACAATAGTAGAACATGTAAGACATTTCATCTCTTTAGGCACTATTTTTAGTGAAGATGGCTAACTCGATACGGAAATAGAACAGAATAAGCAAAGCTGATATGGTAAGAAGTCACAGAAATAAATTTATTAAAAGAGAAACTCGATTAAATTAAACGATGCTTTGTTGGAATACGTCCGTTTGAACTAAAAGGTCAACGGACCGTGTTCAATCGAACTTAAACTGACAGGAGGGTTAGAAATCAAACTGCATATTCAGAAATTTACAAATAAGAGACTGCAGTGAGAGAGTAGTTCTGTTTTCACAAACGAACAACCTTATTGCCTTCATTCAAAAATGTCAGAGAATAGCTCATCTAAGTTTGTGTGACAACTTCCAAATTTTGTGAAACATCCGTTAAACAGTGTTTGAGGCAAGAAATGGTGCAGAGAAAGGCCAAGATATAGTTGGGTTAATGTCCTTAGAAGCTATAGAGGATTATGATGTAATAGCTAATCTAATCGGATATTTAGCAAACGACAGATCAGTTTAGAAGAAGGTCATCATTATTGGTAGTGGCGGTGATCTTCCAGCGAGAAGAGTATCGAAAATCACTTACAGGATTGTGCTGCGCTAATTGTGCAGATTGAGAAACCTTAGGAAGGAGTCTCATCAAGTGAGAAATGTGGTTCGTGAATGAGAACTTATACCAGAAAATATCGATCAAAAGAGAAATACGCGATAGTGAAGGGATTGATTGTGTTCTGACTATTGTCCTCGAGTTGATGGATGCATTTAAATCTTGACGATAGGCTTGACGTCCGTTATAGGCCGAACCTCTGTTATAGCGCTATCTCGAAAGATGCAGGAGTGTTTATATATAACGAATGCTTATTTAGCGGGTGGGGCGTGGGAGAAAAGAACAATACGTTTGTTCGCTTTCGCAATTTATATTCAAATCCAGGAAATGACGATAAACAAACTCGGTTGTGTCCTAAATAGACAGGCCTTTCAGAATGAAACAAATTGTTTTTTTTTTTTTCAAGATCGTGATAATCACATTATTGTCTAAGGCAAAAGCAAGAACTGTGAAAGGAATTTTCCGAAATAGCAAAGGGACTTCGTTCCCACCTAACTGCACCACCGAGAGAAATATATCGTGAACGGATTGTTGAAAATGAACACCATAAAAAAATCAGCTGTATTTATGGAGGCAAAAAGCTCACTTGCTGCCCACGTATTGCTTTGAGAAACCTTACAAAGGAGGCACAGAGAAGATAAAGAAGTATTGCACTTTCATTTTTATACTTTTATTTTGACGAACGATCTTCTTCACTGCAGTGAGAAATGTGGTTTGGGAAAACACAGCAAGGCGAAGTCTAAACTTGGAAGGAATTACGAATGGCGTTCAGCGCATCATATTTCCGTCAATGTTATCATCAATGAGTATTGACCATTGTCTCAATGATCAATTGAAAATGATCAATTTTCAATTGATCATTGAAAAGGGGAAAAGGAAAACGAAAAACAGACATATGCAACCAGAAACATTACAGATGATAATTTCAAGTCAAGATAGTTAAATGTCGATTTTAAGAGTATCCGACCACCCCTTTCGTTCTGTCGCAGAAAGCAGCTGTTGTGACTCAAGACGTATTCAGTGTTGAAGGGTGAATCACAGACCTCATCAAAGATTATGCTCTTCTCCTTCTTCTTCTTTCTATTATTATTATCAGCGATAATAACAGCTTTTATTATCACTTAAAGCGGCATTTCTCAACGCTCAGAAATATGCCGAAAAACCCTGTTTATTATTATTTTTTATTTTCTTATTGGACAACACATGAATTGGTAATTTGTTTTGATTGAAATTTACCACTGAATTCATGCACGCTCCTTTACACATCCGCGGCGTAACATGATTAAAGTAACACGAGTGCGATTGCGTATAAGAACAAGTGAATGGCTTTGGCCAGTATTTGACTTATATTTTGAAGATGTATGAACGCGATCTTAGGATGCGATGTTTAAATTTAGAACTTACGTTATTTTAATAAAAACAACAAAAGTTTTTTTATTGAATATTAATATATTATAATATAATAATATCATCATCATCATCTCAATAATTACGGGTATAGACCATATTGGTCTGTTGCGGTCTTATTATCATCCAATATCCTTTTGAGATCTACCTGCCTTCTTTTTCCAATTGGCTTATATTTTACTATTTGTTTAGGATTTCGGCCATTCGGTTTACATGTTCAATCCATTTTTGTTTATAATTGTTTAGGTTTTTTTTCTAATGATTTTGTTTTCAGTTCTTTTAAAATGTCTTCGTTCCTTTTTTGATCTAATAATGCGTATTTTGCAGTTCTTCTCATAAATCTCATTTCACTTGTTTTTATTCTTTGTTTATTGCCCAAATTTCACTACCGTATAATGAGGTGGGTACTGCTAAAGTATTGTATATTTTCAAGCGTGTTTCTTTTTGTACTATATTTGGGTTGAGTGTTCTATTTATCAGGCTTATAATCTGTAAAATTTTTGAACTTTTTAATTTTGTCTTTTTCTCCTTCATATGATACTTCACATCCAAGATAACTGAAAGTATTTATCTGTTCTATTATTTTATTATTAATAACTATTTTGCTTCTAACTGGAGTTTGTCCACAAAATGCCATTGTTTTAGTTTTATTCATGGCAATTTTCATTCCAAACTGTTCCACTATAATGTTTAAATTATATATTGCTGTTTGTAAATTGTCTTCCTTATCTGATATTATTACCTGATCACTGCAAATAATGGCGTATTTATTTTGTTATTCCGGGAAATTTCTTTACCTTGATTGTTTAAGGTGTTCCACTGTATTAATATTTCATTAATGTAAATATTGAAAAGTGTTGGAGACAGAGGGCATCCCTGTCTTACTCCTTGGTTTATAGATTGTTTTCAGACAATATTTCATTTATTTTTATTTTTATTTCATTATCTTTATATATATTCAATATTGCACGTAGTAAAATATTAGGTATATTTATTCTTTGTAATATATCAAACAGCACATAGCTTTTTACTTTGTCAAATTATTTTTCGTAATCTATAAACAAAAGATGACTTTCCATATTCAATTTTCTTCTTTTTTCTATACAAAGTTTTAAACAGAAAGCAGCATCCATTGCAGAGCGTCCTTTTCTAAATTAATATAAGAATATCAATATATATATATATATATATATATATATATATATATATATATATATATATATATATATATATATATATATATATATATATTAAAAGAATTGAATGACTAGAACCGAGATTTAAGTAAAAAGGTTTTAATATTAAAACACTACTAGTTTCGGCTTGAAACAGCCTTCATCAGGTGAGATTATAAAAGAAAGAAAAAAGAAAAAACAATAAAACACTGAAGCTTAAATAAACTAAGAACATCATAAAGAGTTTCTATACATCTTCTTCTTATTATTGTGCTATCTTCTATCGAAGGTCAGTGACCATCTTGGCGAACAAACTGCGCTCTTGTGCTAATCTGAGCAGTTGTGCACTGCTCTTTCCTGTCCACGTCTTGATGTTGTCAAACCATGATATTCTTTTTCTTCATCTGGTTCCTTTGCCATCAATTCTTCTTACCAAAATAGTTGGTAGAAGTTGGTATTTGCTGTTTCTCATGATGTTGCCAAGATATGATGTTTTTCGTTTCTTGATTATTTGTACAAGATGTTTAGCTTTGCCAATGGATTTTAAGACATCTTCATTGGTAATTTTTTCTGTCCTTGATATCTTTAGCATTCTTCTGTATAGTTACATCTCAAAGGCATCGATTTTCTTGATGGTTGTCGCCTTCAATGTCCATGCTTCAAATCCATAGAGCAGAATAGACCACACGTAGCATTTCAGCATTCGGCATCTGACTTCCATGTTTAGGTCTTTATTGCAGAATAGTGTTCTCATTTTCATGAAGGACTGCCGTGCAACTTCAATCCTTGTCTTTATATCTATTTCTGGATCCCACCGTTCATTAAGCCAGCAACCAAGATATTTATATCTTGACACTTGATCAATATTTTTCCCATTGAGTGTCAGTTTCATTGATGAGGCTGGATGTTTGCTGATGATCATGTATTTTGTCTTGTTGATGTTTATATTTATTCCCATTCTTTGGCTTTCTATGTATACTCTGTCAATGAGTTTTTGGAGATCCATAATATTATCTGCAATTAGCACGATGTCATCTGCATATCGTAGGTTGTTAACAATCTTTCCATTTATTATGATTCCCTCTGTTCATTCTTCCAATGCTTTTTTAAAGATTACCTCTGCATATATGTTGAATAGGAGTGGTGAGAGCACACATCCTTGTCTCACTCCTCTTTTGATATTAATATCACTGGTGGTAATGTTGTCTAATTGAACGGTAGCTGACTGATTCCAATACAGATTTACTATTAGTCTTATGTCTTGTTCGTCTAGCCTTATTTGTTGAAGGACTTCTATTAAGTTAGTATGACTTTGACTTTGTGATTCTGACTTTGTCGAATGCTTTTTCAAAATCTATGAAACACATAAAGACAGATTTCTGTTTTTCTATGCATTTTTGTATCAATATCTGGATACAGAAAAGGGCCTCTCTAGTACCAAAAACCATTCCGAAAGCCGAATTGTGTTTCACTTAGAGTTTCTTCACTTTTTCTATAAATGCGATTCTGAATTACTTTCAAAAATATTTTTAATGTTTGGCTCATTAGACTAATAAATCGGAAGTCACCACAGGAATTCGCTTTGGGTTTCTTTGGGACAGTGATAAATGTAGATTTGAGCCAATCTGATGGAAATTCATCACTTTCATATATTTTATTAAATAGTTTTTCAAGAAGTTTGATGTTATCTGGTTCTATTAACTTTAAAAATTCTGTTTGCACACCATCTGGTCCACTGGCTTTTCCTGTTTTACTTGTTCGTATAGCATTCTCTATTTTGCATTTCATGATTGCTGATCCTTGAATGTTATCTTTTATATTTATAGGCTTCTGTCTAGTATCATTGAAAAGTTCTGTTACATATTTTATCCAAATCTGTGCTTTATTCTCTTCTTCTAGAACTATTTTTCCATTTTCGTCTCTTAGAGACACTATTTGCTTTTTCCTCAGTTTTCCGGAAATTTCTTGATTTTCTTATACAGATTGAAATTATCATGTTTCTTCTGAAGCAGTTCAATTTCAGTACATAAATTTTTCATCCAATTTTCCTTGGCTTCTTTTATTTTTTTCTTGATGATGTTATGTGTTTCTGTATACCTGGCTAGGTCTTTGTTTTTGTACATTCTTCTTGTATCAATAAGAGAAAGAATCTCATCTGTCATCCATTCCTGTTGTTTTATATTATTCACATAACCTACTTCTTCAATACTTGTTGTTACGATGGCATTCTTTAGGCTATTCCAAAGAGATTCCACACTTTTATTTTCTTCTATGTTAATCTGTTGTAATCGCAGGTTAAGCTGTGTCTTGGCACTTTTATTTATGTTCGGGTCTTTCAGGTTTTCTACATCAATTTTCTTTTTCTTCTTTTGTGAATTTTTAGCTGATTTTAACTAAGAACATCATAGAGAGTCTCTATACATAATTAACATTAAAACGTTTTGGTTGTATTTGAAGCTGTTCTTTCGTTTGTTGCATTGTTGGGAGAGTGCGTGTTTGCTGCATCACGTGAACGCCAGTACATGATTACAGCTGAATGACTATCTGGGAGGTTGTAGCTTAAGTTATTATTTAGATGAATAGGATTGAAGATGGTTCCCCTAGATTTTATGATTTTTCTCTCTAGTTTAGTTCATTGCAACGGAAGATGTTAGTAGATTTTTCCCAGCAGACTTTATGGCTTTGGCTTTCATCATTACGATTAGCCGAAAAAATGATATGACTTGATAATGCACTGGCTCGCTGTCTCTTGTAAGTAATGTCCCTCATTACTTACAAGAGACAGTGAGCGTATGGATTCTTCCATACGCAATTCGACAGATTTGTCTGTCTGCCCAAAATAAGGAATAATCACAATCACACAGTATTTTATATACACCAGGGTATTTGAGTTGATGATGTTGGGTGGCTTATTAAGAAACGGATTTTTGGAAGTGGAGTGAACAATGTTCTGATATTTTATTTTCTTAGAACTTTTGCTAATTTATGTGAAACTGTACTTATGTAAGGAATAGAAATATTGCCTTTGAGTCTATTTGTTTCTTCTGAGCGATGTCTATGAGGATTAAGAAGGAATTTTGCAATGATTCTCTTGGAATATCCATTAACTTTGAAAGAAGTTTTGATATGGTTTATTTCTGTAAGAAGTTCATTTGGGTCATCCAGAAGAGAACGAGCTCTGTGTCCCAAGGTGGAAATTATTCCAAGCTTATGAGGAGGGACTGACTGTGTAGATATCTGTTGGTATGCGTTGGCTTTCTATACATCGATATTTCGAGTTTACCAGAGGAGCGTGTCAGTTTGACATCAAGAAAAGGCAGGGAATTATCCGTTTCAAGCTCGGCAGTAAACTTAATACTTTGAGGTTGGCTATTGAGATGTTCGAGGAAAACCATAAGGGAATCATGTCCATGGCTCCAAATAATGAAGACATCTTCTACATAACGTTACCAAACTTTAGGTGTTAAAATTAAGGAAGAGATAGCCTTGGTTTCAAAATCCTCTAAGTAAATATTTCATTCAATTATTTAATATTGAATGACTTATATCATTAAATAATTCATTCAATTCTTTTTAAAAATATGTATGTTAACCGAGTTAATGATCATTCATTCATATATATATATATACATATATATATATATATATATATATATATATATATATATATATATATATATATATATATATATATATATATATATATATATATATATATATATATATATATATACGAGTAGTAGTGGAGAGGGTAAGATGTATTTAGTGAGGCAGAGGGCATCCCTGTCTTACTCCTTGGTTTATAGATTGTTTTTCAGAGTTTATCAGACAATTTTTCATTTATTTTTATTTTTATTTCATTATCTTTATATATATTCAATATTGCACGTAGTAAAATATTAGGTATATTTATTCTTTGTAATATATCAAACAGCACATAGCTTTTTACTTTGTCAAATTATTTTTTCGTAATCTATAAACAAAAGATGACTTTCCAAATTCAATTTTCTTCTTTTTTCTATACAAAGTTTTAAACAGAAAGCAGCATCCATTGCAGAGCGTCCTTTTCTAAATTAATATAAGAATATCAATATATATATATATATATATATATGTATATATATATATATATATATATATATACGAGTAGTAGTGGAGAGGGTAAGATGTATTTAGTGAGGCAGGGCATCCCTGTCTTACTCCTTGGTTTATAGATTGTTTTTCAGAGTTTATCAGACAAGTTTTCATTTATTTTTAGAGTGCCCTCCTGCGATGAGTCTCGTATATATATATATATATATATATATATATATTTTTTTTTTATATTAACCTAAGTATTAACTTGTCTGAGTACATCCTAGCCTTCATTAATCAAACAAGTCCACGTGAATGTGTAAACACGCACAATGTCTGAACAATTAGAAATAATTTTTAAAAATAGCATCAGTCTCTTCTGTAACTGCGTAACAGTTTTCACCTTTGTCAGTCCTTACTGTTTTGTATACTATAGTTTGTATGCTTACCTGAAGAAATCCTGTGTAATTGGGATCAAACGACGTGCTGTCAGTTAATATAAATGTTATTAATAATCTTGTTGTGCTTTATAAACTTAAGTCAAATACTCATGCACCAGCAGAGTCTACATACTTCTCTCTATATATTTTTTACAGTTTTTACAGAAAAAAAAGCAAGCGATAGCTACACTAATTTTTTTTTATGATTTACGAATACTTTAAAGTAAAATGTATTGCATCTTTTAAAATGTTATTACGGACAACACATATGATAACAACTTCCAATCATGAACATCAAATGAAATCAGGCAGCGAGAAAATGAAAACGAGAACAGAAACAAACCAAAGAAAAAATCTAGAGAACCGTATTGATGAAGTTTTGTCTGAACTGTAGTCGAAACATCTGCGAGAAAGAGCTGTGAGTATAGGCCAGTTTATTAAGGCTCTTAAATTGCATACTTTACTAGGCTAGTCTTACGCGGACAAAGTCCCAAGTTTTTTTTTTCCCCCACTTTCTTTGTTTCTTTTCATCTTCGATTTCACGAGGGAAGCCTTTGCCGTCTCCATACGAAACAGGAAAAGTTTCCTCCATGAGAGGAAAATCCTCAAAAAAATTCTTGAAGTGCTAAACGGGATTCGAACTCGGGTGGCTCCCGTTCAAGTTCAAGAACAAAATGAAAAGTGAAGCGTGGCGAGACATTTTCGACATAAAGTAACTGAATTTAAAGCGAACGAAGTCAAGCAAAACAAAATGATGGCGTAAAATATAAGCAAAAGAATGGATGACGACGGCGTGATATTTATTCCCAACACCTTCGAAGCTTTCGTGAGGAGACGCCGGATTAGCGCTGATTATTTAAGTTTCGGTGTGTGGTTGTTTACTTTTAATATCCAACTAGTTTTCAAATCAATTTGGATGGCTTATCACAACGCAAGTGTTAAAATGTAATTAAATATTTTAATCCGGTATTTCGATGGCAGTAACTGAGGCACCTTCATGGGTAATAATAAAACGCAAAGGAATTCCAATCAAGAATTCGCAACGCAGCTAAAACTGGACTAGATGGTTGTTGATTTAGGTGAAAGATGACAATATAACAAACAATTAGCATTTTTGTTTTTATTTTTACATCCACAATTTTTAAGAAACAAATGCGCAAGTAAGTGGATGTTCTTGTTAAATTATTTTATTGCGGTCAAGAGAGGAACTGATTACATAAGAGATGATATGAAAGAGCAGAGAAATAAGGTAGAAGAGCTTGAGAATGGACAGAGACACAGTGTGCGTGTGTGTGTGTGTGTGTGTGTGTGTGTGTGTGTGTGTGTGTGTGTGTGTGTGTGTGTGTGTGTGTGTGTGTGTGTGTGTGTGTGTGTGTGTGTGTGTGTGTGTGTGTGTGTGTGTGTGTGATTGGAAAGAAACTTGTGATGACCTGTGATATGCAGAGAGTGTGTCAGTCTGGTGATAGAGAAAGGAATGCCAAGAAGAGGTATGGAGGAGTGACATCCGAATGGTGTCCACGGAACTTGTTATAGAACCAGAAGCGAGCAATTATGTTTGTCTACGAATTGCAGAAGTATCCAAAATAACGGAAACAAAACTGCTGCATCGATTGACTTCATCCGCCCAAAAATTGTTAGAATAAGTGAGACTTTGGAGGAGAAAGATATCCTGACAGGAATAAAGATGGGAGTATTTATGCTTTTGACGCGAATGCAGAAAAAGAGAACGGATGCTATTTATAGTAGAGGATTTAAGCCCATTCAAGGTGGAGATGCTCATGGCAAACGGTAGCAGCGGTTTTGAGGCAGCATGGCGTAAGGTCGAAGAGAACAGCATAAAATATCTAGTTTGATGTTGCTATAGACAGAGTAATGTAGAGGGCGTTAGAAGGAAATGTACATTATTGTACATTACTGTATAGGCACATTATTGTCGCAAATAAGAAAAGGGTGATCATTATGTGAGGTTGAATTATAATATGTAATATGAATTGGAACGAAGGAATTGGAATGGAAGTATCCCGAGGCAAAGAGAATGAATTTCTGTAATTTTTAGAGGCAGTATGTCACAGTGGAGACACGAGGATAAAGGATCTCGGAGGTGATCATCTTATCAGAAGATGCTATGGTGAATTCGGTATCAAATCTTCCTCCGCATGGCGAAAGCGACCGTGAAGTGTTCACTTCGGGGGTGGCCAGCCATGTAAGGACTACTGTGAGAAAGGGACATGTGAAACATGGAACTATGAGGATGATGATTGTTGAAAACTAAGGAGACAGCATGCAGCTGTATCATGGAATGAGGAGTTCGATGGAAAGGAGTCAGTGTTCTTTGAACCCCTACTCAAGAACATCTGGGAATGCGTTAATGTATTAAACACATCAGCAGATTAAATAATTAGATCTAAAATAGAAGATTGAAGAGAAGGCATGCAATCTGGATTAGAAAAAGGATTATTACAAGATGGCGGCTCGCGTGTTAGTGTTCCGTGTCGTGTATTTTTGATGGTGAATTGTGAATTTGACTGATAAGTTTTTAGAGATTTATGTTTATTCTTTAGTAATATCAATTATTTGCTGCTGCCATAAACAGGTATTTTATTTCCCATACTGGTTTATCCAAGTACAGGTAAGTCAACTGACTTCACAAAGGCGATACGCTAGGCCTACTACCATTCGTATCGCCATTGTTGTTGTACTTTAACATCTTATTGCTGGTTGACACGCCTATGCTTGATATTGCAGGCAGTCCTTTGCGGCTGCGGGATATTTTACAAAAATTTCTGCTGGCAGGTCTTCAGACCTGCGGGATATTTTATTAACGCACATACGAAGTTAAATCGATATGAGCGTACCTGACCTAGACGTATTCACTGACTTGCTCGATAAAGAGCCAGCTCTTGAACTCATTGATAAACTCCAAAAGAAGTTCAAACTGACATGGCTCACTAGTATGATTGACCCCGACACTATTATCGAGTCACTCGATAAAAAGCTAGCACTCAGTTTTATTAAAAAGCTCCTCAAAAAGTTTGAACGGGATTGGCCCGGCTACTTAAATTTGTATTCCTCACCTGAAGTCGATGCTGAGGAAAATGAAGACTCCCCTCAAATGAAGGAAAAACTCAATCTAGTTGTCTCTACCTCTAATCCTTCTGATCAAGAAGAAACCCACGCACGTAAGAAGAGAAAAATTCTTGCTGCTGAGTCAACAAATGTTGTTGGTATGGACGAGGATGTTCCCATTTCAGATCCCTCTGCTTCCCCCAATGAAAAGGTGCCACCGATTATCCTAAGGGAAAAGCAGAGATGGTCATCACTCAGAACCATCATGGCTAATTCACAGATTCGTTACACGTCTGCTAAAAATTCAGACGAGGGAATACGTATCCAGCCCACCACGGTGGCTGACTATAGAAATCTTACAAAGGAACTGGACACTAGAGGAACCCAATATCACACATTTTCACTTGCCTCCGAAAAAAATCTGAAAGTAGTCTTACGTGGAGTCTCCGAGGATATTGGCACTGATGAAATAGTTGCTGACCTTAACCTACAGGAGCTACCCCCCATAAAGGTTACTAGAATGTTTAGATCAAATAAGACACCTATGCCTTTAGTTTTAGTAGAAATTCATAACATTTACAAAGACATTTATAATTTAAAATCAATCTGTGGACTCAAAATCACCCCAGAACCATTGAGAAAGAAATCATCTTCTGGGCAGTGCCACCGATGCCAAAACTTTGGCCATGCCCAGAAGCTATGCAAAGCTCAGTTCAAATGCCTAAAATGTGGCGAGAATCACCCCACAAACACCTGCACCAAGCCAAAATCCACCCCGGCTAAGTGCGCTAATTGTGGAGGTCCTCACCCTGCTAATTATAGAGGGTGTATACATCACCCCAAAAACAGATGGAATGATACAAGTCATCAATCTACCTCGTCATCTAGTGCGAGAGTTCCTGAAGCTCAGGCTACTCAGTTCTCCAAGAGTGAATACATGACAACAGGTGCTCGCCCATCATTAACTGAGCTCCTTAATAAAACGAATCTTCAACATCAAGTAAGAACATATGCTGATGTGGCCCGCTCCAATCAGATAGTACAAACCCAGAACCGGAATAATCCACACTCAAATCTATCAGCTGTTATCACCTCTTCTCTTGCAAACATGCTGCAGGATTTCAGCAACTCAAATCCATCCTTAAGTGTCACAAAAAGATTCCTACAGCAAACCCAATCCATATTATCTGCACTCTCTGATGCATAGGAAAAAAATCGTCCCAAATTCTCTTAGGATTATCGGTTGGAATGCCAACGGTATAAAAAACAAACTGTTAGAAATCCAGGAATTTAATAATAGATACAATCCAGATATACTGCTAATTAATGAAACTCACCTGAGGCCTGCTGACACCCTGAAAATCAGAGGGTATCAGATTTATAGAAACGACAGGCTTGGGTATAGAGGTGGAGGTACAGCCACCCTTATCAAAAACTATATCAATCATCACTCAATAACCAACCCTACTACCACAAACCTCGAAATCACAGGAATCAATGTTCTCACAAACTCAATTGGAAACCTCAAAATTTTTTCTGCATACAACCCTCCATTAAAGATATTATTGACCTCAGATCTGGATGCCATCCTTGGAGTAAAAGGACCGGTCATCATTGCTGGAGACCTCAATGCAAAGCATCCTGCTTGGAACAGTAAATCTACCAACAAAAATGGTCGCATCCTCTCTAGCTACACAGGATTAAACCATGCTGTTGTGGCTGGACCTACCGAACCAACTCATCTCAGTACATCTGGCACTGCTGATATCCTGGATATAGCCATCCTGCAAGACATTAAACTACAGTACAGCCTTACATCACTAAACGAGCTGTCGTCGGATCACAACCCAATTCTACTGCAATTGGGTGAGCAAGAATGCCTGCCTCCTCCTTCTCATTCAGGCATATCGTGGGAGAGATTGTCTAAAGCACTTCGGGATCAAATAGGACCCGTCCCTCCCATATGCACACCAGAAGATGTGGAATCTGCAGTGACTAGCTTCACCCAACAGATTAAGTCCGCTATAATGGTTGCATCCTACCAGAAACCTGTTCCCAAGCCTGATCGTTTGCCTGAGGACATTATGGACCTGATCAGAGAGAAGAGCAGAGCTAGGAAGAGATTTCATAACACTCGCGCACCTCAGGATAAGACAGTGCTTAACAGATTGAATGGAGCAGTAAGAGATGCACTTAAAACACATAGAAACGAAGTCTGGGATAAAAAGTTAGCCTCTATCTCACCTATTGATCACTCTATCTGGGGACTACTGAGAAATATCAAAAATAAAACCAGATCCCTCCCCCCTATAATCTCAAACCAGGGCCTAGTCCACACAGATGCAGATAAGGCAGAAGCCATACTTAAAAATCTTGAGGATCAGTGCAAACCTTCTTATAACAACATTGATTTCAATCATCTGTACAAAATCCACAGACAGGTTAGGCATGCACTAAACCTCCCGGACACCAGTGCCGATCATATTGCACCCGCATCACCTGTTGAATTATATGATATTATTAAAAAACTTAAGAACAATAAAGCTCCTGGACCAGACAGCATCTCAAACAGGGTGATCAAGCTGCTGCCTCGAAAAGCTATCGTGCATCTGACCAATATAATAAATGCAATCTTAAGACTTCACTATTTTCCTTCCACCTGGAAAATGGCTGATGTGATTCCTATACATAAGCCAGGCAAAGACCCACACTTACCGCAGAATTATCGTCCAATCAGTCTCATCTCCAATCTGGGTAAGGTCGCAGAGAAGGTCATCCTCTCACGACTCCAAACCTCAGTAAATGACCTAGACATCCTCCCTAAAGAACAGTTTGGATTTCGACAACACCATAGTACTACCCAGCAAATCCACAGAATTGTGGAATATATCACCACCAGCTACAACTGGCGCCAGTGCACAGGTGCGGTATTCCTAGACCTATCTAAAGCATTTGACAAAATCTGGCATTTTGGACTCCTGCACAAACTTATCTCAGCCGGTATCTCACTAAAAATGGTTCATCTAATCCGTTCATATCTTCAGAATAGATCAATGCAAGTTAAAATTAACGGTTCTACATCGTCCCAGCGCCATATCTTTGCTGGAGTGCAGCAGGGATCTCTACTGGCTCCATTGCTGTTTTCTGTATACATGTCAGACATCCCACACAATCCGATGACTTCCATTTTAGCACTGTATGCGGACGATACGGCAATACTAACCAGATCTCTCAGACCCCACTTCGTTACTAGAAAGCTTCAAGAAAATCTTCTAAAGCTGGAGGGTTGGTTCTCCAAGTGGAGATTGGAAGTCAATCCCCTGAAAAGCTCAGCGGTTCTCTTCTCAAAAAGGCCAATGTCTCCTGCTGGAGATGTGTTACTATTCAATACTAAAATTCCCTGGCAGAAAGAAACAAATTACCTGGGTGTGATTCTCGACAAAAAGCTATCTTTCAACCAACATATCAAGTCTGCATGTGCAAAAGCATCTAAAGCCATAGCTCAGATCTACCCGCTAATTAATAGAAATAGCACACTCAGCAACAGAATCAAATTGCAGCTATACCAGATGACGATTCGTCCTATAATCACCTATGCCTCTCCAGCCTGGAGCCACACCTCTAATACTAACATTATTAAGATACAGCGAGTGCAGAACAAGTGCTTGAGGATGATTCTGAACGCTCCGTGGTATGTTAGAAACAGCCAACTCCACAGAGACACAAATATTCCCTATATTCTCTCTTATATACAATCCTTAGCTTCCAAATTTTTTCTAAAGACGTCCACACATCCCAACGATTTGGTTCAACAAGCTGCAGCATACGAGCCAACGGACATATTTAAATATAGAAGACCAAAAACTATATTAGCCTCCTATAGCGATACATAATCTCCATGCCCATTCAGGGCGAGCAAACTGCTCGTAAATTTTACCCTCACTGTAACCAGGACAGATAGCGGGGAATATGAAAAGCATCTTGCTTCACCCCTAAAGACATAAATGTCAATCATTTCTTGTTTACAAGTCGAAATCTTTAAAACCATTACTCATTAATCGATCCCAAGGACCAATGAAAGGTGTGGATTTCAACACGTTACCAGTGCACTGGAAGGCAAACAGAAAAGGTTGGGTTACAAAAGAAATTTTTAATGAATGGTTCCGTCAACGTTTTGTTCCAGAAGTTAAACAATATTTTATGGGAAAAAAATCTGGACTTTAAAGTTTTATCGATTATAGACAATGCGCCTGGTCATCCTGTTTTGGAACACCCGAATGTGGAATGTTGTTTTCTGCTGCCTAATACAACATCCTTAATACAACCAGTAGACCAGGGTGTGATTGCTACTTTCAAAACTCACCTACATAAGAAGAACATTCCAATACATTTTGGATAAATTAGATAAGGATAATTTACTGACTGTTATTGATATGAGGAAAAAATTCTCTATTTCGGATTGTATGAAGCTTGCTAAGTTGGTGTTATCAGAATTGAAAGCATGCTGGAAAGCTACTTAGCCAGAATATGTGAAAAAGAAAAACCCTGTACATTTGCGTACAATTGAATATCATCAGGTTAGCACCTGCAGTTGGCGGAGAAGGATTTGATGATTTTTCGCCTGCAGATATTGAAGAACTGATGTTTGACGAGGCTGTTTGTTAGTGATGACGAAATAATAGAAGCTGTCCTTGAGAATCTCGATGAAAAAGAGAAAAAAGTGATGATGATGATGATGATGAGATTCCACTCACTGCAAGATTAATTAAAGAAGGGCTTCAAATGGCTAGTAAATTGCAAAGTGATTTTCTTACGCATGATCCAAATAGTGGACGAGTTGAACAGTTTAAACGTTAACTGAATTCATTTATGGTGCGATATGAAGAATTATACAAAGATCTAGTCAAAACAGGATCTCAACAATTAATACAGGGTTCGTGGTAAAAAAAATGAACATTTAGAATTATTGGAATTAGTGTTAATTTAGTGCTTTTTACTGAAGGAAACGTTTCGCCATTGAGGTATGAAGGTCAAAGTGTTTCAGGTGATGGAAGTGATTTAATTCCAGTCTCACACAAAAGAATGCTGTCAGAAAGTGACGGCGAATGAAAATTAACTAATGACCATATGCGCGGGTGTATTTGGGCCTTTTCGAATTTCTGTTTTATTAGTGACACACTATTTTACTTAAGAACGATAGCATACGTATATATTTTAAATAAGTATTTAAAATAAAAAAAACATTCCATGAAAATTAAATAGTTTTATTTTGTGATTTTCATATATTTTCTTCGAAAATAACTTACTGTTCGTATCGGGTGTTCATATCTGGAACCATTCTTCTATTTTTTCACATGCACTCTATTCTTTTTGCATGGTTTTCATTTACACTGTTTTTCTGAACCAGTCTTCCTCGTAAATGGAGAATTGGAGGTGTATTTTGATTTTGCACAGGTCTTTGATCAGTTGCTGCATTACTAACCGGTAATTAACTTTTAAAGGATGGAGTTGGTAGATTAGTGTGCTGTATTGGAGATTGGATGTTTGACAGGTATCGGCAAGTGGTAAGTGGAGGGGCAATATTCCAGAAAAAAAATTCACTGTTTGGGTGACGGGCTAGTCTGTTTTAGGACGATTGCTTTTTAAATTGTATGCTAATGAAGTTGAGAAAGGTGGTTTGGATGGTGATATGTCGTTGTTTACAGAGGATGCAAAGTTGGGCAAAAGTATAAGGAGTAGAGCAGAAGGTGTAGCTTTGTAAGAAGACTCGAACCCACTGTCCCAGTTGGGAAAATGAGTAGTGGAATTACTAGTTCAATATTGCTCAGTGTGAAGTTTAAAAATTCGGGAAGCATAGATCGAATGCAGAGTATACAACTGGTGGGGAGATCTTGCAGGGAATGAGAGATAAGGAGGCGTGATTTTGGACAAGGACCGGAAGTTGCTGGAATACATAAAATTACGAGGACAACACAGTGGATTATGGCAATTGTGGGATGACACGTACGTATCGTTACATGCTCTCGTTCCATTGTATAAGGCTTTGATCAGGCCATTTATGGATTGTTGTCGTTCACAGATTTCTTCACTTGGTTTTCAAAAGGATGAAAAGATATTGGAAAGGATGTAGAGACGATTTAATTAGGGGGGGTTGCTGGTTTCTGGAATGATGAGTATGAAAATAGATGGAAAGAATGCAGTTTACAAAGTCCTGTGGATAAGAGGAGAAGGATATAATTAAGACATATAAGACGGTAAGGGATTATTACCAGATCATTGTGGATCAAGATTTCAGAGAAAAGGGTAAGCCATTTGGGGGGGGGGGAGGTGTAAGAAACGTCCTTGGAAGCTGCATAAGGAAGTCGTGGGCATGGGAGTAAGTTATTTACATGAAGCGTGATGGGTGGTGGGATGCATTGCCTGAGAGTGTGGCGGGTGCGCAGACATTGAATGTCTTTAATACTCAGTATGATGATGATGATGTGTGTGTAACAGTGGGACCTCCCAAAATGGGTCTTCGGACTCCATTCAGACTGATGACGATACGAATAATAATAGCCATTGTAGGTTTGGTTGGCCGAATAGCTAACTTATGTGCTCTCCATTAGGAAGGCAGTGGGTTGGAATCCCACAGGCTAGGCATGGATGTTTTATGAATGCCTGTAGGTGGGAGGCAAGTTTCATCGTCCTGTGTGAGTAGAACAGCTGTCCTGCTTATAGAGGACTGGAGTAGCTTGAAAAAATTCAATCTTTGGTCTGTCTCTACAGCAAGATTTGCTGATTAATTTATCTTTAAAACAATGTACTATAAATTCATAAACTAGTGATGGGGAGGCAGACAAAAAGAGAAAGAAGCGCCTTTCTCCGTTAGCATGCTCGTAGTTTGTGTTTAGTGATCGTTTGCTTGGTTTATCAGCCGTGAGTATGAGACGCACTCCCATCTGCACGATTGCAGTTAATGTTGCAGCTCGTTGTCGCTATGGTAAGAGTCACCAATGTGGTTGTTTAATGAGACTGGGTGGATCCAACTAGTGTTCTCGAGTTTGTTGTGCTCAGAACGGTCAGTGATTCCTGCAAGTACTGAGTTTTCAAAGCACCGAAAAAGTAATTCTTCTGGGCGAAGCTTCTGAATGTTTGCAGTCTTAGCGTCCGTTCACTGTCCTGTCGGAAATTTGCATCGTCTCACAATGCTATCTCGCAACATACAACTCGCCAAGATCATTCAAACTCAGCCAAGCATGCAAAACTGCAATAAGTCCCTTACACTGCATGTCTCTCGGACGTTTAAAGAGAATCTTTCCAATTGCATTAATGTTTGTGTGTACACTCGCACGAGAGCGTCCCTACCTGTTTGGTATATACGAGATCTTCGGTTGTAAAAGACCGTGTTGGAATCCCTTTTAAGACGTGAGGAAACTTTCATATCTTTTCAATCAAATCGTGAGTTGGCCGGTCTTATACGGAGATGGACGGTTGTTTCTTCAGGAAATTCGGATTTTTCGTCACTCAGAATAAGCAAACCGGCTCCATGAGCACACAGACATTAAATATGCTGCTTGAAGAGAAATCAACGGACACATCCATGAGCCGTGCATGTGACAAGTCATGCTTTTGTGACCGGTACAAATTAAAGGAATATGACTCCCAATCAGTGCGGCTGTGTCTCGTGTGAACTGACTGCGAGTAGTTAAAGAAGTTTGAGAGAGGCGATGTGATAAGATGACATGTTGCGGGTCTATCTGTTCGGCAAATTGTTGACAAGTCAGTGATTGTTGACTTGGACCATCGCTGGTCAACGATCAGCGATACTGAGATGTAAGCGCGACGACTGAACTGCACGCCCTACCCGCAATAGATGACCCACCACACTCACTGAACGTGACCGTAGGATGCTACGAAGGATAATATGTAAAATCACCAATCGTCGGCCAACACGTCGAATGCGGAGTTCTGTGCATTGATTGGAACACGAATCTGCACTAAAACATTCAGAACCGAGGTTCACCACGTGGGTTTCCATGGTAGGACCGCAACATGCAAGCCCCACATTAACAACACGCAGTGTCGTGTTCAGTAGTGCAAAGAGCATGTATAGTGGCACGCGGAATCTTGGAAAGCTTGTATTATGCAGCAACGAATCGCGCTATGCCTTCTACCAAGCAGATGGACGGGTGTGAGTATGGCGGATGCCCGGTGATCGTCTCTTACCAGAGTAAGTAATTGCAACTATGAAATTTAGAGGTGTCGACGTGATGGTATGGCCCTGTTTTTTCTGGTTTGGCGTAGAAACTCTGTTTGTGGTGCCACGAACATTCAAGTCGGAGAGATATCTGAACATTCTGTAAAAACAATGCTTCCTACTCTGTGGTGTTTCTACAGAACTCTCTCTTTCGGAAGACAACGCACTGCGCCATGAGGCTGCTGGTGTGACTGCGTGCATTGTGGAAATGAACGTCGCCACACTTTATTGGCCTCCACAGAACCCTGATCTCAACTCTACTGAACATATTTCGGATGAAATGGGGCGTCGCGTGAGGTCAAGCGAAGTCTGCATCACAACAATCCAGGAACTCGTTACATTCCTACAGGAAGAATGTTCCAAAATTCCCATTGATTCGCTATCGTAGGCTTGTGGAAAGTGTGCCCGTAGGATTTGTGTAGTCATCGCAGCGAAAGGAGATCCTACATCTGATTAAGGTGGGTGGGTGCCATGGCTGTTTGTTACTCACAGTATGGCGTCTGTTTTCCTCTTTCCAAGCAGTTGACTTTAGCCTTTTAGGGAGTCAGCAGAGTAGTGGCATGCATTAAATTGTCGAAAGCTCCTAATCAGGGAACTCATCCCGTCTTGGATGAGTGTGGAATAGATGGATACCACACGTTCATAGTTTCCCGTCTGTAAGGCAAATAAAGTTACTTTTCGTCTTTGCATCGAGATCTTTCTAATAGCAAATCTTTCTGATAAACTACCATAACGATTCGTTATTCGAAAGATCTTAAGGGTTAATTGTTTTTTTTCCTTGTTAAGAATAAAACAAAGCAAAACCCTAAAAATGACTAATTGAAGTGGAGTCACGTTATCATTGTGGTCACAAATAAGTTCCATTCTTCTGTAACTAGCAGTAAACGAATGGTTCGAGTCAAGCTACAGAATTGGTGCATAATCAGAGATAAATATGTTCTGGCAAAAAGAAAGTGAAGGATTAGGGCACTGCGAAATTAACAAGTGAAAGAGTCACATGTGAGGACCATCAAATCAGCAACATCAAAAATTCATTTTGATGGAAATCTGTCAGCGTCGAAATACAGTGAGGCATAAGAAAGGATGACCCCAGAACTATTCACAGCATGCTTTAGAAGAAATATTCAAACATTAACTGGGGAGGGGGAAGGTCTAAAAATAAATAGGAGAGATTTAAGCCATTTACTTTATGCTTATTACGTAGTTATCTTTACTCCAACTCCACCTGAACTACTAACTGGCATCTGTGAATTCCAGATTTCTGGTGAAACAGCAGGATTAAAAGTAAACCTAAAGAAGACCCAAGTTATGCTCAGCAACTATCTGCAAACAGAAATCATGAAACCAGTGATGATGATGATGATGAACCTGAAGATGGGAATCATTTCATTCACTGAGGGCAGCAACAGATATCAATGGATCGAAATGCCACTAAAGAATCATAACACGAACGATGCTTGAGTGGAAAGCAGTTGGAAAATTATAGTCCGTGTTCAAAATGCAGTAGCCACTGTGCCGAAAAAGGGGAGAGGTGGTTAGACCATTCCTGAACAGTCGGATTAAAATTAAAGAGGATGGAATCACTCCATAATCTCTCTGAGTTCTTTCAGGAGCATCCCCCCCTCTTTCAGAATCCACCAGAGATGATAACCGAAAACATTTTTTTTTAAAATTCAGTATTTTAAAGTACCGCGTCGAACCTTTGATTTATGCAGAGATTTCTATGGTGGTTTCTGCATTTACAAAAGCTTTTCATTTATAAAAAAAGAGACAAATCGAATTTGCATCCTTGTCCAGCTTCTTCCATCCAATCTCCAGGAAAGGCCTTCATTCATTCGCCGTCCATTCTCCGATTTGTAGTCAGACTAAAAAAATAATTTTTTGATTTCGCAGAACAGCAGCTGTGTCACTGTGACCCTTCCTCTTCCCCACGTGGGTTTGTAAATGTTATCTACAATCGTGTGTTGAGCTGCGGGTTTTCTTCCTGCCCATTCCGACTGGGTCTCCTTTTCATGCATCAGAAATGAGGACATTTCAGACCGGAGTATTAAAAATCATCCGCATTTGTTTCATTCACCGAATCAAGCCTTGAAGATCACTCATTTGGATGAGCAGCTCTTTCCCTCAATCGCAATGAACGTGCCTCTTCCTCCTCATTCCTTCTCGAACCCACTATGATCTCCCCGTGGGTGCTGTTGCGTCCTGTTGAGTAACAGCGTCCCTGCGGAGAGAGAGAGAGAGAGAGAGAGAGAGAGAGAGAGAAGCAGAATCCGTAGTAGACTCGTCCATGTGATCCCAGACAGCTGCTTGGCCGTTTAGACGAGCAGGCTAAGCTCGTGCAATTCCACTCGAGGCAAAGTGCGCGATGCCCTTGTAAAATAGCGAACCCTCCTTTTCGCTTGTAGATGGTGTCACGTGATCCGTTTCATTACCGAAAACAGCAGGGAGACTATTTTAGAGGGAACTTAGGTCCGCATTTTAAAATGATTTCTTCACTTTTTAAAATGAAAATCCCTCCTATGAAAACGATTTGAACCTTTATCACATTTTCGATGTGGATTTTTTTATTTTATTTTTTATTTTTTTATTTAACTTGTTAAAATATACATTAGACGATAGGCAACAAGGACAAGTTACATATTATAAGTATATAAGTATATATATTACAGAGAAAGAAACATTTTCCTTTCGGGTATACAATAGAGGATGCAATAAATGAATTCAAAATTAGAGTTCAGTTTCAGTCTGAGTTATCTTTCAGATGAATCGTATTGTCGTCGTCAATCCAGAAGAGGGTACCAGTTAGATTCCACTCCTCTATGAATTTCGCAACAGTTCTTGTTTCTTTGAAGCACTCAAGTTCTAATAAAAGCGCCTGCTTTTTAGTTTCCGACGGAGGGTGTACATGAGGGTTTGTGCAGTTTCAGTGATGGTGGGTGCTGGTTATTTCTTGTCTGTTTTAGGTAGAAGCTGGAGATGACGACCTTAGCGCAGATGAAGAGGAAATTGCATGTTCTGTGTGGACTAAATTCCAGTAGTCTTCTTGGCTGTGTGCGTAGTTGCAGGTGTTAGAGGCAGTATTCAGGGCATAGGTGATTATCACTTTGTTTGCAGGACAGGTTCGATATGTGTGTTCCAAGGTACCTGAAACGTCACAGAACAGACACAGATCCGTTTCTCTTAGCTGGAATTTGTAGAGCTTAGAAGGAGATTAAGGGTCAGATAAATAGAGAGCCTACAGGAAGCAAGTTGGGAATCACAAAGCTGGTGATTGGAACTTATCAACTGCACAGACACGTCTACATAGCTGTAGATTCTTTGCCGTCAGACACACACACACACACACACACACACACACACACACACACACACACACACACACACACACACACACACACACACACACACACACACACACACACACACACACACACACACACACACACACACACACACACAGATTTTCACAAACTGTCTTCTCATAATCGCGCGCGCGCGTGTGTGTGTGTGTGTTAAGAAACAGGAACGACTTGAATACAGTCGTATGGATTTTACTGACATCCTCTATGCTATCATTTCTTTTCATTTCTTAGCAACTTCGTTATTTTTAGAGGCTCCGATCTACAAAGAGTACTCAACTGTAGGATTATGAGAAAAAGGAGAATTGAAAGTTATTCCGCAGAATAAGCTGTGGAATAGTGCACAATGGAATTGTTTGTGCAAGATTCCATCTGAATGTAGATTCGATGTCAATCGTGATGGAAGATTTCAAATCACAACTCGAACGAACTCTGTTCGCAAAGAGAGGGAACGGTTCTACCACTTGTGACTGCACACTTCGCATGAGCATTTAAAGTTTCATCTCGAGAATAAATACAAGAGAGCGATAAGTGGAACGTGTTTCCCTGCAAACCTGATGACTTTCCAGTAATGAAAGTTTTCCTCCAGTTATGTCGAATGACCGACTTGAGTCCTTTTCGATGAAAACCTCTAAGTTCGGATCCCTTACCATACCAAGAGCATTTACGAAAGCTGTAGGTGAGTTAGCAGGACCCTTCGGTAGGCGAACGAGCTTTTCCTTTCCACCCATGCAGCAGAACCGGTTATCGTTCCAAGAAGCCTGAATTGGGTTCGAAGTTGCTTTGCTTAAAGGCATTGGTTGATCCACGTCACACCTCCTGCTAATAAAATGATCGGGTACTTGTGATGTGCAGAGATCAGCCCCGTCTTTCCTCTAGGAAACTCACTCCGGTTTTTCACCCCGACCAATTGAATGCATGTAGTTAACAGACATAATGCATTTTTTGTTTGTTTTCCATAACCTCAGACATAATGCATTTTTTGTTTGTTTTCCATAACCTTATTTAATTCGTAATCGATTCCAAACAATGACAACAGCGGAGGCAATGCACTGTTCTGTAAGATATTTTCGTGACAACGCCAATTTATCTAAAAATAATAGCAAATAAATAAGCAAACAACTAATAAAGAGGAAGAGAAAACTCCGAGTCGGAATTTCCTGAATGCAATCAGTTGGATATTCGCTGATTTCGAAAGCTTTTTGTATCCGCAGCCATCATTTGAAAACGCGCTCTTTGGCAAATAAAACAAAGAACTCTCTTCCCCTCCCCGGTTCTTCCCCCCTCCCCGGTTAGGAACGAGATATGTGACGAGCTGTCTCACGAGGAACAAAAGGAGGGTCAGGAGCAGCACGCGAATTACACATATCCGGGGGATCATGGAAGTGCATCTTCTGTTTCTGGAGTGCGGAGCCGCTATTACGGCCTCATCGTGTGTCGGCCAACTTCCCACACGCAGTACTGCTGCAAGATCGAAGCGCAAGGGGGAGGCACGGGCGGCACGCGCCTTGAAAACGCTACGCTAAGTCGCTTTCCGCGCAAGCCTCCACCGCTCTGTTTCGTCTCCCCAGAGGCGATCAATGTCGGGATTTTGATGATTGTATTAGGCTGCCTGCCTGTCGCACTTTAATCTTCCCGTCAGTCTTTGGACGCAGGCCGATCGGAACGCCAAATACCGCGGTTGAACGCCCGTAGAGTTGATGCCCCTGTAATCCCCCTCGATAGTCGTAACAAAAGAGGGACATCTGAAACGCTCATTGCGAGAAAACAGCAACAGAAGCGTCTGCTCGCGTTCCCCGTCGTTGCCCGCAGATGTGCGATGACAAATTGCTTTGATTTCGCCATTCCTCAAGCATTCTGGCTGCGCTCACCAACCGACCCACAAACTAATAAACAGACATCTCGCTGCAAAACGCAACTCGAAATCGGACTGAATGTCAGAAATCGTGTGAGACTGCGAGTGGCAGCGCACGAGACACCAAATATCACCCATCACTTCTTCTGTCCGAACACGACAGTGTTGCAGCACCGACGAAACACTGCTAAAAGAAAGTGAAAGTTCTTTCCCATTTATAAGATGTCCTTTTACGTTTACTTCGTATGAAGATCACGCAGAATGAAGGTGTCTCACGCGTTGCTTTGCACACAGCGATTATTTACTTCGACCATAAAGTAGAGGGACAAAGAAAGAGAGAAAGAGGGAGAGAGAGAGAGAGAGAGAGAGAGAGAGAGAGAGAGGGAGAGAGAGAGAGAGAGAGAGAGAGTGAGAGAGGGAGAGAGAGAGAGATTTCGAATCACTGGTAGTGAATACGAAGAAAGCTGACTTGGAATTTTCAAGGGTTGCTGTTTTCCTTTGAATTCTTTGAATATCTCATTCGAATGTGTTACTACTGCGAGCCAGTTCCAAGTCCACGTGCCCCAATCTTATCAACGGATTATTAAATTTCTGCAATAGAACTTTTCTCCTTCCGCTATTCCCCTACCGCGATCTCAGGTGACGTCTTCTAGAAGCCAATCGTGCGCTGCCCGCGTGACCCGAGAGAGACAATCAGATCCTCCCGGCTTTTTGTGGGAATTATCGATTAGGGCTACTTAATTAAACATTTAATTACATTTAAATGCTAACGAGGACCCATTGGCAAAAATAAAAGTCCCCAATTAGGGCTCGAATTAATCTTCGAGAAGAATCGTCGAAATGAAAGGAGAAGCGCCATCATGGATTCATTGCGAATAAGCACTCGGTGGGGGAGGACAGAAACGATCGTCAAAGAACTGAATGGACTGTTTTTGTGTTTTTCGCATAATATTTCCGACTATCTCACTGAAACCAGCAGAAGACATCGAACCAGAACGATGAAGGGAAAACTGAAAATGGGTCGAGTGTTGTGGAAATTGCACACAACGTGCAAATAGGGTCACGTGTCAGTTAACTTGCAGCATCCTGCCATGCGTTGCAAACATTATTGAGACTTTGGGGTTGTTTCTAAGCCTGTTATTTTCACAAATGCCTGGACTGCTTTTGGTCATGCTTACAGATGAAACTCACATGGACAGGATGTTATCCAACTGGCTTTAAAACAGACAGAAGTATTTTGACAAATTCATCATCCAGATTGGCAGTCGGTTCTTGTAGTGAAAGTGAATGTGTTAGTCTAACTTTCATCCGACGTTCTTCAAAAAGGTTCGATATCAGTCCCTATAGGACTGATATCGCAACTCTTTGTTTGGCTAGCTGACTGGCCACTCCAAACGTAACACTCCCATTTTCTGAAGCCACAGTTCTGATAACATCTTATGTTGTACATTTCATAATGATACAGAAATCAAAATCTTTAGAACAGCCGCAACACAAAAATGAACACACTGTTTTGTGTGTGTTCATTTCCCATCATCATCATCATGCTTTTTATGGATTTAGTCCTACAGTGGCCTGTTCCGGCCTCAAAAGTCATCGTTGAATCTCTTTAGAGAACGTCCTGGTTTTCTTTTTCCTAATGGCTTGTACTTTAAGGCTTGTTTTGGTAATCTTTCTGTTTTCATTCTTTTAACGAGTTCCATCCATTTATGTTTATATTTTTTAATTTTTTTCTATTGCTGATTCCTGGTTTAATTCTTTCATAATTTCTTCGTTTCTTTTGTGATCTAATAGGGTGTACTTTGCACTTTTTCTCATAAACTTCATTTCTGCTGTTGTTAATCTTCGTTTGTCTTTTTGTTTTATTGTCCAGATTTCGCTTCCATACATTAAGACTCGTAGGGTTAATGTATTGTATACTTTTAGTCTGGTTTGTTTTTGAACTAGGTTTGGTTTAAATATAGAGTTAATTACTCCTGTTATTTTTAAATATTTTGCAATTTTTACGTTTATATGTTTTTCATTTTCATAAGTGATCATACATCCTAGGTAGTTAAATGATTCACCTGTTCTAAGATCTTGTTATCTATTACTATTTTAGTTCTTGCTGGATCTTGTCCTTTAAAGGCCATAGTTTTTGATTTTTCCGTTGATATTATCATACCATAATCTTTGGATATCTCATTTAAATTTAAAATAGCTTTCTGTAAGTTATCTTCAGAATTTGTAATTATTATTTGGTCGTCGGCAAAAAGGAGAGTGACCATCCTCCCAACTTTTGTCGGTAAGTAGCCGATCGTGGAACATTACAATGTTTCTATGACACTGAAACCCAAATGAGGTTTTTCTTAAGAGATTTTTAATGGTAAAGCTCCCATCGTCTTGCAACAGTTGTGGTTTTGTTACGTTCGCGATATTCGGTTGAATGCACGGAATTTCCTCATGCGGATTATCCATTGCGGTTGGTGATATTGTCGGATTTGAGTCTGTTATTTCTGGCAGCTATAATTCCTTTTCGACGTAAGACAATAATGCGTTGATATCAGGTCTCTGTTTTGGTCCAGCGGGGAACTTTAGCACTGAGATGAGCTCATCAGTTTTGAAAGAAAAATGATAGAGAAGTGATGCTTACTTACTTAATGCTTATGATAATACCGTATAATTTATATTTGCTTGTGACCACATGTTTTAATAAAAGGGGGTAAACTATCTGTCGGATCAACTCGATGTCCATTTCAGGTTCGGTAGACCCCGGTATATGTGCTGCTCACTCACATATTCCATAATTAGCATTTTATTGTCGACAATGAATGGATTAAAGAGGGAGAGAGAACGAGAGAGAGAAAGAGAGAAGAAATAAGAGAGTAGCAGAACGCGATATTCTCGTTGTAACCAACTTAGACTGGATGAGATTAATTTTGTTTTGTTCTCTTTGAGAATGGTTTGATTCTATTCAAGTAAACCTATTTCATGGCATCTTTTTGTAAATCTTTTTTTATTTCTTGCTAATCTGTGGTTTAATTCGTCTATAAGTAGGTTATTAGAACTTTACGCATCCGTTCACACATCCTTAATACACAGTACACTGCGTGAGGATTTTTCCAATTGCCTTTTAAGTGTCATCGTTAGATTATTAGAAGATAATTCTGCAACTGAGACTCAGAATAGATTTGATGTCGATTCCAACCACAAAAGATCGTCAATACTCAGCAGTTTATTTCGGAGGTCGTGATATGTAAAGTGGACGCGGCACGAGAGTGGTGATCTCACACTGGACGGTGAAAATGAATCTTCTCCTATCTAATGACGATTGCAAAACTTCTACGTCCACAGTAGGATTCGAACGCACAACGTGTATACTGGAGAGCGGATCCACTGCTCACTTTGCCAAACACTTCTGCCTTTGTAACCAGTTGTCATCAAATGAATGAGAGGATTCACTTGAATCCCTGTTTTTCGTATCACAGAGCAGTACGAGTAATTGTTTCTGTTGAAAATATCAGCCGTGAGTCCTACTGTTTCCATGCTGTCTTTAAAAGTGAGTTACATTTCTAATCTAATCTAATCCTCTGGCCTCCTCTTTAAGAGGATTTCTGCTGATGAACAGTTCGCTTCCGTGCCTCTCTATCTCTTGCTTCTGTAAGATGTTTGCCCGTCCAATCTTTGATGTTGTCTTTCCATTGCAGTTGGGGTCTTCCTCTTCCTCGCTTTCCCTCCACCATCCCCTGCAATACTATTCTGGAAAGCTCTCCAGAAAAATCCCTTATCAAATGACCTGCAAACGCTATTTTTCTTCTTTAGATGCTAGCCATATATTCTCTTTTCATTTTGAATCTTTTAAGAACCTCTTCATTGCTCACTCTTTCAGTCCAGCTGATACGATCCATTTTTCTCAAGCACCACATTTCAAATGCATTCAATCGGTCACTCATCTCCTTATTGATCGTCCAGGACTCACATCCATACGTCCCCACGCTCCAGATCATTGTCTTGAGGATTCTTACTTTTAACTGTTTGTCCAGATTTCTGTTTCCTAATATGTGGTATATTTGGAAAAATGCTGCTTTTGCTTTTTTAATTCTGTGCTTAATTTCATAATTAGATCTACTGTCTTCTGTTATCCAACCCCCAAGGTATTCAAAACTTTTTACATTTTCTATTCTTCGTCCGTTCAAAGTGATTTCCATCCCATCATTTCCTTTCCTTGAAATCTTCATCACTTTTGTCTTCTGAATGTTTATTATCATTTCCAACCCTGTTCAGTCTGTTCAAAATTCTTTGGAAGCCTTCCTCTGTTTCGCTCATAAGTCCAATGTCATCTGCATATCTTATATTATTTATCAGATGTCCGTTTATCTTTATTCTATCCTTCAGATCTTCCAAGGCCTCCCTCATCATCCCTTCACTATAGACATTAAAAAGGAGTGGGGACATCCCACACCCTTTTTTATGGGGATCCATTCAGTATCCTCTCCTTCAAATCTGACCCTGGCTTCTTGAGTTTTGTATATTCTGAACAAAATTCTCATGATGTTTTTATCTATTCCTATTTCATGCAAAATATCAAATAAAACAGAGTAATTAACGTTATTGAAAGCTTTTTCACAGTCCACAAAGCATAAATCTTTATTGTTACACTTCATGAATATATATTTTGTGATTTCTTTTGAAAAAAAATAGATTTTTTTTTTGCTTGAAGTTTACAAATGAGAAAATTTTTTAGGATCAGTTATGTTATCCGTTCTTGTTTTCAGAAGTGTTTTAAAAATGCGTCCGCCTGCACGCATCGCGAATTGTTTTATGGCACATGCGGAATATCGGAAACAAGAGTTCCCACAGTTCGAAAATAAAGTTTTTGTGAACATATTTTAATGGATTTCAGAACGAAGCATATAAGCATGTGTATTTAGGTGCTTGTTCGTTATCAAAACGGTCATCATCTACATTCGAGTACGTTAGTTTATTAGTATACATCGAATAGGCCATTCCGACCGTAGAGAAATCATGGATGACGTCGTTCGTGGCCTTTCTTCCTGTAATGTTACGTGCTCATTAAACTCAAATCACTTAAAGTACGTCGGTTGCGTCATGCAGTTTTTAGTTCATTTTTTCCTGATTAGTTTACCTACGTGGAAGAACGCTCACCTCTCCCATCGCAGTCATAATGAGAATTAAAATTCCCCGACATGCATCGGGTATGCGCCACATGACACAGACATGTGTGGGTGAACATGACAACCAATCTGTACGCATTGATGCTTCAAAGGCAGCATCCCATTCAACAATTGTTCAAATTATTATTTACATATCGCTGTATTTAAATAATTCTGACTAACAGCATAAATGTAGATGGAATTTCGTGAAACGTGTGTTTAGGATCACAAGATGGCGACGCTGTCTGCTGACTTCTGTTCCTAGTGACTCGAATATCATCGATAGCTTGAGCTCAGCTATTGATGCTATTCCAATTATCGATAATGGCTAAAGGTGGAGATTGGCTGCTTCCATTTTCCAAACATTTAGCAACAGCAAGGTCTTAAAGGGCTCAGCTTATTCCAACTGAGGGAAAAAGACGTTAGATTTCTATTTTTATAAAAGAATTTGCTTTTATAGAAAGTGACAGCGAAATCCTCAGGGAAAGCTTCGAGTTCACCTGCTTCTTACTCAAATCGATCCCGAGCGTCAGTAAAGGGTGAATATCACCAATTAGGCAGGAGTTGTTACTGAAATTCAAAGTTCTACTTTGGAAATCTCTTGTCTGTTCAATATCTGTTTAGGTTTCACTTTGCGCGAACAACTGCTTTTAATCCTCTCTCATTTTCTTTCCGAAATGACATTTTCTTGTTTTCCGCTTCAGGAATTACAGCAGTTGCAGAAGAACCAAAATGGCAGCACTTATCTGGGACAATCGAAGAAGAAGAAGAAGACATTGTACGGAATTTATTTTAAAACTCGAGACGTCTCATTTTGTTTTTATTTGGGAGACTCGGATAAAACTGAACATTGATGTTGAGCTCGAAATAAACAGCTTTTTTTTTCTTTTTTCTTACATAAAGAAATCGCAGTTGGTGCATTGATATCAAGACAAGATTTATCTAAATGATGGGGAATAAGAATCTCATCGTTTACAGCTCTACGCTAAGTTAGCAAGAAAGAAAAAGACTTGCGATCACCCAAAATGGCTTATTATAAGCACATTTTATTTCTCATACAAATTTTATTGCGAATCCATCGTCCTTCCCTCAGCTTCGAAGGTAATTCGTGAAGTTTTGTGTGTGTGTGTGTGTGTGTGTGTGAGAGAGAGAGAGAGAGAGAGAGAGAGAGAGAGAGAGAGAGAGAGAGAGAGAGAGAGAGAGAGAGAGAGAGAGAGAGAGAGAGAGAAATACGCACGTGTCATCGCCAACGATATCAAAACAAAGCCTAAGAAGTATGGACTGGTTGTGGAAAGGAAGATGGGTCGACAAAGTTTGGTAAATGCGGAATCCTGAAGGAAAGAATTCCTTCTTTCAATCCCTCTGCTAGTATGAGTTTTGTTGCTGTACTCGTTCGTCGTTTACTTTGTAATGTTCCGTTCCTTAGAACGCCAGAAAATTTCACACACATTTTCTTGCACTTTCAATGTGGAGATATTCGTATGTTCATAAAATTGGCGGATGTCATTTTTGGCAGCTTCGACATCTTCTCAGACTAAATCATCGATTCGTTGATGATCACGCAACGTCATTTCTTCCTCTTAGTATTTCCAGGCTATCTCGATTCTCTTTAAATATTTAACGTTTAATAAATAAACGAATTCGCCTTAATAATCGTGCGATATTTAAGTTACTAAGAATAATTTTTCTTACTTTCGAACTCTCTTGTATCACGAAAATGAGAGATTTAAATTGCACCATCTACAGCTGGCGCTAATATAAACCAAAGACCAGAGCAGTCTTTTCATAGGGGAAGCCTCCCCCTCGCTAGACTGATTATCTCATTTATGCGTTCATAATTTCAGAACGGATTAATATTCTCCTTATCCACTTACCGTCTTTGTGTTAACACGTTAAGCAAAGCACCCTCCTTTTTTCAAGCAAATGCCCTTTTAAAGTCGATGTAACAAAAAAAAAAGAAAAGAGAAAAAAGAAAAAGTCCTTGTTATAGTCCCAATGCAAATCCGTTTTTAAAAAAATCACCACTTCTTGAATTATAATTTTAAATCCAGCTCGTTCATCGTCTAATAGCTTGCACAATCCTGTTAATCTCCCTCAGGGTATTCTCATGAATATTTTAAAGCACACTGATTGGTCCCTAATTAGCGAAAACGTTTTTGCTTCCTTTTTCTGGACTAAATTACTCTTTCGTTCTTTTACTCTGGCATTATCCGTTTCTTTTCAATTGTTTTTCTTAAATATTTTATTAGTAATTCCCCAGTTTTCCAGGATTTATTCGTAATTTCAATTTCTTGATTTGTTTTTCTTGTAAGTGCTGCTGATTGTGTTAAATGGGATTCGTGGAGCCCAATTTGCGCGATTATCTGCGATATTTACATCAGAGTGGCTTTCACCTCATAAACTTGTTTTTCCCCTTTCTGGGTCTAAGGATGATCATCAGTAGAAATTGTGGCACTTCTTATATTTCATTTTATTAAGGAACTTAATATTTCCCTAAATTCTGAGCCTCTTCCAAAATTAAATAAGCTTCATCAATAAATTTCTTAAAATTGTTTTCAAAACTTGTTATTAAGAGTTTAATCAAAGACGTGATTAGCTATGGCGATGGAAAAATAAAAATATCTCAAGAAATTCTGCTCTCACTAGAAGAAGCCATTTTCTTTCATGCATCGAAATCGCCTTCAAAACATTCCCAGAAATTTTTGTGCTATTGAATATTTGACGTTTCAGAAGACGCAAACGAAACATGACCAGGACATCCTACCCTCCCCAGCATGTTTATAACTTTTATCATAACAATGATGAGAAATTAATAAATTACTTGAATTATAAAGCTTGCACAATGTGCTTTAGCTTACGCTACAGTCCGCCGAAACTTTTATAGTTTGCTATATTCGGTATGAAACTCTTTGATTCCGATCTTTGAGTTTCTTATTCGGCTTTGAAATAATGTGGGATTTAATATCCCCTTAATTTAAATAATTACTTGAATTATTCTTGAGATCACTAGAGCCAAAACAATAACTGGAAGACGATCCCTCCATAGCCTGTTAAGAATAAGTGGACCCATCCAGTGTTTCTGACCAAATGTCTAATCCTCACTGTCTCATGTGTCCCCCCTCATTATTATGTATCTATCCGTCTGCATATGAATGAAAACAAGAATGTAATGGCAGTCTGATGTTTAGAGAACCAAATTGAAGTTTGTATTGGCTTGAACCAAATATAAAAAGAATATTACAATACGATCAAATCATTGCTAGCATGGATATCGACAGGCTAAAAAAACCTTCTGTTACCGCCAGAGAACCCATGCAAAGAGTCAGCTACTAGAATGCCGTCCTCAATCGAAGATAGACACCATCACAGTAAAAAATATTCAACAGAAAACAAATGGAACTGGTCGACAAATAGAGAAATTACAGACAACCTATAGTAGTCGACACTAAAGATAAACTTCTTCAAAGGCGGGCTATTGCATGTACAGTAATGTGGTAAAACATTAAAATTAGGAAATGGACAACGAGACTTATTTATGCTTATGATCCCATAGAAAGTTCTACTAAGAAAGAAGTCGAGGAATTTTTCCAGTCATTGGCGACAGCATCTGACATAAAGAAAAAAGGAAAAGTTGGTCCTTTTTGGAGATTTAAGCAGCACAGTAGGAAATTATTACCAGAAATATAGAAATGTTTTGGAACAACGATTAATAGAAAAGAACAAGCTAATGATAATGGTAAGTACCTGCAAGGCTGGACCAAAGACGTACACTGTGCGCTTAAGAAACGATGTGCATAAATGTACATAACAAATGCCTTGCAGATGGTGTTATTTTTAATTCTTCGTACTAACTCAGGACACTGCACCATAGAGGATGTTTGGAATAGGATGTCTTCCTCACTTAATTTGAGCAGAATAAACTGAATAGAAACTGAATATTGAAAAGAAAAATGTATACCAAAGTGTTGTAAAGAATCAAAGTGGTGCGCTTTCAGAGTTGAACTGTAGGTTCAAATATACAAATATATTATTTCCAAAAATACGTTTAAAAAAAGGAGCACAAACTACTGAAACTGGGTGGAAAAATGGGAAGAAAACATTCACCGAGTTCGTCAAAAAAAAAAAAAAAAAAAGAAAGTGTGGTGTAGTTCTCTGCAAGCAGGGGAAAATCAAAACGTCATGCGAATTCAAGTACTGTAAAGGAAGATAGATGTGTCTCGCTAGTAAGAGAGCATGCGCCCGGAGAGAATACGAAGAAAACGTGCCAAAGCTGCGATGTATCAAAGTAGCTGAACTGAACTCAAAAAAAAAAAAAAAAAAGCCTGCCGAAAGACATCACGAAGATAGTATTTCTATACCATCCTCAGGAACAGCATATAACAAATGCGAGCAGGGTGTAAGTGATCAAGAAAAAAAAAGTAAAATAGGCAACTCTTAAAATAGGTTTCATTTTCAATGAAGGCAGGAATTTAAACGTGGATATAAACAACGAAGCTGGAATGGTTGGAAGTCAACTGAATAAATTCATATGGAATAAGAGAGAAATTAGTCAAAACACTAAATTAGCTGTATACAAGAGAGTGTTCAAACCAGTTTTAACTTATGGATCTGAGAACTGGGTTAGATTAAGCGTTGATCGAAGAAGAGCGACCACGGAGAAGAGTTCTGAGAAAGATTAGGGGCACGAACAGATGGCATCAATGGCAAGATCATATTAAAATGAGCACACTAGGAAAGAACTGGCATTCAGGAATGTGCGAGTTTCAGACGGTTTGGTCATCTAAACAGATTGGGAGATGCAAGGTTAGTAAAACGGATGTTTGATGTCAAGATGGCAGGTCTTTTTCCTGCCAGGATGGCAGGAAAGACCTCGTGAGGGACTAAAATCTATGTGGACTGATACAGAAAAAACTGCATCAGAAGACAGGACAACATTTGAATCCTGACAAATAACAGACTGATTTGGAGGACAGATTGCGGATAGGAAGGTAGTAAAAATATGACCGTTTCATCCAGTACTTAGCGTTACAGTATCGTTGACACCGCTTTCTTTTATGTGGATCTTAAGGATTTATGGGTTAAGGATGTTTTCTAATTTTATTAATTATATATATATATATATATAATATATATATATATATATATATTGATATTTTTATTTATTTTATGGAATCTGGAAACCCTGCTGTAGAGACCTAACATTGAACTTTTTCAAGCCACTTCAGGCCTCCAGTAAGCCGGGAAGTGTCCCACACCGGGTTCATATCGGGAATGGAATGGAATGATGGTTATGATACATCAGCGTAGTAGTTATTGGGTCAGATCTCTGAAAGTTACAACTAGATGGTCAACGTCCAAACTTGCATAGAGAGAGAGTGATTGTGGCTTATTTTCTTTGAATTCACAATAATAGTCTCATGTTCAGAAAGGCATCGCGATTTGGAATGTGGCCGCCAGGTGTTTAGTCAGAACATTTCCAGCTAATTGTTCGAAAGTCTTCAGTGATCAATTATGAAGAATCATCGGTCGCTGAAGAGTTGCCGTTTATTACGAGCATTGTTTGTTGTTTCTCTGCCAGTAAATGATTCTTGTCATGGACTGTTTTATGTTTTCGTGTTTTAGCAACGGGGAACAGATGGTACCCGTGTTTCTTACCCCTTGTTGATCAGACAGTAAATAAACAAGTATTTCATGTTGCATTTATTGTATTTCCGTTTTGTTAAGGAATCTTCCAACTAGCAGAAAGATCCCCCCCCCCCCACGAGACAGATTGAAAATCTTAGAATCTGTTTCCCCAGTTAGTGATAAAAGAATTTGTCTTCTTAGTTGAGAGTGCTGCAGTATTCGTTAAATGACGAGCGTAATTTCATTTCTAGTAACGCACTGCAAGTTAAAATGACTTCTTACGGACTGCAGCATGGACTGCTTATGTTCGGTGGAGTCGCAAATGCAGAGAAGCTTGATTTTCTATTTTGGTTTCCTTGCACTCGCTGTATTAGTGCTGAAGGGTGGTCGAGTAATGCGGGTGCTCATAATACTTCAAGGAACATTTATTTTCTGTACAAGAGGACAGTGCATTAACAAATACGGTTTAAAGAATATGCTGAACAGAATGAAAACACGCTCATCTGGTAGCACCGAATATTTGCAGCCACAAACGCGTGCGTTGGTGATACGAATTCCGCCATTTTACTAAGCACTACGCCTTTATTCGCTTGCTTCGCTGCTCGAAACTGTCAGTTTGAGAGTCAATAAGCAAGAAAATGTTGTCGTTATTCTTAATGCGAATGACGTGTTGAGCTCCACTGTGTGGAATGCGCAATCCACATCGCGTTGCAAAAATAAATAAAATAATATAACAGCGACTTCCAGTCCAGTGCGTAATTTCTGTTTAGACATTCACTCGAATAAACTGTCGGAAAAAAATAGCTCAAGGCAAAGGCCATCGCCGGTCTGTTCGTTAAAAATATTCGTTAACGACACTTCTTCAGGAATATCCTGGATAAGTATCGAGTTATTCTGGAATACCCTGATACCGACGGTTGTATTTATAATACGTTGATGCGTTCATACACACTTTGGTGTTGCTGCCCATAGAACAGAGAGGATCACATTTCGAAAGATAAAAAGAAAGCGGTTTTACAGCCTGCTAAACTAGCTCTCCACAGTTCTATCTTGATTTCTGTGAGCTTGAATCTTTGAGAATGTCTTAGTTGGCAGATGAATTTCGTAAAGGAAATTTTTCATCCTTCTTCCTTTTATAAGCCTGGAATGGATTGCAAACGTTGAATATTCATTGTATAGCGCGAGGATCCCATTATATAATCTTAGCTTATGACAAAAGTAAAAGGTGCAACAGATTACCAAACTTCCATGCGCTGATTAATAAAATAAACTAAAAATAAATAAAATAATAAGTATTTTAATTCCTGTATCGCAAGTGAAATGAGATTCTACAAAAATTGTATTACAAACAAAAAGTTCCAAAATTGTTCAGTGTAGGTAGGGAAATGGGCGGTGGCTTCAAATCCGTAACTGACGCACGTTGCTAAATGTTCGATAAATCTTCTTTGAGTAGTTTACCATTAAAATAACACTCTTAGGCAAGAGAATACTTAAGCCATTTTCCACTGCTTAAAATTTGTAAACTGTGATTTAAGAAGATTTTTTCTTCAGTGAGCAACCCCCGCCCCCCCCCCCCCCACACACACACAGATCAGTCTCGTTTCTCTCTTTTTACGAACTTCTTCAACTCTAAACAAATGCTCACTTTGAAGAGTTTTCGGAATTTTCCTTCAAGAAAGTCAACTGCGATTTAAATATTCGTAACAAGCGTGTCGCTCATCTTCTCCGATCACGATTGCAGGATGCTGCAAATTTCTCTTTCACCCGATTCTGTGTCGGCCATAAAAGAAAACCAAACTCAAGACAAGCGAGTGTATTTCTTCATCATCGCGATCGATAGCAACCGAATCTAAATATTCCGGGAACTCTTTCCTGTTGAAATCGAAGAAGAGTTTATATAATTGCAGCTTCAGGGTTCGGTGAGGTGGTCGTCGAGAGGTATGTGCTCCGGAGGCGGGAAGGGGGGGGGGGGAGTGGGCCGAAACTCATTTCGAAGTCGGCGTGGCACTAGATTGAGCGGCTAGAGAGGGTATCGAGTGTACATTTTAATTAAAAGTGCAGTTATTTAAGCGGAAAACATGGGATGCTCGAGAGTAGATCCGTTCTGTGTTGGCACTCAGATAAACAAAGGGCAGTCACGTATTGCTCGCTGCACATATTCATAACAATAATTCAATTAAACTGAATGTCATCCGAGGGCTTCGTGCGTGCGTGTGCTTTTTCTGTTAGATATTCGCCTTCGTTCAAGTGGCAACGTAAGTAAACAGCATTAATTGCAGAGAACATTCTGTAAATGAAGACATCGTTAAGTGATTGAGGATTTATCTTGCGAAGATGAAAAGACATTAGCACAGTTTCCTTTGATGTTTCTTTAGGTGTTCATTGGCTCAATGATGCGTTGCAAGTTTGAATTGCATCCTCACGGATGAGAACTCGCTTGGTTTGTTATTCGGAAAAGCTACGCTGTTGTTTTAGAAGAAACAATCTCTCATACAAACAGCGAAACTTCATTAAGGAGGGCTGCGGAGAACGAAAGCTGACGGAAAGAAAGTTCAAGGCAGTTTGGTTTAAGGATGAAGGAGCGGTTTACTATGTGGAGAGTGGGGTGGGGGGAATTTCTTGTGAATAAACTGATTCGGTTGAAGGGGTCGAAAGACAAGGGGCAACCGCTTAGTTATCTTCGAACTAACTTAAGCACTTACTAATCGGCCTTATAATGGACAGTCTTGTTTGCACGACAGTCCGCTCTATGGTCAGTTTACTGTTTTTGTTCGGCGATATCAAGTACTCTGACGTTACTGTGACCTTCTTTGGACTATTCTAGTCCCTCCACTCCACTTCATTGGGTATCCGACCTCAACTTATGATTTCTCTTTTCTTGAAAAATCGTTGTTATTCGTGAATTTTAACATTCGACCAAGAGCGTTCCCATTCTGGTTCATACAACCGTAATTACGTCAATTGTCATTTTTTCGATAATTTTTTAATAATTTTATCTCGAACACTGCTGGATGTAAGTGCTAAAACCTTTTGATATCCAAGTTTCACTGCAACATCGCTCGCACGATTGGTGTTCCTAAACTCATCCCCTCTTGATCTTCTTCAGTCTCGGGTTTTCAGCGTTTTTTCCCTTCAGACAGAGCGCATCTTGTCTCTTACTGTAGAAACGACCTCACAACATACAAACGTCCATGAATACCAAAAGCTTGTTTCCAGCAGTCAGCCGTACAGCTGAAATATGCACAGAGTTTCTTTCCTGTTTACACCTCAACCAGGAAAATGGAAATTTAACTTATTTAAGATGATGCGAATCTCATATTCAGTGATTTTTCCTTCATTTAGTTTATTTTTTAGTTTTGGTACAAGATTGTGCTATTGTTGTTTTTTCTTTTACTCAGGGGAGCCAAGACAAACTTCAGGCAAGTAGAAAAGCGTATCCTAGACAGCATCATCGGTCCAGGTCGCTACGATAGTCGTATTCGGCCCCACGGCATCAACAACACAGGTGAGCTTTTATTTCTTAATACGCTCAGCAGTTTTATTGAAAATACACGAAGTGAATCAGTTGCTTTTACGTTTAATGTTCGTAATGAAAACCAGTGCACAGGATAACTACGAAGTGGCAGTGGCGAATTCTCCATGCTTGCTATGCTTGCTGCGCAAGATCATTGAGAAAGAAGTAATATTTATTTGTTAATAAATAAATGCACACTTATAAGCATTCCATTTAGGCTTTTATTTTTGTAGACAGAAGACGTCTTAAAAAAGCTTGCGCGGCAATAATTGAGCTTTGCGTTGTGTATCGAAGACCGACTAGTTAAGCTACCTTGGCTTTCTTCGGTTATGGGAGCATCCAGGTCCTCGCTTCAGCACTATGATTTCATACGCGCGCATAGCCATTTCCGCTCCCTCCACGTCATCTCACCCTGTTGCTTAAACACGCACCACACGCAGTCAAAGTAGCTCTAGTCAGTGAGCTTCAGCCAGCCTTTACAAGTGCGCGTGTTGCTTGGGAAAATTAAGTTAAAACCAACTTTTTATGACGATGTTATTGACCAATTCATAAAGAACCGTAGGGTAGAATTTGTATTCAAGTAGCTAAATTGAAAAAGATAGAATATCATTTGTAAAATAAATGTTGTGTTTGTATGATTAAATGTACATAAATTTCTAAATACAGGTAACCCTCGTATAACGCGGTACTTATACAACACGGTTCCGATAAAACAAGGTCTACAAATTGTAGTAACCCTTTATCTTTTCATATCACCTTTATCTTTTCATTTCATTTCACCGCGCGACTTAAAAATCAAATTTTATCTTCGCTAAATCTGTGTCTGCCTGTATCCCACATGTAATTATAAGTAGCGAATTTACATTAAGGGAAATACCCTTTAGCACGCATGTACCTCAATTGTTTACCGTATAAAACGTTTATTGTTGAAAATTGTCCTCGTTTCTGCCAGGAAAGTGCATTAAAAATCACAAGTGTGTTCATCTCAAGCTGAGCACTTTATTTTCTGGTGAGTTACATACAATGTGTAATGCTTGGTTTTTTTGTGTAAAAAAATATTTTTATAGTAATGACCACAAACTGCAACGAAAGGGAAAAACCAAAATTGAAAACAAAATTAATTTCTCTCGAAGAAAAGTATTCAAAATCTTGGATCGGTTGAAAAATGGAGAAAAACCAGGAATTTTTGCAGGGACTTTGAGTTTAAATGAATCAACAATTCGAACAATGAAACCAAATGAACGTAAAATCCGAGAAAGTGTTTATTGCTGGGTCAATGGTAAGTGCAAAGTGCGTTGCTCGTGTACGCGATATTCTAATGGAAAAATGGAGAAATCTCTGATGATTTCTATAGAAGATTGCACCTCAAAAGAAAATAACTAGGGATGGAAATCTTATTAAACAAAAAACTCTCAAAGTTTATAAACATTTATAGTGCAGACCAGGTGTTTAATGCGAATGAATCCAAGTTATATTGGAAAAAAGTGCAAAGACGCACCTCTATTTCGAAAAATGAAAGATCAGCTGCTGGATTCAAAGTTTCCAAAGATAGAATTACTCTACTGTTTTGTAGCAATTCATCAGGTGATTACATGACAAAACCAACGTTGATTAACCAATCCTCAAATTCTCGTGCCATGAAAGATTAGAATATTCACTATTTTATTTTGCCTAAAACATTTATGAATTATGTGCAATGTATTTTACTCCCAATTTGTAATTTTTATACTTTTATATTATGTATTTGTAAATTTCGTAGTTTCTTTGTTTTCTTAACTTACGTGAATTACCTGAATTAAATTAAAATATTTATTTTGTTGGGTATGTCATTGTTGTTTATATAATTAAAAAAAAACGATTTCGGAACATAACCTTACCTTTTCTATGTGATCTAAGACTCGTATAACGCGATTTACATAACGCCGGATTTCTGCGGAACCTAACATCCGCGTCATACGAGGGTTACCTCGTATGACGCGGATGTTAGGTTCATATACATAGTTATAAACCGTCAATAATTGATTATTCCGCTAATCAGACTTCAATCTCACTCCCTGAATGATAACAAGAGCAAGCGTGAATTTCAAGACCAGTATTCGCCCCTGCGCAATGGACTTGTTAATGTAATAAGCGATCAAAACTCTTACAGTCCTTAGGATTACAATTTGAAGCAAAAAAAAAAATCTTAGTGATTATAATAAAAAAAATCTTAAAAGCATTCACAAGATATTATGAAAATTCCTTATAACTTCCCGGTCCTTACGGTATTGTTATTTCTAAGGATCCTCAGAGATCCTTAGGATCTAAAGATTATATCCTAAGGATCTTTCGGGTCGTTTTAATTTAACCTTCACCCTCGCTAATCTCTGATTTTTCACCTTACAAAATTTTTAAAACGACTGTCGCTATGGCAACAATGAACTGCAACATTTCCCGCATCCTGACTGGGGTTGATATTTTCCCGATATTAATACATTAAATCGATGGAACAAAAACGAATCGCTAAGGCAAAACAGACCCACGTCTCTGTAATTTACAAATATTAATTTGAATGACTCGATAAAAGGAGGAATTTTTAGCGAAACATTTTCTGTGAACGTCAGCATGCGGATAATTAAATCGACAAACAAATGAGGAAGATATCCTTGAAGAGCCAATCGCAGATCTTGAAGAAGAACCACACGTGGATGTGCAGGACAGAAATATCAAAGTAACAAAAACTAGATTCCAAAGAATTGCAGAATCAATTCCAGCTGAATTTAAAATGGCTGAGCGGAGAAGAAATTACTTGACTGGAGTGGGGGATTTGAAACGATATCCCCATTATTCATGGGATAACAGCCGAATATCTCCTCTATATTTTCATTAACTACTGAAGCTGAATACGAAATCTCATCAGATAGACCTGAGCAGATGTAACAGTCCAACCTAATTGTGGGAATTCAAGTCAATACCATTGGACGTAACGCGAGTTTTGCGGCTGTATCTCGTAATTGTGTTTATCAAAACATCAATTTCTCAAACAAATATTCAAAGTAAAGTTTAAAAAAAGATCTGAATGATCTAAACAGTTAGTAATTAATAAATCCGACAAAAGTCCATTTTCTAACACACATGCAGTTTTGAAAATCCAATTATTGCAGAAGTTGGAAATGGCATCGATTAGAAGAAAGGTCCCTCAGAAAACCCAATTACGTCTGGTCTATTGGAAATAACCGAAAATGCACTGAAGAGACCAAAAGGAGGTTCAGAATGAGTTCTTGGGATGTCGTTGCTAATTCATTTAAATGTAATATGAAGGATGTGCGCGATGTCTCTTATCAATGGAATTATTTGGCCTTTTGTTATGCCTAACAGGAATCAAAATGCACATAAAAGGCCGTTTTAATTCTGTGGAGGGAAGAAAGACCATTTTTTGCATACGTTTGACCTAAAAACTGCTGTAATTACATTAAATGAAGGCATTTGGAAGAAAACGAACAAAATGAGGTCAAAACTTTTTCCACAAGTTGATTTTGTATTGCGCTACTCAAAGGCACGATAGCGAGTATGTTTAATATTCATTGGTGTATTTAATTAGCATTCAAGTGACACAATGTTACCATTTCCTTAACTAAATCATGATATTATTTATTAGTGTGGCGAAAAAGAAAAATGAGGGAAACCATAAAACTTTTATCAGATCTTGGCGAGAGTTCATTTTAGGTTAAGTAGCAGCGTAAAACGCTCAGAAGAACGTGGCAAATATGCAGAGGGAGGGAGGGAGAGACCTCTCAGCTAAAGCTTTTCGAAAGCGAGCTTCAAAATTTTATTCAAGGTTCCGTGACAGATGCGTGTGTGAACAAGTAGGAACATTTGTACGACGCACGTAATTGTAACCGCAGATAATATGCCCATCTCTCCCACAACGGACTTATAAAAACATCGAGTGCATCCAGTTTGCACGTGCCAAATAAATTCTGTTGAAAACGGGCAGACTACGAAACGAAGGCATTTCCTGTCAGGCGCATTCAAAGCAACTTTGCAGTTTTCATCTTTGCTCACCTCAAGTAGCGCGAGCTAGTTGGGATACCCTCTGGCTATCTAATTTATTGTCAATCAAACGGATGTTGATCCTTTAATCACAGCAGTTCTTGAAGGACTTTCATCTGCCTCGTTGACCGGGAATAGAAGGACGGCATGACTTCGCCACTGGAGCGTGGCGAAGTCTTAAGAACAAAGTCGCTCCGAATTGAGAATCCTCACACGGCGCTCTTCGTTGCTTTCAAAGCAAGCGCTTCAAAACTTCAAAACAAACTTTTCCGTTCCGATATCTTTGACCTGAGATAAGAGAATCCAAAAGAGACGGACGAATAAGAAAGGCTAAAAGACAGCTTCTGTGAGACAGTCTTCGAAAATAAGTCAAGAGTTTCTTTGGGAGATATGTGCGATCGAATCTTTTCTTCGGACTCAGATCGAGGCAGATTACCGCATCAAACAAAAGAGTGCTTCGATCCAATGAAGCAATGAAGATTATTGGGACGAAGAGATCGCTGCGGATAGCTTCATGTCGCTATACTGGATGACCGCTAATCCATCGGACTTCGCTTGCGAGAATGCATTCGGCCTCGCTTTCAATAGCGTTTCTTTTGTGACAACACACTCACCACAATCCGTCGTATATACGATGGAAAGTACGAGATTGTTCGGAATCAGCGTCGTTTATGATGGTTGGGATCTCTTGAAGATGCCTTCGGCTGGACAAATCCTTCTCTGTAAGTATAAATTCCCTTCCCCACGGCGAACTGCATCCCAGGGACACGTGCAGTTAGTGAGGGACTCATTTGAAAAAATCTCGCGGTGGCTACCAAAAATTCTTTTAAGGCGGTGGCGACGTCTGCAGTGGAGATGTGAGTTAAGTGATGCTCGCTGCTTTCGTTATTAAATCTCTCTCTCTCTCTCTCTCTCTCTCTCTCTCTCTCTCTCTCTCTCTCTCTCTCTCTCTCTCTCTCTCCCTGCTGTACTAGGTGAAAGAGGTATCAGAGAACAAGAAATCGATCTCGGTTATCGTGTCCTCATTGGTTCACTCATCGTTTTTTTTTTTAACTTTCGAAAGAACGATCGAAGCAGAGAACTTTTATCTGAGGCGCGAAGATAAAAATAATAACCTTTCGCATCACCGTAACGACAGCCACGCAGATGATGATGTCCGTGAGCGAAGAGATCATTTGCTTACCTGAAAGTCCAATCCCACGTCCACCCTCCTCCCGTTTCTCAGCGGAGGGGACCAGCTTAAGCGCTGCATTGAATGGGGCAAACCTGTTATTAAATCTTTCGGCTGCGAGGGATCTTTCACACAAGCTTCGCGCAGCAAATCAGACAGTCCCTGATTCGCCCCCATTGTTAATTATTTTCCTTTTCTGACCTTCCTTCGTAGCTTAATATTTTCAGTTTCTTTTTCTTCCCCTTTCATTTTCTAGACCAGCTCCGAGAGGAGGGGGGTACCCGGCAACAAATCACCCATTATGGTCGGAATGACGGCGCAGCTGTTGTGTTCTCAGGCACCCGCCGAGACAAACGAACCCCGCTAAGCCATAGATGGATAGAACCTATAATCTCCGCTACTTGCACGCGCCAGGGGTGAACACTTCCTCACTAAGCGTGACGCACCCTGGCGAAGGAGGGGAAAAAACGACGCCCGCACCTCATTACTTCCCGCTCATCGCACCCAGTGTTTCCGAGGTGCTTTGTGAATGTCACCGGATTTCGTGATCAGTGGAAGACAGCGTACTGAGGGGGTGCGATGCGTGTCACGCAATTCCGAGGGGTCAATAAGGGTTTAGCCCTGATCATCTGCACTGCCTAAATTCGATTTTTTTTCTTTCTTTCAAAGATGTGTTTCTTGAAAGGAGTTTCATCGCAATCTTCCTTCGTTCCACGCACGCACGCACGCACGCACGCACGCACGCACACACACACACACACACACACACACACACACACACACACACACACACACACACACACACACACACACACAAAAAGCCAAGGAAGAAGAAGAAGAAGAAAGATTTGCATAAGTAATCATGAAGAGATACGTCGAGCAGAGAAAACCGTCCACGGATATATTTGTAAACGGGATTAATTAAGCAAGGACGAATGCGAAAACAGGTTAAGGAATCCCCGAGAGTTGCCAAGATATTAGAGAAATAACTCCGAAACGAATTTAGAAATAATTTAAACACAGAAATGCTAGAAAGGGGAAACCGGTTCGATGTCCTTTCGGGCATTTCGGGAAGTTAATTCACGATTTTACAAATCCGAAAGAAATCATCGGAATCTTCATTTCGTTCCTCCTTTAACAAATGCGCGTTCAATACCATTAATATTTCCATCGCTATTTTCAAATCGACATCAATATTTCTTCCAAACCTTTAAACAAACTGCTAACAAATTTCTCAGTGATGTCAAGTTCCTTCCTAATATCTTAATTTTAATAAGATACTGCAATTGATTCCAAATGTTCACTCTCCCCCGATCTTTATGGGCACTCTCATATTTGTGATCTCCAGTTCTTAATAATCTCTTCAATTTATGGTCTCAGATTCATAAGTTAAAATTGGTTTGAACATTGTGTTTTCAGGGAGAGTTGCAAGGCAGTGTTCCACATTCGTTCTTCTGTGTTCTCTTCATACCAATGGTTTATTCTCTTTCCACATTTCATTTTACCACTTTTACTAACTGTTACTCTTATTTAGCAAGAAGATATTCTTTCACCGGGATGCAACGAATGCTTTCTCTGCCCCTTCCTATTGTCATGTTCAACTTTCACACAGCAAGTCTTTCATTTTCTTGAAGAAGGATTTCTCTTCTACCTAAAGACATTCAAGAATATGCCACCAGTACAACAAGAACGTACAGCTTGTCCAGTGGAGAGAGTGGAGACCATCCAATGAGATATATGTATTCATATGATCCTTTTTAATGTCATCTTTATCATACTTTTCCTTTGCAATCTTCTTCCTTTGTCTCTAAGTATTAATAATTTTTCCCCTTCAGGGTAATTACTTGCAAAATTCCTTCGAAAAATTTCCTGCGACTTCTGTTGAACTGCCTTCATACACTTTTTTGTTTAGCTTTTCCATAATTTCCTCCACGCACGTACGCACGCACACACACACACACACACACACATGCTCTACGAGTGCATGCTAATTCATGTTTCAAATGTTTAATCTTTTCACGAACTACTTCTTTAACTTTTTTTTTCTTTTATCTTTGAAGTCATCTTCAGAATATGCTTCCCTTTTGAGTCAGCATACTCTTATTTCATATTTTCCTAAATGAGTCGCCATGGTTTGCTTCTCATTTTCATATTTTCCCTAATACTATTTGCATACTTGGATAATAAAATCTCTCGATCTCATTTTAAATGATAAAATCGCATAAAATCCAATAGCTACTTACGATTGACTATTATCTTAGTATTTTCTTCCAAGTTTTCTCAAACATTTCTATATATCTGGTATTCATCTGCTACTCTGCTTTTAAATTTTAAAGAAGCGCCTTTTTTAATCTCAGCTGCATTTTGATGACTCAAAAATTTCTGCAGTAAAACCTTCTCTGAATCACAAGCACAAAAACGTTTCATTCTCTTCTCCCATTATGTTGTTTGCCCACAATATCCGACTTGGAACTGCTTGCCATTGAAGAAGCTTATCTTCTTTTTTTTTGGCTTTCAGTCCTATTCCTCCATTTTCCGATTCCCCCAAAGAATTATCTTACATTCTCTCTCTCTTTTTTTTTTAAATATCATTCACTGCTTTTTCTAGTGTCTCTTTCCAATTCCATGGGAATTGTTCCAGGATTAAAGGATGGACTCTAATTTGAAATATTAAACTCACGATAGGTTTTCAAAGAATCTTACAAATAAAGTGGGAGGCTTGCTCGGTGACTTTTGAAATAGTCAAACAAATTAATTATATCAATATTTGCATTTCATGTTACTCTGTACGAAGTCCCTAAACATTTAATATAAAACCCAACTCATAAAGTTTTGGCCACGATGGATTCATTCCCATATTTGCGCATCTCCAGCAAAATTCTCCCAAATGAGCTGAAAAACTCCGTCCTTCGAAGAGGTTGAAAGGAAAGAAATGACCTTGCAAACTTCTCCTCATGTTCTCAGTATTCACAAAATATACTAAGAGAATTACTCGAAATCGAATTGATTTTCTTAAAACCAGTTTGGGTTGGCGGAGAATGAGCTCACTAGCAACAAGTAGAAAGGTACACAGATCAGGTGACAAAATGAATTCTGTGACAATCTTGCGACTCTGTGCTGAGTCAAAGACTGGTATGCTATATCTAACGAAACGCGAGCTGCGAGTTCTGAGACTGATTTTACTGAGCTGCTTCTGAGTGTCGATTGTTGCCTTAGCTTCAGAAATAACAATTCGTGAGAAATTATTTCTGAAGTGGCTACAAAGCAAAGGCAGAAAGTACTCCAAAGTTATTCCATAGGTGACACCTGATTGAGGTTAATTTGAAAAACAAAATATTAAAACTTGATGTTGAAACGGTACTGAAAAATGTAAAGAAGATTCAATTAGGTCCATGGTTATCACTTGCTCTTCAATTACGATGAAGGAATAAAAAAAAAGATTTCTAAGGCACAAATATCAAATGGCTTTCGGGTGTTAGACTCGTTTCATCTCCAATCTGAGACCTTCACTCTTATATCTGGAGGCTTGAAATGGCGTTGGGAAATTTGAGGAGGATAAACAAATTCTCAAATCAATCAGGTTTACGTGAACATTATTATTATTATTATTATTACTTAACACCTCCAGGAAGTTCCAGACTCATTGAGGGAGGGTACCTACTCTAACTCTCCGTCTCCATCACTCAATCCATCAACTACAGAGAATCACATTATCATCTACACCAATGCCATCTACTATCCACAACTACTGCTGGTATTTTTCACAGACAGTCACAAACATCCATGCCCACGGCGGGATTTGTACCCGCAGCCTTTTGATATATATATATTTTGCAAATATATATATATATATATATATATATATATGGCCGGCCTGGAAAGTCTGGAATGTGAAATATACAGATTTCAGATATTCACTTTCAAATCGTTAGTTTCTATGATCCAAGTATTATTAATCATTTTCCGTTGACGACAGCCATTATATTAGGCAAAGTTTACCTAGTGGTTTGAAGGCATTCAGTTATGAGTGTGTTGATGAGGAAAATCTATTTATTTCCGCCTAAATCCATGACACAGGAGCACTCTCAGTGTGCTGCCATTTATGTGAGTCACCCCTTTCTTCTCGAAGCGGAGAAGCTCTGAATATTTCAGAAGCGCGCACATCCCTCGTCCTTCTGGTGTTTCCTTTAACCCGCGCCTTTCCATTTAGACTGACAGACGCTCCTGAGGGGTTTCGTGTAACCTGTCTTGTCACTAATAGCGTTCAGATTCCTCTCTTCAAGTGGCGCGAGAGCGTCGTGTGCTCCTGTTAGAATTCTTCCTCTTCCGTCAGACTTTTCACGAAAGACTCTTTTACGAAGCACCTTCGCCAGAAACTCGGAAGCAAAACAGTTCGTGTCGATGTTCTGTTATTTCGGGACCTAATCATCAGCGCTGATAAATTATATCACCGAACGTTAAAACAAAAAGCGTTCCACGGGATGGAGGGGGAAAGTGGGGATTGTCAGTCGGACTTGGGACTGCTAGAGAAGTGCCGCATCCAAGGGAAATCTCCGCGCACCTTCCTTTAGACGGAGACGAGGGGGCGCTGTGCTACCAGAGGCAGTAATTGATGAGGCAAGACAGAGGGTGGATGAGGAATGTGCGTGTCTCAAGACACGCAATTGATGATCGCGACCACCCCGTATCCCAACTAAGATCTAAAACTAATAACCGAAATCTTTTTATCCGAATAAGGAACACACTTTAATCATTTCTGGCTGTCACGCGAGCGGAGATCACCCCATCGGAAAACGGCATTAGCGTTGAAAACCAAATGAAATGCTTTAAGAAACCTCCACTTTGTGGGGTCTTCGACCTTTTCTCTGTGGGGTTAAGCGTGTGTTACCGACAGTAAGTAGTTATCGGGTCCTCTTCCGCTTGTCCTCCTTCTCACGTGAGTGCGCATTTAACAGGCGCAATGAGGCTTTAAAATGGTCGCAATGATTGCTCGCGAAGATGGCGCTGCAGTCCAGAAATGCACTTCACTTTACAGAAAACGGACGTCATAACACACGCTCCAAAAGGTCTTGTTTTGCCTTCTGCTTCACTAGGAAAATCTCAGACGCAAGAACCACGCTCACTGCAGTCTATCGGACATCGTTCTGGGGGTCTCACAGCAGCGACCTTAAAGTAAATACTAGGAAGAGAGAGAGAGAGAGAGAGAGAGAGAGAATCACAGGCCATTCCTGTTGTATATAACAATCATTTGATGTGCTCTGACTGCGATTTCAGGTTGATTGTTATTAAGCTTTTTTTAAATTCTACAGAAACATACAACTTAACGGAGAATGCAAAACTCCTACTTCTGTTTTCTATTTTAGTTTTTGTGATTATGTTTTGCCAATGTTTTTCGTTTTTTTTTCGTTCATCCACTGGCACACTTTTCCATTCGTTTGTGATCTCACCAAATTTGTTTTTTCTCCTAATTGTATTCATTTTTTATTCCTGAATAAAAACGGATCTTACTACATTTTATTTACACTTTGCTTGTCTTAGTACAATATTTGAATTCTTATTTTGTTTATTTTTCTCTTTAAACATTCAGAAATCGTGTTTGCCTTAAACGGATGCTCTTTCTCCATCTGGTGCATTTCTTCCGAATTAATCTGAATATTTAAAAGTTGTTGATCTCTTATTTTTTCTCTTGATTTTTTCTCAAGCTTGATTGGCCGCCTATCATCACAATTACGCAATCATTTTCGTGTTTTGAAATTTTCATTTTTTTGTTCTTTTGGCGATCTGTTGGAAACGAATACTTCTCTCTGTGAATTATCTTCTGCGCCGTCTAACATTGCTACGCCATCTGTAGGGAAGTTCGTGCTTACTATATTATTATCAGTTTTTCTTTCATTCAGTTATTATGAAACAATTCTTCTTATTATAGTCATTGGAATAGTGGACTTAACTTCATTCCTTCTGGAATCTCGATCTTGCGAATCTAGTACCTTATTGTTCGTCTTTCTTTATTTAATCTTTTAATACTTTCTTCACAGAGCAGTTCTAACTTGGACTTTTATCTTTAATCTTATTCATCTGTATACTATTTTGTTCAGATATTTTTTCCTGGAATCGCAATTTCCAAGAACGAAGTTTCTTCATCAGTTGATGAGGAAATCGATGATTTCTTCCGTTCTGATGTTGTTAGTGGTGTTGCGGATGATCTTCCCGACATATTTCTCGTACTATTTTTATGATTTTCTTTATAAGGCGCAAAATTCTCAATTCACTATCTGTATAAACTGAACTCGTTTTTTTTTTTTTAATTGATTCATTAAATGCTACGATCTTGTTCCCAATAAGTGTATTTAAATATCTAGCTAGAATTATAATTTCTGTTTAGTTTTATTTATATAACACGCGTATTTATATTTAAGTTAAAAGCACTTCGGTTTACAGAAAGAAAATTTTGAATAGAAATCTTTCTAACAAGGTCTGTTGAAGTTTGAACCCAATCTAAGAAAGAATGGAGAAGGCCATAAATAACACTTATGGGGAAATAACCCCCAAATTACATTAAAACTGAAATACAAGCATCTCACGTGATATAATATCGTGGCGTATTAAAACGTAATATATCTTAAAGGCCAAACAGGTCAAACAAGGTCTATAGGTCAAACAGGAGCCGGGTACTAATCTAATAACGGATCGGCGGCAATTTATAGGGCTCTTTGGCTGACATTCTTATTTTAATTTCAGAAACATTTAGAAACTTAGCCGAATCAATGCCACAGAGAATACAAGCTATTCCTAAAGCAAAAGAGGCGGGGATCCCACTCGGTTTTTTTTTTTCCTGAAGAAATAGTATGCTATTTCTTCAGGAACCATGAAATATTATTGGTTCAGTCTTTCACGTGACATCCCATTGCATAAATCTACTTTTGATGATAATCTGCGAATTCCCAACTCCTAATGCATTAAAGTGCTGATGCAATTTCTGCTGTGCTAGCTTGGCTTGCTTTGTGCTGAGGTTATTAACCTCTCCAAGGAGAGCAGTCGCTTCGTTCAAAACAAGTTTTTGCTTGAAATTTGTCTATTTCTTTTGGGTAATATTCGCTCTCTTTATGCGACGCGATTACAGTTCTCTGATTTATTAAACAATTCTTGATGATATCCGGGCAATTAGGGGTGGTTAAAAGTGACGACGCAGCACATCGCTTGTCTCATACCGAGCGAAGAAAGTATTCCTTCCCAGAGAGAGGGAAGCGGCAGCAGAGTTTAGCGGCAGCAGAGCCTCCATTCCGTTGTAGCGAAGAGTTGCCTCCGTGAAAGCAAAAGGAAGACGTTTCTTGTGATCTTATTCGACACGACAGTCGAAGAAGATGCAATGAAGGGAAAGACGGACAATTCTCAAACAAAACCCACTGCGAAGGAAATTTCCAAATAATCCTTCATAAAAGCTCATATTTTATATTTTATCACGGGGAATTTTCAAGTAATTAAATCTGAATATTTTAAAATTACTTCCTAATCCACTTCGTCCCCAAATAACGAAAAGCACCTTGGACACTTCTCCTACATACGCGGTCTTGAAATTTCCATTGCTTAATAAGATGAATGAAGAAACAAGATTAGTGGAAAACCGTTTCTTATCATGGTTTAGTGATTTTGCATCGGAGAAAAAAATGAAGACTCTTCCCCTAACTGCTCCCCCACCTCTCTCTTTACCGATGGTTGAGTTAACTAATAGTTTAGTTAAAAGCTCCGATGTTATTCTTCCGTTTTTGTCCTGCAAGAAACGAGGTCTGCAGATGCAGAAAGTGAATGATGTTGAAGGGCCACGTATGAACTTATTAATTTTCACGAGTCGGATGCGCAACAATGGATGCAAGGTCTCCTGGGATTGTGTGGCATGAGTGAAATACGTGCGGATGCGAAGTGCCACGAGATTCCATTGCGTGCAGCGGTGAAAAGTCATCATTCACAAAGCGAATCAGACAGAGGCTCTTCTGAACCAGGTGCTTAATATGACCGAAACGGCCCTTAATTCATCCCATCGTACAGGGGGAAAGGACTTTATTAACGAAAGACTCATTTGAAAATTCAGAAGTTATTCTTAAACTGCAACTTTCGCGTTGTCCAAAAAGGATCGAACAAAAGAACCGATGGCCATAAAATAAAAGGATCCCCATTTCTATCGGGGGACTGGCTCTTTTTATATCAGATTAGGTGCAGCGACAGCATTCACGCCATTCTGAGATGGATGCCAAAGAATTCCTGGCAGCTTCAAAAGTCGGAGTGAAAGAAGCTCCAAACCATCCCCCTGCTCGAGCTATGGCGTCTTCTCTAGCAAATGCTCGATCAAAGATGAAAGGAGATATTGATAACACCCTTTCTGCGCGGAACAGTTTAGGGCACAGACGCGTGCTGCAGAGGGCGCGCGCGTTGCGTTTGTCTTTCTGTGCCCTGTCTGCAGCAAATGACACTCCGGATGCGTCCTCTCGACTGCCAATATGAGGCTGCAAACCTTTTGGAATCGACTAAATGAAGTAATCGCAATCTTCTATTCAAAGTGCAATCAGCTATACTCGGTAGTAAAGCTCTTAAAAGACAGACTTCGATACTGTTATGCCTCGGTGGTATTTTGGTAGAACTGCTGAAGAAAGGAGTCGGAAATGGAATCTCCTCCTAGATCATGTCCACCAAATAGTACAATATGGAAACAAATGCCAGAAAATATGAAACTCCGTAAGGTTTAATAGTTTCTTGGAGCAGACACCGTTAATCACTAAGCAATGTACATTGTAAACTTGAGCCTTCCCATAGTTTGCTATAAGCAGCATTGATGATTGATAATATTCTGAAATAGCTTAAAGAATGAGTTTAAATGAAGCGCGATTGCCAAGAGAAGTGCCACATTTCTAATTTCTTTCAACTTCTAGACCTGTTTCTCATTCGATAAGTAAGAACTTCATTAAAAAAGCGTCGAGGATCTATACACATATCTGCATTTCTCATCTAACTTCACCGTAAATTATTTGCTTCGAAGCCACATCATACAAACAATGAAAACTTCAACTTAATCTCGCGGCATTCCTACGAGATGAACTGCAATGTGGAGCAGTCGATATGATGAACGCACGCACGCTCTTGATTGGAAACAGCTGATTCAAACCACACCTCTGATAAGAAAGATTTCGTACTCCTTTTTGCTATTATCCGGTGTCAAATTAAGGCGAACCTTTCCATAAATAAACCGCATGATTGCAAACACACTTTCCAATACAACCTGCAGAATAAATATCTCATTAGTTCGCTCGTTATTCACCAACGTCCGCTGTCAGTTAAATGTGCCGCACATTTTGACTGCAGCTGTTTGTGGACAGCTTTATAACTTTCTGTTTGCTGCTTTCCAAGTTATGCTTCTGTCCAATGAAGCTCAATTTCTAGCGATTGTGAATGATGTTTACGTGCCACAGATGTGTCAAGACATCGACACACACAAGGTTACCAGAGAAGTGAAAAATTAATTGTTTGGGGGGAAAATACCTTCCTTTTGTTAGCTTTCTGAGAAGTGAAGTTCTGTTGGTGCTCAATAAAACGGCTTGTCGTCGTACAGAGGTGTAGAACACAACGAAATTAGCGGAGCAGAATAGCGAAACGGTGTTAGAGCACCGACGTTATGGACTGATGTCGTTTTCGTAATCACGTGTCCGCAGCAGATAATTCGGAATGCATTTTCTAATGCACGAATTCATTATATTTAAATTATGTGTCGCGGAACAAGCTCTTAATGACCAAGAACGAATGTGCTAATATCGCTCCCCGTTTGCTTTCTCGGAGGAGAACGAACGCTGCTTTAATCTGAGTTCTGTTAGCGATCGGTACGGAAACACAAACTCTCATTACTGCACACCTATTCCACTCATAACAAGGTATCTTTACAAACTGTACATGAGGGGGAGGGAGAGGGGAGAGTAACAAAGAGAGAGAGAGAGAAAGAGAAAGGTTTAGGACGGTCATGAAAATTTCTCGGCTGAACTTGGGTCGGCAGCGTAGTGCAGGCTTTCGGTTTTTTAACGATCTTCTAAGATGACAAAATGGAAGAGCGTTGGCACAGACTGGTAAGAACGAGTAAGTCCCAAAGGGATTCCGTTATAATAAGAGCCCCACAAAGTGGAAATCACGATTAAACACAAATTCTGTAAAAGTAAAATTATTACGAGAAAAATATGATGGAAAAATCCACGAGCTGTTTCCATCATATTGTTGTTGAAAACGAGATGTGATTCCACTTGGAATCTTATATAAATGGCGAGTGGATGAAGGTTTAAGGGATCATCACCGTGCAGTTCGGATTTAAAAGACCTGCAAGTTTAAGCGCAGAACGTCGAAACTCCCGACATCAACAGTAAATTTCAAGAAATTAATAATTTTAGCCAATTCTAATTATTCTAATTATGATAACCGAGATGAAACTAAAATAAGCATTTAACGAAATCTGAGTGATGCTCTCTCTCTCTCTCTCTCTCTCTCTCTCTTTGTCTCTTTCTCTCTCTCTTTCTCTCTATGCAATAAAAACGTTCCCTTGGAGACAAAAGATGGCGCCAGATAATGCTTCCATAGTTCTGCCTTCAGTAGCGATGCACATCTGAAAGGTGTTGTGCTTGCGGTTCGGCTTACGCTACAAGTGAATCGAGTCACAAATGATGAATTGATTTATTTTTTCCTGCGTTCTCATTGCAGATAAACAAAGCATTACATTGATAAGTTTTCTATAACAATGTGCTGATTATTTTAATTTTTTTCCGCGACAACGACAAACATTTTTACCAGGTGCTTAACATTGCACGTTATTTCAGAAGGCTTTCTTCCTCCCTCTCTCTCTCTCTCTCTCTCTCTCTCTCTCTCTCTCTCTCTCTCTCTCTCGCTCTCTCTCTCTCTCTCTCGCTCTCTCTTAGAGGTAGTTAAAATGTTATGGAAGTGAAAACAGAATTTTTTAATCGTCCAAAGTTTTGTGTTGTACACGAACGCGGAGGACGTTTGCGCTTTCTACCTTGAATACTGTTTGGGAAGCGTTGGAAAGAGTTCCAGCGTTACGGGATTCGCCCATTCTTCTTTTACTCGTTCAATTTCCATGTTTCAGGTTTTTGTTTTTCACGATCTGTTCGCAACTGTAAACCAAGTGATTAAAACACAGAATGCATTTCAAGAGGGAGGTTCAGTTTTTACCTCGCTCTTTTCAGATTTTTTTGTAGATTTCTAGTTTGTAGAATTTTAAGCAAAAACAAACTTGCTGAAAAATCGTACCCCCCCCCTAAGATTTACATTTTTATTTCGATTTCCATGCACTTGTTTCTTGAACAGATTAGGATTTCTCTCAATCATTTTCTTTTCTATCGTGAGTTAGCATCCTTCTCTTCTTCTTCCGGATTCAGAATTCACCATCTCAGTCTTCGTCTCCTGTATACATCTCTCTCTCTCTCTACAATTTTCTTTGCACAGTTCTTACATCGACTTCCATTACAATATCCACATCTCCTCTTGTGGAACAACACGAAATTTTTGAATCGAGTAACATCGTATTATCTGTTCCTTTTTGCTTGTTGGTTTGTGTTTTGTTATGTCATAGTTTCACATTATATTCTTTGAAATTTATGGAATTGGTATTTAAACGTGAGGTTATCTGGATATTCAGGAAAAATAAATAAAAACGGATTAATCCAGAGAATTTGATTTATCCTTATTCCTAACGATGCGCTTGTCAACATAGTTTTATGTCATCGTATAAATATTGAATTGAGGAAGATAAACTGCGTATCTGTCCTATATCCTGACTGGTTCCGATCTGTCAAAAATCACTTTATCTTCAATGTGTATATTTTTAAAGAATCCGAAACAATGCTGAGTATGTATCCCTTTTTTTCTTAGAATGTACATTCGTAGTAACGCAAGCAGAGCCTTTCTCATAACTCCACAAGTTAAATTCGCTTTCTAAATAATTGTCAACGCATCGGACTTACTTCCATAAAAAATCGTTTTGGTTTCTAAAGGTTGTTGCCTTCTGTTTGGCATATGGTGTACCGCACGAGGTGTTAAAGTGCTCTCTTTTTCTGCTTAGCAAAGTGTGCTGACGTGGAAACGAACTTAACTGATTTGTTTTGTTCTGTTCTGTTCTGTTGTAAGCAGAGTGCGTGATGGGAGTATTCCACTTTAAGTTGCAATTCAGATGAACTGTTTCTTCAGTTTTCTGCTCCTATTTCTGTGCATGTTTTAATAATGGCTTTAATAATACATTTCGAGATTCGAAAGTCTTGAAAATCCCATGACTAAACGTTTTTAAAAGGAATTGGATTTTTTTTCGATTTATAAATGCAGAATCTGAAAATAATCAAATTAATAATAATAAGAATAAGAAGAAGAATATGAAGATAATAATGATGAAGATGATGAATGCAAATTTATATTAAAACAAAAAAAGTAGGTCGTAAAAAACGATAATTGATTTAAAAAGCAAACAAACAAACGTATTTGACCATTGTGAAGAATTCCCAAATATTCAGTAAAATTAAAGCGAATTGAACTCTACAAGAATCTGCCATTTCTATTGACAGAATTCATTTACAGTTTAGAGTGAATAATATTTCGATCCGATTTAAAGAAATAAATATCTCCAAATTAAACCTAATATATTCACTCTATGGTTTAAAAAATCTTTTATGAAATGATCATCCCACCCACCCAAACAAATAACAATAATAAATGGTTAAAAATGAACAAGCAAGTTCATTTAAAGGGCCTAACGTGAAAACTTGTTTAATTGGCTAAAAGATGTTTTGATGGATGGCTGTTCTTGAATAAATCACCATTTAACTCATTCAGATACCAGCAAGAGCATTTTTTTAAATTCTCTCTTTGTTTTCAGTAGGATTTCTGCTCGTTATTCTCAGAAACCTTTTCAAGTGGACCCTCCCGGTTTATGTGCCAGCTGCATTCGAAAAGCGAGTTTTCTCTCACTGATTTTGTCTGAGTGGGAAACGTCCACTCAGTTAAACTGAGTTTTCTGAGATTCCTTCTGATAGACGTGGCGAGAAGGCTCGTTAAATACAAGCTACCTTTATTGTAATATGTTATCACGAAAAGAAGTTCGTTGACATCAGCGAAAAAATTACAACAGAAAATAACTCAAAACGGGGTAAAAAAGGAAAAAGGTGCTTCTCGTATTCGTTACTACTCCTTAACACGTTTCGTGGAAGAGTTTGCGGCAGAAGTCCCTGTGTGCGTGGCGCAACACTCTTCATTCACCCTTACCGTAGCAATTTTTCATGTTGCGTTTTTTTAAATATATATATAAATATATTAAAAGCATCCTCCTTATCTTCTTATTGGAATTATAAATATTTTCAGGTGTTGTGAATTCACTTCTAAAGCAACGGGAATCATAAGGATTGAGAAATCTGTACTTCTTCGCCGAGTTTCATTAAAGAAAAAAAAAATAGGACAGCCGACGAACTGATGACTTTTCCATATCGAGTTAGCAGCTAATTGAAAAATAAAATAAAACGAGCAATAATTTTTTTCATTAAAAGTTACTTCTTTTTCCCTTATGAAAAGCATATTCATAAAGCTCCTCGTGTCGGAACTCCAATTCATTACAGAAAGCCAATATTAGTTTGAAAATGCAGTCATTTTTGCGCAGTCGTTCTAATCGAGTAGCCTACAAATGCTGTGCGGCGACGTATATCTGCTAATTTTGTGTTTTATCCGCCAGGAGTCGCTTTATTTTACGGAGAAAAACTTAATTTAAAGAGAGGAAAATTCATGTCAGTTCGATCATGAACTGACCCATCTCCGATTAAAAAGGAAGTCGTAGATGCTATTCACACGCTCTACCTTGCCTACCTGAAGACCCCATGCTCCTCCACTTTCAGGCTTACAACATTACCATTGCCCAAATAAATAATACAAACTGGGACGAACATTTCTGCGACTCCTCCGATTAGTCACCACATGAGGGTCTGACATACCCTGCTTCACAAACCTCAATATGTCAATGCCCATATTTGGCCACAATTGCGATCTGTCGCACAGCTTTTCTACTTTTTCACTCGACAATACAGAAACGGTTATCCTTCACCAAAATGGCAATCAGTAACTCCGTGATGAATTTGGACATCTTTTTGTTCCCAACCGTGTGCACGTTCAAACTCTTTCCGGAGGCGCTCTGTTCGATGGTGACTCTCTGATATGTGTGCTCTGCGTTTTCGTAAAGCAAACCCAGCCCTTTCATGATGCATAACATGCCAATAGCTCAACGGTGCCCTTTCATAAAAGCGCCGTAGCGTTGGTGGCTGAATGTCACCGTCCAGTGTTCATTTTCGTAGCCATTACAACAAGGAATCACATTGCAAAGCGGGATGAGCATCTCGCACATCAGGACAATCGTCAGCACTAAACAGACGAGCAGATATACTCTCTGTTAAATGACCTTCTCCTGGCAGACGCCACACACATTGAAACATGTTCGTGTTCACGCGAAGAGTGCATTTCACGAATCACGGATCGGTAACTCCAGATTACCAACGGGAACAGAGATTATGAAGTACGTAATGTTCTGGCAGAAACCTCTGCAATTGGGGATGATGTTCTGAAATGTAGGTTGATGGAATCCAGTCGTGTACGACAGAAAGAATGCACAATTCATTTAAGTCTCTCTCTCTCTCTCTCTCTCTCTCTCTACCTTTAGGATTAAGCAGTTTGTTTGTTTCTCGAATTTTTTTTTTTTTTTTGTACGTACGTTGACTTTAGGTTTCACGTTAGCAAATGAAAATTAAGCTCATTTCAATGAGAAATTAAATTATGAAATAAAGAAATGTATGGAAACTATCCGAATATCAGAAAAAAACAACTAACAGGACCGAAAATGGAATGAAACAAACCACTTCATAAAGACACAAACTCTCGCAAAATCGTTTTCCATCTTTCTCCCATTCAGCTTTGTATAAATTAAAGCCAAATGCTTTAACAAAGGCATGGCAGGCTCAGAAAAGCAAGTTAAGGGGTTCCAGATACAATTTCGGCCTTGCATTGGAATTTTTTCTCTTTATCGCTTTCAAAATGTTCGGTGTGCCCACGAGTTACATTAAACGATCTTGCAGTTGGTCACATTCTAAGCGAAATGGCGATGTTCGAAGAGCTGAAAAGGCATTCCTTCATAAATCGTATTCTGCCGATGTGCAGATGACGAAAGAACACTTTCGTCTATCCATGGGCTGCAATAGAATGAAAATAACAATTAATAATAGGACTTTTTACAATTTTTACGGCCTTTATTATTTTATGTTATTTCCATTGCACATACGCATGTGCACAAGCACAGATATCTACGCACGCATGCGTTTTATGCTTTTACATTCATTGCACAAACCTAAATTGATAATTTCGACAACATTCTGTTTCGCATCACCTCATTATATGAGAAGAGCCCATAAGTCACGGAGTGTTCAAACATTTAATGACCTTTTAATTGATTAATTTCTTTTATTCTTTCTTTATAATGCAATACAGAATCTGGAGTTTTATTAATTATGAAGAACCACATCAATAAATACCTCCTCTTTTCGGCTTCACAAAGAAAAAGGGCCCTTTCCACGGCAAGTTCCACGAGAGCCGATAATGTTTTTGGGTGCATCACTGTAGTTTCTGCACGAGTGTTCTCCTTCAGCTGTTTGATTATCGGAGGCTTGTTCGCATCATCTTTTCCTCGAGGTAACAAAATAGGAAGAAGTCTGGAGCGGTCAGATCTAGACAACGTGATGGCCATTTAATTGCAGATCTACTTGAAATTATTCGCTCGCCAAAAATGTGCGTAATTTTCAAAATGATTTTGGTGCCTTGTTGGGTTCTGAACTTTTCTATGGTTAATTTCCCGAATGTGCCTTGGAATACTCCCCCCCCCCCCCCAAAAAAAAACGAAACATTCATAATCAAAAAAGTAATTCACGTTTTAAACCCTTCGTGACTTGTGAGCCACCTTTTATAAATAGATGCCGGCTTACCCTTTCTCACTGCTCAGTAACATAACGGCAGACACTGTTATTGAGCAGAGAGTTGCTGCGAATCACCCATTGTATTCCATTCATATCACACGGTGGTGGAGGAGACATTAAGGCATTCATTCAACGACGGCAGACTGTGGCCAAGACTGTGGTCGATCCTTGCTAGCAGTCACTATTCTTGGACAACAGATCCTATCTGTAAAGATGCAGGTAAAATCGGAGGTGTCCAAAGACGTCATAAACATGATATGCGCACGACCTTCTGATTCAGTTTGCTTCGTTTCCTTTAACTTTGAATAATTAATTCATATCTCACTTCTTCCCCTACTAATGCGATATCAATTAATCATTCACGGCATTCGCGCGGTTAGCCTAGTCGCTTTGCGCTTCACAACCATATGCCTGGGGAAGGAGTGTCCTAGGTTCGATTCCCGTCGCCGACGTAAGGAGCTTAGGGATCTTCCTCAGCCATAGCCAAGTTAGCCGCTCTTGGGCGTGGACAGCGGGGTTTTTCCCCAATTTATCTGGGGTTTTTCATCCCGCAAGCAGGCAAACCGTCCCCATGAACACACGGATCTACAACCATAAATACTTAACCCCCCCATGAGGGGGGATGAACTCACCCCAATAGGGGGGGAGAAAAAGAGAGGAAACTCCATACGAATAAATAAAAAAAAAAAATTCACGGCAACAAAAACTCGCACGAACTCGTCAACTGAAGAAGAAGAAATAACCGTGACCTTATAGTCTGTCATCTCAAAAATGTTCCTGTCACTAAACCATTCAGTACTTCTGAGCGGTCTGTGCCGACATGAAGCAGACATGTTTGCTTCATTAACAAAGCACTGAATCGAAAAGGGAAGACATCTCCCGAAGGACTATCACTTAAGATACTCAAACATAACTTCCCTACTCTATCAGTTTTGTTTCCAATAAAGACATGAGAAATTCGTCAAAGCAAATGTTTTCTTCAGTTTTCTGTTTTAGAGCTGTTTATTTTAAGCAGAATTCTTGATCGTTGAGTGACACCATGTTGACACCAGGGACAGACCAGTGTAGCCGACGTGAAATTCAGGTTGTTGGCTAATATCTGCAACTGCATTTCCGATGTTTTATCAAGGCGTACGTACTTTTATAAATGAGGAAATGGTTTGCATATCCTGTAAAATTTGAAGCATAATCATGAAAACTGCAGGCTGATTGTTTTTCCTATCACACGGAGATTCTTTCTTCGCCAGATATACGTCTGTATGTGTAACTTGGCATCTTCCCTTCCCTGTAGCTGTCACGGCTAAGTTACTCGGCTTATTAGAACCTGCTGCTGCTTATGATGGGGGGGGGGGGGGGCTTTCATCGTATCTGCATTGTCTGACTCCTGTAAATAGCTTTAACTAGCTAGGTTAACACGCATATACTCGAATAACATCATAAAAATAAATTAACAAATGACATTTTCTTTCATACTATAAACATAAAAGAGAACACAAATGTGCATACAACATACGCGTACATATCTTATATGCAAAATACTAATAATAATTATGTATTATATAGTACGAGACATAAAACAATGATTGTACATGGACCACAAAGCTCTCTTTAGGGAAGCATATGGAGTCGTGTTCTTTAATATTGTAAGGAAGCGTATTTAATACTCTTAGTTAATAGAAGCAAAGGGTGTATATGCATTACCATAATGTGTGTTATGTGCTAAGGTCTGATTTGGTATGGAGCAGTTGTTGTTGTTGTTGTTCAGTGTCTTCTCTAAAAGTATTGTCTTATCACGATAGGGTAATGTCTATGATCTGATATAAGTCACAAATCAGTTGTTGGCATATAATGATGGTTGGGGAAAGAGGAGTGCTATTTTCGCATTGCAGAGTTGTTGCCATAAGTCTGTTTTGTAATTAGTTTAGTTCTTTTATTAAATATTATGGCGTAGAACCATAGCAAGATATATCTCGGTACAGACTCGCCTAGGGATTTGTAGATGATTTTTCTAGTACTTGGCGGTAAAATATCTTTTAAGTAGCGCATATTAAAGAGTAATATGCGCAGGTTTTATGTGTTTAATGTGTAGGGCATGGGAGAGTCCTTCGCCCTTTGGAGTGGAGAGACTCCAGTTTCTGTCCCCGCTCTCCTAGGATGAGAGAAATGCTCGCAAGGGGGATTTTCAAATGAGGGTGAGAACTGAAGTACTCGTGTTTTTCCTTCCTTTAACATGGATTTCATGTCGCCAAACAGTGAAATCGGCCAGAGAATACAAACAGTTGTCAAAACAATATATTTGCATTATTGGCGTAGTTATTTCGTAGACCGTAATTCCCATGAAATTAACCAGAACAATCTTGATTCACGTGAGAGTCGCACACGGACGAGACCCTTCTCGTTTTGATCTGATTTCTTCGACTGTTCATCGTATGCTTCTCCAACTTCGTGCACTTCTTAACTTGATTTCCACGTTTCATTCGATAATAACACGAATTGATACTAAATAAAATTCTCAAATGGTTTTCCGTCTTTTATTTTCCACTACGAAACTGACACCATAGAATATACCTGGACCACTGATACAATCCCATGATGGCACAACTGAAATTAATGAAATAATCGGGTGAGAAATTCAATTCTGTTCTACCAAAAGATTCTGCACAAATCCTGGGATCGAGAATCACAGCTTTTCTTCTTATTATTATTATTACTTGCTTCAAAGATTTCATTTACTTTTGACAGAAGTCCCGAGAAATAATTTGCACAATATTTTCGGAGGAAGGTTTACTAGTATATTGCAGAATAAATCCTGCCTTGTAAGTTTAGTAAACATTTTATGGAGGAAATCACTGGCGAATCGAAAAAATAAAAATAAAAATAATGAAAGAAGTTCTGCTACATAAATGAAAACATGTCAGCAGAACATCATTTTGTTGACTTGAAAATCTTGAAATCCTGCTTGATATACGCAATATGAAGAACTCGAGTGGTGGAGCTCACGGTATCCTTCTGGAGCAGAAATCCTGTTGCAAGCTGAGTAAAGGCTCCGTTTAATTTGTGATTGCGACAAAAAAAAGCACCGAATTAAAAAAAAAAAACAGTAGCCTAGGAAAGAAAGCAGCTTAATACCAGGTTCAAAAACAAGCCTTCTGTTTAGAGAATCGAAATCTGGTGTCTTTTACCTCCAATTAAGGTTAATGAAGCTATAATATCGCCAACGTATGCCACTGGTGGATGAAGTCTGTTTCACAATGAGATTTGGATCTCATAGCCAAATTCTAGGCACGGTCTGGCTTTGGACCCTGGCTTACTTAATGGCTTGTTGTTCAAGAAGCAGACGGTTTTCGATTTTTTACGCAAGTAATTTACCTTATTGTGGGTCAGTTTTGAAAATGAATATCGGTATTTTTCAATAAACTCTTTAGTATCGTGTACAAGTCTGTCTTTTCTAGCCAGTGTTATCTCCAATTTGTCCGTCCCTTCTTTGCTTTGCGTACAAAAAACAAAACTGCCTCTTCTGTTTTGAATATACTTCAGTTTCATTCTGCGTGCATCTTTCTTTTATTGCAACTGATATTTTTGACGGATTCTTTTTTTTTAAACTTCATTGAATTATTTATGAGGTCACAGACCTCTTTCATTGAATGCACTTTCTCAATATGCAGATTTCGATATTTGTGTTTCTAACCTAAGTTTTTTTGTAAATTCTACTGCACTTGCATATCCAGATGAGAAGCCCCAGACGCACTCAGTTAGTTGTGTCAGCTTCAAATAGGAAAAACGTTACATCTAAAGGAACTGTTTTAATGCCGTGCAGGTTGAATGATTTCTTCTCAAAATGCACGTCATACATTTCGGCACCATGCCGAACATATTTAAAAACGATGAATGAAAAACAGGTTGATAAAATCATAGCTATGTTTAGCACAAGCAAACTCTACGAGTAACAGGCAAATTGAACCAAAACAAACCAGCAGAGCAAAGGGCACGCAATGTCACTTTCATAGCCATAATTCAAAGCAGTAAGCGCAATTCGTAAAACCAGTCCTAGTTTCGAAACTTTGATGGATGAAAATTCTTTCCATCCACTATTTAATTTGATTTTCATAAAAAAAACGACTTGAAATTATTGTATTATGAAGCGCTTTTTTCGCTTAATCGGTCTGCTTTTCTGGCTAAATTATTCGATATGCTAATCGTAATCCTCACTTTAATGAAATTTGAGATCGCCATTAAAATGTGTCGCGGAATTCTGGCACAGCAAATGTTCCAGATGGGAGCGATTCGGAAAGAAGAGGTCAGTGAATGTCATTTCAACTCATCACCTCAAGAATTTCAGGTGAACTCCAGGCGAGAATGGATGAAGTAAACTTTCAGTTGCATCCTGGTCCCCCCCCCTAATATTTTATTAGTAGTACCTTGCTGTGAGGCGTTCAACTAGTTCGTTATAATAATCGACTCCATTGGTACCTAAACTCGTTCAACAGTATTTCGGAACCCGATTTCACTTCGGTTCAAGAAAGATTATTTTCCTTTCTTTCTTCCTTGGCTTCTGAAATTTTAGGAAATCTTGCAACTAGAAAGGAATACAGGTAAAATTTTGTAGAATGCTCTAAGAAAGTTTTGGTGAGTCTCAGTTTACTGAGAAAAGGTGACAGAAATGTTTTCTTGGGGTCAACAAAGGCTTCGGCTTTATGTTCGCTCCTCCTGTTATAAAATACGTAGTGGGGGAACCATGTCATTTCTGGCATAACGTTGCGTTTACCCATAAGCACGAAATCCAACAATATTGTCTTCCGTGTCACCAACTAATGTTATTTTCCTAAATTTTATTCGAACTCATCTTCAAGTTTTTAAGTCATTAAAAGAACTCGGCAGGCAGCTCTTAACTCGGGTCTGTTTACGTAGAATTTGCGTCATTGCTTTGGACACTAGGGAATACGCGTATTCCACGTAGTGTTTGAGTCTGTACACATGCAAAACTAAACGTGCTCCTGTAGGTTTAATACGGCTGAATACAGAAATCGCAGCATACTTCTCTGGGATTGCATAAAGGCTTGTTGAACGGCGAGTTACAATGGAGGCTGCAGATCGCGTGTGCGGGACTGGAATAGCCAGAGAACGTGCGATTTACAACAAGTAAGCATATACGTACAAAGACGTGCTTCATTTTAGTGAATTTAAGACGACCTTTGAAGGATCAAACAAGTAGAGAAATACGTGTCTTAAAATTTTTCTCTTCCTTGAATTAAAATTAGGATATTATTAATAAGGAAAAGATTAGCGTGTTTAATAAGTAAAACAGCACATATTTATACATAAGTATGTACATAAATGTACATAAAAGACAGACTTAATGGTTACACGCATCGTATTTTATGTGAATTGGAAAACCATTGGGCAATAAGGAATGGTAGACAGAATCAACCTGAACACATTTAGCTAGTTCCTACCAGAGTTAGATCATAATTAAAAAGTGCAGACTCTTTAATTTGTTGGTCATTTAGTGATATAACACTTCGGTACGACACTGGGATAAAATGAAATAAAATAAATTGGTCAACAAACTGAACAACAAGAACAGTAACAACAACATATTTTAGCCCCATCTAATGAGCAAGGAAATATGCAGTGCAATAACAAGCAAATGGTCATAACCAGATAACTGTGCGACACAGATAAAAATACCTGCATTCGTTTTCATAATAAAGAACTCTGATATCTCCAATTTTGATATCAGGTTTGATGGCACTTTATTGCATAATGCAATCCACATAGATGATGAACAAGAGTGGAGATAATGTGCATCCTTGTCTTATACCTGATCAGACCATCTTCCTCAATTTCCTTCAAATCTATCTGCTGACTTACAGCAGAAATATAGACTACGTGTTGCTCTGCATAATGTTCCATTCTCGCCACATAATTGTAGTGCTTTCAGTAGGTTTTCCATGGGCAACTTGTCGTATGCCTTTTCCAGATCTACAAAACTTAAGTAGAGATCCTGGTTCATACTCTCGCGATTTCTCAGCTATTTGTCGTGAAATGAAAATCTGATCTTGACAACCTCTATTTGGCATGAACCCAGCTTGTTCTTCTCCCAGTTTCTCTTCCACAGTTTTTCTAATCCTCTTTTGAAGTATGAAAATCTTACCTGGAATTCCTCTGTGATTCCCACATTCAGCTTTTTTCCATTTTTGTAGATGGGAACTATGAGAGGTCTACTCCAATCGTTTGTAATTCGTCGTTCTGCCCAGGCCCTTTAGGCACGGGACCCAGTACAAAACTTTTATATGTCCATATTTGAGCATTTCAGTTGCCTTTCCACATATGCTTTTGGCCGATTTTTCCTCGAGTGTTGATTTGAACTCCTGTTTGCACTCATCTTGAAAATTTTCCACTACTTTTCCGCGACTGCTTGTTTCATTTAACGATATTTGAATAATTACTGCAGACATCAAATGTATCCTTTTCTTCAGATTTCATGATTCCTTTTACATTACTTTTTCCTCCATTTCTAAGCTTTTCAATAGCCTCCAGAATATTTTACCACCCTTCTGATATTTGCCCTCTATATTCTTACCGGTCTTCCCATGACTTTTGTTTAGCTACTTTTATATATAGCTTGGCATTCTTACATTTTTTATGAAATCGTTTAAGATGTTGCCGATTTTTTTGCCAAGAACGTTCTCCATATCCTTTCTTCTTTTACTTCTTGTGCCTACTAGATAACTTCACCATGTCTCCTTAGCTGAATCGATGAATATTTTGTTCAGAGCTTGCCACTGACACTCCAAGGTTTGATTCTTGTTTTGGAAGTGTTTCATTTTTTCTTTCGTAATGTTTGTATAGTTGAGTCTACAGTTTACCTGTAAAAGCTACTCAAATTTAATTCATTTTAAAACTTTCTTACACCCTGTTCTTTTCAATGTGATATTCATGTTTATCCTACATGTATCTAAGTGATGGGTGCTTCTCATTTCAAATCCTCCGTACACTCCTCTCTGCTGAACGAGCATGAACATATTACTGTCAACAACGATAAAGTCAATGAGACTTTTTTTAAATTTCTTATCTTTACGTGAACTTCTGCTCATCTTTATGTGGAACATGTTCTTGATATTAACTACTCCGTATCCTGAGCAGAAATACAGCAGATACTTACTATTATTATTAGCCTTACCCTTCCTTTTCTCCAAATTTTCTGAAAGCATCCTATAATCCTGGTGAGATCAATTTCGTGTTCTCATGTTTAGATCTCTAACGAGGACTACTTTTCGATTTTCTTTATGTCAGCAGCTTGATCTAATGACTCAAAAAGTTCCTTCGCTTGTTCCTTAGGAGAAACTGTCTGTGGTTGGAGTTTATTCCAGTAGTTGACTTTTTACTGTTCGTACTGGTTCCCTGGCCTAAATAGCGGGGGACTTGCGTAACCAGGCGCTCCCCACCTGGGTGAAATCTCATCATGTTGCACCATCATATGTATTTTAGGTTTAAGACAGGAGAGAGTAAAATTTGGTCGCAATTTGCGAGCCCATTCTCGTTCGCTCAGTACTACCAGGGAGCGCCACGTGAAGGTAAGGATTGGACAGTAGGTTAGAAACCCCAGTCGGTTCTCCGCATTCCTTAAAGCGTATGTACAGTTTTCTCCTAATTATTTGGCTTTGATCCTTTAGCGACCCCTTAATATCAAAATAATATATGGAAACTCCCTGTTTGTATGGTGGAAATGCGATCCCAAATTGTTATCTGGCAAACAATCGATTTCGTAGAGTTAAATGCGACTAATGAGAGTAAACATTCTTGTTCGTCTCTTTTTCCCCACTAAATTGGTGTCGCCACACGCTTCTTAAAATTCGATGGAAAAGTGCCCGGTCATCAGCGATAAGTGAAAAATGTACACTAAAAGCTCCGTAATGCACATCTGACATTCCTTCACGATGCTGATGTTAATGCCGTCTTGTGCAGAAGTTTCAGCAGCCTTTAGGATCTTTCTGTAACACTTTTCATTTCATTTTCATAAGTGGGGGGGGGAGCTATATGAAGTGATCAATTCTTTCAGAAGTGTACTCCAAATGGATTATTTTGACATTCTTTAGGTTTCTGCTGACTGTAAGAAAGCGATTATCGAATATGTCACGTAATCTTCTAGAGTTTACATTTTCTCTATTCTTAGTAATATCTTTAAGTGTGTGAAGGGTTTATTCGCGCATATTTCCGCTGATTAATTTAATCACAAACTTTCACTATTTTCTGGAAATGCGATGGCATTTTAGGAATTCATTTCTGTAATATTCAATGTTATTTTAATTTTTAATGGATTAGATTTCTGTAATATTTGAAACCATTTACATATTATGTGGATATATTTTTTAAACAAATTATGCTTTACCTCTAATTTTTACGCAGTGTTTGATCGCCTGTGTAATTCACAGCTTAGTTGTTAGTAAAGGATGTTTTCTGTTGTTTTCTATGCAGATCTACGTTGTTGAAATATCGTTACTGAGCTCCCTTGTGGAGACAATAAAGTTTGACAGCACAGCAAGTACCGTAAATCCGTATAATCTTGAGCGGAACTGCTGTTCCTTAGCATGTGTATATTCATATCCCCCAATTATGAGAACACTGTCAATTTCGATCTCAGCATCTTGTATAAAGTTCGGTTCTGGATAGCAGTGCGACCGACAGACAGCCATTATGAATACTTGTCACGATCTAAATATTAAAAGTTTACATTTTCAGCTGTTTTCATTTTCGTGTTAGTAATATCATTGTCATATATAAATTAATTTTGAATAAAGATTACTCCTCGAGATTTGTTATAATCTCTACATCGATAACATTTGTTAAATCGGCTTAAATGGTAAACTTTATCTTCTTCTAATATCCAGACATCTCATCGATATTTGAAATGGTCAACAGGTAAAATTCTACGCGTTCTATTTTACTCGAATACTTCTTATATTTATATGCAATATTTTAGAGTGCTTACAGTGTCCGAGAATAAAAAGACCCTTAATTCTGAGATACTGATTGGTGGATGGATGGATACATCGGTCTTTGCACTACCCTTCTTCAATGGAATTACCATTAATTCTTTCCACTCCTGTGGGAAGTATTTGATATGCGACGTGTCAAGGTAGGGTAGTCAGGAATGCTACTGATATACAGTGTTGCAGAATGATTTGAATAAACTGGAATTGTAGGCATGTAATAATGGCTGTCAGTACAATATTAATAAACGTAAGGTCATGCACTTGGGTGTGATTAGTATTATATTGATTATTGGTGGGATTATGCTTGAAGAAGCTGCTGAGGCAAGAGATCTTGGAGTCTTAGCAGATATGAAGTTGAAGTTCAAAGGCCATATACTCGTAGCAAAGATTTCATAATACAACTTGCAGAATATTTGCAATGCTGAGCCGAACCTTGACATGAAAAGATAGGGAAGACATTTTGCCTCTTTTCAAGGCCTTGGTAAGATCCCATTTGGACTATTGCACTCAGGTCTGGTCTCCTGGTTTCCGTGGTGATTCCGATACAGTGGAGAGAGTGCAAAGAGAGAGTTGAAGAATGATATCAGGAATACAGATCATGAAAACAGATTGAGAATTTGTAGGCATGACAGGTATGACAGCCGGTGCGAATAGTGTGGCCTCCCTCGATGAGTCTCTGACTCCCTAGAGGTCTCTCTTAATAATAATCATAATAATAAATTCTACTGGAACTATACCTTTACTGAAGTAACATCACAGTTATTCTCTTCCGCCATTGTTGTTCGTGAGTCATGTTTTACTGTCACCGTTTTCTGGGATTTTACAAAGGTCTTCTTCGCATCTGTTCCGAGCTTGTTCCTCCATATTTTTGATGTATCTTCTCCTCTCATTCATGTGAAAAGACAATACATCAAAAATATCTCTATCATAAAAATATATCATGAAAAATATCAAAATGTAATATCTGTGGGTAAAATAGGGCAAACTCTGAAGGGTTTGCCCTGTTTTCGCTAGGAACGCCATGCATAGCTTCAATATTATCTTCATTATTTTGCTAACTTTAATTTATATGTAATTTTTATTACTATTTCATGTACTTTTTCAAGTTGCTAATGTGAAACACCAACAGCATCCAGGTTTGATCTTTTTGCCTGTTGATTCAGGTCACCCAATATTTCTTGAATTTTTTTGGTTCGTTAAGCAGCTTCTAATTTGCATTTTGAAGTGCAGCGTTTTGAGTTTTGAGTTCCTTCATTTCTTGTGTCAGGTCAGCAATAACTGCAAAATAAACCTCGTTTATTTTGTTGGAAATATATTCTGTTGGAATTCTTAAATCCCCTTTCGTCTTTTTAGGCACTTCATTATTCCAATTAAATCTACAATTGGTTCTTTTACAGATCTCTGGAATGCATGAATCAGCCATCCTAGGAAAAGTTGCCTGCAGGCGTTGGTCAGCACTGTGATGACATCCGTTGTGAGACTGACGAATAGAAATCAAAGCTGGGCTTTGTTTATACCCGAGTTCGCCTTTCCAGTTTTGCTTTCTTTCGAGAGATTTCTAAACTGGCATTCATTTGAGCTGAAAGTAAAAAGGATGATCTTTTGAAATTATCCGCCCGCACACTTTATAACAGATGTAATGTCAATACTTATCTGTTCATTCACATGCAAAGATTGCCATTTCGCTAGCTCGTATTTAGCGCTAAAGTGAATTCTCTCTTTGTTCTCATATTGTGTGCTAATCAATGGCAAACTTTCAGGCGAGCTACTTGGTTGGGCTATTTTCCACATTGCTTACAGACGTTTACATTCCCAGAGCTGTACGTTACATTTCCTTGTAGTGAGCTTGAGAAGCTACGTTTCAGAATTCACATGAAACGTTTTCTGAAGAAGTTAACTATTAGAACGATTGCATAATTCGAAGCACTATTGATCGATGCGATGTGCAATGTGCTATGCGTCTCAGCAACGTCTATATCATTTCACCCGTTTCCTCCGCAATGCGGTATCAGTTCCTTTTGGATGGGACCTCAACTTTATATAAATATTGTATTCAATAATGTCTGTGATTTTGTTTCGTGCCGCTGTAGTATATTCTATTTTGCTTATTGAATAGAACGGTTTCTTGAATGAATATCACGAGTACCTTGATTCGTTCTGTCTAGTTCGACTCCTCGCTCCTGGGATGCAATCAACCAATCAATTCTTCATGGATTTTCGTCAACTGGAAGGTAACATTTTCGCCCTTCGTGTTACGATGCTATCGTGCCAAATTCAGTGCTACATTTGTCTTTCGTATGAATTCTATTTTCTTCTTCCAAACTGTGTTGACATCGTCCAAATCTTCATACATTGATTACCCAAAACTGCATTCTCTAACAATGGCTTTACTCGATCTGCAGTTACACAAATATCCCATCTTAAACAAAACTTCCCTGCGTTTTTCCACCTCCCATTCAGAACCAATGGTCCATCTTAACTCCAATTGGAGCAAAAGTGTCAGTGCATTCTTCGCGCAACACAATCTGAGGTTATTGCGAAATCCAGTTCTCTTAATGATTGTGTGCCTTTTGTCGGACGATGATGAAGGCAAAATTATTCTACTCCAACTTCAGAAATTCTTCCCTCCAAATTGCCCATGTAGCTGAAATTTTACATAATGATTTCTTTGCATTTAATGAGCTGATTTGCCAAAAGATTTCACTTTCTCTGAACCTTCAGGCCTGTTATTATCAACATAACTGACTCTATGCTCTGCCATGGCCACATACCTACCTACTAACCGCCACTTAGCACCGTATAGCATGCGTCTGTTATTCGTAAAGGCACAGCTCCCAAAAATTATCTTTCAGTGTTTCATGAAAGATTTTTAAACGACATTATTAGCATAGCACCACATGTTATACTATTAGCCAGAATTTTTTGTTTCTGAATAAACAAACTTTTGTTTGTTTCTTTAATACACTTCAAAACATGTTCACTACTAACATATTATTTTAAGGTGCATTGTCTCAAGCTACATTCAGGCATAATCCGTGGTGATTTCGAATTCTGCGTCATGTATTATAAGTCCGCACGGATGCCTGAACGTATCTTGAAAAAGTTCAACTGTCGGTCATTAGGAGTAGTTCATTCGCCAGAAACTTAAATCCGGAGTCACTTTCATTGACCTAACATCACCTTATGACACAGTCTGGATCATGGGCGCCTCCTACTAAAGCTAGGCAATATTATATGATGCAAAAACCTTTCCAGATGTTTTATCCATTCCCTCTAACAGAAAGATCCAGGTCCATATTGGTGGAAAAAAACAGGCCAAATTCCTCCACAACGGTCTCCCACAGAGCTCTGTGTTAGTCCCTTTACTCTTCACCATCTACGTGTCCGACTTACCAGCTCAGAAAAATACATGTACGCCGATGACCTAGCGATCCTACATCAATTTACTTCCTTTGCCAACCTGGAAACAATCTCGAACATAGACCTGGAAGAGTACTTCAGACAATGGTATCTGAAGCCAAATCCAACAAAAACTGTGTCCACAGTATTCCACCTGAACAATGCAGAAGCAAACCAACACCTCAACCTTTCTTTCTGTGGAAAAATGGTAGAACACGAGCCTCAGCCGAAATACCTTGGAGTGAGCCTGGACAGAAGCCAAACCTATAAAAAGCACATCACCAACCTGTCCAACAAAATTGAAACGAGAAACAATATCATTTCAAGGCTTGCTGGAACAACCTGGGGTTGTGATGCAGAATTCCTAAGGTCGTCTGCACTAGCCCTCGCATTCTCTACATCAGAATATTGTGCCCCTGTCTGGGATAGGAGTGCACACACTAGCATTCTAGACACCCAGCTAAACTTCACCATGCGCACAATTAGTGGGACACTGAGAAGCACCCCTCTCCCCTGGTTGCCTGTGCTATCTAACATTGTTCCACCAAACATACGGAGAAGACAAGCCTCGATTAAAGAATTTAATAAAATAATGAGCTACCACTCCTGCCCCAGCACTAGACTCTCATAAATCTTAACAGTGCTTGGAGCGTTTTAACAAGAAGAAATCAGATTTTGTGCGTCGATTTATTACTATGGATGAGACTTGTATTCAGTATTGCACACCAGAATCCAAACAGCAGTCAAAACAGTGGACAGAAGCCCGATGTTCAGCTCCAAAGAAAACAAAGTCGGCTCCATCAGCAGGAAAAGTCATCGCATCGGTGTTTTGGGATGCTAAAGGCATTTTGTTCATTAATTATCTTGAAAATGGTAAAGCAATAACCGGGGTATATTATTCCGATCTTTTAACCAGACTAGAAGAAAAACTTCGTGGGAAAAGACCCGGTTTGCAGAAGAAATAAATCATCTTTCATCATGACAATGCACCTGCCCACAAAGGTGTTTTGGCAATGGGAGAATTCAGGGATCTGCACTATGAATTGTTGGACCATCCACTCTATTTCCCAAATTTGGCTCCCTCTGACTTCTATCGGTTCCCAAAATTAAAACTCTTCCTCGCTGGGCTGGTCAGCGTTTTTCTTCGAATCAAGAGGTGATTGTACCTGTAGAGGGGTATTTTGCAGATCTTACTGAGAACCACTAGAGGGACGGGATAATGGCGCTGGAATAAATGTATTTCGTCTTAAGGGATATTATGTTGAAAAATAAAAATAATTTTGAAATTATAAATTCGTTTCTTGATTGTTAGGCCGAGAAATTTTCAGACCACCTTATTACTTTTATAATGGATTGTAGTACGTTACTCTTTGTATCACAATTTAATTTTTCACTGCGTCCCTTTTCCGCCTAGACCATGGAGGTATGTGATTATTAGGTAGCAGTTGAATTTCACCTCCCGATGTGATATCATTGCTTTTAATATCATTCCTCCACTTATTGGAGGAATGATTCCTTTTTTCACTATGGCCCACAAATTTTTTATTTGTGGTTTAACACAAATAAAAAACATTTTGACATTAACCCAATTTTTTATTGGGTTAATGTCAAAAGAGTTCCCTGGCCACTGAAACAATTCGATGTTGCAATTTTTGAAGAACTCTTTCACCTAAGTGTGGAGTGAGATCGTGTTGGAAGATGAGTTCTTTGTCTTTCTGGATATGATGTGGGACCATTCTTTTGTCCAATATTTTTATGTGTTGGTCACTTTCATCATACCTTCAACAGGCACAAGTGATCTTATACCGTTCTGTTCTGTGTAAAACAACCCCAGAACATCTTTTTAGCTGAGTGTTTAGGAGCTTGTTGAAGATGGTCAGCTGGTTTGCGAATACTTGCTCTCCTTGGACAAAGAAACGGCTCTCATCTGAGAATATGACCTTCTTCCACTCTCAACAGTCCAATCTTTGTACACTTTTCCACTGGAGCCTCTGTTTCTGCATAGCCTTCGTCAACAGCTGTTTCGTTTTTGGTCTGTTGGGTCCTCCCTCCTTCCAACATTCCTCGACAGATTGTCATGTCAGAAAAAAACATTAATCCCACTTTCTGTCGAGTCTCTATTTCAGTCTACAGCAGACAATCTTGAATTCATTTTACTTTTCCTAACCAGTAAACGATCTTGAATGTGTAATTTTCCATTTTCGCCCACATTTTCCTTTTCTGTCAGGAGAAAAGGTGCCTGTCTCCTAAACCTTTTTAAAATCGCATTAACAATACCCAAACCAACACCACACTCATTAGTAGTTAGTAGTTTATAGCTACACAAAATGAACGCACCACTACGAATGTCAACTTGTTTACACTATTAAAAACGCACGAGACTATTAATAAATAGCGTAGAGACAGTTAAACACGACGAAGTCAACCAAACCCGAAAAATAAACCTCACGCACAGAATTGAATTCTAATTGCAGTACTGACGGAAGGCTAATATGGAAGTCAAATTTAATATGACATGGAGAGACAAATACCGTCCATCCATGTCATATTAAACTTTTTTTCTTTAAACATGAGTGAACAGGATCCACTAATACATAAAATTGATATAAAGCCTTTCTATTACTTATTCAAAGTTAGTCCAAATGATTTTTTATGTGTGTGTCGTACCTACAGAACGTGCCATCTTATATTCCATCGGCACCGCAGTGAGAGGACGAAGCGTTTTTTTGTTTTTTCATATTCCAGAAACCCTGCTCTAGAGACCAAAACATGGAACTTTTTCCAAGCCACTTCAGGCCTCCAATAAATGGAACAATGATTTCACATCGGGAGGTTAAATTCATCTACTACCTAATAATCACAAACTCCATGCTCTCGGCGGAATTCGAGCCCAAAGCCCGTGGACACCAACCAATCAGCAATATGACTAAAGTGGCTTTAAGGCGTTCCTCCTTTATCATATTAATCTCTTAACTTCGCGATTAATTATAGTTAATATAAGAGAGCATTTTCTGTACAGAATACAGAAAATGTAGGTACACAGTTTCATTAAAAGCATACTGTTTAATCCATTTTATTTACAGGAGCACATACAGCCTCCGCAGCTCAGCTGATATCGCAAAGCCATTTGTCTGGAAAGACCCGGATTGGAATCCCAACTGTGACGCGAAGAACCCTCATTGGGGTTTTTCAGTCAGCAGTGAGACCGACTAACGAAGTAAACAGCAGTTTAAGCATAGAACCATCTAAGATTTCCGTGGAGTGTTCAGTCTAATGCGTCTCGTAGTATAACCGTTTCCTTTATCAACTGTGACCTTATTACACAAACAAGTCATTTACTACGGCAAAACGTATCCTTCATAAAGGCAAACTTCCTCTAATAGAGAATCGTATATTCGTAAATCTTGGTTTGCAGATTCTTTTACACAAAGGAACTATCCACTCCTCTTTCCGCTCTCTCAGTGCAGCCTAATCACACACGTTGCCAGATGTCTTCCATTTTCTCATAAAACAAGTGTCAATCTTTATTATTATTATTATTATTATTATTATTATTAACATTTGACCTCCATGGAGTCAGACTCATCGTGGGAGGTACACACTATTGCACACAATGCTCATCCAACCCAACTGATTCAATGTGTCCACACACTCAGGCAATGCATTCCACTCACCAACCACTCTCCTTGCAAAGAGCCTTCTTCTCACTCCTCTGCTCACACCCTCCTTATACAGTTTCTAGTGCTGGCCTCTTCTTGCACCCCCACTCTCCCATTCTATGAAAAATCTCTTCCATGTCAACCCGATAACAACCCCTGACTAGCTCATATGTCTCAATCACATCCTCCCCACCTTAGAAAAAAAAGCGGAGTGTTTTTTCTCCCAGAAACTCTGGTGGTTTTTCTTCCCTCAAAACAAGCAAACCGGTCCTAAACACACACACACACACACACGTTTACAGTCCTTGAACACTATTGGACAAGGATGGACGGGAAGCTATTTGACGGGCTTTTTAAGTGAATCCCACATGCTGTGAGTGTGACTTCTTATACCGTGGAAGGGAGGATTAATATTAGTGTAATGTGCTTTATAGCACCTTCATAGCACTCCATACAGCGTTATAACTCAGTCATAAACAGTGTTATGACTCAGCTATAACCATGTTGCGAGTTATAATTAACCGTATAAAGTTATAACCGCGGTTATAATTGGGTTCGCAATATATTTTCAGAGAAATGTCGTCCGTAATGATCCATCAATTCGCATGCGCAATAATAATAACAATTACATGTGGAACTATAAAGGGTTCTCCTACATAATCTTCATTGAACCCGCAAGCGAAGCCACAGAAACTATTTCTTAATATAACAGAAAATTATTCTCGACGTGGTAATATTTCTGAGCGTTATTAGTCTGTCTGTCTGTGCGTTAAAATGCGCAGTAACTGGTTCCTTCTAGCTTTAACCTTCATTTTGAGAGTCTTCGAGACGATAATAACATGAACTTAAGATTGCGATGATATTCCAAGTTAATTTAATGAAATCTAAACAGGCGGACAAAAAAAAAGAAAAAAAATCTTCAGCTTTGCTTTACCCAATTATTTCCACTTTTTCTACTCATTTTCCAACTAAAATAGCCTTTTATTCTCAAGTAATTCCCATCACGTCTTATAACTAAGTAAATTCAGCCGCGCGTATGCCCCGGTTCGAATATCCCATCCGGGAACTTCCGCAACTTCCGCAGCTTTTCCCCTGAATTTAAGTCCGGGGAAAATTTTTCCGAAATTTAGGCGTGGAATGAAAAATGAAAAAAAAAAGAAAAAAAAACCCGCCAGAGAATAGTCTGGAATGAAGAGGGGGGGGGGGGTGTCAGCTAGACGTTCTCCGTGTGCATCCTTGACTGAAGACAAACGTGCACCCAGTCTTCCCACTACGAAGACGAAACAACCACATAACGTGGAACTCCAAAGTGATGTTTCACTCGTGACGTACAGCGTTTCAGAGGCGCTGCGTGCAGTTTGAAACCGCCCTTAATGTTTCAAATTATAGTCGAGCCATGGGTCAGTAGCCTCGTGCGCAAAGCATACGTTATTATCCAAAGTGTGGGGGGGGGGGAGATCGATTCGTGCTTATTATCAGAGAATATCGGAAAAGTGAAATCGATTACTGATGATTTAAAGCAGACCTTAAATTAAGAGATAAAAAAAGCTTTTTTGTTAGTTCGTAATCAAAGCTGCTTACAAAAACAGTTTTATTATAAACCAGTATTAAAAAAGCAAAAGTAACAGATTCGTCTTCCTACACCTATCCTCCTCCGAGCCCACCCTCCCTCCCTCCTCAGTTTACAACTGCTTGATTTGCTTTCGGTTGTGGTATTTTTTGTTCATTTCGAAATTTCAAATTTTGCGAAACACATTTGAAAGAGATTTTTTATGTTTTTAAAATGAAGAGAAATTGTTTAGATAAAAAATGATTAAAAATGGTGGATTGATTTCTTTCTTAATCCTCAGGCAGATTCCTGAATCAGTCAAACTTATTTCATGCAAATTACTTGATAAGAAAATCATCGACTTTTACCAACTGAATTAACGAGGAAGAATCTTCGTCGCTTCTTTGGCAAAAAAGAGCCGCGAAGGCCGATGCTCAGTTCGTGCTTGTTGTTCGTAACACGTTTTTGAGCCTCCGCACTACAGCTGGCATAGAAGAGCCCTTTGGTTGGAAAGAGAGGGGTTCGCATCCCGCCTATGTCCTGAGGAACCTGAAACAGGGATCCCCCCCCCCCCCCACCCCCCCCCCCCCCCACCCCCCCCCCCCCCCACCCCCCCCCCCCCCCACCCCCCCCCCCCCCCACCCCCCCCCCCCCCCACCCCCCCCCCCCCCCACCCCCCCCCCCCCCCACCCCCCCCCCCCCCCACCCCCCCCCCCCCCCACCCCCCCCCCCCCCCACCCCCCCCCCCCCCCACCCCCCCCCCCCCCCACCCCCCCCCCCCCCCACCCCCCCCCCCCCCCACCCCCCCCCCCCCCCACCCCCCCCCCCCCCCACCCCCCCCCCCCCCCACCCCCCCCCCCCCCCACCCCCCCCCCCCCCCACCCCCCCCCCCCCCCACCCCCCCCCCCCCCCACCCCCCCCCCCCCCCACCCCCCCCCCCCCCCACCCCCCCCCCCCCCCACCCCCCCCCCCCCCCACCCCCCCCCCCCCCCACCCCCCCCCCCCCCCACCCCCCCCCCCCCCCACCCCCCCCCCCCCCCACCCCCCCCCCCCCCCACCCCACATACATTCATGAGCATAAGTCCCTTTATAGTTGAGGATCCTGCCTGACTGTCTGTGTCATCTACACAAAGATGATATTTCTGGCATCCGGTTAGAGTATTTCGCTGATAAAACATTGAAGACTGAGTGAACTACACAGCTCATTATGAAAGACCAATTTGGGGAAAATATAGCAGGTGCTGCTTCTGTTCATTCGTTAATGGGATAGAGCATCTCATCTCACCGAAATAAAAGCTACAGATACTGGACGGACTTCTTCTTTTTGAAGAAGGCTCTTCGTGTAAATCTATTAAGCGCAGCGACAGCGATAAACAAAAGACTACCATTCTCAATAAGTAGAAATAACATTATTAGCAAACTAGCTAGTGAATCGTGCGACAGTAGTGCACTCTCGCTGCCATCAGATGGCTTATCCCCCCGTGTATTCAGAGGTGGAGTCCCTAATACTGAGGTGTGGGTTGGCACATCTCTCGGGTCTAAATGCAATCGGTCGGGTGTTGTTTGGATTTGCGGCTAAGGCAACAAAAGCTGCGTAGTTGGCGGTTTGTGGGTGGCTGGCGGTTAACATACCTTCTCTGAGAAAGCATTTACAAGGATCTTAAGTCCTAGAAGAGATTCGAATTCAGGTGTTTCCATTCAAAGGAAAGAGTCGGAACCAACGGAGCTGTGGAGGCTCGGTGTGCATGTGTAAGTGACAGAGAGAAATAAATTGAGAAGTCGTCCAAGCTGTTCTATGAAAACACTCTTCATCGACGTTATCCATAGCTTAGAGAAAGCATAGAGACCCGGTCTTAAGTAAGAGAACAGCGAGGAGTTTGGTTTCTAATTAGCGACTGAATTTAGTTAAAAACTTATTGTAGAAATGGACATAAATTTAGAAGTTTTTCTAGCGCTCAATATGGGTGCCTTCGTTATGTGATGCAACTTTCTCTTCCCTCCCGCCACCAAAATCACCAAGATCATACTGGGAACGCTAAGGTGAACATCCACAGTTTGCACATGAGCATACAGTTTACCCAGCATCATCCTCTCACAAGTGATATATCCAAAAGCAATAACACTCACTTAAGTGATGTTGCAAGTTCATCAAATTCTTTCCTTTCTGGGCACGATATTCAAGATACTCCACAGCTAACAGAATCTTCCCTGGAGGAAAAGTCCAAGAGGAAAAGTGTTTCCCACAATAATGACCACGTGAAAAATTTTCTTGTTGCAGAAAACAATGAGGAAGTGCGGGAAAGAGCTTTGAATTTGCTAAGAAGCAGCTGTCCTGTCTACGCCGCACTGATTTTGACCTTCCCACATCAGAATCATCTGACGTGGGAGGCTGAAACCCATTCGCTCCATAAATGACTCACGATGCGTGTAATCCGTTGCAGTGCTGTCGAGACTGTGATCGTGCGGGTTCTCGGCTGAATTTTATGTTTTCGGTTACTCTCCTGAACGTTTATCAGGTTCGAAGTTATTGTGAAACCAGTTATTGTGTTCATCGATCCTTCGCTTTTTACGTGAAGTAGGGAAGTCTCTGATTTTGAAGTGAATGTTTGATCAGTAGGATCAGAAATATTTGTTTACAACACGACACATTTCTGTCGTTGCGAACAACTTCAAGTCGGCGTTTCCGATTTTGATGTGCGGTCATTCTCGGAACTTGTCCTACATTTTCACTTTCTTAACTCAGGGATTGTGTTTGTGCTAAATTTTAGACATGACACGCAAAAATGAAGAGAACCTAGAGAGACCTGCGTCTTCAACTCTCCAAGAAAAACAACTTCAATTCTTATTTGGTCAAAAGCCAAAGGAATAAACTCAAAATGTCTTCCATTCGACATCTAACAAATGTTAGGACTTTGTGTTTCAGAACGGAACAGATAAGAATGCTGCAATGGCAGAAATAGCGTGGATTTATAAGGCTGGATAGGATTCGAGTGCCTGCCTCATGAGCTTTAGCCACCGCAAGATTTACGTTCAAGACAACTCGGTAGGTTAAGTTAAAGTGGCAACTCTCGAGAACTTCCACACATTTAAAAGTCGTTGTAAGAAGTGATGAAGCATTGAGAAAAATAAGTGCTGTTGGAAACTTCCTTCAGCAAGAGATTGGGTCGTAAGTGGGCTTCCTGAAGATTCCGTATAGCAAACGGAGTTATTTCCAGATGGCAGTTTGCTTGAATGAAAGTCGAGATTTCCTCTCCCCCCCCCCCCCCTGCAGCAGAATAACACACCAAAATTAACCGCCACGATACCTCACGTGTGCTTTGCTGCTGGCTTTGAATATTCAGACGCAGATTGTGCTGTTTCATTATGGCGATGATACTTCGAAAAACACTGTTAGAGAAACGTGAATTTTTATGTGTTGGTTTAGCAAACTTGCGACGGGTCAAATTTGCCACCGCACTCTTCTTTTGTTTTCGAATTTCTTCCATTGTTGACGAAGCAAATGCGTTCTTTGTAAAGCACTGTGTGGCCACTCCACTGAAGATTACCTTTGAAACTGTGTAGAGGCCACAAAAGCCTCGAATCAATCGCGATGAGTGCACTCTACGTGTAATGATGGTGCAAAGGCGTGACAGATGGGAGCGGGCTCGGTGCCAGATGGAAGTAATGGCTGGGCTGCTCGGGACCGTTATTTTATACACGATCGAGATCTTCGTTTCGAAAACATCCCGTCAGGTGCGGAGGTGACCATAAAACGGTTACATCATGAAGACCCAACTACCGTCGCTACTGCATGAAGTGCTCGTAATGTAAACCCCCTTATTATTATGCAAATGAACGTTTTTGGCCTGTCAACACGAACTCGATCGGTTATGACCTGCATCAGCATGCCCGGGGCTTGCGTTAGGCCCTCCCGAAAGTTTTGGGGATTTCCCACTTCTGCAATGGAAAACTGAATTGGGGCCTTTTCTCTTCCGCAATGAAAGAAGCCGCTGCTGCCTTGAACCCCACAAAACTCGAAACTGGGGCCTTTAAGGGTCGTTTGGAAATCGGCAACTCGCTCATCCGAAGGAGGATTTTGGCGGTGTGCGTGCATTGGATAGGGGAGGAGTGGTGTTAAATCTAAGAATGCGTCGACGTTCGTTCTCGTTTTCTCGCCTTTTATAGTCGTGAACGAACGCATCGGAAACTGGTCGTCACTGTATGAAGGAGATGAACGCCATATCCACATCTGTCGGGGTGCTGCACCGTCTGGCTCGTTGCCAGACGGTTCCGCCGCCTTTAATGCACTGCTACTTAAGAAAATTGTTACAACTCTGCGCCTCCCTCCCTCCTTTCCTTTTTCCTTCCATCTTTCTTTCTTCAGAATAACAGCTGTCTGTGCGTGCGTGTGTTTGCGCAGAGGCATCTTCGTTAAAGTTTTGTAGCTGACTTAAAATAGAGGAGACACTTTCGGTTATTGAACGCTGACACCAGCTGGCGTTCTTACAAAAGGCGCTTTTCACGTTCGACTCCGCACTGGAACGCTACAGAACGTCATTGTCACCATGGTGACGAAATATGACGTCATAATCGTTGTTCTAGTGGACCGTTCTTTAACGAACGATTGGGGGTTTCTATCGATGTTGGTCCCAGCCAATAGAACTTTGTTATTTCGAGTATCCATGTTTCTTAAGAGCGTCTCCTCAAAGAACAACGTCCGGAACAAGCAAAAGCGCCATCTGACGTCAAACAGGCAAAACCAAACGTAACACAACGTCAAATGCGTTTCGTATTTGACGTTGCGAAATTAATGCGTTTTGCATTAATTTCGCTTTTGCCGTAGGTTTCATGAAATTGATTAATCAACAGGCTTCGTAGCTCGAAGTTGTTTCAGAGGCTTCAATGAACATCATTCGTTCCACACCAAAAAACTGAAACCCTGAAATATCGTTTCGTTCTCCTCTGTTCGTGCCGGCTGCACATTTTCCAAAGACTTCCCTTGAAATAAAAGTTTCTCAGCGTCGATTTCAGAGTAGCCCCACGGCTGAAAGTTTGATGAATAAACGAACAACACTCTGTCAAGCAGCTGCACACATTTTTGTCAGAGAGTTTATTGATTTCATTAAATTTTTAACAGCAGATGTCTAAAAAAATTTCAGGAGAATGCTACACTTGGCAGCACGAGTATACCGCAGCGATGATTCAGCGTGATCTTGGCGAATTTTCTTGTAAAGATTCCGTACAGGCTTTTTCTTCGGTCAGCCTTCGTCAATTTCTGAAATTCGAATTACAGCCAGAGAAACCTTTTCCGTTGATGGAATGAAAAACATTCGTCTTGGTGAATTCTGCTGTGGGACATGCAAACAAGCAGCGATTCCCCTCTAGGAAGGGGGAATGATGATCGCTCAGATTGATGAAGAGAACCTCTTGTTGAACTGCTTCTTCGCAGCATTCAGCAAACTGCACTAAATAAGAAAGTCTTTTCCCCTCAGGTCAGACCGTGTGATATTCACTCTGCGGATCACCGAATCCTCTAAATAAAAGAAATTCCTTAGATTTAATATTATATTTAATAGTACCGACAGTGTTGACGAATTATTTTTTTTCTGGGAGTAAACAAACTTGTCAGAAACAGTATCGGGAGACTGGTTCCAAGAGTGACAATCTCAATGGATTAATGCCCCCCCCCCCCCCATTGCTCATTGGAAATGGTTGCATCGGGCCTGTTACCAGCACCATTACGCCGAGCAATAAGCTGCATTTATTTTTCGATATATCGGAGAGAAGTTAGGCAAATCGGTTTAATTTCAATGCAGAGGATCACTACCCAGACTAGTTTCGACCTTTATTGAGGTCTCATCAGTGGGAGCCAGATTCAGAGGTGTTACTAAGGTTGAAGTAATACCGAAGTCATATTTTCATATCCGAGTAGCAAAGGTGTCCCACCTTAATACTGAATTATTCTGGAGTAGAGAAAGATGTTGCAAGCTTTTCCACTTAGTTATACTATAATTTTAAGATGCCAAGAAACTTCAAACATTTATCTCTAATCCAGAGTATTTTAGTAATAAGGTGTGACACCTTTTGGCTTCTCGTATATGAAAATATGACTTCTGCATTACCTCAACCTTAGTATCATCTCTGGGTCTAGCTCCCACTGATGCAGGTCGAAAGGTCTGGGTAGTAACCCTTCCCACAATGCATAGCATTATACTTGTCCTCAAGGATATGTGCTTTGCATTATGGGATACTAAGGCAAGCAATGTGAGGTCATTAGCGTCTGTGAGGTCACTAGCTTCACGAGCAAACTTTGTTTGCTTGCACTTGGATGAAGGATGAAACCAAGAATATAATTTCTTGCCATTCCCGTATTACGGCTCCCAGTGCATACAACTCATCCATTTTCCCACTTAGTTATACTATAATTTAAAGAGGGGGTGAATGATGAGTTCACACATTTTAATTTCGCTTCACCCCTTCCTCCCCTCAACAAATGGAACCTCTACACCAAAATACACTTCTGAAATTCGATTAAAACGCGTAACATCGCTAAGGGGAAGTAATTATTAAAGTTGCCGTGATGGTCGGAGTGGTGCGTTGCATGTACTCGTGTCATATGACTTGATGACGCAATCGTTGAGCATCTGCACATGTCCTGGAGAGTGTTGAGCACGAAGTTCCTCAACGCTGAAGAATGGAAGACGTTTTCTTAATAAACCCGCAAGCGATTGGTAAGCAGATGCCAATTTTGTACTGAGGGATTTAATTACGTCGAAAAGTCAATTTCCATTGTAACCAGCAAACCCTCGGATTTGCTTCCTCGGGTGGCGCTGCGCGTTTTTCGGCCCCATTTCTGAGCAATGAAGCATATTTTTAAGACACGCTTCAGTGGAGAATTCCTATCGACCAAAGAATTCTCAAAATGTGCAAATCGTTACGTTTCCATTCGCAGCGAGTAACGGAACCCCCCCCCTCTTCCCCCTGAAACGATCGGCCGAATCAACAGTTTTTTTGCAGATGCAGTTCCTCACTAAACAAAGGAGATCGATGAAGTTTTGCGAGTGCAATCATCATCATCGTCATTCCTCGCAAATGAACTCTTCGATACAACGAGATGATTGCGAGCAACTCGCACCAACACGACGTCGCATTCATACGTGCTTCTGGATGACAAAAACAGCGCGACCGTCTCTGAGTGGTAGTGGCGGATAGGACGCTTTCTTTCCGTAGTTAATGAGTGGAACACACCTTACACGGATCCTTCAACCCGACAACCGAAGGAAAGAGCGACGAATATATCAGCCTCGAACTCATTCACAGCACCCAGCATAATACGAACCAGCTTCTGTAAACATTTCTCAAATAATGATGAGGTGGCGTTTACAACGGCAAACTCCAACCAACAGCAGCGATGCAAAAAGCAGTGTGTAAACCTTGATCTTATAACAATAGAAAATAACTCTGACTTGCATTGTGATACTCTCTTTGTACTGAATTGTATACTTTTCGTTTCTTCCAGTATCAGTTTTAGCAGTGATGAGTATTCGAGCTTCCATTACAACGGTTAACATCAAGCAAAAGTAAAGTGGGACTTATGAGCTGTAAAATCACGTGATATTTTTATTCGTAGTCCCATTCGTTAGAGGCTTGGGACTTAAAAGCACAATCACGCCGAGGGATCTCTTCCAAAAATAAATGAATATTTTGTACTTTTTAATGCGTGTGCATATTACGGTCGTATTCAGTTCTACGATAAGTCTATAATTTCACTGATGTCAGGTGACCTTTGCCAGGATTTAAAAAAATGAGGAGCAACAGAATTTAGATGCACTTCTTCTTCTTTGTCCTCACTTTTACCCCACTTTAGTTCGGGTCGGCTCTCCTAGTCCTATATATATATATATTTTTTTTTTATTATTATTATTTATATATATATGGAGTTTAGATGCACACCCTGAGAAAACTCTGTTGACAGTTGAAGAAGAAGCATTTGAGCCCTAGAAAGTGGAATTCATTTGCACTGGAGGAACTATTCATCAACTTAATTGTTACTTACTGTTGGACAACCGTTTAAGAAGAAAAAAAGGGACATAAAATTCTGTACCAGAATATAATTGAAAGAGAAATAAAACCCTCTCGGGTCCGAAGCTGCTACCATCATAAATCCTGTTTGTTGAAACAAACTGCCATCTTCGGTTTACAAACTTCCGTACAGTGTTCCGCAGGTGAGTGATGGGGATGAGAAGATTCCCTTCGAATAATCCCATTATTCTGACTTTGAGGGAAGGCGCCACACAGTAAACGTTGGTTGGATTTCTCCATCATTAGTTAGGCAAGGCAAATGTGAAGATAATCGGTGGAATTTGTGTGTCTTTTTTTTGGGGGGGGGGATAGATTTAGCATGGCAAATTCTGAAATCAGAAGTGAAGAACTTTCTAATAGAACAAAACAGTTTAAAAAGAACTCAAGAAGAGATAGAGAGATAGAGAAGTGAATTTTATAACGGAGTTAAGAAGGTATCATCAGTTCTGTACCAATGTAAGTAAAACAGTGAAGAATTCTGTTCTATCGCTTTTCAATTTCTAGGGCATTTGACCCAATCCGAACTCTTTATTTAAAAAAATATATATGTTGCCCCACCCAGGAAAGGTTATTTGCAAACCTATAGTATACACGTTGTACTATAGGTTTTTTATGGGCTAAGGATTTTTGTTCTGTTTCATATGTTAATATATATATATGATATTACACTGTTAGACTGCTAAGGAGCAATTGTAAAACATAATTGATATATAATTGTAAAAGAATTAAATTGCATTTTTGGAATCCAACAAATCAAGCCTTGTTTCTCCCGCTGTTGCCACTACGCAGAGAGTTCTTTGGAATCAGACAGAAGACGTTTCTCTTCACTCCACCAAGTTCAAATTCGATCGTACCTTCATTCAAAACATGTGAAACGCTACAAAATCTCCCGAATCTGAACCGATCAGACCTTATGTCAATATCCACGTTTTGGGAAATGATCGCTATTAATTGTTCATACGTTTTTAATTAATAATAATAATTATTGTTTTATTTATTTTTATTTTTTAATCCATGCAACTTATTACAATTACTATTTTGAAGTCTAATAGTGCCATATCACATCCTTCAGCTACAACTGAGACACGCGCAAATATTCGCATGAATTATGACTCGTTATTGTGTTTCACATTTTGAATGTCGGACACCCTGACGATGTCCACATGATGTTGGATGAAACGTATTAGTTTTTGAATAAATTCTACGTAATTTTGTAACATTGTAACATGCGTAAGCCGTAAAACTTACTTACTTTCATATGTCTAGTGCACTTTATTCACCATTAAAGCTATTATATTTTATTTTGTATTTTTAATTTATTTTTCACATAGTCTGGAGGCTGTGCACGAGAGACCAAACATGGAAGTTTTTCAAACCACCTAAGACCTCCAAAGAAGTTGTCATCTTCCTTTTTAACTATGTAGTAGTGTTTTGCTTTCTTACTTTTTCCTGGAGTCTCATGGTAGATGGCCTGGCCTACTACCTTAAGGATTTCCTGCAGATGCAGAAGACATCCATGTCACGATATTCACAATGAAAACTTTAAACACTGTGTCCATAGCAATGACCTCAATGGAAAGATCACAATCTAGTCTCATCCAGTTCTTTCCGGATTTTTTTTTCTTCTCTTGTTGGGGAATTCTGTGCACAATTAATATTCATCTGACCCCTGATGATTGCGCAGAATGGAAATTTCTGGAGTAAGTTGTTTATATGGAATGAATGTTTAAATGTTGTATATGGAATCGCTGCTTGGTGGTTATTATTAATTAAAAACTTATGAACAATTAATAGCGATCACTTCCCAAAACGTGGATATTGACATAAGGTCTGATCGGTTCAGATTCGGGAGATTTTGCAGCGTTTCACATGTTTTGAATGAAAGTACGATTGAATTTGAAGTTGGTGGAGTGAAGACAAACGTGTAGCAAAGATTCCAGTTCTGCGGGCGTGTCAGTTTATGAAGGTGCTTGGGTCCAGGAAACGATTTCTGGCGAGGAACTTGCAAGGGGAGTGTAAGGAAGTGGAATAGTTTCTCAAAAAATGAATCAGATCCACTGGTGCAGGGACTTATCATTGTCGGGTCACACGTTGATATTCCAGATAACTGTGCATACCCCCCTCATGGAAAAGCTCCTTGTGTTAGATGGCGATCATTGTAAACAGGTTAAGAGAATACACTTCACGTGTTTACAGTTCTTAAAATACTCTGGCACGCGGAAATTGGATGTTATCAAGATGGCCCTCTTCTTTAGTTCAATTTGCCTTAGAGGGAGAGTACAACACAACCCCCCCCCTACTAGAATAACGTACATATATATTTGGAAATAAGCTTCTCAAAATTAATTAAGGGATTGTTTAGCTTGGTAGCATCAATTTTGCAGAATTCGGCAAGAATTAGATTCCAATCACTGACTGGTGGAACTTTTTAGACCTTTTCACATCAGATTAGTTAGTCGCTCTTTTAGGGAGGGATGGGGGGGGATTCTCTTAGAAGACACAACAAAAATCAGCAAAAGCAAGAGTAAACCTATGCAAATAACGGCTGCCTTTTATTTTGAAGCACGTCGCGAGAATGCACTCTACTTGTATGTCGATAATTAATGAGGGGTGAAATCGGAGTACTTACTGCTCCCTCCCCAGGAAAAAGGTTACTGGCGCCTTTGGAAAATGAAAAGCCTGTAGGGAGTTATTATAAAAAATTAATAAAACACTTTACAATCATCTAAATTTTAAATAAGGATACCATAAAAACTAATTATTCCAGGCAAAAACACAATAAAGCAGATAAAAATCACCAATTTCACAGGAACATAAAATAAATCGACCTTTTACTATATTGCCTGGAACTCCATATACCGTGTCCGAAGGAGGTGGGGATTTCGGTTAAAGATGCGACTGTTCTGTCGCCAGTTGATGAGTGCGATCATCTGCATATCGTAGGTTGTTAATAATCTTTCCATTTATTGTGATTCCCTCTGGACATTCTTCCAATGTTTTTTTAAAGATTACCGCTGCGTATATGTTGAACAGGAGTGGTGAGAGCACACATCCTTGTCTCACTCCTCTTTCGATGTTAATATCACTGGTGGTAATGTTGTCTAATTGAACGATAGCTGACTGATTCCAATACAAATTTGTTATTAGTCTTATGTCTTGTTCGTCTAGCCTTATTTGTTGAAGGACTTCTATTAAGTTAGTGTGTCTGACTTTGTCGAATGCTTTTTCAAAATCTATGAAACACATAAAGACAGATTTCTGTTTTTCTATGCATTTTTGTATCAATATTTGGGTACAGAAAGGGCCCCTCTAGTGCCAAAACCATTCCGAAAGCCGAATTGTGTTTCACTTAGAGTTTCTTCACTTTTTCTATAAATGCGATTCTGAATTACTTTCAAAAATATTTTTAATGTTTGGCTCATTAGACTAATAAGTCTGAAGTCACCACAGGAATTCGCTTTGGGTTTCTTTGGGATAGTGATAAATGTAGATTTGAGCCAATCTGATGGAAATTCATCACTTTCATATATTTTATTAAATAGTTTTTCAAGAAGTTTGATGTTATCTGGTTCTATTAATTTTAAAAATTCTGTTTGCACACCATCTGGTCCACTGGCGTTTCCTGTTTTACTTGTTCGTATAGCATTCTCTATTCGCATTTCACGATTGCTGGTCCTTGAATGTTATCTTTTATATTTATAGGCTTCTGTCTAGTATCATTGAAAAGTTCTGTTACATATTTTATCCAAATCTGTGCTTTATTCTCTTCTTCTCGAACTATTTTTCCACTTTCGTCTCTTAGAGACACTATTTGCTTTTTCCTCAGTTTTCCGGAAATTTCGTTAATTTTTTTATACAAATTGAAATTATCCTTACTTAAATTAAGGGGATATTAAATCCCACATAGTTTTAAAACCGAATAAGAAACTCAAAGATCGGAATCAGAGAGTTTCTTGCCGAATATAGTAAACTATAAAGTATCGGCGACACTAGCGTTAGCCAATGCAAGTGATCCTAGTACGTAGTACAATCCCGGGGCAACTCGTTGCAAAGGTGGGGGAAAGTTCAGATCGCTATCTTAGGTATTTTCCATAATGTAAAAACACATTTCCTAGGAAATGTATGCTGTTATTACATTATGGAGGGAGGTCACTACCCAGACCGGTTTCAGCCTTTTTTGATACCCTCCATAATGTAATAACAGCATACATTTCCTAGGATATGTGTTTTTACATTATGGAAAATACCTAAGAATAGCGATCTGAACTTTCCCCCACCTTTGCAACGAGTTGCCCCGGTATTGTACTACGTACTAGGATCACTTGCATTAGCTAACTCTAGTGTCGCCGATACTTTATAGTTTACTATATTCGGCAAGAAACTCTCTCTGATTCCGATCTTTGAGTTTCTTATTCGGTTTTAAAACTATGTGGGATTTAATATCCCTTAATTTAAGTAATGTTTTCATTGCCGAAATGAAGCTTATTAGCTCTTTATACTTAAGTGAAATTATCCTGTTTCTTCTGAAGCAGTTCAATTTCAGTACATAAATTTTTCATCCAATTTTCCTTGGCTTCTTTTATTTTTTTCTTGATGATGTTATGTGTTTCTGTATACCTGGCTAGGTCTTTGTTTTTGTACATTCTTCTTGTATCAATAAGAGAAAGAATCTCATCTGTCATCCATTCCTGTGTTTTATATTATTCACATAACCTGCTTCTTCAATACTTGTTGTTACGATGGCATTCTTTAAGTTATTCCAAAGATATTCCACTATTTTATTTTCTTCTATGTTAATTTGTTGTAATCGCAGGTTAAGCTGTGTCTTGGCACTTTTATTTATGTTCGGGTCTTTCAATTTTTCTACATCAATTTTCTTTTTCTTCTTTTGTGATTGTTTAGCTGATTTTAATCTGAGACGTACTTCTGCAACTATGGGATTGTGATCTGATGATATATCTGCTCCAGGATAAGTCTTTGCACTCTTTATACTACTGTGGAATCTTGTATTTATCAGTATGTAATCAATTTGATTTCTGACAATGTTATGTCGGTTATCTTGAGGCGATTTCCAAGTGTACAGTCTTCTAGGTGGAAATTTAAACCAGGTATTTGCTATTTTGAGATCTTCTTCTTGATAGAACTGGAATAAGCGATCTCCTCTGTCATTTCTGGTGCCTAAGCCATGTTCTCCAACAATTTCTCCATCACCCCCTCTTCCCACTTTTGCATTGAAGTCATCCATCACTATGTTTATATAATGTTTCTTTGTTAGGTTTTTAATCTCTTTTAGGTGTTCATAAAACTCTTCAACATCTTCTTCACTTTTGTCAGCTGTGGGTGCATAAGCTTGGATGATATTTATGTTAACGGGGTTTCCCTTAAGTTGTAACAGCATTATCCTTTCAGAAAATGGAATCCAATTTATTACTGATTTATTGATTTCTTCATCTACTATTACAGCTACACCATGTCGATGTTTGTTCTCATCATTCTCAGAGTAATACATTGTCGTATTATCTTGTTGACACTTTCCAGGTCCTGGCCATCTTGTCTCGCAAATTCCCAAAATCCGGATGCCCAGCCTCTTCATTTCTCTTGTGGCATTTCTTAATTTGCCAGCTTCATACAGAGTTCTGACATTCGAAGTTGCGATTTTAAAAGCGGACACCATTTTGAGCTCGGAGATTCTTCGCACCCCTGTCCCATTTAAGGGATACCGAGAACTCGAGGCTAATTGTAAGAATTTGCTCACCATGGTGGTTGTTCTGGAGATAAGGTAGAGCAGTAGTTTCTCCGTTTGCTTTTTGCTCCGCAGTATTACAAACGTACACAATATAATCATATTGCCATCTGCAAATCTCTGATCACAAGCTTTTCCGTAATCATTTGACTTCAACCTTGTATCAGTACTGACAATTTGCTTTTAATTTATATAAAAAACTTTCTTGTGCTAAATTGGCGTGAATCTGTTCTCAGAGGGGATACCACACCAGCATTCGAAACAAGGACGTGAAGACGTCGTATACGAATGTATTTCATTGCCTCGTTCAATTTGTAATGCAGTTTAATAATAGCTTACTAGAATTAAATGTAAATAAATCTTAATTCGTGGTATTTTCTTTAAAGAATACTGGAAAATGTTTGGATTTAAATTGAACGAAAGTTCAATTTAAATTCTGTAAAACGGTGTCAAGAAATGAGAAGATAAATAGTATTTCTTATGTTTGAATATAATATCTGGATTCCAATTCTAAGTGAACTAATAAATACTGAACAACTACTCACAAAAAGCGGCAAAAATAAGTCAGCGAGTCCGTGAAGAAACTGTACTTCTCATTTGTTCAAGAAAATGTACGGTATGGTCTAGTAGGGTGTTACATATCTGCCGTCTATATTTGGCACAATTACGCTGCTCAAACAGCGTTTGAACCTCACACACACACACACACACACACACACACACTAAAAGATTATAACGTTCTGCTCTTGTGGTTATTATGGATGCACTACCGCACTGTGCTGTACATTCACAAGAATCCAGTTATAATTCCGGTGAAATTTCGTGTGAAGGATATGCGAAAGATGACGTCTGCTCATCACGGGATTATTCTCAGCTACTTCACTTCTAAACATCAAATAATACCTCTTATCAAATGAACTAAAGAGAAGAACATAAAAGGAACGAAACAATTTATCACGTATCTTCAATAAATATAAGGAAAGTAGTGATTCATCACGGAAGTTGAGAAACTAAATAAAAATGATTGCTAAAATGACTAAATTCGGTTTTATATTCTGGATCAAATGTCATCATTGTGCTGCGCTCTGTATTATGCCAGCAGTTAATCTATTCGTTGCTTTTCTGTACCCTGGTTAGGCTAAGGTTTGGATAATCCAGAAACCCAAATTGAGAGGCCAAGCATCGAACTTTTTCAAACCATTTCAAGCCTCCAAGAAGTGTCCACTCAGCCAGTCATGCTGGTTTGATTATTATACAGACATGTGTTGTATTGCATACTACGTTATTATTATTATTAAAAGTTGAATCGGGCTCATGCAATGCTAGTCCTTGAGCGCGTGTACTCGCCTCTGCACGGTAACCTGAAAAAATGACATATATATACTCGTGTGTGTGTGTGTGTGTGTGTATATATATATATATGTGTGTGTGTGTGTGTGTGTGTGTGTGTGTATATATATATATATATATATATATGTGTGTGTGTGTGTGTGTGTGTGTGTGTGTGTAAAATATCTGTGTTAAATACAGAATCTATAAAAATATTGAAAGGAAAACACAAAAGACAGAAATGCAGAACAATTATATATAGTAATATAAAATCATTCTATTATTACTATTACTATTGAACTGTGTGTTGTGTTACTACATTGCACAGTGAATTGTATACTCATTCGTGCCAATCCATATGTAAATATGATGGATAAATATTTAGTTAATTAAAAAATTCATATTTATGTTTATAAAAATTTAAGTACTCTGCATATTCTACTCTACAGAAAATATGTTTCATTGTGTATATATGTAAATACTCTGCATGATAATATACCTTGTCTTTGTCGTGTCAAAAATTATTGTTATTGTTGTTTATTGTTGTAAAATCCATGTAGTCCGTAAACTATCGCGGGAGGTCCATTTCAAAAATATCATGTAACACAATAATGTGGTCTTACGTTGTTCAATCGTATGTTTTATTGAATTCATTGAAATCGCAGAAAGTGCTAACGAAATGCTGTGCTTTTTTAGGACTTCGATAATAATGACATCGTCCATCCATGACAGCAATGAGGTACGCGAAGAGAAATTGGCAACGACGTTATGAACCATAAGTGTCACGAGTGATTTCACTTTTGACTTCTTTTAAAAATTGCAATTGTATTTTCATTTATTTTTTCCCGAAAGAAGAAATGAAATAAATTAAATTATTTGGTCTTTTGACTCATGATTTAAGAAACTAAAACTGATTGTAAAAGAGATCCTTTCTCACAAGGAAAGGCTTGTGTTACATTATGTTTGATAAGGCTGAGATTTTTCAACAAGGTCACGCTTTTCTTACGATTGAGAAGCACAATTTCTTCTTGCTCTTCGGTCAGATCACGCGTTTAGTTCCCTGTGAACAAATCTCCGCCATCTTGCTCTGTCTTTGGACATTTCTGTCATCTCTTTGAAGTTGGATAAGTGTGACCTTTCCTTCATTGTCGTCACTCAATACATAACTACTAGCGCATAAAAATCCCAAATCTGCCGACAGATACCTCTCGTATGGAAGAATACCTTTTCATATCTGGAGTAGAGAGAGATGGTTTTCATCTCTATGTGTTTTTTTTTTGTGTGTTTTTTGTTTCATTGTCACGGGAATTTTTATGCTGAGCTGGCCACTACCCCTCTTCCATTTTCTTCTAAACCTGTCCAGCTTCCAACGTCACGGGAGTTTTTATGCTGAGCTGGCCACTACCCCTCTTCCATTTTCCTCTAAACCTGTGCAGCTTCCAACTTACCTAATCAGTTTCTCGATTCTGTTCTTTGGAACAGTCTTTTTCCAAACATCTCTTTTGAGAACGATTGCAACTTCGAACTGTCCAAGAAATGCATCGACAGGTTCCTTCTCCTTAACCGATCATCTGCGATGTCGAGTGATAGGTATCAAATTATGCATAAGTAGCCGAACAGAACATAATGAGGTGATTAAAATCGCAAACTTTGTTATTGTATTAATAATTATAACGCATACTCACAAACATTCACGGTAGATTTTGTTTATTATATTTTAAAGCAAAACAAAAAAGGAAATATTTTAATAACTTGCTTAATTTAGGAACCAAACACTGGGTTGAAACACTTTTAGGGTTGCTTTTAACTCTAAAAGGACCTATCACTCGACATCGCAGATGACGACGTACATTAATAGATCAAATAATCCCTTTTGCTTTTGCGGTACCCACGAATCCCTGGCGAGAACATACACGAAGGCCACTACGAAGTTCGTGTGGAAATCGGGAATGAAAAGGATGATTTATTCGCTTCTTTCTTCTACAGAAAAAAAGCGCCTGCATAGCATTGCCCTTTGGTTGGCCAAAGCCTTAGGTTCAAATCCCGTTTCCAACTCGAAGAACCTTTATAAACGCTTCTCACTTGAAAGTGAGTTAACTAGTCTCAAACGGAGGTGGATTGTTTTTCATTTCATAAACGAACCAAAAAAAAAACGAAATGAACAAACGAAACACCAGCCTCACAAGCCTTAGCATGATTCCGCCTTCATTTGACGTGATTTCACGTGCTGCGTTGGATTGATATTTATGCTCTTAAGTGGCTTCATCCGGAATTAGCAGGCTTTTCCGTCCTCAAAAATGGACGTATTTCTAGATAGAGCGATGAATCTCGCTAAACAGATAAACAGCAAAACAAAAACTGCGTACAAGAATAAAAAGCAAGCCTAATTCCGCCTTAACAGTGCACTGGTTTGGCAGAAACTGCAACTAAAAATAAATAAACAAAAATATCTCAAACACATTTTTTGTCGCGTGGATTATTCATAATCGGCCATCGTCTGCTGTTATTAAACAACAGAAGTAAACGCTTTCTGTTTACTTCCAGGATCGTCAACAGGGTTCGAAAATTAGCCTTTTTTTTCTGTTAACAGAGGTGGTCGCGGATCGTTTGCTCTTCATTAAAAAACGGGAGAAAAAGAAACCTCGTCTATGTTTGTACAGTCAGGTTCTTTTCGGATTTCGGAGTTTCTGTTATAAATATTTCTTTCTGCCACATCCCGAACGTGGAACTGAGTGTAGGGGTGGGGGTGGATAGACGAATAAAGCGTCTGACACGTCCGTTTTTCTAGGACCAAGAGACAGAATCACGTATTATCTTCATACTGGCGTCTAAACAACGAGCCTCCAGATTCCAACGAGATTCAAGAATCACCTCCCTGGAATGGAGAGACAAACTCGGTGAATTCCTGCATTTCTTTCGTCAATGTTGCGGGTGAGGAGTTTCTGTTACAAATATTTCTTTCTGCCACATCCCGAACGTGGAACCGAGACAAGTGAATGAGACCACCCGTCCTGTCCAGTCCATTAAAGTAGAGTCGATGTTTCAGCAATCGTCGGTGAAAGTCTCATTGCTGTACTGACTGGCCGGTTTGAAGTGTTCTCAGTAATCGTGAATGGGGTAACTTAGTCGGCAGCAATGCTAAAGAGGACTGCACCATCCCATTCGGTCTTTGATGGTATCTGCGATCGCAGTAATACGAAAGTTTCTCTTCGCCGTGCTTCATCGCATCTTCTTTTATATCCCTGCAGTGGATTCCTCTTTGGTCGTCCAACCTTTTCCAGTTCTCGGTCTTTCGTATGCACTGCTGACCTTACTTTTCTACCTCAGCTTCTTTTTTTTTATTATTCCAGTTGGAAAGTGTCCATTCGTACTGCATCCGGACGCTCCTTCAAAGTTACTTGACCACTAGCAGTGGTATCTTAGGCTTATCAAGAATCGTGTAGAAATGAAACAGGAGGTCAACGCAGGACATCTTACCGGAAACATCTGCGAGACCATTCCAGAGAGATAACAGTTTTGTGAAACACCGTCCCATCTCGTCGCCATTTCCTCGTACACATTATGATCCTCTAAGAAGCATTTATCGTGTCTGACCCGCAAGCAAAGAACGGTCTCGTTATTGCTGGTGTATTTCAGTTTTTTCTTATTGTCCTGTTTATTTTGTTATTTCCTGTAGTAGCAACTAATTTAAAACACAAAAAATGAAAGAAAATAAAAAAACAACAAAGAAAAACGACCAATGACAGAATTCGAAGGAGAAAACCTCATGCTGAATTAACGTTTTAGCGACTTTTCATTCAGCACGTCGAATTTTCAGGACCACCGACATCTACTTTATTATAACTACTCTCAATAATCTTCAACAGCAAAATCCTTCATCACCAAACGATCAAGACCCTCCATAACTCAGTTGGTACAGACGAAGCGTTTTGGTCGGAAAGAGCTGGGTTCGATTCCCGTTCATAACGTAAGGAACTTTTATTTGGTGTTTCAACTAAAGGTGAACTAGCCGATTTCAAACGGAAGTAGAGGATTTTTTTCACCCGTAAAATCGAATTTTTTGACCCTCAGAACAGGCAAATCGTCACCGTGAACATACATGGATTACACTCACGAATACTTACTACCCGATCATAGGCCTGATTCGTCAGCTATATGCAGGTCCCAAGCCCGAATTAAATGAGGGAGCTGGGGAAAGCAATGGTGAAATACCGAGTAAAAATCTCACCAGAATCACTTTGTGGCAAGAACAGGTGCCTACAGAGTGTTTCAAACAACCTACCAAGAGTCGGAAAGGTTAAATCATCAACATTTTATGGTCATAACCCTTATATCTTCTAACACGATAAAATTCCATGTCACAAGCAGCGACTTATGCTCCTGATTTGAAGAAAATAAACTTCGAGTACTACAGTGGTTAGCAGAGAATCCGTACTTCAGTTTGATACAGCATCCGAGAAATGAGTTGGGAATCCAAAACTAGGGCCGTCTCCGTCGTATCAGAACTTGCTTTAAGAGAAGAATAGAAATTAATAGGAGATTAATAGAAAATTTTCCATGATGGATTAAAGCAGTCCTTATGGCCAAAGGAGAACACCTCGTTATTAATTTTTTAATTAAATATTTCTGTGTCTATCTCATGGCTTTTGGTAAAGAAGTGTATGTTTCTGTAGCAGTTCGTATAATCTGCTTCTTGTTGTCTACTGACCACGTACGTGATCGCTACATTTGTTTACTTTCGAACCAACATGTTAGACAATAAAAACAATTCGAAGTATTTGAATATCAACAGGGAGGAAAAGAAATAAAAAAAAAGAATGTATAGGAATTATCTTTAACACGAGAGACAAAAAGAAGCTAATTGGAATTTCATAAGACAGTGCAGTGGTGATGCTTTTAGAAAAGAACGCAGAGTTAAGGGATATCCAACGAGGATCCACTTGTATAGCGATGTACCCAACAGTCATTTTCCCCACTAAGGTCACGCTGATGTAAAAAAAAAAACCATGGAGGAGAGAAAGAATGGAAAAGATCATTGTGAGCTTTGTCAGCAACGGAGTTGCTCAGCAATCAGGAAATTCATTTTCTTTTCTCCTTTTACACTTTCGAGAAAATTCTCAAGGTACTGGCTCGAACAGTTCTCTTCTTCTTCTGCATTCGGATACGTAAAATTTGCCTGAACCTCACCGTCTAATAAAGAATATTTTTTTCCTATTTGTTTCTAACATGAAAATATCCTTTCATACGCATATCACGAACCTCTTGTGGCAGTGTGTGTGTGTGTGTGTGTGTGTGTGTGTGTGTGTGTGTGTGTGTGTGTGTGTGTGTGTGTGTGTGTGTGTGTGTGTGTGTGTGTGTGTGTGTGTGTGTGTGTGTGTGTGCAGAGGGGAGAAGGGAATGGAAATATGGACTCGGGGAACTTTTTTTTTTTTTGAAGGCGAGTTCGAAATTTAAACGAAACGTAAAACGAATAATGTTGAAAAAAGTAAAAGGTCAACTAGAAAAGTGCTGAAGATGAATTTTCATTATTCTGGCAAGAATGCACTTCGGGGGAATATTTCGTTACATTAGTGTGGGTGGTGCTGCAACTGCGATGAAGCTTTTCTTTGTCGCTGTGGGGAAGAGAAGAACGGAAGCCCCCGCGATGCATTTCCGCTGGCGAAGTCTTTCCACTACGAAGACCTGTCAGGGTTCTGTTTGGTTTGGTGCTTCGCGTGTATCTTTGTCACCCTCCCCGATCTCCCTTGCCCTAAGTGAGGTCATTCTGCGAGGCTATGTCGTCGTGATAAATCGACGGAATGCATCCAAGCAAACACGGGCTGGGATGGCTCAAACGCATCGACGAAGTATCATTCAGTGAATCGATGAGGAGAGAAAGAGAGAGAGAGGGAGATTGCTCGCAGCCGCCTCCAGGTGGCATCGTCACTTGCGAAAATTTTCATGCTGTTTACCCAGCATTATTTTGTACGTCCCTCTAAAGAAGAGGGGCCGTGTTGATGAACCAGCAGCAAAATAAGGAGATGTATGAAAGAACTGCACGTATCCATATTGCGAATACAGTGTAACCTTTTCATACAAGAATGACGGTGTTATTGACGGCATTAGTCAATCAGCCGCATCAGTCAGATAGAGCTGTCTTCGAAACGACTGCATGCGCGTTTAGCTTCTTCGAAGAAAAGCAAGAAGCTTTGCTTTTAAGAGGCTTTTATCTCAGAACTAAGTTCGTCAGTGCAAGAATATGACAGCGAACCCTCTCCGCCCCCGCAGTTTGAAGATGTCCATTTAAGCTGCGCGAACAGTCGCTACTGTAGAAACATGCGCGTCGCTCACTGCAACCCCAACATAAGCAGCTTATTTGTGACAAGAATGAATCCCAGAAGGCGACCCTCGTCCGTAACCAACGGTAACAGGTTACGAGAAAGAAGACAGTTCATCAGTGATTTCGACAGAGGGCATCCCAGTTTCCATGGGAACTAAAAGAAGCGACAGATCTTCAAAACAGTTTTGAGCTAATTGGGATCGAAGTGTTTTAATATCTTCGAATCTCTATTGCTCAAAAAAAGCGGCTGAAATTTCAATCAGCTACAGAGACGTACATGGCGAACCCCACGTTTTTTTTTCCCCTTCGTAGTCGACGAATATCCGGTTTCGAATTGAACCACGTTAACGTCACCTCGTTAAAGTGGTTCAATTACGCGTCGAAACCGCAGAGCACACACACACACACACACACACACACACACGTAAATTAAAACGAAAACAAAATCAAAACTGTCCCAGGATTTTTCTCCTTGGTGAAAACATTCTGAGCATGTGACAAATCCTCAGCAATTTTAGGCTGAAATGATACACGAGTGACATCTTACGGCTGTCTCCGTAATGACTTGTTCGTGCCGCTCGTCCATTATTCAAAGTAATGGCCGATGGCTGAGCAATTATCTTAAGTGAGAATTTTTTGTACATCTGAGGTGTTTGCTCATTTCTTATGAGTTATGACTCTCTGAGCTGCAGAAACCGTTCCACGAGGCGACGGGAAAAAATGGTATTAAAAAAATCATTTGGGTCAATTATTAAGAATTGAGGACACTTAGATGGACCGCAACCTCTCGTGAATCAATTGATACACGCGCGTGTTGAAGAGGTTGAACCGTTTTGAAGAGGTTGATACACACACACACACACACACACACACACACACACACACACACACACACACACACGCCTTTGCGCGCGTTCTCCTACATGCGATGTGTCTGGACTTCGTACCGAAAGTGGATGCCCTTTGACACCAACAAGCTGCGGACTGCAGGATGGCTGCTTGCGTTTCCCGACCATTGCCGTTACTTGGTGTGGGGTCACGTCTTGCCTCGCTTAGAGTCTGACTCGAGAACAGGATTATTCTATTATCTAACACTTTCCCCCTCACGGTGTGTTAAGAACTTCCGTAGGTGGGATTGTTCATGAAAAGAAGCGTTCATTAAAAAAAAAAAAAAAAAAAAAGGCTACAATACGGAGTAGGAATTATCCGGCAGCAATTTTCTTCGTCCTCTCTTTACTTTTCCCCTTTTAACAGAATAGCGGAAAATGAGGGTTTAAGAAGGTGCTTCATAAATGAAAGGAATGGTCGGGTGTACGTAGGGCGCATGCACACACACACACACACACACACACACACACACTTAGACGACAAACACTTCGGCATTCTGTCAACACTGAAAGACTGTTTCCTTTTTATTCCTTCAAGAATCCCCCCCCGTTCGTCAGATACCCCTTTCTTTGTGCATTCTGCGCACGAGATTTGGCTAACTGAGTTTGTCTTAACGACTTCGGTAGATAAACCTCATCAAGTTCCACCTATTCCCGAAGGACGCGCCTTTCCCAAATCCCGCTTTATCTTTGCCTTAATATCCTCTCGTCGAAGTGGAAGAGCATAATTGACCTTCGGGCACTCGATTGTCCCTTAGCTTTGCTCCGTCGAGAGCTGTTTTTGGGGTCATCAGGTGGTGGATGAGATGAGATAGTCGGGCGAGATTCGAGGCTGTTCTACGATTGGAGAACGAGCACAATATTTTTTTCCAGAAAGAGTTCATGGAGGAGCAAGCGACATCTACGCAGACAGACAGAAGACAGAGAGCAAACTCTCTTCAACAAAAAGTGTCTATTAATTAATTTTAACCTTCTTACAGGTAGGCAGAATCTCGTGCAGCGTGAATGATAATCCATACGCGGGGCTTTTATGTGACTAAGGGACCTCTTGTATGAAAACCTTTTACGACTAGAAATTCACCATTTCGAAAATTTCCTTATTAGGAAGCAGCAGTCGCGAGCTTGAATCACTACGATGTTAATCGTAACCGCCCAACTGTTGGCCTTCGAGAATTGCGAAGGAAATCCTTAAGTGAATTCTGATTCCTCGAGGACTAATCTCCGAGCTAATCTTCGAGTGTCAATGCGAATGTGAGGAAAAGTATGCGGGGGAGGGTTGGCGAGCCTTTCCACGTTTCTTTTTCTGCAGAGAAAATGCTTCGTTTGACTCCCTCCGTTATTTAAATGTTAATGCGAGATGAGTCTGAGCGCGTGCTGCTCCTCCCTCACGTTACGTTTCGAGAATTTCGAAATGTGTTTCCTGTGACGTCAGTGTTTATTCTGCTTGGTCGCCCTGACAGCGTTCTCCTCCGGAGGCGATTCACCCCAGAAGTTTTTGCGAATCGGAGAAGTGGAGCAAATAAATGAGAAAGTTCTTGTCGCTATAATCTGGCCCGGCGATCTCTCCGGTTCCTTGACACACGGCTCACGTGCGCGTTCTCCTCTTCCATTACGCCATCTCGATCCTATTATCAGCCCCGTGCGACAGTAATGATTAAACTGGCTGTCCTCGCCGGTGCTCCCTTAATCCCAGAGAAGTGCGATAGATCAAGATCGGATTACATTTCACGATGCTGCAGTCATGTGACGGTAGTAAATGATGACGTCATTCGGCGACACGTCACTTTGCTGCGTGTCGAACGCAAACGATGTTTGTGGCCCCCCACAGAAACGGTCGCGCGTACGAAAAACTTCAGAAACCTACTTTGGATTTCAGGATTTCGACTCTTGTGTGAAAGGATTCACCGCAAGCCCGGCAACCTCAAAACGAGCCAGTCGGATTTTTACTCGATTGATGTGTAGTGGATGTCGTAAGACTTTCATCCGTCCTTTGAATGTTCTCTTATTTCGAAGTGCGTTTACGCTGAGAGGAACAGAGAAGCAGTGGGATGTGCAAATGGCAGCAGCATTTGAATCTAATAAAATTTCTATGGGATGGATTTCCTAATAAGACTAAGTCTCTCTCTCTCTCTCTCTCTCAGCATCTTCTATAGCAATGCAAGAGGACTACGCGACATTTGCAAAAGACTTGTTCAAGGCCGTGATTTCGGCATTCACTTCACCTCAGTGAATGTCGTTTCTAAAGGACATAAGCCGAGCAAAGTAGGAAAAATTTAATCCGCCCTTCCTTTCATTACTCACAAATCTCCGAGATAGATTTAAATTAACTGGTTTTCCCTCATCAGCTTGTGAAATCAAAGCCAGAAGATGAACTGTTGAGAGGTGAAAAACTAAAGGACTTCCTATCGGGTGTGCTGAATCAAGTGATCGGCGTAGATACGGAGCAAGGGAGTGTTGCATCCGTAATTTCTCACCTGAATAAAATAAATGGAATTTTACCAACCAACCATTCCTTCTCTTTGTTAGGCCAAATGTTGACACTTGAACAGTACACGGTGTGTTTTGTTCTTTTTACCCCGTGCTTGCGCCGTAGAAAACTGTCCTGCATCGGTGAGAGTGCATGGAGACAGTCTGACAAAGGCTTCTGCGGATGAAATTTTCTGCTTCCGCAGAATATTACTTTTAATTTCTTCGCCGTCAGAGTGCTGCGGCTGTAAGACCCAAAAGATACCGCAGAGCATTTGGGTGGATAATGCTTTGAGAACGGCGGCATTGTTTCTCTGTGATGATCTTCGTTCATCCTGCTTTCGTTTCCCATCTCCGATTCATTTTGGGACTTGAGTTTCTCAGACGCATTTCGTCTTTCTCCGAGAAAGAGATAAAATTTCTTGCTGATGATGAAGAAAAAGCAAGAGAAGAGTTTGAATACATTTTCATGATAAACAGAGAAGAACTTGTGGGGAGGAAGGAAGGAAGTCCAGCGAGATGTAAACGACACAACTTCGGGATTTGCAGAACGCATCCAGCGGAAAACATCCCTCGGAGAGGGAAAGACAAAGACGACGGAAAGATAAGGAAATAATCCTCACTTGGAAATAAATAAACAAAAGCGAGTTCGTGGATGCTCCTGTTGCCGTTACTCAGTAAGACAACGGGACAGCGTCTTCCGCGTGCATCGAGATGCTGCTGACGTGTCAGTTAGGAGGAGGATTTAATGCCTTTATTTGTGCAGCAGCCCCTTGTTTCGCGAGACAGACCGGATCGAAAGCGAGCGAATTCGAGCCAGTCATCCGAGAAATAAAGTATTCACCCGCACACTGCATGACGTCACTTCATATCTGTCAACCGCGGGAAGTGATCGGCTCGCGCCAGCAGTTAGCGCCTTCGCACATCGCAGCAAACTCCAGCAGCATTTGGAGTTGGTGTAATTATCTGGAATGGCTTCAGCCGAGTGTGAATGGCGGCACAGACAGCGAGGGGATCGATGGAGCCGAGCAGATAACAAAGAAGAGAAAAGTCTCGAAAAAAATTACATTTTTTTCGAGACACGAGGAAGGAAGGAATGTTTTCGGAGGTCAAACACGACTGCAACGCATATTCCTATCTCTAGTCCACTCCATCCCATTTACACTTCAAAATTAATTTGGAAAGTAAACAAAATATCGAGCTGAGGTCAGTGAATGCTGCGCCATCTGTGAATACGTGCGGGAATCTAATGTGTTGTTTCTTTGCAGATGGTCCTGCCCTCGTTAGAGTCAACATTTATATCCGAAGTATCAGTGAGATCGATGACGTCCGAATGGTAAGTGCCTTCCTTTCTTTCATATATTTTACACGCACATCCACGCGCGCACCCTAAGAGAGAGAGAGAGAGAGAAATGAATGAATTTATGTTTCTCTATTTCCTCCCACCCACGAGAGGTGATGTGCAAACCTAGAGTTTTTTCTTCTATTTTTATCAATTTTATATATATAGATATATTTATCTTTAGTTTATTTTTTACAATGACGGAAACATGGAGATTTGTCAAACCACTTCAGCACTCCAATAAGTGGGACGGTGGCTTCACACAGCACGGTGAAATTCACCTTCCACCTAAAGACAATCGCAAATATTCATGTTGGTTGGAGAGCGGGTGCGCTAACCACTCGGCCAACCATGTCGGACAAGTTATTATTATTATTACGTGACACCTCCAAGGAGTCCAAGGACTCATCGTGGGAGGGCACACTACTCTACTTCTCTAAATACATGTCATCCTCTCCACTACTTCTTAATTCTCCAACTTCGACGCTACTGCCATCTATCGCCCATCATCACCACAACAGCATTTTTTGTCTGTAAATTGCGTGTGTCCTGAAGGCCGATTTGTCTGTACGGGGGATGAAAAACTCGAGTTTCCAGGAGAAAAACCTTGCTACCACCGTATGAGATCGGCTAACTCACCTTCAACTGAAAAAGCCCATATGAAGATTCCCCTCGTCACGACGAGAATCTAACACAGGTCTTTGCAATCGAAGGGCGCAATGTTTGCTGTTCTTCCAATTGCGCTACGGCGGCTACGGTTATGTTATGACTTCGCTGCTGTTGTCAATATTTATAGGTGCTAAACACTGACATCATTGGGAATATGTGCACGAGCAAGCATCGTATGACCTCAGACAAAATTATGCTCCGTGATTTGATGAAATCCCGCATTCATATCAGTTTGTTTCGTTCCCTTAAAACCGTTCGTGCTGAATGAAGGAAGAGCTGTGTGGAGTACTGAGTCATGTTCGGACACGTTTCAACTTGTACTAAAATGGCCTCGTATTGACCTATTGATGAATGACAGACGCAAACATTAGGTCAATGGAATAAATAAGCAGCTGTTTGAGTGCAAATCTGATCGTACCCGCAGCTCCGAAAAATGAGAGATCCCGGATTACATCGATTCGGATATTTCGAAGTGTTAGTTAAAGCAACTGAGGCTTTGAGGCGAGGGTACTACGTCTATTAATTGCGCGTGTTCTTTTGCGAGATTCGTTTTCTTTTTCGGACTTTCTGAAAGAAGAACCATTCACCAGCATGATATGATTTAAAAAAAATGACGGAAAAATAGAATTTGCTGAAATGTAAACAAGAAGAATGAAAAGATCGCAAAAATCGCTTTTTAAAGAAGACTTATTGAGAATAAGCAGAACATTTTCTTCATTACAAAAATCAACCTGAAACAATTTGTGTGTGTGTGTGTGTGTGTGTGTGTGTGTGTGTGTGTGTGTGTGTGTGTGTGTGTGTGTGTGTGTGTGTGTGTGTGTGTGTGTGTGTGTGTGTGTGTGTGTGTGTGTGTGTGTGTGTGAACCCTTTTGTTTAACAGAAACTTGGCACTCTCCTAATATTATGATCAATAATTATGCTGCACTTTTAAGAAATGGTGTTTTGCTGAACTCTAAACGAAACTGGAACAACCCTTTTGGATAATTCCACACTAATGTCGGACATAACGAGAATTTCACGAAAGTTATGATTTAGAAAACAAATTCAAATGACTAGCGATGCGGTACTAACAGGCGATCAGTGCCCAATAGGAATAGCAAATAAAGTTACGCTTTTTGTAGTTTTCATTGCCAAAAGACAAGATCTCGCCGTCTCCTATAATAATCAGTGTACGAGAGCTCCATCTTCTGGAGATTTATGTAAGCGAGACATAACTCTTAGTAAAATCATTCTTCGTATTGCTGTGACTTGTGCCCTGCTTGCTACTTTTCTTTGTCTCGGTTAATATTCGAAAAGCATTCTTTGAAAAATGGATCTTGTTACGTTCCGATGCCTATTTGAGTTTGTCTTCTGTTTCCGGGATGCGTTTCAATAGTGCTTGTTTCGCCCAATCCAGTTTTGTCGTTTGTCATCTTACATTTCGTATCTAAACAAATGAATGATGAGTCGTATGGATGGAGAATGCAGAACTTCCACTTGATATGCTTAAAGTGATTTGGTCATTCGACATCCGTAAATATTCTCCCACCCCCTTTTTTTTTTTTTTTTTTGCTTTTTTATCAAAAAGCAGTTTCACTTTCTGGGCAGGCAATTTTAGTAATTCTTAATCATGGAAAATATTTCGTCTTTTTGGTCATCGCAGTAAATGCATTCTTTATTATTCGTAACCAAATTATTACTCGCCTTTGAATTCTTTATTATTCCTGTTGGTCATGTTTCGTGTAAGCTTTTCAGATGCTTAATTTTTATAGAAACTAAAACTGCAGTTTTGAGGGAAAACTGATCTTAGACCAAAAGGCCTAAGATCAGCCGTAAATCGCGAACTGTATCATAACTATACACCGCAGTTAAAAAACAATCAGGAATATCTGAGTAAAATATTTTAATCGTTTGTCATCATCATTCAAAGCACTCACGAGCTGTCACCACTCACATAATCAATAACTGTTTATGAAGTATGAAAATGTGTTCAAAAACAGAACACACACACACGACCGCGCGCGCGCGTGTGTGTGTGTGTGTGTGCGCGTGTGTGTGTGTGTGTGTGTGTTAGCCTCAGCGTGGACTATTTTTATCCATGTATGAGCAAGGCAACTTCACCAGTAAGCAACCCTTATTTGACTCCACGAACGAGCCTATAAAAGGAATCACGTGACTCGAGGTGTAATGAGAAATGCTCCGGTTTAATTAGAAGCGATTTGCCTTTGAACACTAACGAGGTTCTTAATTGGAACTTTCTCGCGCAGAATTCAGGAACACGTGGACTCAGCAAGTAGCACATGTGGAAACGAACTTCATCAAAGCTCTCGCAGAGTTTTTCAGCACACAAAAACAGTAATAATGCTGCATGTGGAGTGGCTCCAGAAAGATATTTAATTACTTGGAAGAAAGAAAAACGCAACTTCAGACACTTTCCTTCATCATGCTCAAACGTAGCAAATTCCCTCGTGAATATTCAACACCTCAATTAATTGCTTCACTTGTGACTGCAACACGAACGTCCGTTTCCTCATACCAGTCTGCACCGTTAAACTAAGACCTTTCCACACCTCCACTCTTTACCTCCCTCTTTGCTGTTTTCACAAAGACTTCTTCCATCATTGCACAGAGAGTAACACTGGCAGACCTGTTTCAACCTTGATGATAAATTCTTATGCAATCTGATCTTCGTCTGGTACTTCAATCCATCTTCATTTCGATGCATTAAATGAAGTTATCTGATTTATAATTTATTAATATGATTCCAAACAAGAAATGGTTCATCAGTCGTATTAACCGGGTCTGTATAAACCGGAACTTGGTTATGAATTCAGCAATAGGACCAGATCGGATATCGGCGGCACATATGATAAAGGAATGTTCAGCCGAATTGGCTTGACCCTAGAAGAGTTTGTATAGCTTGAGTATGATCTCAGTGAAGATCCCATAGGAATGGAAAGAGTGTGTGAGAGTTCCGTTGTAGAAGGGTCATACAAAAACTGATGTGTCTAACTATTAACCTATCCGTATCTCTGCAGTAGTGATGATGAAGATATTAAAGAAGTGGTTAGGAACTCGCACACAGAAATGGGTTGATAGACAAGCTATACTTTCAAAAGAAGAAGATAGTTTGCTAAAGGGAGGTGTGTTCATGTGTGAGCAATTATCTTATAGTACGATGTGATGAGTGAGTTGGATAAAGACTTTGGATACATTATGATACTGTTGGACTTTCCTAAGCCATTTGATAGGATAACACATGAAAACCTGTTGCATAAAATGAAGAACATAAGACTGGAAAATGAACGCTTGATTTGGATAAGTGGGTGGCAGACATATAAGTATTAGAAAGTATCATTGATGGGAATGAATCTATCGGATTTAAGGTGACAATGATATGCAACTGCTTTGCTTTATTTTGTTCCAAAACCTATTTAACGTTATGCGACTTTTTTTATGTACGTATTAGCATGTTTCCCATGATTTTATTGTCATTATATTAAAATAATATAATAATATGCACATTCTATAGATGTACTTGTGTATATAACGATGTATAATATAAACCAATTGGAAAGAGAAGTCAGGGTAGATCTCAAAAAAGGATATTGGATGGATAATGAGACCGGAACAAACCAATATGGTGTAATTAGATGGTGATACTCGCAATTAGCGCGCTATGATGATGATGATGATATGATGTGTATATAATGAAAATGCATTACATAACTTTTTGTAACTTTATGCATATCGTAAGCTGGACGAGCTTTTGCTCCTAGGTTCAGCATATGATTGTCAAAATTTTGTACTCGAATATGAAGCTTAGAACAAAGATTAGAAAAAGGTGTCCTCCAGGAATCAGTTCTTTGACCAATGCTGTTCAATATATACATTAATGACATTAGGAAGAATTTAACGGGAGAGGCTCAGTTGTTTGCTAGCGACGCAAAAATCGGCAAAGCCATCAGGGATGCTATTGATATCCTGCACTTACAGAATGCTTTGAGTAGGCTGAAAATTTTGGCAAATGATAATGGCTATCAACTCAATGTTAGCAAGTGTAGAGTTGGGCAGTTCGGCGGGATGACATTGGCAAAAGGATATTATATTCACGGAATTATGCTGCAAGAAAATCATGAGTGTAGAGATCTTGAAGGTGATAGGAATTTTGAATTCAAATGTCCTTGCAAAGATTGCAAGAACATTTGAATTATAACTCAGAGGATAATTGCGATGTTGAAACGAACATTAACATCTAATGATTAATATTAATCATTTGTCCTTTTACAAGTTCTTGATATCGTATCTGGACTAATGTGAACAGATTTGGTTTCCTTGGTTTGAAGGGGGTAAACAAGCTGTGGAAAGCTTGTTAAGAAAAGTAGGAAAGATGATATCGGGATTGTGAAATGTAGATTAAGAGGAGAGATTGGGAGTATGCGGATTGCAGACCCAGTAAGCAGGAGAACGAAGATTACCCTTCTTTCTCCTGTTTACTGGGATCTATGAATATTTGAAAGTATGTAATATAAAAACTACCTTTACTCCACCTTTACTACGAGTTGCCCCTGTCATGAAAGGTTTGCTTACGGTTGGATCCGCCGAAACTTTTATAGTTTCTCTATTCGGCTTTGAAATAATGTTGGATTCAATATCCACTCATTTTGAATAGTGTATAATATAGGTTATCTGAAAAAGTGTTATGTAGGTTACCTACGGTTAAATTTTTCGTTATGTGGAAGGTGAGGAGAAGACAAGGAGGCATCCGTGGAAGTTAAGTTTGTGGCAGTGAAGAAAGGGCTGAGAGCTCGATTTTTCTCTAACAGAACAGAATGGATTTGATTGCTTACAACAGCGATGAAATCCATCATTACCCAGTCATGACCCATACTAGAAGAATAATGTGAAAAACAAATGACCAAGCACCTTATCTAGAAGAGCCTTGGATAGTTTTTAAGCAGGATTAAGGACACCTGCACCTTGAACCATGTTTGTATTTTTTTTGTTCATATTTAGGAACAGTAAAATCTCTGCTGAGACACTAATTTGCTTACCAACATCAATAGATGCAGAAGAGGAAGGCGTTTCCGGATTACCAAATATATTTAGCACACCAAAGGTACGAAATGGGCTTATGACCGTTCTTGGGCAGAATTCTTACGAAGAAGTGGATGATTATTCTCGTTAAAATACATCGTCACGAAACGTTTGATGAAGTAAATGCAATGACTGCTCATTCACCTTAATGATGATGATGATGATGCTGATGATCTGGATTTTCCATGGCCTTGCTCAGAAATACTTTGAAGGGATTCGTCTCCCTGATAGAGGTACTCATTACACCTGTGTATGTTGGGGGGGGTGAAGAGTGCGAAGAATAGAAGGTACATCTCTGAAATCGTCTTTTAAAAACAAACAAGTTTTCTGTTCCGCCCCCCAATCAAAGAAATGAGTATTCCTTTGTCCGTGAAACAATCGCTAGGGGTTGTTGGGATAGTGAAATGGAAAAGGGAACCTCGAAGCACAAAAAAGAACAGCGAAGTGCAATTTGTCAACATTAATTGCCGCAATTTTGTCAGCGATTATTGATGACAGAGGGAGCGGCAGTGATTAGCGAAGAGAGAGGAATGACTAACAAACGACAAAAACTGATATTTCCGCAGCACGTGCATCGAACTTTCATCTTTCTGCTGAAAAACAAAATCACAGACGAGGAGCCCTTCCACTTCCGTAAACCGTTGCCAACATCACTGGGAGCAGCGTGACGGTGATTATCTTTTAATCGCGCAAAAAAAGACCCCTTTTTCTTGATAGAGGAAGGAGGAACACGCAATGAAACCAAACACGCGCCATTGAATTTTTTTCCTGCTCGAAAACTTCACTGTTTTTGTGTGTGTGTGTGTGTGTGTGTGTGTGTGTGTGTGTGTGTGTGTGTGTGTGTGTGTGTGTGTGTGTGTGTGTGTGTGTGTGTGTGTGTGTGTGTGTGTGTGTGTGTGTGTGTGTGTGTGTGCAATTGCAGCAAACATCTCGTTAGTATCAAAAAGAGCATCAGCAATTTGATTGGAAGAAAGATATGTCATCGACTCAAAGGGTTCCCCACCATCACGTATAAGAGTTTCAGATTTCCTCTCAGAGGGCCTCCCCCTTTTCAGAAGAAATAACCATCCATCCATTTTGTTTTTGCTGGAAGACTCTCAATAAATTTCCCGATAGATTTCTTCGGCATTTGAAAATTGGATCCAAGCCAATGCCGGTTTAGAGCCCGTTGTGTTCGTAGTTCACCTTCAGGCTTTGCATATTCACGTCGTGCGACAAACTTGGGAGCGTTGTTTATCAGAGGAATACTTGTGAAAGCATTTCCTCAATAGAGGTTGTAAAAAAGGTTCGGGATTGTGTTTTTGACAGGCTCGAATGTTTACAAAAGCCACCAACGACCAATTGGAAACTCACAAAAATAAAGACAAATTGAAAACTAAAGCGTGTTGTGCGTGAACAAGTTCAACGAAAGTGCCAATTCTATACCTAAGTTTCAATGTAGTGGCTTCAGCCTGCTGGCTGACAAAGGATTATTATGATTTTCACTACACTTACAGCATTAATACTGACAAAACAGTTCGAAATGCTGATAATAGTCCACTCTTGCTGGATGGCGGTTTCAGGAAATATGTCCGCAACCGGTTTTTCGTGTTTGGCAAACTGTTTTAGCAACTCGTTTCGAAATTGAGTTCTTCTGTGAAAGAATGCGATTTGAGCACGTGCGATGTTATAATTGTCTACGATCATACTGGTGGTTTTTGTACTGAAAATTGCGTCTTCGGTCTTACTGAAACCAAAATTGGAAGGAGCTCGTAAATTTTAATAAACACCCAAAAGACCAAATGTCCTCCCTCCAACCAGAGTGTAATTATTGCTCACAGCCGCAGTCGTCAGAATGCAATGAAACGGAGACGGGTAGACAAAATTTGGTATGAATTTGAATTATATGAATAATAATAAATAACGAAACTAATTCATTTTTGAAAGGCGTCTCAAACATTTCATCGAAATTTCACACACATACAAAATATAAATGACTCAAATAAACTCAAACACCCTTAACTGGCCGTTCAGGTGTTCAGGTTATTCCACATTCTTCTGATTGCTTTCATCAGACGTCGCTTCTGAAGGTAATCAGAGGAGGTATGTAAATCAATGTTTCTGGCGAAAAAGAACAAAAAGATAGTATGTCTTGGTCATCCATGGCAGAAGTTGGATGAGGAGAATAATGCCAAGAGGTCAGCTTTATCTTTAGGTGCTGTTGAAATGTGGCCAGCGAAAGAACGGAGAATAGATGGATTGAAATCGCTTATAAGCATCCTTTTGCAAGGGATCAGAAGACACCAGTGCATTGGTGTGGGTGGGAGGAAAGTGTATAATATTTAAAATCACCCTTTCAGATCACACTTGGCCCTGTTAAATTGCACGTGATTGTTCTGCAGGTGTTGCCAAGTCGGCTTCAGTGTAGACTTTGAGTGGAGCGGGAGTTTTTCTCTTAAGCCATGACGATGTGCTTTTTTGTAGCGTGTCATCACGCCACACCATAGCGTCATGGCATACCACTTGGAAAATCATTACTTGGATACTGGACAGGAATAGTGAACAGATTGAAGAATGAAGGCCTTCATTTTAACATGGGAAATTTCTATAATACCATCACAACAAATAGCTGGATCTGAAGAACGGAAACATTTGCCTTACCATGGAAAGGAGGAGTAAAATTATACATTATATTATAAGAGTGTCTGCGTAGTCCTGTTACATTGGTGTCTGTTGTTTTCCTAGTTCTCAGTTAGGTAAAGAAAGACCATTTTAGGTTGGATTCGTGTTGCAGACCACAGGAAATTTTTCAGACTTTTCTTCCGTTCACCTGTTCCCAAGTTAGTCAATCTTTTGATATGACCAGACTCATTTTTAACAATTCAGGTTCTAACCCCACATCTCAAAAAACCATCATAGGGCTCAGACTTTAGTGAAATTTATTATTATTATTATTATTATTATTATTATTATTATTAAGAGAGACCTCCAGGGAGGCCACATGCTTCACACACCAGCTGTCATACTTATTCTTGAATTCATTCACACTGCTTGCACTCATAACATCCAATGGCAATCCAATCCAATAACGCACACCCCCCAGAGAAAACTCTACCCCCATTCTTGACGGCTTTCATTCATAGCTTCCAAGGATACCCTCTCGTCCTTTCCACACTCTCCATAAATTGAAATCCTTTGTGATCCTTTCAGAAGTTTATAAGTCTCAATCATATCACCCCTCTTTTTCCTGTTTGCTAGTGGCTGCAGTATATAATTTCTCAATCTGTCTTCATAATCAGTATTCCACAATCCTGATGTCATTTTTAACACTCTCCTTTGTACTCTCCAATATATCAGAATCACAACGGAAACCAGGAGACCAGTCCTGCGCACAATAGAGTCCAAGTGAGGTCTTATCAAGGCCTTGTAAAGAGAGGCAAAACAACAGCCTTACCTTTACATATGAACGTTCGTTTCAGCGTTGCAATTATCTTTTGAGTTGTATTTGCAATATTTGCCACATCGCCCTCGAACTTCAACTTCCTATCTATTAACATCCTAAGATCCCTATCCTCATCAGTTCCTCTAGCCTAATCCCACCAATATAATACTACATTGGATATCTAATCAGATAGAAGTGAATGACTTTACATTTACTGACATTAAACTGACATCCATTTTCCCATGCCCACAATTCCAGCCTATTCAAATCATTCTGTAAGTACTGCATATCAGCAGCATTCATGATTTCCCTGCCTATGTTTGCATCATCAGCAAATAACTGTATGTCGTTTGTCCAATCCTTCCCAATATCATTAATGTACATATTGAATAACAGTGGACCAAGCACTGATCCTTGTGGCACGCCACTTGTTACCTTAAACCTTGCAGACTTAGATCCTCCTTATACCACATTTTGATATCTGTCAGTTAGCTATCGTCTTATCCATGCGAATATTCTATAACCCAAACCCATCTTCTCCAATTTATGCAGAAGTCTGTCATGATGTATTATGTCAAAAGCCTTAGCACAATCCAAAAGTATCAGGGTCTATCCATTTCCCTTGTCTAGTTCAATGGTAACATTGTCATAGAAAGTGAACAAGTTGCTAAGACATGACCTTCCCTTAGTAAACCCATGTTGTTCATTGAAAGTAGGGATTCACTTTCAACCCATTCCTGGATGATGGCCCTAACTAATTTTTATAAAATCTTCACCATCACTCCTGAGATACTAAGTGGTCGATAGTTGGATACATCGGTCTTTGCACCACCCCTGTTCAATGGAATTACCATACATTCCTTCCATTCCTGTGGTATCTTCCCTGTTCTGAGAATTCATATTAAACATCCTGGTCAAAGGAATGGCCAGTTCAGCTGAACACTCTTTTAGCACACATGCTGATATTCCATCAGTCCCTATTGATGAATTCTTATTCCATTTATGCAACAGCTCTAATACCTCGGCCTCACACACCTGCGTTTCTTCGTCTAGGGAATCTAGAGCTCAATGTCGCTTTCACCAAGTTGATAGCTTTTAACGAAATGGGCACTCATTAATTGAATACCCTCGCGCCATCTGAATTTAGAACAGTCATTCTTTCATATTCATGTTCTTTCAGCATATCGATAGAATTCTTTTGGGTTGACTTCAGCATGCAGAGCCAGTTTCGTTTGATACTCAGACTTCGCTTTCCATACAACAGTTGTGACTATTCTAGCTTGCTGCTTATAACGTTCATAACGGACGTCATCCTTATGCAAAGGGTATTTCTTCAACATCGTCCTTTTCTTACGAATCTCTTGCTTAATAAGATTACACATCCATTTCACTCCTATTCTATTGATTCTTATAACTCTCGGGACACATTTTGATATCGCATCATTTAAGTATTGTTTAAATGCTTTCCATTCATTTTCGGTATTCTTTCAATCCAGCAACCGATCCCATTCCACTGAACTCAGTGTGCTACTCAGTTGGTCATAATTTCCTGCTTTGTAGTTCAGCATGTAACCTTTTCTGAATGGAACATTCATAAACGTAGTCACTTCCTAAGTGAGTACAGCATGATCACTGTCACCAACTGGAGGCAGAATAGTTACGTCTTTAACTGAAATGCCCTCTGATACTATAATTAAATCTAACAATCTTTTCCCTCGAGTTCCCTCTGTCACATGCTGCTTGAGGGAGTTGTCCCGCAACAACTCAATAAATACATTTTAATTCCTCTCATGAGATTCTACTGCTTCCCAATCAATATTTGTATAATTAAAGTCTCCCATTATGATTACTCTTTTCGCGCTCACCTTTTTCTATTTGGTGATGCATTTCTTCATCACCAGCAACCGACCCACCAGGTCTGTAACAACACCCCACTGTGTAATTTGTCTTGTTAGACTCCACCTCACACCAGATGACTTCAAACTCACTGTGACGTGAACTATTGTTAGCAGTATTACTACATTCATAGGTCTCAACTCTAACTGGATTTAAGTCATCCAATATCATTAACAGCACGCACCTTCCTCTCCTATCCACTCTATCCTTCCTAAAAATTCCCTTCACACTCGATACCAGTTAGTAGGTCTGATTCTGATTGCCAGGTCTCACTAATTCCTACAATATGAGGTCCGAACATATTGACTAAGGCAACAAACTCTCCCCCTTTGTTTCTGATACTCTTGGCATTCATGTATAGACATAATAATCTACCTGCATGTTCTTTTGTATACTCTTATTTGTAGTCTGCCTGACACGGTTGGACAACTTGCAGATCTCTGTTCTTCTCTAATGCCTTACACATGATGGATCCGAACTGGACGAAATCGTTCTCGCCTCATCAACATTTCCATGCCAAAATCCATTCCCGTCCTTAACACAATTCTGTAACATTGTCGCTCTTACACTCATATTCACGCCATTCCTCCCTATATAGTTTAGTTTCCCTGAATCTCTGTGTTAGGTCTCATACCTGTGATTAGTTTTTCAAGACTCCTGATACCAAACGCATTCAGGTGTAGGCCGTCCCTCTTATACAAATCCAATCTTCCCTTAAACTCACTCCACACATCCAAAAACTCACATCCAATACTTCTACATAGCCTATGCATCAAATCGTTTGCCATCATAGCACTTCTTTTTAATTCATTTTATCATATCGAGGTAAAATACTAACGATTTTCACTTTCTCACTGTTCACTCTCGCCTCTTCCAGCAACCCTTTCATGTCCTCTCTCATACTGAACTGATCGCTAGTTATGTCTTTAGTGCCTACTAGAATTACCATTTCATTTACTTTTCTTTTCTTTTCTGTTTTTGAATTACTTGAGTTATATTTTTAATTTCCGCTCGATGTTATAACTCGCTCATCTATAGCATGTTTTATTATAGAGTCACCGTACCAAATAACTTCTTTCTTTTTACTAGCAACGTCACTTACCTGATTTTCCTTATTTCCTGACTTTACCTGTTTCCCTGCTTTGTTGTTTCTTATTTTTCTGTTCATTTTTCTTTTTCTCCCTGTGCTCATTTAAACGTCTCTCAACTTTTTGCAATTCCCGCGTTGTCTCTCTGATGATCTGCTTCAACTTTATATGTATTATTTAATTCTTTATATTCTATAATTATGTAATAAGCAATGTGACATTCAATATGAATTTAATAAATTTCTGTAATACTTGAAGAAATCTTGTTTACAAACAATCAATATTGGTGTGGGCAATCGTACACAACCAAACGAGGCTTTTAATGCATCCTTTCAACTATCCAAAATAGTGATCAGCATTATATTCGAGATGATCAACAAGGATGTATCTTAAGATGTTTTATGCGTTGCATTTCCCCCCTTCTTCTTCGTATTATTAGTACTGTTATAATCATCATCATCATATATTATTACCAGAAACCTTCTAGTAAACAGGGATTTGATCGATGGAGACCACATATCAACCACATAGTAGGCTACATATCACATATGCTTCATTTATTCACTCTATCTGCACTCACTGCTTCTAAAGGCAATCCATGAGAAAAATAGGTCTCACCCTGTCTTGAATGCATTCATTCTCATCTTACATGGATGCTATCTCGTCCTCTCCTTATCCTCTATAAAATAAAAACTTCCATCTATTGATATCCTGTATGATCCTTTTCAGAAGTTTGAGGATCTATATCACTTGTGTTTGCAAGGGTCTGCATTGCACACTCTCTCAATCTGCCTTTGCAGTCTACATTCCACAGTCACAGTATCATTCTTCGGCACCCTTCTTTGTATCCTCTCCACTGTATCTGCACCACGTAGGAAACCGGAAGACCAGATATGCGCCTGGATGAAGTGGTATCAAAGCATCGTAAAGAGGCAAATGGACTTCCCTATCTTCTCATGGCAATGTTCATTTCAGCATTCCAATTATCCTCTCAGCTGTATTCGCAATCTTTGCTATATGGTCCGTAAACTTCAAGTTCCTATCTATAAAATTCCAAGATCTCTATCCTTGTCTGTTTTTAGCCCAATCACTACATGGTAAGACGCATAAATTTCCATTTAGTAACATTGAATTCACAGACATTTTGACATGGCCACAATGCCAGCCAATTCAAAGCAAGGCGCTGCATATTAGTCATATTCCTGATTACGCTGCCTATCTTTGTATCACTAGCAAGCACCTGCATATCTCCTGTCAAATTTTTCCAATGCTATTATTATAAATAGTGAATAACAATGAATCAAAGACTAAATCTTGTAGACTGATCTCCCTTATAATACACCATTTTTGAAATCTATCAATCAGCCTAATGGTCAATAATATTAACTTAATAATTGAAGCTAACAGTTTATAATTCAATCCCATCTCCAGCTTGTGTAGCAGCCTTCTATGCGTTATTTTTTCAAAAGTCGTAGCAATAGTATTACATTATATCCGTCCCTTTTGTCTAACCCAACCGTCAAATAATTATAAAAGGTGAGAAAGTTTCTCAAACATGACTTTCCTTTAGGAAACCCCTGCTGTATCTTACAAAGTTTAGGTTCTCTGTCGATCCATTTTTTTATGCAGTTTCTTACAAAGCATTCTTACCACAATTCTCAGCATCCTTTCAGAATACTGTGAACAGGTCGAAAGTTAAACACACACTAGTCTTTGCGCTGTCCTTGTGCAAAGGAATTATCTCACATTATTGACACTCCTGTGGAATCTTCCCGTGGTAGAAGTCAAATTGTGCAGCGAGGTCAAAGGCACAGTCCACTAAGCTTAACGCCCTTCGCATCCGTGCTGCTATCTTTTCAACCCCCTTTTGCCGAATTCTTATTCGATTTATACAACAGCTCTAATAACCCCTTTGCATGCATCTGAGTGAAGAGGGGGATATTAAAGGTCCCAATATTGCATTCGCATGGTGATGGGCTCTTATTTCAAAGCGAGACACTCATTTGTTGAACAATGTCTTCTGCATCTATTCTCCACTCGTAACCATCTGCCTTCAGTGGAATTCTTCCGCAGGCATTCTTTATTTTACTTGCAACATAACGATAGAATGCTTTTGAGTTTTCTTTAGTCTGCGGAGCCAGTTTGTTTTCGTATTCGCACTTACATTGTTTTGCCATACAATACCTGTAATTCTTTTAGACTGCACCTTATAATTTGCATAAATAGACGTCTTCTTCTGGTTCCCATCTGCCATACGGCCGCGGGAGGGTAGCTATATGCTACCATTCTAGGGAGAGATGATTATAAGCAAGGTGGTTTCCCGTTGCCTTCCTTGCCGTAAGTATTTATGACTGTAACCTGTGTGTTTACGGGGCCGGTTTGCCTGCTTGCGGGATGAAAAACCTCAGATAAACTGGCGGAAAAAACCCTGCTTGCCACGCCCAAGACCGGCTAACTTGGCTATGGCTGAGGAAGATCCTTAAGCTCCTCACGTCGTGGATGGGAATCGAACCTAGGACACTCCTTACCCAGGCATATGGTTGCGAAGCGCAAAGCCACTAGGCTAACCGCGCGGACATCATCATGCGCTTTTTTTATTTTTAAAGATAAGCTATTGAACACGCATTACTTCTTTAAGTGACTTATGCTTTTAAGTGATATTTTATGCTTGTTCTCTAAAGAAGTCACCTTGGCTAACATTTACATCGGAAATGCAGTAACCTGTAAGAATATCAACAGTGAATGAGAATCATTAAAATGATGCTCTATCGGAATGTGTCTCTGGAGTTCGAAGAATAAATACTGTCGGAGTGAAATGGATGTGCAATCTTATTTTGCTTATTATTATGATGATGATAATAATAATAATCTGTTTTCTTGAGAATCGGATTATTACCGTAATAATAATAATAATAACCCATTAGATAGATAGAACGGATAAGTGTTGATGTTTATTTTGTTGCAGCAAAACTAACTTTATAGTTTGTGTGTGAATAATTGCAGGAACTTTGAATCCCTATAATGCAATGTTCTACTCAAATCAGTCTGTCTTAGAGTTTCTTTATCTAACTCTCGTCTGTAGATAAGCGTTCTTATCTTTCCAACATGATGACCTCTTTAGCTCCAGACTCATAAAGTGTTTTGAAATCTCAAGAAGTTTCCTACTTGCAGACGACCTCTCCAACTTGGGAACAAATGCAGTGTTAGTTCATTTTTTGTCTAAGTAGTAACCGCTCCACTTTCCTTTGCTTTACTTTGATGCCATACTTTGTATAAGTCGCATTTCTCTGTGGCTATTGACGACAAATTTGATAATAATATTCAATTAATATGACGCATTTCTGGCTCAAGTCGAAACGTGTCTTAACATGTTTAGGCACGCAACACTCTTATTCGCAGCCTCTGAACATCTAAACAATGACAACCTGATTGCTTTGCAGTAAACAGGTTCGTTTTTCTTAATATTCTATATGTAGCACACACACACATACATAAGAAGTTGCAAAAATTTACACCACAAAGGTGTCAAGGGGTCATGCGAAAGATGGAGTGCTTGGTTGTATGAGAAACTGGAGGTTGCAGTTCCTGAGGAAAGCAGTGTGACTGTAGCAAAGGTAGATAGACGGAATGATGAAGGGAGAGGATGTCATAATTTGATTTCAAAAAAATTGAAACCGATCTGCTTATAGATGTCGACAGGAAGCTGCTCGTGTTTTTAGATGTTTAGATGAAAGTTATTAATAAAGGCAAGATCAAAGAAGCAAAAGAAATCTGGATGAATGAAAAATGTAAAGAAATAGAAATTCTACAGGAAAATCAGTTTTAATGTACACAAAAAGCTGAAAGATACCTCAGGTATATTTAAGAAAAACCAACTATGTGTCCTTCGAAACAAAAAGGGAGAAATAATATCCAAAAAGGATGACAAAATACAAGAATGGGGGAAATATATAGAAGAACTCTTTACTGATAACAGACAGAACCCAGAAAATACTTATGAACAGATGAAAGGCCCATGCATTCTAAGATCATAGGTGGAATGTGCACTAAACTCAGTTAAAAATGATAAAGCCTTAGGCTCTCATAGAATACTAGCTGAAATAGTAAAGTTATTAAAAGGTGACAACATTATTATATTTGTAAAGCTATTTAATAAGATCTACGATACATGCATAATCCCTCAAGACTGGTTACAATTGACCTTCATCATGCTACCTAAAAAAGCAAATGCGAAAACTTGTAATGACTATAGGATGATCAGCCTAATGAGTCACGTTCTCAAAATGCTTCTGCAAATAATTCAAAAAAGAATATACAGATATTCGTTTTTGAATTATTTGTTTTAATGTGAAGACACCATCTGTGATACTTAATTCAGCTTTAGAAACGGTTTGGGAACGAGAGAGGTTCTTTTCTGTTCTCAGATCTTATTCCAAAAATGTAGTGACCAAACCGAGGAAGTATTCATTTGCTTCATCGACTTCGAGAAAGCATTTGCCAAAGTCCAACATACTAAATTCAGTGATTGCACTATTAAAAAGAATTGGATTAGATGGTAAAGTCATCAGGAACATTGAAAACTTATATTAGAACCAAAAAAGCATCTGTTCAAGTTGATGACATTATTACAGACTCGATTAACATCAAACGAAGAGTAAGGCAAGGATGTGTTCTGTCACCTCTTCTTTTTAACATATACTCAGAAGCCATAATTCAAAAAAATCTTAAAAGGAAGCGATTAATGTAAATGGTGAAATGATCAGTAATATCCGACATGCTGATGACACAGCTCTCCTGGCTGACAATATTCAGGATCTTCAAAATCTTTTGGAACACTTGAATGAAGAGATTGAAAAAATGGGATTAAAAATAAACATCACCAAAACTAAACTCATGGTCTAAGAAACCCATTCTTAATTCAGCTTAAATGGGAAACAAATAGAAAGATTGACAAAGTTTAAATATCTCGGATGCTGGTTAAATGAAGAATGCAATCCAGAAATGGAAATAAAAAGTTAGAATTGAAATGGCAAAAAAAATTTCTACTGATTACATTTAGATTTAGAGATTACAGTACGCATGGTTAAATGTTATCTATGGGATGTACTGCTGTATGATGCAGAAACTTGGACCTTGAAGACAACATCAATAAAAAAAAACTTGAAGCCTTTGGGATGTGGTTATACAGACGAATGTTAAAAATCCCATGGACAGCAAAAATGTCCAATCCGGAAGTATTGGAACAAATATGGAAATCACGTGAACTTTTAGATACCATAAAAAGAAGGAAAACTGCATATCTTGGTCACCTACTTCGTAATGAAAAATACAAGATGCTTCAATTGATTATAAAAGGAAAGATAAATGGAAGAAGAGGACAAGGAAGACGAAGAAAATCTTGGCTGGCAGACAGTGGACTGGCATGAGCTCTGAGGGACTGTTCAAAGTGGCTTAGAATCGCTCAAAATTTGCCAAGATGGTCGGTGACCTCCGATTGGAGATGACACTCAAAGAAGAAGAAGAGAAAAGTAAAGTGTAGTGATGGCTAGTTCGGTGGGATACAAGCCTGGAAAATATTCACAGAAAATACACAGTGCTGAAACAAAACTTCCAAGTAAAAGTGATTGTGGTGAGTCTGTGCGAAAAGTGTCATCTGCTAATCGAATTGCCCTTTTTGAATTGCATCAGTTCTTCTTAAGGAAGGTTTTGGTGCACCGTGCAGAAGTTTGGAGTCTAAGGTTGGTCTGGTTTGGGATTTTGGTAGTGTTAAGAGTTGTGTAGTAGTTTCTTGAAGGGATGTGGTCAAACGTGACCAGGACAGACTATCCGAAAAATAAAAATCACGTCTGATCTTAAGTTGCAATCGAAATATTACAAACACAAAGGGAAGTGATAGTAAGATCTTTCGTCCAAGAAATACGACATAACTATTTTGGTAGTACTGAACTTCATCTAACCCAACTAGAGAAAGATACGGAAATCACTCTTTAAGAGTGTGGATGTGGAAGATACCGAACTGGAATCATTTTAAGTTCTGCATAAAATATGGGGTAAGTGAGAAAAGATCGTTAAATGTAGAGAAAGAAGAGAATGAGGGGGAGTGCGAAGAGAGCAAGGCATCAACCATGACATGCAGTGATTACCAGAAAGAAAACAGGAGACCCGTTGCAAAAGATAACAGGTCGACCAAATGATAGTACTAGGTAAATAGAGCTTTATGCTAGACTTGATTAATCTAAATGGCTTGGAAAAATTGAGAGAGGGGGAACATGGATTTCTCCAGAACTTTTCACAGCGTGTGTTGAAAAGTATGCAAGGGTGTACTATGGAAAGAAAATGATGGCTGTGCTTAATTTTATTTTGAATGGCTGAAAACGTTATGTAGACTGACCATTGCGGTGTGTTTAGGAAAGCTGGTCAAGAAAACATTCAGGACAGGAGGGAATAAGGAGGATTATCTGCTATTTTAGATGGTAAGCGGACAATTAATATTAGATCATTACTAGCAGCCAGTATTTTTGTTTTTTATCGGTAAAGTTAGATAACGGGACCAGTTTGAATTTTGAACACGCATATATAGAAGGAAAATTATGTCAGTTTTTGTAATTACACTAATAAATCAAGCTTCGGAAATTAGAGAAATCAGGTGATTATTGGAGTTACGAGAGGGGGGGGCAATAAAAACAACAAGATGACATTTTGATCTCGAGCAAATTGTAAAGCGAGAAATTGTAGGTTTAGCAATTTCTAACAAAGGTAAGTAGATGGAGGGAATCACGTATAATCCGGGTAGTTGAAGGGGTCAATGCTATTTGAAGGATGCTATTTAAAGTTCTGTAAGAAATAAGCAAAATCATTTAATATATCAACAGTCTAGATATATGCACCCATATCTGGCAGCACAGATGAAGATACTGGCTTATTCTACAAAGATTTGACAGAGACAACAGAAAGGTTATACTAATGAAGGTTGGGAAAGCGTCATGGGGAAAATATAGTTTTGGAGAAAGAAATGAACGAGGTGAAAAAATGTTTGAATTTGCTGTGGACCACGATATCATGATGTGTAACACAAACTTCCAGCAAAAGGAGTGTAGAAAATGGACGTGGCGATCAAATGATGGGAAAACCAAAAACATGATTGATATGATTATGATTAAAAGAAAACGGATAACATCAGTACAGCAATGTAACTTTTCAAGGAGCGAATATAGACTTTGATCATAGTTTAGTGATTGCAAACATCAAGTTGAAATTAGAAAAGAAATATAAACCCCAACATCAGAATAGAAGAGATACAGCACGAATAAGTGAAGCAGAAATAGGAAGAAAGTACAGAACAGTGTTAGAAGAGAAACTTAAAAGTGTGGAGAAAGAACAAAACTCGAATTTAAGAGGGAAAAGAGTAATTAAGGCGATAGAAGATGCAATTGAAGAAACAGTACCAGAAGAAGTGAAGATCAAGAAGGAGTGGATTGGACAAGAAATACTGAAGTTAGTACAGGAGAAGAGAATGTTGAAGATAAGAAGGGATACATTAGAACAAATAGAGGAGCAATATAGAAGAGAATGTAATGAGGTGAAAAAAGCAGTCAGAATGGATAAGATGAAATGGATTAGAAGCCCAGTGCATAATATAGAACAGCACTGTGGAGAGCATAAAACTAGTACAAAATGATTAGAACCATTAATAGATGGTGGCAACCAAAACCGACCAAAATTAAAGATGAATAAAGATAAAATTATACAGTGGTGGAAAAAATACTGTAGTGAGTTATATGAAGAAAAACTAGATTTAGATAGCTTTGGGAAATTGATTGAAGAATTGAAGCTGATATCACCACCAGGTAATGAGTATGATATGGACATTTTAAGAGGAGAGGTAGAAAAAGCAATAGGATGGCTAAAACGCAACAAGAGTCCTGGTAATGATAATATCACTGGAGAAATAATTAAATATGATGGTGAACGTATGGTTATAGAAATGCAACTATGTAATATGGTATGGAAAGAAGTAAAAATGCCAGAGGAGTGGGTGAAATCAATATTAGTAACATTATACAAGAATGGAAATAAGCTAGAATGTAAATATTATAGAACAATTGCCTTGATAAGTCACATTGGTAAGATGGTGATGATGATGATAACGACAGAAAAATTGAGAACAATTGGAATCATATCTTACAGACGAGCAAGCAGGATTTAGGAAAGTAAAAGCACAATTAAAGAGGTTTTTACAATGTGGTTAATAGTAGAGAAATTTTCAGAAGGCATTTGACAGTATCGACCAGAAAGTGACATTAGCAGCGCTAGAATCCTATGGAATTGATAGAAAACTAATAGCTATATTAAAAGATGACCACAAGAATGCAGCTGCAGCAGTTAGAATAGGTGATGATTTGGGGAAATTGTTTAGAACAAGCAGAGATACTAGACAGGGGAGACCCAATATCATCAAGAATTTTTATCGCACATTTAGAAAGAGCAATGGATAAAATGAAAGAAGATACCAAATGAATATCTGTGCACGGAATGAGAATTAACAATCTGAGCTTTGCGGATGACATTGTTATTATTGAAGAAGATGAAAGAAAACTACAAAAAACACTGAAACTGTTAAATGAGGAAGGAAATAGATTTGGACTTATTATGAACTTGGCAAAAAACAAATACAATGGTATTTGGTGAGACGAACATGAAACAAAAGATACAAGTAGATGGAACTGATATAGAAAATGTAGAACAATTCACATATTTGGGAAGTAAATTGACGTATGACTTGGACTGTAAAAAAGAAATGAAGATCAGGATTGCAAAGGGAAGAACAAATCTGAAGGCCATGGATAACATCTGGAAAAGTAAAGTGATCAGCCTGCAAACAAAACTAAGAGTACTGGAAACATGCATCTTCAGCGGTGTACTGAACGGATCTGAAACGCGGGTAATAAATAAAGAATCAAGAAAAAGAATTTTGGCATTTGAAAGAACTTGTTACAGGAAGATTCTAAGAATAGGATGGGTACAGAAAATCACCAGTGAAGAGCTCAATCAGAAGATACAACCAAAACAGAATCTAATGCAGAAGATTATAAAACGGAAGCTGCAATTATTTGGACACATCTGTAGAATGAGCGAGGACCGGAAGATAAAGATATCCATGTTTGGTATTATGGATGGTGTAAACAGAAGAGGTAGACCTTACAGAGAATGGGTAGACGACATAAAGATCTGGTGTTGAATGGTTGTACAAAAACTACGACATTATGCACTGGATTCGTGTTTTTTGTTTGTTTGTTGTTTTGTGAGAGATGTTTTGTGATCCACTGTGTCATGTGAAGACATACTCGCTACTTAAAAATGGCTCGTTTAAAGCACCTCCATGAAGGCTGTTGCCCTACTCGCCTGCTTATGCTAAGAGAACGAACAGAAATCGGACACCAAGTATGACAGTGGTCAATTCAGGCCTCCAAACTTATTGGTAAGGAGATGGTGTTTTATTTTATAGTTCACTGAAATGCCAACCAAACCCACCTAGGATGGGTTTCGTTGGCATTTCCTAAAAACATTTCAATTGCATTTCCTCCATTCGTGGAAACTGTCCATTCGCGGTAATGAGGAATTGGCTTGACTGGAAGAATCGGCATGTTACGCATAACCAGCCACTGGGGGCCCAATTGCATTTTAGCTGTCATTACAATAGATGAACAGCTCTTGTAGTATTTAATTTTCTTTAGTAAATTTAACCTATTCTTTCTCTCAAATAATCGCTCTATTTTACGTTATGAAGATGTTTCGCTCAATGCCTGTCTGCATTTGTTTTCCATTGGCTGATCACTTGCTCCTTGCTACCATATTTCTGTGAAGTTCTTAATAATCAATTTGATTTTCCCCTTTCGAATCACACATTCGGAGAACAAGCTTTTCCTCGATGTTCCCAGAAATAATCGTCACATTAGTCGGAAATATGAATAAGAATGTTTTAATGCATACCATTAAAGAGAAAGAAAAAACACTGATTTAAAAGAAACTAATGGATGTCCCAAGAGATGGTATTTGCATAATTGTTCGATGAATTAATCGGTTTAACTTAGTTCTTTATGAGCTCCCCGATGATATCATCACCCTGACTTCCTTGCCGAGCGTAATATTAAATAACTTTCGTGTGACTTTAAGACGTCCACTAAATTCTGATCCAGTGATGCTTTTTTTCCCTGTAAATAAATTGAAAGCTCTTTTCTCGCAACCCAATGCAAGTGTGACTGCCATCAATGTTTCTGTTCAAAGTGCTGATAACGAAGCTCATAAAGCAAGCTTCCCCTCTGTGTTGGCCCCGAAGTGTCTTTATGGTTCCCTCCTATTTATTTTGAGCGATTTAATGCCGAACGGGAGGCATTCGCTTCTCTTTAAGCCTTTTCTTTTTACTTTCGCTGCATTTCCCATTGAGTCGTTTCTGTTCGTCTGAATGTCATAAATAACATGCTCCGCTACTGAGCTCCCTTTTTATTAACTAAATTACTGAAAATCATCGTTCGCAATCGGAGCCAAAGTTCCCGAGATCGTACGTATTAGCATTGATTGACAGGTGGCTGAAACAGTCCCCTGTTTAGCATGCCACCGGCTGCGAGATTAGGAGAAAGATTGGGTTCGGGCAAATTTAATCAGAACAAACCGAGGTAGGTAATGGTAGCGCGGAAATAAAGCAGCGACTTAGTTACGGAGATTCGATTTGTGTCGGGAAAACGACGAAAGAGAACACTGCAGTCCACCCGATGATTAAACTGCGCCATTAAGCGAGTCCAACTCTTGGAGAACTTTTTTCTTTGCTTCGCCCAAGTATTTTATATTCTGTCATATACCCTTTGAGACTTCCGTCACTTTCTTAAATACATATTAAGTTTGCATAACCGACGAAGGAAGGAAGTTGGTAAGGGAGGGATAGTTTTTTTTTTTTTTTTTCTTGGAGGTTTTCAGGTGACGCTTTAGTTAGAGCAATCTCGTTGTTTATTCAACAGAAAACTCAGTCTCTCCTCAGCTGTTCTCCATTATTCAAAAAAGAGTTTTATTCAGAGAACATTAAGCTAAAAAACACAAATAGAAATAAAATTATTTTTATTTAGAAACAAATTATGTTCGTTTCAAATGTTTGCAATCTCTTCACGGACTTTTAAATTCCAAGGCGGATTCCAAACTTGACTGATTCAAAAAACGTCGCGAATGGATCGACTATTGATCGCCTCTTGGAGCATACAATTATGAGCGAAGACGTCTTTCGAAGATCTTTCTAGAGGTTTCGCAAATGAAACTAAGATCTCTCTCTCTCATGATCTCAAAGACGATGGAAGATTAGGTTAGACTAGATTAGATTGGATTAGAGTATTTTAGTGAATCCAGTTACATTAGTGAGCTAATACAGTGCAAAGAAACAACGTCGATCTGTTCCTTTGGGGATGTGGAATATTCTGGTGGCCGCGTTTATTTCAGACGAGATTTGCATGCAAGCGATCTGAAAGCAGAAGTCAAAAAAAAAAAAACGTCTTTTTTGGATTTCCAGTTTCTCAGACAGGCAAATTATGAGATTTTCATTTTGAAACATAAAATTTCGAAGACAGCGCGAAAAAAAAAGTCTAAATATTTTCTAATGCTGCGTGCTCAAAATAAATAATAAAAAAACACCACAACAGGCGATATATTTAATTCTAAATATGTTTCGATCAAATTGAATCAAAGTAAATTAAATTAAATAAAATTTCAAACTGCGAAATCCGACAGCAGAGTAACTAAAACGTATTAATAAATAACCCCTCCTCCTCTTCGCCATCGTTATTCACCAATTTCTGATGTATACGTTCATGAGATGTACGGGATATGCTATCACTTTAAAACAATATTTCGTCACTTTATGTTCTTTTCCATATCGAGTTATATCTCTGACTATTAAAATTTAATTAATATTAAATTAAATTAAATTTTAATTAAATTTATTAATTTAATAAACTATTAAATTTTAATTTGATTTATTCAATTTAAATTAATAAGCTATTAAATTTTAATTAATATTAAATTTTAATAAATTTAATATTAATTAAATTAATAAAAGTTATACCTATTAAAAATTAATTTGCTATTTTCAAAAATTGTGCGTAAATGGCTAAAATGCTCAGCGAATTCGTTCCTACCGGTTCTACTAGTTCATAACGGTGAAGGCAGTTATTTTTTTTCCCTGGAATACTTTCGTAGTTTTTTTTTTGTTTTTTAAACTGCTGACTTTCACTCCAAATTGCTCACAACAGTGACTGTTGAATTTGCTTTTGAAGATGCAGCAAACTTATTTAATAGTCATCCGCATAAAATCAAGAAAGAATAACTCGATATGAAGTTAAATATCAGTTTCCTTCACGTTTTCCATAGCGATGATTACAAAAACATTGTGAATATTGAGTGCATCCATAGCTTGTCGATTGAACATCAACGCCTTCCTGTTTATCTTAATTCTAACTGACGATTTGCAATTTAATCATAAGTTGTGCACTGCTCCGAAAAGGCTACATTTACGCTCAACGGATTTAGTTTTAAAAATTATTCCATGCGGCTCGTTATTTGTTTTTCGGCATCAACAAAATTTATCTAGAGATCCTTTATTATGACCTCTATGATTTCTCAACTATTTGTCTTACGCTGAAAATATGGACAACTTCCATTTGTCCCCTTTCCATAGCGCTGTCATCCTGTTCTTTTATCGAACTGCTCTTTTAGCGCCTTTTAAGTATTCTTACATAAATCTTACCTGGAACACGCGGTAAGAAAACACCTCTGTAATTCGCACATTCAGTTTCATTTTCCTTCTTATATGATAGATAGATACTGTGAGAAGTTTGCTTCCATCATCTATGACCAGACCTTCTGAGATACACTATAATAAGTACTGCAAAACTTTACACTTTTATATTTCAGCATTTCTGGTCGAACATTTGCTCAGCAATTTGTTATCTGAAATCACATTTATCGGAATATTACCGTGATTGTAATTGTCCTATATCCGTCATTTTACATTAAACAACAGACAAAACATTATAAACAAACATTTTTAGCAAAACCAACAATCATCCTACTCTTGAAACACACTGAACGATTTAAATACACAACCCACGCCTCACAGACCGAGAAGGTCAATATTAAAGATTTTCCAGTACACAAAAGCAAATGACAATGCTCAGAAACTCCAGTTGAAGAAGCGAGGAGTACGCTGTGGCTTCACATAGACCTTAATGTCGTCCACGTGGCACTTATCAAATGCATTCTCGCTTTTACTCTCAGCAATTGAGATCCACCTTACACCCACTTACTTCATAAGGTTGAGGGCGATCGCATTGCGTCTTTCCGTTTAGGTTAATGACAAATTACTAGAAGCCAGCACGCTGTCTTTAGTCACAGGCAATATTCTACGACAATAGTCATAACTTGTCACGTACACTACAGGTTTATTTATATATTTGCATATTAATAATTTCACAGTTTATTTATGATATTTATATTCTTGCTGTTCAATGTTCCCAACATACATATTTGGTTTCTTCCTACATTTTCTATTCTTAATTTCCTGCTTTAATTTCTATTTTATACCGATTCTTGCCAAATTAATATTATTATTATTATTGCCAAATTATTATGTGTAGTATGTGGCCTCCCTAACTGAGGGACGCCACATACTACACAAACCAGCTATCATACTTATTCTTGAATTCATTCACACAGCTTGCACTCACAACATCCAATGACAATCCATTCAAATCACGCACCACCCTCTGAAAGAAAAATCTAGCCCTTATACCCATCTAGGCAGCCTTCATTCTCAGCTTCCAAGGATGCCTTCTCGTCCTTTCCCCGCCCTCCATAAATTGAAATCCTGTATCACTCTTTCAACAGTTTGTAAGTCTCAATCATATCACCCCTCTTTTTCCTGTTTGCTATTGGCTGCGATCTACAAATTCCCAATCTGTCTTCATAATCCATATTCCACAATCCTGATATAATTTTTAACACTCGCCTTTGTACTCTCTCCAACATATCAGAATCACAACGGAATCCACGACAGCACACATGAGCACAATAGTCCAAGTGAGGTCTTATCAAAGCCTTGTAAAGAGGCAAAATAACAGCCTTATCTTTACATATGAACGTTCATTCCAGCATTGCAATTATCTTTTGAGTTGTGTTTGCAATCTTTGCCACATGGCCCTAAACTTCAACTTCCTATCTATTAACACTCCGAAATTCCTAGCTTCATCAAGTTCTTTTAGCCTAATCCCACCAATGTAATACGACATTGAATATGTAATCATGCCGAAGTGAATGACTTTACATTTACTGACATTGAACTGACACCCATTTCCCATGCCCACAATTCAGCCTGTTCAAATCATTCTGCAAAGACTGCATATCAGCAGCATTCATGATTACCTTCCCTATCTTTGCATCGTCAGCAAATAACTGTATATCGCTTGTCAAATCCTTTCCAATATCATTAATTGTACAGATTGAATAACAGTGGACCAAGCACTGATTCTTGTGGCACGCCACTTGTTACCTTAAACCTTGCAGACTCAGATCCCCCGTATACCACTTTTTGATATCTGTCAGTCAGCCATCCTCTTATCCATGCTAATATTGAATAACCAAAACCCATTTTCTCCAATTCATGCAGCAATTTGTCATGTTGTATTCTGTCAAAAGCCTTAGCAAAATCCAAAAGTCATGGTGTATCCATACCCCTTGTATACTTCAATGGTAACATAGTTATAGAATGTGAGGAAGTGCTAAAAAATGACCTCACCTTAGTAAACCCATGCTGTTCATTGCAAAGTAGAGATTCACTGTCAACCCATTTCTGAATCCATGGTAATTCCATCACCATGCATTCAAAGTTTTTCCGAAATCTTCACCACCACACCTGAGATACTAATTGGTCGATAGTTTGATACATCGGTCTTTGCACCACCCCTGTTCAATGGAATTACCATACATTCCTTTCGTTCCTATGGTATCTTACCTGTTCTGAGACTCATATTAAACATCCTGGTCAAAGAAATGATCAATTCAGCTGAACATTCTTTTAGCACACGTGCTGATATTCCATCAGTCCCTACTGCTGAATTCTTATTCAGTTTGTGCAACAGCTCTAATACCTCGGCCTCACACACCTGCGTTTCTTCATATAGTGAAGAGGTAACAGTGAGCTCAATGCTGCGTTCACTAGGTTGATAGCTTTTACCGAAATGGGCACTCATTAACTGAAAACTTCTGCATCTGTGACCCTGACGCCATCTGGATTTGGAAGAGATATCCTTTCATATTCATTCTTTCTTTTACTTGCAGCATATCGATAGAATTCTTGTGGGTTGTCTTTGGCACGCAGAGCCAATTTCTTTTCATACTCAGACTTTGCTTTCCGTACAACAGTTGTGACTATTCTGGCTTGCTGCTTATAACGTTCATAACGGACGTCATCCTTATGCAAACGGTATTCCTTCCACATCGTACTTCTCATACGAATCTCTTGCTTAATAAGATTACACATCCATTTGACTACTACTCTATTTATTCTTAGAACTCTCGGGACACATTCTGATATCGCATCATTTAAGTATTGTTTAAATGCTTCCCATGCACTGTCGATATTCTTTCCATCCAGTAACCGATCCCATTCCACTGAACTCAGTGTGCTTCTCAGTTGGTCATAATTTCCTGCTTTGTAGTTCAATATGTAACATTTTCTGAATGGTACATTCATAAACTTAGTCATTTCCCAAGTGAGTACCGCATGATCACTGTCACCAACTGGAGCCAGAATAGTTACGCCTTTAACTGAAACGCCCTCTGACAATAAGCAAATCTAGCACTCTTTGCCCTCGAGTTCCTCCTGACACATGCTGCTTTAGTGAGTTGTCCCGCAACAACTCAATAAATGCATTTTCATTCTTCTCATGAGATTCTACTGCTACCCAATCAATATGTGGATAATTAAAGTCTCTCATTATGATTATTCTTTACCCGCTCACCTTTTCTATTTGGTGATGCACTTCTTCATCACCAGCAACCGATCCACCAGGTCTGTAACAACACTCCACTGTGTAATTTGTCTTGTTAGACTCCAGTCACACCAGATGGCTTCAAACTCACTGCCATATGAAATATAGTTGGTAGTATTACTACAATCATAGATCTCAACTCTAACCGGGTTTAAGTCATCCAATATCATTAGCAGCACGCCCCCTCCTCTCCTATCCACACTATTCTTCCTAAAAATACCGTACCCTTGACATTCGATACCAGTTAGTAGGTCTGATTCTGATTGCCATGTCTCACTAATTCTTACAATATGAGTTCCCAACATATTGAAAGGCAACAAACTCCACCCGTTTGTTGCTGATACTCCTAGCATTCGTGTACAGACATAATCTATCTGCATGTTTTAGTATATTCTTGTTTGCAGTCTGCCTGACCCAATTGGACAACTTGCAGATCTCTATTCTTCTCTAATGCCTTACACATGTAGATATCTTTTCCCACATATGATTGGTCCCAACCAGACAAACACAAACCCGAAATCGTTCTCGTCTTCTCAACAATCCCCATGACAAAGCCGATTCCCGTCGTTAACACCTTTGTATACCGTTTTCGCTCTTACACTCACATTCGCACCATTCCTCCCTTCATAATTAATTTTCCTGACTCTTTGTGTTAGGTCTCATACCAGTGATTAGTTTTTCCAGACTCCTGATACCAAACGCATTCAGGTGTAGGCCGTCCCTCTTATATAAATCCAATCTTCCCTCAAACTCACTCCACACATTCAAACCCTCGCATCCATTCCTTCTGCATAACCTACTCATCGAATCGTTTCCAATCATAGCCCTTCTTTTTAATTCATTTTTGAATAGCGTGGTAAAATACTAACCATTTTCACTTTCTCACCTCTTCCAGCAACCCTTTCATGTCCTCTCTCATACTGAACTTATCGCCAGTTAAATCGTTCGTACCTACTTCAACTACCATTTCATGTACTTTTCTATTTATTTTATTTTTATTTTCGCTCCAGGAAAACTCGATGTTATAACTCTCTCTCTCATCTATTGCATGTTTTATTATAGAGTCACCGTACCAAATAACTTCTTTCTTTTTACTAACAACGTCACTTACCTGATTTTCCTTATTTCCTGACTTTACCTGTTTCCCTGCTTTGTTGTTTCTTATTTTTCTGTTCATTTTTCTTTTTCTCCCTGTGCTCATTTAAACGTCTCTCAACTTTTTGCAATTCCCGCGTTCTCCCTGATGATCTGCTTCAACTTCGCTATTTTGGCCGTTAATTCATTTTCGTTAACCACCTCCCTGTGCACAATAACCTCGTTGGCAGGGCTAACCTTCTTGTTCTCGCCTGCGGTGCTTTTTTTAGCATTGCCGTTCTTGCCCTTTTTTAGCGCCATTTTAAACGCATAGTAAATATTAAAATGTCTTAATAAAAATATATGATAAAATACTAAATACATTATAAAATATTAACATCTACACTAGTATACTACAAAACATTAATTTTCTAAGGGAAAACAGAATAAAAACAGACAAAAATCATCAACTTTACAGGCGCACTAAATTCGCCGACCAACCACTATGTATCCTCCAAATATATACAAATATAAAATTACTGTACTAAAAACTAAAAACCCTTCAAATAATTAAATAGAATATTCTATAAATTATTATTGCTTTCCTTACAAAGATGCTCATTTACGTTTCCATATCAATCTTAGAAATAAATTTAATAAGTAGATTTTATTATTAATAATATCAAAATAACATTGCTTCCTGAAAAGCTATTTATTTTATAACGTAATGTTTTATTCTTTCTCTTTATTTTGTTTCACCTTCTTCGTCTCACTAACACCAATTATATTACATTTCTGTAATGAATCTTCCTTCTCCAAAACATTACAGCAAAATCAAGTTCACAAACATGTTAATGCTGTTCATTCTGAATTATGAATGCTTAAAGGGGAAAGATGCATTTCATCGCGCGATTTGGGACAACCACCCGCTTATTGGCGATATAAAGTGGATCCGAAAAATCCCATGTTTGGTTTCTTCATCCTGCTTTCCACCTTAGCTAACCCATGGTACGACCACTAATGCACTGGAGCATTTTGTGAGTGATATTCTCATAAAAAATAAAAATAATAATCACCTTCAATGAGGTCCTACGAAGAAGTGCCCATTCACATTAGGCACATTTCCAATGTTCGAAATTATCATGGAAGTCACTTTGTTTTTATTTTTTCGATTCCCTTTCAAAAAGGTCATCTTTATGTATTCAAAGTGCACTCGATCCTTTGAGATATTATTCTTGAAAAAGCACTTTTCAATTAGAACCGTCTCGGCTGAATCTTTCCTTTTCTATAAGTACCCAATCCCAGCTAACCTAAAGTACCTGTACGAATATTTAGTTTCAAAGCGCTCATTTTATTTCTTAAATGTATTGTAGGATGAATATTCATAATAACTTGAAGGCTCAGTTCGCTTCTTTCCCTCATTGAGAAAAGCGTTTTCCCCCACTGCAGAAACCTGAGGTTTGGATATGGAATCATCGCTATAAACTTGACTAAACAAACAAACACACGTAACCACAGTAATAAGTTTTAATAAGTAAATATTTCGTCCTAAGTGTCTTGGGACATCGTCAGTACAGTTAATTCAAACAATACTAGGAATCACATACAGTTAGGTGCATGCTCACAATGGAATCCCAGTATGGTGCAGTAGCGTGTTATAGATTTAATGATTTGATGACGTCTTTGCTGTCTGGGGTTATTCCGAACAAGAACTACACCTGTTTCTAGATAAAATAAACCTTCTTCATCCTAGCATCCAATTCACGCTAGATAAAGAATCGCCACAGGGCACATCCAAAGAAAAGAAGATGGTTCCATCTCCACTTCTGTCTATCGCAAGCCGACATTTTCAGGTCTCTACATTCAAAATTCTTCTGCTCATCATCCATTTCAAAAATTTGGCATCATTAAAACATTAGTAACCAGAGCACAAAGATTCTGCGCCTCCGAAGAATCTCTAAACCAAGAATTGGAAATAATTCAAAAATACAGCTATAATAAATGGATACAATCTTAAAATAACTCAAAATTCCATCAGTCACTTCCCCACACATCAACCTAGAAAAGAATAAGCCCGTAGGGATTCCCATACCTTATGTCAAAGGCATCTCCGAACGTTTTTCAAAAATTATGAAGAAATACAAACTTGCCAATATCTACAAACCAATCAACCAGATCTACAATTGGTTACTTTCTTCTAAAGATAACCTCTCACCTATGATGCTGCGTGGCGTGTACGAGGTTCCATGCTACCTGTCTGTCCATAGTAAATTGTCTTACTATGGACAGACAGGTAGATCTGTTCATAAATCATTTCGGAACATCAAGACCATATATACGTCTCATCAAACCGCAGAAACCTGGTCTCACACAACACGGAGTTGAAAAGCCAAACCATAGGATCCATTGGACCAAACTTCTACATAGATCATTATATAAACATGAACGTTTATATAAAGAAAGTGCTGAAGCCCTACTTCAGAGACCAAATCTAAACCGCAATGACATTCTTGCTGTTCCTAAAGTATGGGAAATTGTCTAACAGAATTGCGTAAAATGATTTTTATATATGTTAGCTTAATTTATTGTAATCTATTTTTTTTTCTCCAGATACATTTTAATTTAATTCTTTAACACGCCAGGAGTTTTCTTATTCGGCTTTGAAATAATGTGGGATTAATATTCCCTTAATTTAAATATCTTTAACACGCTACTGCACGCATATTGGGATTCCATTGTGAGCATGCGCCAAACAATACTATATTCCAATTCCTAGTATTGGAATATAGTGATTCCAATACTAGGAATCACTGTATGTGATTCCTAGTATTGTTTGAATTAACTGTACTGACGATGTCCTAAAACACTTAGGATGAAATATTAAAACTTATTACTGTGGTTATTACGTGTGTTTGTTTAGTCATGAATTCTCCACAGGTTTCATTGTACAATAAAGCTATAAACTTGGTTTAGTATTTCAAAGAATTCAGAAATATTTATGCCACCCATTACTGTAAATTCGATATTACGGAGTTTTGGTTTCCACGGTACTTCTATTCCCAAGCCACGTGTTTCGACCATTTTAAAGCAGTTTCAAAATGTTTCGCAGAAATGTGAAGCAATATAGAAGCGTTGCTACATGATCTTACCTGAAAACGGTCACACTGCTGACTGTCAGCAGGGCCTCGTATACGAGAGTAAGAAATCTGGCATCGTTATATTATATCATGAGCCTTAGAAGACATACAACGCTAATACAATCCTCACTTCGCGATTCAATTTGCGAAGTCCCATGACAATGACAGCCATTTTCAAGATTTTTTGCTCTAATTCTTCGTAAACCGTGTCTCGCAGACTGGAGGCTGTTTTATTAATGTTATGTTCTCAAGGCATAATGGAATCCAGATTAAACCCTCGCAGATACTTCTTTGAGAGCAACTCTGCAGATTCGCATTTCAGACAAAGCATCTGTACATACTGAAGCATCAATATTATTAAAGCACATTCCGACAGGTTTGATCGCATTACTCAGATTTTCGTAATCTGAGTGATGTATTTGATGACTGACTGAACTTCTCTCTTTTTTTTTTTTTTTTTCAGGAATACAGCGTGCAGCTTACTTTCCGGGAACAGTGGCGAGATGAACGTCTGCAGTTTGATGACATAGGAGGTCAAGTCCGGTATCTGACCCTCACTGATCCCGAGAAAATCTGGAAACCCGATTTGTTCTTCTCCAATGAGAAAGAAGGCCATTTCCACAATATCATCATGCCCAACGTCTTGCTACGGATATATCCTAATGGCGACGTTTTGTACAGCATCAGGTGAGTCATCCATGTTTTTTCCTCCCTTCCTCCCGTAACTCCTCTTGAAGAGGAATTCTTGAACGATTTAAGTGCGCTTTTTTTGTCCTAACCAGTGGCGTCACAATACATTTGCATTACAGAAAAATTTTAATTTGGTATGGCTTGTAGATAAAATATGGATTAAACAGAAAGATAATAAATTTCCGCTATTATCGCACAGCCAAGTGGGCTATAAAATAAAAATGGGGCGAAATTATCGAAACTTTTGATGATGTTTGTCTTTTAAAATTTCTGAAATGAACTCTCGAGAAATCCTACGATAGCACAACCTTTGGTATGACTTACTTGGTATTTGAACTGGTCTTATGCAGGGTGGCCCATAAGTCACGAAAGTTTTAAAAACATTAATACTTTTTTTATTAGTATTTTTTTCGGGTATTCTAAGGAGTATTTGAATAAATAATCATGGAAAAGTTCACAAGCCAAAATCGAACCAAAATGGTGCAATTTCATTTTGAATATCAGCCTGGCATTTTATTTCTGCCTTCTCCAGAAATCAGCGTTCTCCATATCTGACAGCTCCATATTTTTTCCTATGGGGTTACCTGAAGGTGTGTGTGAACAAGTCCCAGATTATCCGACAGCTGAAGGAAAACATTCGTGCAGAAATTAGGGACGAAAGCCAAAAATATTAACAGCTATCATGGAACATGCCGTAGTCTTCGTGAAGTCTTTGGAAAATGTCCGTCTTTGTGAAGCCGAAAATGGAAAGCATTTACGTGATGTGGTTTTTCACAACTAACAAAAACACCTCCAGGTTCTGCATTTCATTATAACAAAAAAATAATAAAATAAAAAAAGTTATTAAATGTTTACCCCGTTCATGACATATGGGCCCCCTGCATAGAGTATTCTCAACATGAATCCGCATCAAAACAAAATTGCACTTTATGTTACACATTTCCAATCTCATCGCTGCCTTAACGGTCCCTGTCATTTGTTGGATTGTTTTGTTTATGCTAATTACTTGCAGGTTTATTGTGCCATGCCATTCAAGCACAATCAGTTCGATTTTAATTAAATCAAGCAATTTTATTTTCTAGTGCGGATAATTTGTTTCCTCTTCTGCAAGTTCATTTTGTGTACTATTAATTTAAAAAATGAAAATGGTGATTTGTGTCTATTAATAAATCTAGATGAACATGCTCAGAATTTGTTCATTTTACAGCATCCCTTGTACTTTTAATTGGAAAGATTTTATATTCATTCAAATGTTCGTGCAATGCAGTTGAACAGAGATCTTTCATCAAGCGACATAAAGACATAGCCGCCGTTAATTTTATATTGTGTTTCATATTGATATTTCTTCAGAAAAAGAAAGTACAGTACACAGAAGTTTGATTTTTATTCGACTTTTTTGTGGGAATTATTCGTGCAAAATGATTCTGTCCGGTTCCAGTTTTAGTTATGGAAAGCAACAATGTAATGAAAACCAGTAGCATTGAAACACTTTCGTATCGCTATTATTTATTTATTTTTTTATGTTGTGCCCATACACAAGAGGTTGGTTGATCAACCTATAGTACCGTGTATGGGTAATGGTTTGGGAAAGGAGGAACTTGTTTACATTTCATTTAAATGACTGTAAATTGTATTCCTCGGGAAGCACAGCAGGGGGAGACTGTTCCATGGTGCAGCAGTTGCAGGGATGAAGGAGGAGGAGGAGAAGAAACTTTTCTGTTTGTTTCTAGGTGTACTGTGAAGGGATGTTATGCAGCAGCTGTACGTGTTCCAATGAGCTTAGTACTGAGCGGAGGAATTATTGATGTTATTTCAGATGAGCATTTCCCATGGAAATATTTGTAGAATATACATATTGCGGAAACCAAACCGTCTGCGCGAAAGTGGGGGAAGAGAGATCGTAAGAGATGGGTCATTAATTAGTCTAATTGCCCTCCTCAGTATTGAGTCAAGCATTTTGAGGGAGCTTTTAGGGGCCCCATCCATATGTGGGAGCAGTATTCAATAGCTGGGAGGATTTGTGATTTTCATACTGTTAATTAACAGCTGTTCGGGGGTGAAGTAACGTCTTGAGTGAAAGAGAAATTAGAAAAAAAATTTTTTTGAAACTGAGGATGCAATGGTTGTAATACGTTAATGCCAGGAGAGGTTTGATGTGAGGGTAATTCCAAGGAGAGAGATCTCAAACTGTCTGGAAATTTGGGTATTGTCAAAAAGAGTACTGGGAAAAAATGGTTCTGTCCTATTTTGGGAAATAGGAGAGAACTGGGTTTTATTAGCATTGAAATTGATGAGGTTATCCGAACTCCATTGTAGGATGGCTTGGAGATCGGAATTGAGGGTTGTGGTGGTGGCTGATGTTCTTTAGGTTGAGGTGAGTTATGTAGGGTAAGATTTATCAAATGAAAGGGAAAAGTGCAATGTGCTGTCATCTGCAAAACTGTGTATTGGGTTGGAGGTCAACTGAAGTAGGTCGTTGATATATAGCAGGAAGGGGGTTGGTGAGAGGACAGAACCTTGTGGAACTCCAGCATTAGTTGAATGGTGAGAGGATAGGGAGCCATCCACCATCACATACAGTGTGCATCCAGATAGAAAGCTGGCAATCCAACTACAGAAGTCCTGGGTCAGACTAAAGGATGGTAGTTTGCTTAGTAAGCCTTTGTGCCAGACGCAGTCAAACGGAGATATCAAGTGCAACCACTTGAGATGGGGGAGGAGATGAACACTAGATTGTGGTCAGAATTACTCGGAGGGGGAGGGGGCTCACTACATTCGCTGTGTATTTGGAGGGGGTCATTGGTGAGGAAGAGGTCTAGGGTGTTTGTGGAGTGGTTTGAGTTATCTGGTAATCTGGTTGGCATCTGAACAAGTTGTGTAAGTCGTTAGTGATGGCAAATGTTTCAGCATCTCTGCTTGCAAGATCTGAACAACTGGAGGAGGAAAGCCAGCTGGTGTCACGGACATTAAAATCTCCTAGCAGGGTAATTTCGCTGTTGGGAAAGTGGGATTGGAGAAACTTGTTTGAAGTAATTGGAAAATTGGAAAAATAATTGGAAAATTGTTTAAAGTATAACTGAAATAGATTTTGCATTAATATGAGTCAAGTTTATATCACCTATTTTAATTATACACTTCCCATATTTCTATTTCGTGTATCTTTACATATTTTAGTTAAACAGAATATATACTTAAAATTGGTACATTTTAGAAACTAACAAAGTGACGATTCTTATCTTGAAAGTGCAAAAGCACAACAAAAATGGTATCAGATAGAAAATCGCCGGGTTATTACAACACAGTACCACACGGTGAAACTGCCTTAAGCAGAAAGATGTAACAGAATTATGTGCCTCAGTATAAATAATAATAATAATAATAATAAAATGGCATACTGATTGTTCTATCGCTCATGTTTTTTTTTGTGTGTGTGTGTTTGTTTGTTTCTTTGTTTTGGTTTGTACTTAATGGTAATCCCATTCACGAAAAATTGTTTAGCGTGTAGTAAGTTATACCTTGTTAGCATCGATTTAAAACAAACAAACAAACAAAAAATGTCAGAGAAAAGTAACTGGATCTTGCTCTGGAATCCATACATAGCGTTTGGCCACTTCAAGCTTCTAGTGAGCAAACCGGTGCTAGTACAGAGGGCGGTGAAAGTCTTCTACCGCTTAATGATTCCTATTACCACAAAGCTTTTTTCGTCCCTGTGAGAGACGTGACCTTTACCCGTCCTCCATTAGTTCGCTCCTAGATAGTCCCCCCCCCTCTAATCTGATGGTTAAATGTCTGTAGCTAGGAAATATATATTCAGAGATGCTAAAACAGGCCTACCAACGTGAAGGTATCAGCAAAGGGTTCGGTTACTACCGAGAGATGGGATTTCACTGAAGTTCGGTGTACTCCACATTGTGGTGTCCAGAACATTAGTTCCTTCAGCATTTTAGACTTCCGAAGTTTAGCCACTTGCAGTCATGCAGTTTGCTTGACTTGGCGTGACTATCTGAAGATATTCAAGCCTTCATCTTCTCCTTGCAGGCCTCTTGAAGGAAAAGTTCAGCGCGTCATGCCAAATGCATATTCTGCAGCCAATATCCAATAAGATGGCTTCGTTCATTTTCCATGACCGCACTACCATGAAGAGCGAGAGCAGTCTGATGTATGGTTAAGTATTTGAACACCACGTCAGGTTTTACACACCCCGTGTCCTTGCTTTCTATTAATTTCTTTTCTGCATTTCAGCTTTAGTGTGGGTGTTTGTTTGTTATTACATAAAGAAGGTACTGTATGATATTAATCCGTCTGAAGATGCATCTGAACGATGTCTCGTAAGTGTGTAAGCGGCGCAGACTCATTTTGCTGTATGTCTGTAGCGATTTGTCATTAAAATCGGAGAGGAATTCACACATCTGATCAAGAAAGCACCCCCATTGTATATACATGAGATTTAAATTGCAGACGGCATGCAGCAAGTATACATGGTATTTAAGAGGATAGTTAAAGGGTATGCATTTGTCGTCGCCATTTGCTTTCCCAATGATTTAGAGGGAAGCTAGAGATAACGCAAGCGTTGTTGTTTTTGTTTTCAGTTTAACAAACGTATTCTGCTTTTCAACAACGTCGAAACGCATAACAAAATTCTCAAACCTCCCAAGTTCACGAGAGTAAGTTGCCGGTTTCTAAACCACCCGAGACTTAATCTGTGGATAAAGAAAACTCTACCCCGAAAGTGTAACCTGGCTCAGATTTTGGTGAGCAAGTTATGCGATTGCCTTATTTAATCAAAGCAGAGCTGAACTGGTGAAAGATCTGAATTGTAGCAAAATACAAAACTACAACGTTGGACTGCGCAAAGGAAGAGCCTCATAGAAAACGAAAGTGTGAGAAAAATTTAGGATTTTTATTTATTTATTTATTATTTTTTGCAAGGATGTTCAACGGAAGGGCCAGAAGAAAACATGACCACAAAGAACTGAATTTGTGGCCCGTTGCAACAAAACTATAGCCGAACTTCGACACAAAGAGAAAATTTTCCAGTAGCACGTGCTATCCACATGAAGCTCATAATCGCATTTATGACGTGGGAATTAATCAGGAACGCCTACTCCGCGTCGAGCCAATGCAAATATCTTTACGTTGTTGCTTCGTGTTATTAAAACGGTCCAAGATGATCAATTTGTGCAAACCAACGGGTTAAAGGAATCACTCGCTCCCTCGAAGAGGAGGAAGAAGAAGATTTATTTTCATCTTCCGGAACGATTTTTGTTTCTTTTTCGGATAAGCTCGATTCTAAGAGACTTGACAGATTCTGAATCCTCCCTTATTGTCATTTTCCTGAATCGCTTTTAGCTTAATTTGCAAGTTTTTGCGCTTTCTCCGACAGATGCTCTGAGAGTAATCAAAGCCGCATCAACGAATCTTAGTCAGGGCAGCAATATTTTGTGATCATAAAACAGATATGATTCGGATAATTCAGATAAGATTATCTCAGTAACAGGTGGGAAGCAATAACTTTGTTCTTGATGTTTCAAGCGAGTATTCATTGAAGGTGGATGAAATTCAGAAGTCATTACACGCAGTACTATTAATGTGACGAATGAGTGGTTATTATTCATCAACAAACGGAGATCTCTCTCTAATGAATTTCGAAAACAAAATAATAAGAAAAGCGAAGTATTATATTTTCCTCGTTGCAGTCGCCAATTTAACAAGTCGATTTCAGATTAAAAATTTTCATGCAATTTCTTAAAACTAGTTGATAACAGAAATAAAGTGAATTCGTGAGTAGATGGAGCATACACACCGAAACGAACCTCATGGCACTCTTCAGCAAAAGAAGCTGACATTTGACCACCGCGATCTTTCTAATCAACAGTGCGAGTTTAAGCAGCTTTAAACCATTTTCTGAGTGATGGTGCGGTCATGATTATTCATAACCGTGAGTGATGATTTTTAATTTTGGCTTCATCACTCGGCAGATTAACTTTATGGATTGAAGTCCAACTGAGAAATATCTCGTCAAGGTTCAAAGAATCATCTGAATTGGACCAAAGAAGTTCGTTGTCAGAGAACAACTCTTTACGCTCTCTTTAAACCCGCTCCACAATCAGATGTTAGAAAGACGTTTTTTCGAGTTCATTCGAAGAAAACTGGTCTCCCTGTGGGAATTCTTCTTTAGTTGGCATTATTCGTCTTAGACTATAGGTACTTTTACTGCAACAGCTGATCCAGACGTGATTATCTTTTGATCCGTAGGTTGGCAGTGTTTATTTGATGAGCGGTTTCTTCACGTTGTTCTCATTAAGATGCGCATTAAAGTATCTGAGGTTTTGCTCTCTTTCTGACATTAACATATTTTGTAATGTGTTGATCACATTTGTTTTCCGCAATTAACGATACTGTATCATCTGAGAATGGTTTTTGTTTATGTAATCCAGTCGTCTAGATTTGATTCAGTTTTCTTTAATCTGTTCTTTCTTTTTCACCAAACCATGTGGAGGTACAACCCAGTGTCGAAGGCCTTTCCTTTCTTCATTTTTGACCTATCACTGCTGCATTTGTATAAGGACCTCGCCGTCCCACTCTATCGACCACACGATGACGTAGACACGTCCTATATGTCGTTGTTATTTGCAGCTCGTTTCTGAACGTTCGTTTACAAAAGTAAGCAAAATTGTCGAAAAGAAGTTGCATTCAAATACTCCTTACAACGTTTTTTTACTTGTTTGACTGCTGAATCTTTATTCTGTTCTCCGATATCGAGAAGTGACAAAACTTTCTTCTGCAAGAAGATGCGTTTTTTCTGCGAAACCAAACCTATTCGTATTGTTCTAAAAAAGTGAACGATTCACCAGCCTTTTGCTCCGCACTAAATGTTGAAAACATCCATCCTCACTGGTTTGCAAGTTGAAGGTTCTGCAAGTTAAAAGCTTCTTTTTGGATTAACTTAATTCATTAGGTAGGGAGTGAAATATTATTTTGATTTTTATTATGTCGTCAAGGCAACATATGAAATGAAAACTGCGACAACATATCAGACTTCAAAGCCGAAGTTATAAAATGGAGAAAAATATGATATTTTTCAAGACCTTCAACAGTTGAGACTCCAGGCTTTCCTCTGACATAATGAACTGTACAAGCAAATGTGGAAAAACGTTTATAGCCTATAAATTAAGTAGTTTAAGACTTCATGAAACTGAAAAGGGAATAACATAAAATTCCCTTGAATTAATCTGCATTTCGGTATTTTTATTAAAGTATTTTTTTATTATGAGAGAATTGATAATCTTTGAGGCAGCATTTGTATCTTCTGTTTCTTTCAAGGTTAGAACGTTTCGTTTTCTTCTATCTCTGGGTTTCGCTTCATGTTTAATGGCGAACTGAAAAAGAGATTCATACAGTCTGAATATTTACCAATCTTATCCTTTACATCTGGCTTTGTTTTCCTCCCATTCTTCTGTCCTTTTCATTTTCCCTCGTTTGTTCAATTGTTTCCGAATCTGATAAATTTACTGCCCATGTACTTTCAGAATTTCCAAGAAATTTCTTTTTTTTATTATGAAATTCATATTCTCATCCACATAACTATTCTCCTCCTGATTCCACGTAAGTCAGCGTGAAAGAAGTCGCTTCAGATATTTTTCTGTCATCCTGTATTTCATGGTCAGAATGCGAAATTGCTGTGAACTTGTAAATGATAAACAACAACCGTATTTAAAATAGTGTTGTTGTTGTTGTTGTCTTCTGTGACTTTACTGGCTTGCTATTGCTTTTGTCTAGAAACTGTTTCCTAGAGTTTCCTTTGGTTTCTTTTATCTCTGGATGTGATGTATTCTGTAACTTTAAACGAGTACTCTGGTTCCTTACGAGAGTTGTTTGAAAAGATTGGTAAAAAAAAATAAGAGTTAAACACTTTTTTTTGAAAAAATCACCTTTATTTCTCAACATAGTCTCCATTGAAGTCTACACATTTGGTCCAGCGAGTTTCCAATTTTTTCATCTCATCTAAAAAGTAGGATTTGTCAAATTGTGAAGATAATCATCGACAGTGGGGGGGGGGAGGAAATACCAAAGTGCCACCAGTGTTTTCTCCCTTATCGAAAGGTTTTTGGATCCTACAGTTTCCATGATGGAAGTTTATTCGGGAAGTGAATCATCGTTTAAACGAGAAATTCTTTGATCCTTTCGTTGAGCTTTCAAGTCTGATTTCAAAGTTGTTGGTTCCCGAGATGAAACTTGGATGCGCAAGAAAGAAATGCTTTCTTGAAACAACAAATGGATGCAGTAGACGAGAATGAAGCTCGATTTCCATTTCTGTAACTCATAATGAACCACACCATTTCCTAACACTTTGGGGGTCTTCTCTGTGATGATCATACACGTTAATCGTGTGTTCCTTAGCTCGAGAGACTTAAGAAAATGAAATCAAACTGGCGACTGCATTCCCGCCTACGTCTTAATGCTTTCCAAGCATTTTCACTTTAGACCTTCGGGAAAGCGCGTTGTTGTTGCGATTCGTATTATTTGTCAGCGAAATGAACTTCTGGCGCAGATACTGCGATGAAGTTAAAATTAAGAAGTTTTCAAAATAAAATAAAGTTCCAGAAAGGGACTCGCTGATGTTGTACTTCGTCACTGTTTATTTATTTATATTATAAGCTGAATGCCGCCTTCGTTTCTTTTTTTTTTAATTTCCTAATTGCAATTTCTTTGTTTTTCAGAATATCCCTCGTCCTCTCGTGCCCTATGGATCTCAAATTCTACCCTTTAGACAAACAGACCTGCTCCATCCTAATGGCCAGCTGTAAGTATTGCGATAGGTTTGCACTAAGTTCAAATCTGAATGCGCGTCATCTTAGACGCGTTTCATTTCGATCTGAAACACACAAGGGTGTTCTTTGCGAGCAATAAAACACACCTCAAATTCCAGATCACTTTTTCATTCAATCCTCGTTCGCGACAGCACCGCCGAGTGTTACACTTCCCGTTTCCACTGATGGCGACAGAAATCTGCAGAAGACCAAAAGTTCACATTTAGTTGCAGTCAAAAGGACAGTTCCGAGTTTCGCTGGATTCCTGTAGAGGAGTCCGCACTTCCATAACTGTGGATGTTTCCGCGGAATTTATAGCCTAATCGGAGAGGAATTTTGCTCCCTTTCTGCGTCTCCGACTCCCACCCGCGCCAATGACGTCACTGATGAGACTTTGAATGCACTGTGGTCCTCTTCGGCGATCAATGGCAGCCGAATAAGATTGCGTTCACCTGAATCGCGAGAGGCAGATATTAAGTCTCCGACGCACAAAGGACCCTTTTTTAGGTAATTAAGTATGGCATGAATATAATGAAACCTTAATGGCATTCTGCTCAGAAACCACTAACAGCGTCCTGCGCGAGCGTTATTTATTACCTCACGGTTCGTTGCACGGCAGACACGTCTGGCTTTAATTAGCAGCAGAGTGCGTTAAAATTGGCATCCGGGAGGGAGCGAGCTCTGATGGACATTCTTTCACTCGCGATCGCAAAAACTCAATTTCGCTCCCTCCTATTTGACACGTCGTTCGCCGTCTTGTTATGCTGCACTTCTTGCTTCTACTGAAGGACTCGTCGGCCGCCTTTTGTTGCTCCGCATTAACAGTCGAGCTAAATAACGTTTTATCCCCGACGTTAATCCCGAGTCCTTATCGAAGTGTTAATCCGTCGTGTTCTGTTTGGCGGCCGTACATTTGTAGACCACTTAAGAATAATTGCTTGCACTTAAGTAATTGCGTTATTCGGGTGACGTCATCGGGTAATGAGGCTTCGTGAACGAGAAGATGTTCCCTTTTTTAGCGGAGCCAACTTTCTCACGAGTTGCTTTCTGAAGCCTCCTCATTAGCAGAGTTCTGCTCTAGTAGGCTCGTTCGTCTAATAAATGAACAACATCCTTCACACGTGCTGGCACCGAGAGAAACAACGGAAGAAGGGGAGGGGGGAATTACCAGCATAAGATGGAATTTGTCTTTCTAATGATTTTCATACACAAAGTCTTTCAACCATTTTCTGACCAGATCGAAACTGAAATGACCATTCACTCAATCCAATCGATGGTCCAGCAGTCTTATGGGTTTCCTGATAGTGTTTCAGGTATTGGGTCTTTGGTACTTCCGTAACTCCCTGCTTCTGCACATGAAACGTGATTCAATGAAATGTGTTACTGCTTTCCTTTTAGTGTTACACGGTGATCAGTATTCATTTAAAAATGTTATGGAATTTACAACCGTGTTAAAAAAAGCTTTTTAATTATCCCGACGTTTCGATCTTCATATCAAGATCATCATCTTGGGCATACATCAATATACAGGACAAGCTGAGTTACATTATTAACTGTAAGCTTGAGAAACAATGATTTGATCACATGCAACAATGATGTCTTATTTTTAGTATTACAATTGTTATTTAAGATACTGGATTTACTACAGTCCTGTTTGTAGTTGCTCTTAGTGAAGAAGGTTTCTTGGATCGAATATATGCCTTCCATATGTTTGGGATTTTAAGACCAGCATTATTGACGATCAGATTGGGGTGGTTGATAATGATCTCACAGGCTTCCTTAAATTTCCGTTCACAACATGTTTTAGTGCGTAGTAGACAGCTAGTGCTTTTCCAGACAATTCTGTGTAAGGTCTTCAAGGCATGATCCGAAAGGCCAGCCTCACCATAATTATTATATTTAATGTGTTGTTTAGGTTCTTTTTGTCTGATAGGAATTGTGCGTCCTGTTTCTCCTATATATGGTATGTTGCAAGTACAATAAATATGGTATACTCCAGGGTGGGCCAGCGGAGGGAGTGGGTCTTTGGATGAGTTGAGTAATCTTCTTAATTGTGCGGGAGGTTTAAAGGTGGCTTTGAGGTTGTATTTTTGTAGTACTCTGTTTATTTTGTCTGACGTTCCTTTAATATAGGGAATGGTTATAGTTTCACTGTAGTCTGGTTTGTCTTTGAACAGATCATCTGTTCCAATGAACAGGCACTGACGAATTTAAAGTTATCAGCAATACTTTCCGAAAAAACGGTTATAGTTTCAAAATAGCCAAAACACTCTTAACAAAATTCTCTACAAAACCTCAAAAAAAAAAAAATAAATAAAAAGACAAACCAGACTACAGTAAAATTATAACCATTATAACCAATAACAAAAAGAACCTAAACAACACATTAAATATAATAATTATGGTGAGGCTGGCCTTTCGGATCATGCCTTGAAGACCTTACACAGAATTGTCTGGAAAAGCACTAGCTGTCTACTACGCACTAAAACATGTTGTGAACGGAAATTTAAGGAAGCCTGTGAGATCATTATCAACCACCCCAATCTGATCGTCAATAATGCTGGTCTTAAAATCCCAAAAATATGGAAGGCATATATTCGATCCAAGAAACCTTCTTCACTAAGAGCAACTGTAAACAGGACTGTAGTAAATCCAGTATCGTAAATAACAATTGTAATACTAAAAATAGGACTTCATTGTCTCTGAAAGAAAACCATCTGTAAGAAAGAATGTTTAATCCTGTCATCATAAATAGAATTTAGCTTGATGTAATTTATAATTTTTTTTTCACTAGAGGTCATGCCAGTAGAATAACATGTGATCAAATTATTGTTTATCTAGCTTACAGTTAATAATGTAACTCAGCCTGTCTTGTCTTGTATATTGATGTATGCTCCAGATGATGATGATCTTGATATGAAGATCGAAACGTTGGGATAATAAAAAGTTTTTTAACACGGTTGTAAATTCCATAAAATTTTTAAATGAAATCTGTTACTGGAAAACAAACTTCCAAAACGCCGCTAGAAGAACGTCATACAGAATGGTTCTCGAAGTGTTTTTGCCGTTTCAGGATGAGGAGAATGACTTTAGGAGAATGGAGGTCTAATTAAAGGTGTGAAATGGCTTGAAAGTGGTCCATGTTTGGTCTCTATTGCAGACTATATAAATATAGTCTAGAAATTTATAAAAATTAAGTAGATTTTAAATCCAACATTATTTCAAAGCTGAATGCAGAAACTATAAAAGTTTCGCATGAAATTTGACCAGAGAGCTTACGGGAATACACTCGCCGGTTTACGAGTTGCCCTAGCCGGACCTTATAGGAGACATGCCCTGACAGCGTCCATATATTTGCCTCCTATTGGTCCATTTTAATAACGTTTTGTCTGTTTATTTTAGTAAATGTTTCATCTACAGTACGAATGCACCACGGGTTTACAAAAATATTTCGAGAGCGTAAGTCATAGAAAAAAAAAAAAATTATGAAAGTTAATATGACAATTAAATCTAGAAGTTGATTCAAAATCATCACCAGATCCACGAGGCTAAACTTTTAATCCTTCTGTCATCACAACGTTGGATCGTGTTTAAAGGAGCTGCTCGTCTTTATATTTCTAAATGAGCAAGCTTTTCTCACTTATTTGCTACATCTAATAAATTTCCTACTCCGTTTTTTGTCAAATACCATTTGATTGTACTTCAATGACGTAAGAGTGCTTTGTGAACTGAAATACTTCTCTTTTCATAGATGGCTACACGACTGAAGATTTAGTATTTCTGTGGAAGGAAGGAGATCCCGTGCAAGTAACCAAAAATCTTCATCTTCCTCGATTCACCTTGGAGAGGTTTTTCACAGATTATTGCACGAGTCGCACCAATACTGGTAACTATTTTTCCATTTCATTTTAATTCATTCTTAATGCTGTCTTTTGTGTGTTTTCTTATCCTTACAAAAATGATCAGCACAAAACAATGAACTTAAACATGGATTTATAACTAAAATACCAAAAAAAAAAACATAATTAACGCTTTGCGCCATTGAGATGCTCTGCTACAGGACTTGCTAATCACCGTATTTCACCTTGTATATGAATCAGAAAGTTCTTCTGACCGGTGTGTGCCCTTACCTTCGAAAGCTGCTTTTCTTCTCTTCCGTGGTTTCAAATTATCGATGGTCAAACAGAAACCTGAACTATAGCGGTCTGTGAGCAGATGGCCCTTTGGCACCAGCATTCAATTAACCAAACAAGGAGCAGATGACGTGCTGCTAATGTTTCAAAGGCTTCTTGTAGTGCTGCCGAAAGCAGTCTTGTCACAGAGCCGGCCACTGTGATGTTTTTATGCTTGTTTCAATGTCATTTTCGTATAACAGCTGATCTGATTATACACGATAGAAGCCAAAATGGTTCGCTTGTGTTTGTCAGCAGAAGGTAACACAAATGAATTTGAGATCGATAGGCAACTGGCCTACGATTCTTTACATAAACAGCGAATGTTGTACGTCGTAATGGAATAAATCGATCTCGCTGATGCGGAAAATTCTTCAATAAGAAATTCTTCCTTAGTTTTCACTTTTAATGCCATTTGAAAAGCCTTTTTCCCGTGTTTTCTTTCGCAAGTTGCTCTTCAAGATCGATACCATGCCTTTCATTATGCTGCGGATCAAACTTGTAAGAAACAATTGGCAAAGATTTTCATCTCTCTCTCTCTCTCTCCCTCTGTGTGTGTGTGTGTGTGTGTGTGTGTGTGTGTGTGTGTGTGTGTGTGTGTGTGTGTGTGTGTGTGTGTGTGTGTGTGTGTGTGTGTGTGTGTGTGTGTGTGTGTGTGTGTGTGTGTGTGTGTGTGTGTGTGTGTGTGTGTGTGTGTGCGCGTGCGTGCGTGCGTGCGCACTGTATTCCTCGCTGTCTTTGAAAAAAAAAAACAAAGCTGCTGCTCAAGGTTTTCTTTCTTCCTTCTTCGTGTAACTTCTGTTTACCATTTCCTATGCAGTATTTTTAGCAAGAAAACAACGGAATGTGTACAAAATAATCCCCTGCTCACCTCCAATAGATATCCACATGAAAACTGAGAAGATGGAGCACTGAAAGTCTCTATCCATGAAAGAGGTAAATGCTACTCCACAGCAGGAAATCCACCGACTTCTTCTATTACCAGCTTAAACCTCATTAAAGGAAATCACGATCTGACTCTAAACATCTGCATATTGTAGCTTCCCTCACCAAGGAAGGGGAGGACATCCCCACATTCAGAAAGAAATTTCACTGGCAGTCTAGTAACTGCGATTCATTAAAAACACAGCAACCATCACCTATCTTTTTTATCATTCCCTGTCTGTCTTCATGAATTTTACTCTCCTGGCGACTGAACATCTGATCTCAGTGTGCTTACTTCCTTTGATTCAGTAACAATAAACACCCAATCAAACTTCATCGGCTTGCTTTGAATTCTTTTAGTTCTGAAGTTTAATTTTGCAGACCTCGTTTCAATTCGACGTCTTCCAATGAGGTATTCCATTTTTCTTTCAGGTGAATACAGTTGTCTCAAAGTCGACCTTCTCTTCAAGCGGGAGTTCAGTTACTATCTGATCCAGATTTACATTCCCTGCTGCATGTTGGTCATCGTGTCATGGGTCTCCTTCTGGCTCGATCAAAATGCCATTCCGGCCCGAGTGTCGCTCGGAGTTACCACTCTGCTGACTATGGCTACTCAAACGTCGGGCATCAACGCATCCCTTCCGCCAGTGTCATACACTAAAGCCATCGATGTGTGGACGGGAGTCTGCCTAACCTTTGTGTTCGGGGCGTTACTAGAGTTCGCGCTGGTCAACTACGCGTCGCGAAGTGACGCCCACAAGAAGACGGCCAAAGAAGCGCAGAAGAAACAGTGGGAGATGGAGCACGCGGCCCTGGAGGCGGACCACCTGGAAGACGGAGCCACCACCTTCGCCATGGTGAGATGTTGCGATTCTATAATAATATCTGCGTTTCAGTGTGTGTGCGGGTATGTATGTGTGTGTGTATGTGGTATTTTTCTTTATAAATATCGTCAGCCCATTTTCTCTAGATATAGGGAAGTCCTCCCTATATCTGGAGAAAGCGTGTGTCGTAAACGAAGTCTCTGACTGATTCCCAATTCTAAAATCAGTCATCAGAGACTTCGTTACATCCAATATATCGCAGGACATCGTATCGCAAACTTTCATTCGTAGTCATGTTATTCTTTCTGATATCACTCTGATCACTTACTGGTTTAATATTTTTCCAGGATTTTTCATATTCTTATTAGAAATATTTTCAGATAAATAAGATTTCTTACCCAACAGTTATTAATTAAGCGTACATCTCATAAGAGAATTTCGAGGTGATTGTCGGTTTTTTAGCTCTCCCTCTCTCTGGTATGCGCTTCTACAAATAAAAAGACGCAATCTCCAATAATGAGAAGTCAGTCTGCGGGTAATTTCGTCTCTGGTCCGCCATACTTTATTATGATATAGTAAGTTGGACAGAATGTGAAATCATATCGTGTTCAGGGAGGATAAAGAGAAAAGAATGGAGAGAGCAGTGTTATTCGTGATAGCCGATGAACTCCAACCGAAGAGAGTAGACGTTCAACTGTAGGCTAGTGAAAATAGCCTCACACAGCATATTTCAGGCAACCTGGTGTGAGATAGACCCAGCACAACAAAAAATACAGTTGGATGCTTTTATAGACCAGGGGATGGAAAATGTGATGGAGATAGTTTGAATTGGGAAATAAGCTCAATGAGTGGTGGATAGAAAATTATTATGAGGGGGGGTTCAACTATGGAAACATTGATTGGAAATAGGAGAAGACACATAGGTGGAAGAAAATGGAATTTATGCAATTGCTAAAGAATAATTACCTGAGACATCATGTGATGGAATATACTAGGGGTTTGAGAATGCTAGATCTAGTAATTGCAACTGAGAATTTGTCTATAACGAATATGACCACGTTGCCACTAATTAGTGATAGTGATTATATGGTCCTGATCTGGGAGGTAGCTAAATGTGTGGAATTTTCAGTTAAGAAGGAGTATACTGTATATACACTAATATATATTATTATATGCTATATATATATTTAAATTGTACATATTTGGTCTAATGTATTAAAGTTAAGAAATTTTATTGCTAAAAGACCATAAGATATAATAATAAAATATACAAAGAGCCAACAAGTTTCACTAGCCACTGTCTAGCATTTTCAAGGCTGTACTGGTGTGAAAACAAATGCATCAAGTTACATGAAATGGTAGTTGATCATAGTAGTTGGTTTAAAAACTACTCTGATGTTATGAGCTTTTAACATTCTCGCCAATTTTGTGGAAACTGGATTAATATATGAAATGACAGCTGTGAACACATATTGGGACACCGTAACACGATTTTGGAGGTTGTCTTTAAATAGCAATTTATTTAAAATATTAGAAGGGTATCCATCCAACTGTCACAAATAGCAAACACTCTATCTCTGAATGGATATCCTTCTAACATTTTAAACAAAATGCTATTTAAAGACAACCTCCAACAATTACGGTGTCCCAATATGTGTTCACAACTGTAATTCCATATATTAATTCAGTTTCCACAAAATTGGCGAGAATGTTAAAAGCTCATAACATCAGAGTGGTTTTTAAACCAACTACCATGATCAGACAAATCTTAAGATCACCCAAAGATGAGGTACCTTTCTGCAAATATCCTGGAGTATATGAAATTCCATGCACGTGTGGCCTTTCTTACATTGGTCAGACTTCTAGAGGTTTTGAAATAAGACAGAAGGAACATGTGGGGGATGTCAATCACAATAGAATCATCACATCTGGTTTAGCTCATCATTTCTCAACATGAAATCACGTTATAGATTGGAAAAACAGTTCTATGCCTTACATCGAGAATGACTAAAGACACAGAACTTTCAAAGAAACAGCAGTGGTGCTACGCACAGGCAATAATTTAAATAGAAATCAAGGCGCTATTCTTAAAGACATATGGAATATGTCATCAATTCTCTCGGCTCAACAGAACTACAATATGCGAAAAACTACGCAACACATGGTCATGTACTGGATTCTGACTGAAGTATTCGAACGCATGGACCCCATCAAACACGAATTATCAAATGTAACGGCCTAGCAGTTACTAAAGTGTATGTTTTCATGTAACTTGATGCATTTGTTTTCACACCAATACAGCCTTGAAAATGCCAGACAGTGGCTAGTGAAACTTGTTGGCTCTTTGTATATTTTATCATTATATCTTATGGTCTTTTAGCAATAAAAGTTCTTAATTTTAATACTATATATATATATATATATATTAGTATATACTAATATATAAAATAGTAGTAGGAGGCCAGAAGGGAAACCAGCAAGTAATGATGTGAATTACAGATCTGATGAGTATGATAAGCTTAGAAGCGTGGTTGGATGAATGCCATGGCATGTGAAACTGCAAGGGCATGGGAAGTGGTGAAGGAGTGCTTGAGGGAAATAATGGCAGACTGCACACCTAGAGTCAGGAGAGTAAATCAGGTGGGAATTAAATGGATGAATATAACCATTAAGCTACAGCTGCAAAAAATTAAAAACATTGTGGAGGAAATACAATGAGAAAGGTGACCTGCCGGCACATAAACAATACAAGGCACAGGCCAGAAGGGAAAAAGCAGCGTGGTAAGAAAAGCAGGTCAAAGAAGAGTATGAAAGGAAATTAGCAGTGCAGACCAAAGATAAACCCAAACAGTTCTTTCGATATGTTGCAAGTAAAACACAGTATGGTTTTAATGAATGCCGATGGCAGGGAGGTAATTGAATCAGTTGAAATAGTAGAATTGCTAAGTGAACACTTTGCAAGCGTATATCATCCAGGTGGAGATATTGCAATAATGAGAGAGAGAGACAAAGGCTTATATGGGAACTGAGGTAAATGAAATGCAGGTGCATAACATATTATAGAACCTTGATGTGAATAAAGCTATGGGATTAGATGGTATACCAGCTCTATTTTTGGTGAAGGTGCTAGGGAATTGTCAGTGCCTTTGACCACATGGTTTAATCTTAGTCTTCGCTGTAGGTTAGTCCCAGTGGGGTGTGGAAAGAGGGGAGAATAGACTCATTGCATAAAGGACGTTCCAAGGCTCATGTAGCAAATTAACGACTGATCAGCATATCAGGAGTTGTCAATGTACTAGAGAAGTTGGTCAAGAGAAAAATACAAGTATAGATAGACGGAAATAGGATACTCTATAGGAGAACATGGTTTTGTGAAGGTAGGGCGTGCCTCATTAATTTGTTCACGATTTATAATGCAGTGACAGCTGCGTTGGATAAAAGTAATGGGTTTACAGTGATACTGCTGGACTTGTCTGTGCAAAGATCTTTATCAGAATACCAAGTGGAATTCTAATCGGAAAACTGCAGCACATGGGGAATGGATACAGTGCTGGCGAAATGGATAGAAGGGTGGTTTATGGAGAGATATCAGAGAGAAGTTTATTCAGGAGTAGAGTCCGAAAGAAGGCCTGTGACCAGTGGTGTGCCACAGGGTTTTGATCTTGGACCACTGCTATTTAATTTGTTCATTAATGATATAGGAAAGTATCTGGGATAGTTATTTGTCATGATGCAAAATTGGGTAGAGCAATAGTGAATACAGCTGATGTCAAAATTTTACAGGATGATTTAGATAGACTGGCAGTCTGGTGAAGGAAGAATAAATACCAGTTTAATGTGTCAAATTCTAAGGTGAAATTTTGAGGCGAAAATATTACCAACTGTATATCACATTGATGGAACTGTACTACAGGAACTGACGAAGCCAGAGATTTGGGAGTATTAGTGGACAGGAGTTAAAGTTTAGAGGGGTACATATCGAAAGTGGCTAAAGCAGCTCATCGGATTACTGGGTTACTGAAGAATATTTTGACAGACAAGCAGGTTATTATTCCTCTTTATGAAACCCAGTTGAAACGGTTCGATGTCTTGAGTACTGAGAGCAGATTTGGTCATCTGGGTTTCTTGGCGACGAGGAAGAGGTGAGGAGGATCCAGAGGCGAGTGATCAAGATAGTAGAAGATCTATGAAATGAACCTTATGAGAACAGATTGAAGATTTACGGGTTACAGAAATTGGTTGACAGACGGAAAGGGGGTGATATGATTGTGGCATACAAATTACTAAAGGATTGTTACAAGATTAATTCAGAAGAAATTTTTCACAATAGCTGTGGTGGTGGGAGAACCTGGGACCCTCCATGGTAACTGAGTAAGAGTGTAGTTAGCAAGAGTATTAGAACTAGGTTTTTTGCTTGGAGAGTAGTGAATAGGTTGCCAGAGTTTGTTGTTTACAACATCATGTACATTATCTAACATAATTTGGATAGTGTACATGATGGATTATAGTTCTCAGAAGGTGAAAAGTTACACATTCTATCTATTTATTAATAACAAATCAAAATCAAATACAATGTAGCTTTGAATTTGTTTCTTATGAAGCCTTGTTATTATTATGACCTTTGGATGAGTGAGTGACGTAATGATAATCTTAGAAAATCTTCTAACATAAACCGATTATAAGCGATTATCGTGAGAGTGTTAGAATAAAGCGATCGCGATAAAATGCACTCTAATTAAAGAGCGTGCGATGACTGCGAGATATTGCACTTCTGAGCCTTCTCTAATCACCTATTCTAACCATATAACATTACATTCTCTCTCTCTCTCTCTCTCTCTCTCTCTCTCTCTGACTTACTTTTGGACACACCCTTTCCTCGATGGTCACAACAAAATTTACCTAGAAATGAATCTCCCTACGTAAGGTTCCACTGTGATCAGTGGAACACAGTAAATCTCTTCACTTACCTGGTATCCGAGAAGTGACCAGTCAAAGAATTCCGAGAACCGACCGGGACATCTGATTTAATGTCCAATACTGACCTACTTGTGGGGAATGTGGGCTGCGCCATCACTCTGTTATTTTAGTCAGGTAACTAAGACGAATAGCGAGAAGTCAGCTACTGGGAATAAACTCCAAACTCATTATCAGCAGAATTTAAGATAAGAACCATCAATATAAAAATATCAATGGAAAAGAAATGGGACTGGCAGAAATATTAAATATTAAATATTACTACATCGACGTATCTGGTGTTACCGAAACAAAGATTAAAACAGATGAAATTACTCTAAATATCCAATACGAGATGTTATATTCAGGGTAAATAATGATCTCGGAAAGTAAGGAATAGCTATAATATTCAATAATAATTACTAGTCTAATCTTTTCGAATGGCATCCAGCTTCAAGTAGAGTGATGTGGGCAAACTCTAAAATGAGGAATTGGACAGCGAGACTTATTTGTGCCTATGCTCAAACACTCTTCTAAGGAAGAAGACGAGAAATGTTTCAGCTATTTAGAGAAAAAAAGCTGCCAAAGAGAAACGAAAACTGTTCCTCGTTGAAGATATAAACAGAAAATGAATATCAGACATATCGAATGCTCGGACAAAATTTAGAATAAAGATCAAAACTAATAATAATGGAAGAACTTGGTGGATCTCTGTTCATGACATGGAACAGCACTACTACTATGTCCCAAAAAATGTGCCAAAATTCACATCGAAATATCACACTGGAATTATTTAACATGTTATCCTTGACATCGATATGTTCACGCTTGTTCAGGACATAAAAGTACACAGACGATTTGAAATAGCAAGCGATCGCAATTTGTATTGAATGAAAATGAATATCATAATGAAAAGAAAAAGAAAGTTTTTAAGAGAATCAAAGTCGCGCAGCTTTCAATGGTAAACTGAATACTCAAATATACAAATATTATCAAAAGTGAAAGATAATTTGAAAACAAGAACCAAACCTTTAAGACTCAATAACAAAGTGGGAAGAAAACATTGATTAATTCAGCCGAAGAGGCATTTGGTGAATTCAGCCAATGTGGTAAGGTTGTTTTTATTAATTTTTATATTTTTGTATTGTTATTTATATGTTTATTTTTCACGTAATCCGCAAACCCTACTGTAGAAACCAAATACGAGACTCTCTCAAGCCACTTCAGGCCTTCTTTAGGCGGGGCGGTGGCCTTACACCTGCATATAATATTAATCTCCAACCTAAAGACAATTACAAACATTCATGTCAATGGCGGGATTCGAATCTGCAGTTTGTTGGTTGGAGAGCGGATACTCTGTCCAAAGTGATTTAGCCAGCCACCCAGGTGCTATGAATCATTTCGAAAGACGTTTAAATTAAACAAGAAGTGGTAAAACAACAGTGACATTTAAAATACTCAAACGGAATCACTATCAGGAATGCGCATCAATACTCCTTGTGGAAAAAGCCATCGAAATAAATACTGAAGTTGACGATATTCGACTAAAAATGCTCAAATATGGAAATGTGAAATTTTACACTGACTACTTTGCAAAATTCAAAAAGGCTGATCACAGGGCTGAATTCCGGATAATGGAGAAGGGCTTTCATAGTACCCATCTACAAAAAAAAGAGAAATAAAACTGAATGCGAGAATTACTTAGTGTTCCAGGTAAGTTTTATGCAAGCACATTTGAGAATAGGTTAAAACATTACGAGTGGCACTTAGAGAAGTATAAGTTGAGTGTAGGACAAATTCGTTTGCAGAGGTCGTCATGTTCAGATTTTAAGAGAAGTTATGGGGAAATCATGGTGACATAACAAGGATTCGTATACTTAAATTTTGTCATCACCATCATCATGCCCGTCTGTCAGGGATTTAGGCCTGTTCCGGCCTTAGAAGTCATCGTTGAATCTCTTAAGAGGACGTCCTGGTTTTCTTTTTCCTAATGGTTTGTAATATAAGGGTTCTTCTCGTAAATCTTTCTGTTTTCATTCGTTTAACGATTTCCATCCATTTATGTTTATATTTTTTAATTTTTTCTATTGCTGATTCCTGGTTTAATTCTTTCATAATTTCTTCGTTTCTTTTGTGATCGAATAGTGTACACTTTGCAGTTTTTCTCAAAACTTCATTTTTGCTATTATTAATCTTTGTTTGTCTTTTTGTTTTATTGTCCAGATTTCGCTTCCATACAATAATACTGATAGGGCTAATGCGTTGGATACTTTTCGTCTGGTTTGTTTTTGAACTAGATTCAAAAAAAACATTCTTCACAACAAATCTGAAAAGTCTGGATTGGCTCAACACGGGATTGAAACTGACCATAGCATCTTTTGGTCCAGGACTCGCCTCTTACATAGGTTCCGTTATAGGTTCGAACATTTGTTCAAGGAAAGCGTGGAGGCCTTGCTCCATCCTCCCAACCTGAATCGTAATGACTGTATATCTATATCAAAAATCTGGGAAAGTCTAATCAAGATTACTCATGAATTAATTTTTTTTTCAATCACGTCTACTTCAAAATATTCCGTTTTATACTTAATACTTAGTGATATAACATCACGCGGCGTGTTCTATTTTTAACGATCTATTGTTAGTATTCTAGCTTGTATTTTTTTTAAAACTGTTCGTGTAATACCACTGAAGATGGTCTGCTATTTCCAGACCGAAATATTTGGTTAATTAAATATCTTTCTTGTGTTTTACGTGCATATATCATTCTGAACTAGATTAGGTTTAAATACAGAGTTAATTATACCTGTTCTTTTTAAATATTTTGCAATTTTTAGGTTTATACCTTTTCATTTTTATATGTAATCATACATCCTAGGTAGTTAAATGAATTCACCTGTTCTAAAATTTTGTTATCTATTACTATTTTAGTTCTTACTGGATCTTGTCCTTTAAAGGCCATCGCTTTTGATTTTTCTGTTGATATTATCATTCCATAATCTTTGGATATCTCATTTAAATTTAAAATATCTTTCTGTAAGTTATCTTCAGAATTTGTAATTATTATTTGGTCGTCGGCAAAAACGAGAGTGTTTAAGCTCACAGTAGGAGAAAGTTTAATGCCATGATAGAAATTTTTATTCCATTTTATTATTATTTCATTTAGATAAATATTAAAAAATTTGGTGAAAGGGAACATCCCTATCTGACTCCTTGGTTTTTCTCACTCTCGTATATGATAGCTCGTGATTTAATCTTATTTGTATTTGAATATTTTCATATATACTTGTGACAGCTTTTAGGATATTATTTGGTATTTGTCTTTCTTTTAATAGGTTAAATAATATGTTTGTTTTAACTTTGTCAAATGCTTTTTCAAAATCAATAAATTCAATATGTGTTTCTAAATTGCAGTTTCTTCTTTTCTCTATGATTAATTTTAGGCAAAAGGCAAGGTCTGTACATGATCGTCCTTTTCTAAATCCATTCTGTGCTTCTGAAATAAAGTTTTCAGAATATTTTATTAGTTTGTTATTTAAAATTTTTGCTATATATTTTGTAACAAGAATTTAGAATACTTCTATAGTTTTTAGGGTCACCTCTACTACCTTTTTTAAATAGAGGGATTGCAATTGCTTTTTTTTTCATTCCATTGGGGGATTACTAGTTGAATAGATTTTATTTAAAAATAATAAGAGTCTTTCTTTTAATCTTGTTCCTGCTTATTTATAAAATTCTGAATCTAACTTATCTTCTCCAGGTGATTTTCTATTTCTTGCTTCTTTCAGGCTGATTTTTAATTCTTCTTTAGTTATTTCCTTTTCATTTTCATTAAATTTTTGACAGTGATCTTTTTTACAATATCTATCTTTCCACAATTCTGTATAGAAATTTTGAAATTCTTCTAGTTTCAATTTGGTATTGAGTTTTATGTTTTCTTTAGTATATGTACTTACGTTTTTCAAAATATTATATACATTGCATCTTATTTTATATAAATCATGTTCTAAATTGAAAACAAATTTGTTCCATGATTCTCTATGTCTTTTTCTGACTTCTCTTTTAGCTATGGCTCTTATTCTTTTATATTCTATTTCATCTTCTAATCTTTTACTGCTTAACCATTTATGATGGGCTTCTTATTTCCTTTTGATTATTTCTTTGATTGTATCATCCCATATCTTCAGTTTTTTTTTTCTTTTATTGAATTGTTTGGTCTTTCCTAAGCTTCCATTTGCTACTGTATTTAGTATCGTTTTTATATTAAGTCATTCTATTTCTATTTCTTCATTTTTTAAAATTTTATCTAGATATTGGACAATTCTTTGTTCATATAGCCATCGTATATTTGTGTCATTCAATAGTCTAGTTTTATAAACAAATGTTTTAAATATTCTTTCTGTTCTTGTTATTTGTAGCCATTTAGGTGGTAATCTTTATTTTATTTTAACTAGGAAGGGTAACTACTTATTTCATATCTTCTGTGAACTCTGACATCTAAAGAGAACTTGATGTCTTTTCATTTAAGATAAAATAATCTAACATTGATTTCCATCCTCTTGCTGCCCAAGTATATTTATGTATGTCTTTATGTTTATAGAAGGAATTCATTATTTGAAGGTTATTATAAACTACAAAGTCGATCAATTTTTTACCATTCCTGTTTAGAGTGTGTTCTCCATGTATTCCTATATTATTATTAATTTTCGTGTTTCCAATTCTTGCATTTAAGTCTCCTGCTAAAATTACGTAATCATTTTTATTTATTTTATTATATATGTTTTGTAGCTGATTATAAAAATCAATATTATCCTGTTCTCTTCCTTCTTCAAAGGCATATAAACCAATTATTCTTAAATAACCTCTCTATCTCTTTTTTATTCTAGCTTCTATTAATCTTTCATTCCATAATTTATAATGTTTTAACTGTTTTGAAAGGGAGTTATGAATCCAAATCATGACTCCTGCTTGTGATTTTTGGTCTCTGTCAACTCCTGTATATATTACATTAATATTTTCGGTTCTCATGGTTCCTTTTAATTTCTTTTTTGTTTCAGTGATTACTGCTATTTGAAAATTTCTTTCATTTAATAACTGGTCTAATTCTATTTCTTTATATGTTGTTCCTCTTACGTTCCAGTTTGCTGCATGTATTATATTTTGTCCTTTCCATTTACGTTTTACCTTTTCCATTCCAGGGTCGTTTTCCATAGATTCATTCCGATTACCTTTCTTTGTCGGCTTAAAAGTAGATATAGGCCAGAAATGGAAAGACCTTATGGCCCTCGAGTGCTCTATATAGCATAAGATAATAAAATAAGAAGAATTGGCTGATAAGGCCTATAGAAAAGATTATAAAGTGAGTCGATCTTCCTCAAAGTAGAGGAAGAAGAAGAGGATAGATCCAGCTAGGGAACCATGGGAGTGCCACTTCTCTTAGAATCAAGATGATTGCCCCTTATGGCCCTGTTGGTCCACGAGTCCTTATTCAATATATTCGGACTGCCCCACCATGTGTGTGTGTGTGTGTGTGTGTGTGTGTGTGTGTGTACATATATGGTAGGCTCACCTATCCGCCACCCAGTGGACGCGCTCTCTAGAGGTTACACGGTCCCCCGAAAGACTTAAGTGTTGTAAATTTCGAAAAGGCATATGACAAGGCTTCAAGGGCAAAGCTGCTAAAAACGCTACAGTTGGTTGGTGTAAATGGGACATTTGACCGAGTGATAGATGGTCTATATTTAAATTGTAAGTTATCTGTTAGAATCGAAAGAAGTACAAGAAGATGAGCTGATGAACAATCAGGTATGACACAAGGATGCATGTTATCTCCGCTTTTATTCATCATCTATATGGATCCCGTCTTATGTCATTACGCCTCATATGAAAACTAGAGATGTTAATCTCATCAATTTTTCCCAAATTGCCGTCTGGTTGGCTGAGCGGTTAACGTACCTGCACTTCAACTAACAGGATACCAGTCGAATCCCACCGTCGGCATTAATGCTTTTAGGTGGTAGATCAATTTCTTTGTTCCATGTGAGATCACTGGCACGCATATTGGGATTGGGGGACTGAAGTGGCCTTAAAATTCCAGGTTTAATCTCTGAAAAAGGATTTCTGGATTAGGATTTCTGGATTACAAACAAACAAATATATATATATATATATATATGTGTGTGTGTGTGTGTTAAAGATACCAAGTTATTTTAAATATAAACGTGGTTTTTTTTTTACTCTATATCCCAAGTATGCAAACAGACAAGTCAGTCAAGTTTGCGCCTGCAAGTGTTGCAAGTCTAGCTGACCCTGCATGTAGTGCAAGTCCAAGGAAACGCGTGGTAAAGGTAGAATAAGTCTGATCACTATTCTTAATATTTACCCTTAATGCAAAGCACATCTCCTGGAAGAGATGTATGATGCTGTATATTAAAGGCAAGGGGTCATTACCCAGACCGGTTTCGACCTTTATTGAGGCCTCATCAGTGGGAGCCAGGCTAAGAAATACAAAGTTTTAAGTAATACAGAGTTTATAAATATTTTACCAACACAAGTTACCATAAGGTGCTTTGACCTTATTAAATAAAAATCTCAGGATGAGAAATAGATGTAGAAAGTTTTTTACCTTGGGTATAATATATGTTAAAGATACCAAGTTATTTTAACTTGCACTTTGTTTGGACTTGCACTACGTGCGGGGTCAGCTAGACTTGCAACACTTGCAGGCGCAAACTTGACTGACTTGTCTGTTTGCTTACTTGGGAAATGGAGTAAAAAAAACAGGTTTATATTTAAAATAACTTGGTATCTTTAACATATAAATAATGAATTCATTAGTCCACAGCACGCAGGATATTCACGTACTGTCGGTTGACAATCTGTTGTGACTGGGAGTCACATGAAAATAAATAATAATTCCATAAGTAAAGTGGATATTAGATCCTGTTATTTCAAAGCTGAATATAGAAACTCTCGGTTGGTGCGTAAAGGTATTTACTAAAGTAAAGAGCCAAAAGGCTTCAGTTCAGCGATGCAAAATTATACCATTAAAGTGGATTATTTAAGTAAATAAGTGAATAAGTGAATTGCATAAGTAAAGTGGATCTCACAACCGAGAGTTTGCTTCCGAAAAATACACCTGTCCGACATTTCAAGTTCCTTAGTACTGAACGAGAGGTTTTGCTCTCTTAAGGTTTCTGCCTGGTCCCTGAAGAGAATCAACCAGTTCGAAACAGCTGTCAGGCCAATGAAATCTTATCAAAATGGACTAATAGAAAGCTATTATATAGACGCTTGGGTGGCGCCTATGTTTTCTGAGTAGTTCGCGCTAAGGCAACTCGTGGATTCCGGTGAGTGTATTCCCTTAAGCTCTCTGGTCAATTTATTTTTACGACACTTTCGTAGTTTCCACATTCGGCTTTGAAATAATGCTGGATCTAATATCCACTTGACTTATATAATTTTGCATCGCCGAAATGAAGCCTTTTGGCTCTTTATTTTAATAAATAATATTTTCATCTTTTCGATTAGCTGATAATTTAACAATACTTAATTAACGCAGGATGACTGACTACCAGGGTGTTATTTTTGCTTCGGTCTGCCTTTCCGCGTACGCTGCAGCAGCAGCGTTGTTTCAGATGCGAATTTTTCGTGAAGTAATCATCGGCGAAATAACAAAATTGGTCTTCCATGCAAAGCCTAAACGAAAATGTCCATAATGGGATGAGATTTGTTGGAAGAACTTCGAAACAGTCCAGATCTCTCTCTCTCTCTCTCTCTCTCTCTCTCTCTCTGTCTCTCCCCCTCTCCCCCCCCCGACTGACCCATCTTCGGTTCTCTGAAAAATATCTAAAGGAGGGAGGAAACGCAGCTTTTTGCATTCGGATGCCGAAGTGGAGCCAGCAGTTCAAGATTGGTTTAATCAGCAGCCTTTTAAATCAATGAGCAGCAAAAACACTACTACTGGCTCCTGCAATAGTCCTGTTTTTACATATTTTTTACACCTGAATACTTTGCATTTATTAATTATATTTCCTTTATCTTGCTGGTATAATTTGGAGCTTCGATTTCTTTTCGTAAGAAATTGAACGAAAACGCATTTTTACAATGTTTTCGTTCATTCTTTCCCACTCCTTCATTCTTCATTCTTAATAAATTTCAATTATTAATAGAATAATCAGAAAACTTAGAAGAACCTTTTGGCAACACGATTTAAGCAGAACACACTTTTGCTCATGAAGTGTGGCCACGATGTTGCACAACATTTTCTTCTTAGCATTTCTTGAATCCTAGTGAAGAATCCATTACACTCTTATACAAAATGTGTCTCGAATTTTAATCTCTCAAACTGACGGATCAATTTTAATCAGCTTTGAAATACAATCTCTTTATGAACATATTAATTTGGGATTCGATTTTGCTCCAAATTGGATACTTGCGTTGTCTGTTGTATACGGAAGGAAATTTAGATAAATCCGCCTTCGCATTTGTCCGTGATAAAGATGGCATTCGACGTTGTCTTAGCAACAAAAAACAAACAGCAGCACATTCTTTTGCCCTTTCTATTTCAACCTGTCGGGTGTTTTTATGTGTTATTGAATATCACGTATTGGCTTTGAAAATGTTATCTTTTTATGCCAATTGGCATCGCTATAATTACCATTGGCTAAAATTATTTCTGCCCTGTAGTACTGTTTCTGTTAATAGTTGTTTTCCGTTATAATTTATCGATTTAGTGGTTTTAACACGATATTGTGACTTATTACTAGAGGTTCATGAATAAAATGTATTTTAATCATCACCATCGATCTTTCAGCTTTGTACAATTACTTATCACAAAAGAAGTCATTACAGATCAATAATTTCTTTTATCACATAAACTGACAGCACTTTCGAAGCGATTAAAAACTTTTAAATGTACCATGCGATTTGAAGGATTTTATCAGTTTAATATTTTTCAGTTATTATTAATATTATTAAGTCACACCCATAAGTAGTTTAAGGATTCATCGCAGAGGGCACTCTACACTACTTCGTCTACACTCTATACATCTACAGGCTACCGTCCACTAATAACATTTTTGTCTTTTAACTGCGTGTGTTCTTTGACTGATTTGCCTGCATGTCGGATGGAAAACCCAAGTTTCAGGAAGATAGAAAAAAATTCTTCTACCTCCTTACGGATTCGGCTAACGTATCTTATTGATAAATGTCATATATAAGACATAAAGATTCCTTTTGAAGTGATGAAAATCAAACTTTTTTAACTTACTATGCAGGTACTAATTAAATATGTTCCATCCGAGAAAAAGAAACGCTGTTCTATGGGAATGATCTCGTTTTCGTAGTTCTGCAATTAACAAGGTAGGAAGGCATGTGGTAATCTCAAACCTGTTTAACCGATAGTATAGTGGATGGACAGAAAGTTCAGGAGAAGCTTGTTAACATTCGATTTGAAGACTTTCAGATTTCCAGAAAATACGTGTGAAATGGAAATGGTCCCCAAGGGAATCTCTGGAGAGAATTAATGAAGAATGCAATATATTTGAAAAGATTTAAAGGACAAAATGGCAGTTCTAATGATTGCAACAAGGAAATATCCATAAAAAATAAGTACTCCACCTGACTGAATGTGTGAGTGATAGAGACTGGCTTGAATCGATCAGGGAGCTGTCATTAATTGCCTAAGGGTTCTCTTCTGCAAATAATTAGTAAACTTAGTAAATTATTTTAGAAAATCATCTGGTACGCCACGCGAAACGTGAGGGCATTATTCAATGATTGAACAGATTTGCCATTTGTAAGGAGTTAGCAGGTTCTCAGAGAAGCCAAATTTCTTGAATTCAGAGGAGGCTCTTCTTGAGATATATTGATGCCCAATTTAAATTGTAGATTGTCTACAAATTTCTGCGTTGCTAAAAATAAAACGAGGAGTAAAGAGAGTTATTTCTTAATTGAACAGGAAAACAAGTTTCAGTTTTTTCAGTTTTTTGTTCTCGGTGAAGTCAACAACTTTATCTAAACCCTCACCAAAAATTCTGTTCCGAAACTAGCTGAAAATGCTGTTTAATTTAACTGTTTAAGGATCTGTCGGTACTATTTTCCGTGAAATGCGCTTGCAGATTAGAAGGACGTCTGCCACCACTATTCGCTCGAGGAGAATCAACACTCCCTTTGTCAGTAAGGTGGCAGTTTTTCAAGCTGGCTGCCAGTATATTACGCTAATCCACGAAAATGAATCCTAACAGTGATTGTGAACTTTGAAAAGAAAGCGCTGTCCATCACTGCGCTGTTGTGGTTGTGCGAAACATCACCAGAGGCTCCTGAGGTGTAGTGCTGATAACTGTGCCAGAATGAAAACTACTCGAAAAGAAGAGGTGGCACTTGAAGAGATGAGAGGAAGTGAAGCGGGACAGCGTGAAACATGACACTACAAAACTGTTTGCGAAACAAGCGTTCGCAGGAATGTCCAGTTTCACGAAGATGGAATGCCAGAGACTGTTGACGAAGCCTGCATAGGCATGTGGGAAACAGGCACCGCATCCCTGGTCGCGCAATCGATGTCATCATTTCGCCAAGTTACGCGATGGAGAGTGGATGACTGTTGTAGATCAGCTGACAATATTAAGGTTGTTCTCTTTGCTCACTGTGGCGCTTCAAGCAGAGCCACAGGTGGTAGGTGACATTTCGAACTTTTTTATGTAATCTCTATTTCTGGCAGAAAACGTCTTCGTTTTTTTTTTCCTGATGAAAGAGTGAAATCATCATCGGTTCAAGAACCATATCAGTTTATTCTTTCTGTATTAGTAATCCACACGTGCGTGTACACAAACACACCCTGCAGATTTCGCAACCGTTCTAGAGTGGAAATAACAAACAACATAAAGAGAAGAGCATGCGTCTTCCATACCTACTAGCAAAAAAAACATTCCAAACATAAAACATCCCTCATTAATAATGAAACCAAAATCCTATCTTCGACTCCATTTTAAAATTTTATTACCGAAAATATCATTCTCCATTTTCACTTTCAAAACTACATTCTGATCCTTAGTTTTCGTTAAAAAAATAAAAAATAAATAAAAACACTGAATCGATTTTTTCTTTCAAAGAACTTCTTTTTCGAGTATTTTCATACTAAAAACGTGTCTTTTTATGGTACAATTTCTTTCTCTTTTTGAATTTTCTTTCGCTGGAACCTTCCTACCGCGGCCAGCTTATTTTATTTCTTCGTGGTTTCCATCGTAAGCGTCACTTAATTCAGTAACTTAATGATAACATTTCGGTGGTCTTTTCTCAAACAATGGCTTTCCCCAGATGAAATCATCGGCAATGAGCTTGTGCGGCTATTATTACATGATATATCTATCGGAGTTCCTAATACTGGCATCCAAATCTCCCAATTTGTCCGACTTTTCTCCCTTTGGATCACGTCGCTTACCACTATAAGGAGAGCAGATGGTTTCATTTCCATATTTTCACTCTTCTTTGCTTACCATGGTTGTATTTTGGCTTTGAAGTTGTCTGGTGTCAAGGCTCCGAATGCGTTATAGAAATGCCTTAATAAATGAATGGCCACACTTATTAAAGAATCCCCCTTCACTTTTACGTCTTGAATATTAAGAGTTTTCAACCCTTCTGCAGAGGGCATCACAAAAACGCGTTAATTCATCAATAAAGAAGATACTTTAATGCATATTTCGAGGCTTATTTTGTGTAAGAGGTTTAATCTCTTTTAATGGCAAAGTTAAATTATTGCACAAAATCTTCCATCCAGTTAAACGTTCTTCACTGGTAATGAAGTGCGGTGTTAACAGCTGCTATAATCACCGATCAAACAGAGAAAGCGCGTCACTCGCACGGCATGCAGGTACTGACGACATTGAAGACGTGACTTCGATTTGTTAATCAAGATGGGGGCTTAACGAGAGCCGCGAAATTCGAAGAGATTTTTATAATAATCGATGAGAAATTTAAATTAAAAAAAAGGTGTTCACATATTGCAAGAGCGAACAAGAAAAATTCAAGTAGCAAACAACACCGGTGTGTGCCTTATTTTGACAGTTAATGCCTTTGTTAAGGGCTCTCCGCGTTAAAAAAGAAATCGGCGCATCTCTTCTTATTTCGGACCGCATACAGCGATGCTAATGAAAATGAAATATTTCTAAAAAAGAAGCCACTTGCTCCAGGTTGAATGAAGCCATGAAATCCAAATACCGAATAAGTAAATAAATACAATAAAAATAGAAATAAAAAACAAATCGAACCACGCGTTTGTCGTCTGCACTGAACGGCCTACACGAGCATGCGATTCCACATATTCAGAGAGCAGCCCGCCGAGAGCCCTTATGACCCATTGAAGCGACAACAGATTTTTTTTTTTCCTTACCCGAATATTTAAGAACTACAGAAGAAAAGGAAACATCGAGAAGACGAATGAAAGCACAAAATGGTTATTACAGAAAACCACATCCGATTTCCGAAATCTGAATAACGAAACAAACGCACAATAAGGCACTGCGTCACGTGAAATATTATTCGTGCAGACCAGCTTCACTAAATGACGGTGATTTTTTTTAGATCCTAGTGGCTTCAGTTTGACTTTTCAGAAACTTTTTTCTGACATTTATTATTTTTTCGTGTTATTTATGTTAACATCATTAACAGCCCAAAGTACTATTAATTGAGATGACGGACTTCGTGAAGAGTGGATTATGCTGCAGATGATGTTGGATTGTGAACGTAAAGTATTGTCGTAGGATATTTTATTAATTCTATTTAATTAAATACTTCCACTCCCAATATCATGAATGTACAGATTGAATAACAGTGGACCAAACACTGATCCCTGTGGTACGCCACTTGTTATTTTATTATTTTTTTTTATTAATCTTTGTACTGGTTATGGGCAGTATTACCCTTACATCACGTCCAGACATCTCGTCGAGACTTGATATAGGCCTAAGCCTTTACAAGTGTTTCACCCTATGCCTGTTCTAGTTATCATTGTAGTCATTCTATGGTGGCAACGCCATGCCACCAGTGTGCCCTGTAGGGCCCTCAAGGAAAGAACTTTTATATCCTTCTGCGTAGGTCCAAGCTGTTTTAAGTCCTTATAACTATCTGCACTCAAACCATGCAAATATTGTATAACCCAAACCCATTTTCTCCAATTTGTGCAAAAGTCTTCCATGCTGAATTCGGTCAAAAGCCTTAGCAAAATCCAAAGGTATCATGGTGTATCCATTCCCCTTGTCTACTTCAATGGTAACATTGTTATAGAATGTGAAAAAGTTGCTAGAAAGTGGTCTTTACTTAGTAAACCCATGTTGCTCAGTGCAAAGTAGAGACTCACTGTCAACCCATTACTGAATGGGAGCCCTAACCAATTTTTCCAAAATCTTCACCACAACTCCTGAGATACTAATTGGTCGATCGTTGGATACATCGGTCTTTGCATCACCCCTGTTCAATGGAATTACCATACATTCCTTCCATTGCTGTGGTATCTTCCCTGTTCGGAGACTCATATTATACAGCATGGTCAAAGGAATGGCCAGTTCAGCTGAATACCCTTTTAGCACAGGTGCTGATATCCCGTCAGTCCCTATTGCTGAATTCTTATTCAGTTTGTGCAACAGCTTTAATACCTCGTCCTCATACACCTTCGTTTCTTCATCTAGTGAAGAGGTAACAGTGAGCTCAATGTTCTTTTTGAGGTTGACAGCTTTTAACGAAATATGCACTCATTAACTGAACAACCCCTTCTGCTTCTGTAACCCTCACGCCGTCAGGATTTAGAAGGGTTATTCTTTCATATTCATTCTTTCTATCACTTGTAGCATATCGATAGAATTCTTGTGGGTAGTCTTTAGCACGCAGAGCCAGTTTCTTTTCATATTCAGACTTTGCTTTCCGTGCTACAGTTGTGACTATTCTAGAGTAGTTACGTCTTTAACTGAAACGACCTCTGACATTATAATCAAATCTAACACTCTTTGACCTCGAGTTCCTTCTGTCACATGCTGCTTCAGGAAGTTGTCCCTCATCAGCTCAATAAATGCATTTTCATTCTTCTCATGAGATTCTTCTGCTACTCAATCAATACTTGGTACAAAATTAATAACGAAAAAACTCACATACAAAGATTATTTAATAGTGTAATTTCCCCTGTGTGTCACAGGCATCTTCAGTACATATTAAGCTCAAATTAAACCATAACTTACAATTCCAAAAAGCGTCACCTAAGTAGCTGGTGTACGATAACTAAAAAGGTCAATAAATTTCCTAAAATAAAAAATAAAATAAAATAAATCAATACAATAAAAAGTTAGGAAATATTAGATGATTTGTAAAGTACTGTCTCCCATAAAGGGGATAGACGTAAGCCGTCGGATCTGTTTAAGTTAGGAGAATGAAGTAGAGTTTCACCTGTTTCTTTATAAAGGCGTTCCATGAGAAACTGACTTTTGTGAAGAACTCTTGTCTTTCTCCAATGAACTCTATGTCTAGTGAAGATGGCATGTTCTGCAAGTCCAGACTTTTCAGGTTTAAAGTATTCAATATAAGATTGGTTTTCTTCTAGCCGAATTGAGGCAGATCTTCCCGTTTGTTCGAAATAAGATAATCCACACGAGCACAGAATCTGGTATACACCTGGATGATTAAGATGTGGAAACTTGTCCTTAGGAGAAATGAGAAAGGTGGAGATTTTTCTAAACGGTCGAAAGGCAACAAAAATATTCAGTGGTTTTAAAACTTTTTTCTCCTATTCGTCTAGAAGAACACCAATTTTATATTGAATACTTTAAACCTGAAAAGTCTGGACTTGCAGAACATACCATCTTCACTAGACACAGAGTTCATTGGAGAAAGACAAGAGTTCTTCACAAAAGTCGGTTCCTCATGGAACGCCTTTATAAAGAAACATGTGAAACTCTACTTCATTCTCCTAACTTAAACAGATCCGACGGCTTACGTCTGTCCCCTTTATGGGAGATAGTACTTTACAAATCAGCTAATCTTTCCTAATTTTTTATTGTATTCATTTTTTTAGGAAAGTTATTGACCTTTTTAGTTATCTTACACCAGCTACTTAGGTGGGGCTTTTTGGAATTGTCAGTTATTGTTTAATTTGAGCTTAATGTACTGAAGATGCCTGTGACACACAGGCGAAAATTATACTATTAAATAATCTTTGTACGCGAGTTTTTTCCGTTATTAATTTTGTATCGATATGTCTATTCACTCTTTTGAAACTTAATCAATATTTGGATAATTAAAGTCTCCCATTATGATTAATCTTTTCGCGCTGATCTTTTCTATTTGGTGATGCATTTCTTCATCACCAGCAACCGATCCACCAGGTCTGTAACAACACCCCACTATGTAATTGATCTTGTTAGATTCCACCTCACACCAGATGGCTTCAAACTGACTGCCACATGAACTATTGTTAGCAGTATTACTACAATCATAGGTCTCAACTCTTTCACAGAGCAGATTCGGAACTTGAGGCCTCACCTTTAATTTCCGCTAGTTGGCACTTTTACGGTTCAAAATGTGGAGAGTTTAATATTTTCACATCGATGTGAAGCCATTCGAAACACCAGAATGTCCCCGTGAGATCAATCGTTCTCAACGAAATTACATTACGGAAGAAAACATTTTTGAAATTCTGTTAGAAGCGCTTTGTGTACAAGAATGCAATTATCAGACAAAGCGATTCGCTTTAATAAACTCTACATTTTAGAAGAAAAAATATCAAATCAGAATAACGAAATATAATTAAACATATTTATAATTATTACATTATGTTGTAATAAAATTAATATTTTAGTGCAATGTTATAATCATCATCATTATCGTCAGCCATTATCGATCCACTGATCGTTGAAGCCTCTCCCAGATGGCTCCAAAACTGTCTCTCAATGACTTTTCTTCCCCCTGCCACGCCTGCAAATCCGACTTCATCAATCCATCGCCATTTTGGTTGGTGTTGTGGTCGCTTATTCTCCCGTGGAATCTGATCCCGTATTGCTTTTGTACATCACTGGTCTTGATACGTGGATAAGAAGTCAAATCAATGTCACTGACATTATAGAAAGAGTGAAACATCTGATATGACTTCTTATCCACGTATTCCTTTGGCGATCCAGTCTTGTGATACCAAGCCTGCTTCTTTCCATATTAAATTGTGTTGTTCGTAATTTTTGACTTTCCTTTGCATTTAGTTCTTCATATTTCACTGCCACATGACGACAGAGGGAGAATACACGGTTAGAAACATTTCTTTTCAAGTATGGTGGTATTTAGCTTTGGAATTTCGACTGCAATGTTCCAAATGCTTTCCGCCCAAAGCATTGTCTTCTTTTGACTTTAATGTATTTTTACTCATTGATATCCGTTGAACTGAATATATGTAATAACCCGCCTGTTCAATTTCATCGTCACTGATTTTTTATTATTTCTGGATGTACGTGGCTATTGAAAAAAACTTGGGTCTTCTTTAGGTTTATCTTTAAGCCGGCTGTTTTGCTAGTAATTTAGAGTTCACGAATACGAGTCTGTAATTGATTTCGACTTGAATTAAAGATAACTATGTCATCTGCAATGCGTAAATGTCTTAAAATATCTTCCATTTATCTTCATATTTTTCTTCCTAATCAAGAAGTTTGAATATTTTTTCAAAGGATGCTGTAAATAGTTTTGAGGAATGGTCTTGCTGTTGTTTTGGCATATGCTGATTTCTTGGTTCTTACCTATGCGCCCCCACGTGTTGATTTCGTAGTATTTTATGCAGTACAAAAGTTTTTTTTTATTATTATTATCCAAAAGATTTTGGATAATAATATCATTACTTTCCGATGGATCAACACTGTCGTCTATATTAAGATTTTTAAATCTGTTATTTAGTTCATCTTGAAATATTTATTTTTTAATGCTGTGTCCATGGATGTTTGCTTCTTTGATCATCTAAACATTTTCCTTCTTTCTTTTAGGCAATTTGTATATGACTCTTGCTACGTACCATACAATGGTCTCTTCCGATGTTGAATACGTTAATAACCGAACAATCCAAAACGATGTTCTTCAATTTGGACTTTTCCATGTCCACTTCCTGTTGTATCATGATGTGCAGGTTTTCTTTTATTGCAAGTTCTATTAGCCTCGCTCTTCTGTCATCTCTCGTGCCATATCCGAAATTTCCGATCGAGCTTTCATCTGAGTGTTGTATACCAATTCTAGCATTAACCACGCTACCGGCCAAGACGTCTATAGACGTTCACTTTATCATGGATGCGAAGTGCTTATTAAAATTGTAATACCATTGTTATAACAATGAAATATATGATGGATACGAAGCGTATGCGGATGCGTATTTGATCCATAACGGCCGGTAAGGTGGTTAAAGTGTCTCATTACAATTTTGAAATGATGTTTTCCTTTACTCTACAGTTGAGATATATCATGACAGAAGTCTTCAATTTCTTTATCAGTATGACGTTTTTCTGGTGCAGATAGACTTCACTGATCTTGTGAGTTTTGTTGATCTCCTTATTTTTGTTTCTCATGAACCTAACTTCGCCGATTCCTTTCTTATCTTGGTGAATATTGTACAGTATCTCTGTTTTTCAATTAAACAAGTTCTTCAACTTTACTCCTAACTTCATACAAGAACGTCTCATTTTAGTTGCTTTAACTTTTCAGTTAATTCACTTATTCGTTCTTCACTGCTCTGCTCAAAGTCCTACAGTACGAGTATAAAGTTCCAAGGTCTGGTTTCCAATGGCAGCATGATATGGTAACGTTTGGATTCTTTGTCTTCATGTTTAACTGCGGCTACAGTAGGTAGTATTAATCTGGCCTCCCTGTAATGAGGGCCATTTTAATCCCACGGTCCACAATTCTTTTCATATCGATCCCAAACACGAAAAGTAACTTTGTTAGCTCTAGTATTCCTAGTGTCGCATTCTGTCAGCGGTGTGAGGGAGACCGACAGTCTTCCTCACACCGCTGATAGAATTCAACACTAGGAGGTATCGCGTTTTACTCCTTAGATATCCATCGGCTCGATCCTTCTACTGCATAAATTTAGCTATCCTATACGAGATCGCGGTGTCATAAAGCTTAAAAAACACGTCTGAGTATATTTGAAATACTTTGTGGGAAGATGTCTACGACTGTAGTTTGGGGACCTCCGCTAGGCAACAAACAAAAGTGAGATTTCTTGCCGAAGATCTGAGATACATTCTTAGAAAATAATTTCTGACTGATCGGTCGGAATCTTTTAGCAAGTCATCTTACTTTGCATTTCTATCTCCTGTGTACCGAATTTCCCATCAAAATTCTCAGTTTTCATTATTTGTTTCTGTATGTACACGTCACTCCATAGTACACTTTCGTTTGGATTAAAGAGAACGAAATTTTCAAACTTTTTCGAGAAGAGTATACAACAGAAGTTTGAGTACTTAGCCTTAGTCAGAAAGAGAGAGAGAGAGAGAGAGAGAGAGAACATGACTTGTCTGCACGAGGATATTATTATAAAAAGATTTGAAAGAAGAAAGATTGTGATTAAGATGGTACTAATTTCTGTTGTGCTTGAAGTAATAAATTTATGATTGCATTAATGTAGCATTGAAGAAAATAGTTCATGATAGACTGATCCGCGTGCACTTCAATCACATGCAAGGGAATGCGATTGAACGTACAACTTGATAACGAAGTTTCGTTTGTCACTGTTATATCCAAGAACGGTGCCAAAAAATTGTCTGCTCAAGCTGCATAAAAAAAAAAAAACCTAATCTCAAAATGGCTTTTGATCCTTCTTCTTCTGAGCAGCATTGATCAGACAACTATGATAACTAATAATTCAAAGAGAAGTGGCTGCATGGAAATCACTTTTAATGAACTAATATTCCTACTTTACCCTAATATTCGTACTTTATTTTACTTTACTTCTTCCCCCCCACCCCCACCCAGCAGAGATTTCTGCTTGCACCCTAATAATATTCGCAGCTCGTAAGTGCTTTAACAAGCGGCCACTTCTTGCTCTCAGTGGAGATCACTAACCTTCTGTTTTTCCCAGAAGCCCTTGGTTCACCACCACGGTGACATGCACGCCGAGAAGATGCGGCAGTGTGAAGTCCACATGAAGTCTCCTAAGGTCAACCTGTGCCGACGATGGCTGAACAAGTTTCCCTCTCGCTCCAAGCGCATCGACGTCATCTCTCGCATATTCTTTCCGCTGATGTTTGCCCTCTTCAACCTGGTCTACTGGACAACGTACCTTTTCCGAGAAGACCGCGACAACGAGTAACTGCGACCGCTCCCTCCTTCCCTAGATTCCCCCAAAGGAGATACCACGATGACCGGTGAAAGACAAACTGCATCTCTCATGGTGATAGAACGTAGAAGGGACCGCGCACACCCCTGTTCCTCAGACTACTCAATGGTCGACAAGAACGCTGCTCCAGTGCTGGTGTAAGGTCCCAGACGGTTCCCATTGCGAAGCGAGCGACTTTGTCCGTTGTACAGATTTTTTCTCTTACACACACACACACACACACACACACACACACACACACACACACACACACACACACACCAAGTATAGTAATAACTCTCTCAAAGTGATAGCTTCTTAGTACCTTTGGTCGCTCAGAGGTGATGCAGACACGGCAAGTTCCATTCCACCCTCTTTCTCTGTTTCCATGGAGGTAACCGAAAGGATAAATCAAAACTGCGGACTGAGAAGAGCCAAAGATGCGTCCATTACATAATCGTAGACTGTGTTCGTGCATGTGGTTTTGTTTGTGTCTGTGTGTGCGTTTCACTACACACTGTGCCAACCTATAAACTGCTGCCTCAACAAAACTCCGCGTTAATACTAGTTCGTGGTCGCAGTTCAGTCGTCGCAGCGGAAATACCTGGCCGAACAAGTCGTATGGATCCGACACACTGCGCACCGATCCTCAAGTGCACCTGTAAAAGGAAAAAAAAAAAAAAACTCTCGAAAGGTCGAAGGTGCTGAAGACGATCAACTTCTTGATAAATCTCATGTAAGGAGCGTAGTCACTGGGATCTCTACGCTGTTGCTTCTTCACCCCTCCCGCACGACTGGGAGAGATCGTCTGTATATATATTTAACTAACCTGCAATAAGCTCGTGCATAGGCCTAACCGTACAGTCATTTCTTCTTTCGTAGTTCTAGCCTGGTCTGCCAGTATAAACACAACAAACTGTAGACTTTAGACATGACGTAGTTGTTGTGTTGCATGTACGCAGGATCTTCCATAGCTCTCAGTATTACTCCGATTACTTATTATGTGACATGCGGTGGCTCCCACGAGCCTTTGTTTATAAACTCTTGGAGACTGTTGTAATTTGACATGACCCTGATGTGGCGTGTTTCTGTTTGTTATAACCGGAGCCGGATAGTACTGTAATATACGTTAAACCAGCAGTTTGTTCGCTTTCCGTATTGATTCCTGATTGAACCCATGCTTTGATTAGTTTCATCAATTTAATTAACGCATCAAACAGCGAGGGAAATGAATCCTTACCTTTGCTAACATTTCTACTTTTCATACGTATTACATAGAAATGAAAACGTTCCACGCGAGCCCTCAATGTTCACGCCCACAATAGTCGCAGCTCGGGAAAGAGCAGAAAAACGAGAGAAATTCACACCGTTAATAGTCCGCCATTTGCTTATCTTCATTAAGCCAATGCGACCTCTTCAACAACGCAATAATATAACTAAACAACTAGCAATAATTCTATAAATTTATTCCCCCTCATTTTAGCGTTTTTGAATAATAATTTAATTCGTTAATGTGTCAGCTAATTTGATTAATTCTTTTTGATTTTAATTTCGTCCTTTCTGAGTAAAATTTACATAACTTGTTCAGAATTTTATGAAGCGGGAATGAAATAAATAGGCATTGTGAATGTCGATGGTTATCAGATGGTGACATCTCATAAAGCTGTCTTTTCTATTCAGTGAAGCGATCACGCTTCGTTTAGGATCGGTCCCTCTCTGAGTGACAAAGCTCAAGCAGTAGCAATGGCAGAAATTTTTTAATGGCCAGAAATGATTTGTAACAAATCAATATTCGAGAGAAGATGAATTCAGAGATTGTCCTGTTCAGTTTTCTAACGCGATTTTTTTTTACTTTACTTTATTGATAGCTATTGTGTGTGTTTACAAACGAAAGACCTTTTTCCTAAGGGGTGTTTGTGTTGGTAAGTACGAACAAAGCAAAAGAGTTTTAAGACACGACAATCACTAGAAACTGTGCTGGTTTCCCAAGCTGCAACTATTAACGCCATATCAGATTTTAAACGACCCAATCGTCAGTGTTTTAAGTTTATAGATCTGTTAGAAAGGACGTTTGTTCTAACTCTTGTGCACTTGCCTTTGAGCAAACAGTTCTCTTGTTTCTCTTCTCTCTTGGACGAACTAATTTCCTTCAAGTGCAGGGACTCTGAGATTCACAATACTTCCGGTGTTCACCTTCACCTCAATAGGGCGGTCACTTATAGAAATAAAAATTTATCAACCTGAGGTGGGAAATGGATGCAAGACTTTAATCCTCAATTCCGAGGTAAGTTTATAGGTTTCTATGTTAAGGAAAGTCCTTCCTAATGCAGGAATTCTTGCCCCGCTGGAGATAAGTCCCTCTCCCAGAATACAACATTGTCGGTTATCAAAAGAGAATATGAAGGAACATTAAGTTTTACTGTTGTATTGCCATGTTTGTTGAAGTTACCCTGAGATATGTAGTTAATGTATAAAGGCAAAAAGTTTGTACATAATTGTATAAAAGGTGTGGAGCATGCGAGAGGCAACAGCAACTATTGTGATATAGTTTACGTGTATATACAGAGCTGTAATATCCAGCAAACATATCCAGGGAGCGTGTGATGCTTACTAGCAATGATTTCACAAATTTGTTTTCACTCTCATTTCTTATTTGTGTTATATCCTCCACCACCTTCGGAGATCTTTATACTCTAAATAGTTAACAGGGTTTGTTGGATCTTCACACAGAATGTAGCATATTTTTAATTATAATTAAATATTAGTTTGTTGCATGTAATTAACTTAAGGATGTATTAATGATGATGTTATTGGGCCAGTGAGCTGTTCATTACTAAGTAGACGTAATATAACTCTTAGAATATTCCTTTCAATAGATTACTTTTTTAAAAAGATGTAGGATTTTATACCATAGCTGATTTGCTAAGTGTAAAAGCACTAATGTGTTTTGTTGAATTGCTTATTCAAAGTCTCAGTTCCTATAGTGGTATGAAATAAGGTCTCGCTAAACCATGTTTTATCTCAAAATCTACGCTGTGAAAAAAAAAAAAAATCAAAGCATTGTTGTTAGTCTGTGGAATTACAGAGCCAAATAGCATTTAAGCTATTTATGAAACAAATACGGTGACATTTTACTTCCCGAAAGGAACTCATCTGTTATGTAGCCCAATATGTTACTTAACTGCAGAAAACGTCTTCGCGACCGTTTTGTTTGTCGGAAATAAGGCGAGTGTTCTTTTTTTCTGCTTCAGATCAAGTCAGGTGATATCTGACTTGAAATGTAGCAAAAGGCTAGATCTTCGGAGAAATCAAATTAAAGGTGGAAGTAGTTCATCTAGAATGGTTCATCATTTCAGTGCATTTTTTCTAAATGCAACCTCAATGCATTTAAGATCTTGGATGAACGTATCGAATTTTGCTGAGAATTCGAAGTCTGATTTAGTCATGAGTTAGAATATTTGCATTCAGCTATTTTAGAGTCACGTACTGCCTGTCACGTGTTTTATAAACTACTCGATGTGTGCAGAGGAAATTTCGGGAAATTAATTTCTGGTTATATTCGAGTATCAGACTTTGGCTCGCAAATGTGTGTACTTCCCCTCGAGAATCGAAATCTTACAAAAATCACAGATGCTACTGAGATCGTTAACAAGCTTACAATGCTGCTGAAGTTTGAACTTACAGACTGAGATAGTTTTCACTATCCCTCTCCTGTGATAGCGAAGGGAATGTAAATTCACGGCAGCCAACAGCGGTTTCAAAATATCAATCAAAGTGCGTCAATCAAAACTCAGATTTCATGGGCACCCAAATCCATCGGCCTGAAAGTCCCAAGATGTGGCGACCATTTATTCCAGAAGAGAAATAAACGTTCTCTTATCAAAAGAAATAACTATGAAATTTAATAACTGTTTTCTTTTAAAAATATATCATCGATATAATATGTTTAAGGTGATATTAAAATTAATTACATTAGAATTAGCTTAATTTGAATAACGAAAATGAGGAATTTTGGGAGAAACCCAATGTTTAAGGTAAGATTGAATTGCTTAAGGAAAAAGTGGAAAAACAGAGAAACTGCTATAAAATGTCGAAGTCCTAATCATCTGCAAAGTTATTGTCTTGAGGTTCTTAAAAGCCAAAAGCGAAAACAAAAGATGTTTCTCATGGTAATCACGTGAAAACTCCTACAGACCACGGTGAATGGGAGATGAGAGAAGAAGATTTCTTCTAAAGAGTTTGCTGCATCCACTGTCGTGATTTTTCGATTTTGGAGTGCTTTCATTGCCTTGCAGTTCAGTCCGTCGTATATGCGTTTTACAGCGTTCCAAATGATTCGCTGGTGAATTTTCGAACATGTCACTGAATTTATCGTAGTCCGGCGCTACCGTCTTTTGCTGATCCCGTTAATATTAAAACGGACGGCGATATTTCAAACGTGTGAGTATACCGGAGTTAAGTGAGATCAACAGCGATTCGCTAAAACTCTACTGTTTTAGATGTAACTCGGCTAAAAAGGCGTTTCAGAACATCACGAAAGAATTTGACTCACTCATTACAAGTTAATGTTTAATTTATTTCATCCATGTCGGGAGAAATTATCGTGTTGGAGTCATTGGGCTTGCTTGTAGAGCACGAACTGATTTAAAGATAACCCCACCTGTTTTCTGTAGCAACCCTCATCCGTTGCGAAATTCCCTTTCCGCTGTCTAATTAGCATTTCTAACTCCAAAGTCATACGGGAGTACATCAGGAGCCATTTTCAAATTTCTAAATTTGAAAGCACTGGGTTTGTTTTGTGGTGATTTAATGCTTTCTTTTTCAAAAGGCATTTTAAAACGCAAACTGAAATAAGACCGCACAGGAATGGCAAATTCTCCTCGAACCTTCTACGGAAATATGTGAAAACGAATTATATTCGCGCAGCATTTATGGTCTGCTTGAATTTACTCGCGCTTCTTTCTTTTACTGCGCGATTCTGCTGATTATTCTAATCCAGCGAGTTTTCATTATTGAATTTTTTTTTTTGGACTCATGCACAAGTTAGCCGAGTCGATTGCCATTAAAACATTCGCTCAAACGATCCATTAAATGACGTTATGGTTTGAGCCCTCCGTGGCATCGTGTGCAGTTCCTCTCATACACCAACCTCACACTTCCGTAGATTACTGTGTGGTCCTCAGAGTTCGTGTTGACTTCGTCGAGAAATCGTACAGTCACGAAACTTCGGAGTGCAGAAAGTGAGGGAAAATAATTTCAGTGAAACTTCTCGAGGTTTCCTCTGGCAGAATGCGGATCACAAACTTTTCCATCTCGTTTAATATGAAGGTGACGCGGAATGCTACAGACTTCAGCACTGCCAGCTCCGTTGCGCTTTGGAGGGGATAGAAGGCGACGGTCATAATTAGTGACTGCGTGGGTGTAGTGTTCATCGTAGCTCCATCATCTCGTTCTTCTTTTTAATTCGTTTTCGGCCACTCTCTTTCTGTATGTGTCAAATTGTTAACACGAATAACCCTCATTTTCTCGCCCCTTCGTATTCCTGTACTCGTGTCCGTGTTTTTCTTTCACCAACCGTTCCCCTGTTTCTTTAGTCCCTTTTTCTACCTCCTACAGTTAATCAATTTGTACACAAAGTCTTAGAACTTGCAGCTCTGAATTCGGGTACCAGAGCTCAAGTTCAGTTCTCATCGCTGCTTTCCTGGGTAGGACCGCTGCTGCTGTTCTGGCGTTCGGTAGCACATTGCGGCTGATTTCTTTCTGTAGAGAGACGATGGTCTGCAAGCAATAGAGAAAGCTCACCTTCCCAGCCGTAGATTTGCTTCTCATCGATGTTCACCGTAGTCTCCCTCGAACCCCTTTTATTGTAGATGCCGTGGGTTCCCCTTCGTGAGTGCTTTGAATTTCCTTTCGTGGTCATTCGCCTGCTGTAATTTCTCAGAGCGTAGTGTCGATCCTTGTCCTAGAGGAATTGTCCTTTGATCACGTTGATAACCTGTGGACGCCGTAGCAGATTCTTTTGGTAACCCCCAGTTTCTGTGGCTCGTGACGTTCTTGCGTTTCAGGGGCACGCCGATATCTTTGTGCTTACGCCCTCTCCTAATATCGCCTTGCGCAGACATTTCCTCGCCAGTTAGTGTTTCCTGTGAGCGTGTGTTCTTCCTCTGGTATTTCTGAATAGTCTCGTCACACGAAGCTTTGTCGGAGGCGCTCACAAAAAAATGAACTTTTCTTATGAATTTAGTTGTAATCTGCATTCCTTGTCGTGATTCAGCATGGCATCATCAGCTATATACCCCTCCCCCAATCTCTTTAACCATCCCCCAACCTGCTGGACTGGAACTTTTCTCATTTCTTTTGAATGCATTCTCTTCGCACTGAGGACAAACGGAATTTGCTGGTTTTAAATGGCACTTAATAAATGCTCTGTAACAGGGGAACGAAGGGTAAGGGTAGTAAAACAATTAGGAATTAATTTGGGACGAATGATTAATTGATTAAAATAGGCTCGAGCTAGACGCAAGCCAATGCCATACAATGCGAACTCGATGACTCCAGCAATGTAATTGTTGTGTGCCAAAATATTTCACGATATACTTTATTTGACATTTGTATAAATACTTTTTGAATTACCTTGTATGCTTTCGTATTTAATATGCCTTCTCAAATGTTATTTTTAAGTGCTTCCTTTGAACATCATCAGTAATCCTTGCTTTAAATAAGTTTCGTGTGTTTCGATACCTTAAGTGTATTATTGATGTTGCTGATGGAGTTGTTGTATGTAGTTTCTGTCATCGCTTATCTCCAGCGGGGTCCTTCTAACGACCAGACAACACTGGCTCGTGACTGTTAAGGCAGCTGTTCTTAAAGTGTACAACGTTGTTACGTAGATGGCAATGGCTCAATAAATATCCCGAAGCTGTTCGTTGGTTGCGTCTTTCCTTCTCTCTTTCTCTCACACACACACTACACTACACCACACACACACACACACACACACACACACACACACACACACACACACACACACACACACACACACACACACACACACACACACACACACACACACACACACACACACACACACACACACACACACACACACACACACACACACAATACCCCTGACATTCATTTTTCACTTTGTCTTCTGCCGAGATGTGCCGGAAAACAAGTTTAAGTCACTGCTTTGCTTGTAAACATAAAATAGGATAAATTTTGTTTTTAAGTATTTCATCATTGACGAAAGAAATTTTGTATTTCAGGCGATCACAAAACACCTTCAGATTCCTTTTCCCATTTATACTTTTGACTGCAACGCAGGGCTTGAAGCGGAAAGATAGCCTAAAACTCAATGAGCGCCCTTTTTTTGCTTACTGAAAACTCTTCTCCTTAATAATATAGAAGGAAGGGAAAGTTGGTGGCATTTTACGTTTTCAGTAGTACGTCAGAGAAGTGAAATGATTGGATACACATTTCGTAATAATAGAGGGGACAGCAATTACGATGACGGAGGTGTTAAGTGGGGTGAAATTAATGAAAATCTCTCTCCCTCTCTCTCTCTCGATTATAGTGGGATTGATTAACAAAAAGAACATGTGCACAAAGAACTCATAAGTGACGTCACTGCTACTGGACTGTTATTTTAATTTTGCTATTGGTTCAGCAAAAGTACATTTTTTTTTTTTTTTGGTATAAGTCAGGCATGTCAAACACGCAGCCCGCGGGCCGCATGAGGCCCGCCAAACTTTGAAACCAATATGGTTATTTAACTTTTGACAACACCGAATTAAATAAGCATATTTAAAAAAATTAACATTTCCACTTAACATTATTTTATACCCCAAACTACTCTGCAATTTCTAAAGGAAATAATGTTCTGTTTGTCATTTCAAAAAATCTTGTTACGCTACTGCATAAATATCGAATTTTAACGAGCAAGTCTACGCATGCGCCTGCATCCGCTGACCACAGAAATCGGAGGCTAGCCGTTAGCAATTTTCAAGTCGCAAGAAAGTGTAGTGTTTTCTTTATAATTAATAAAGAATTTATAAAAATAATGTCGAAACCTTCAACCAGTATGAATAAAAAAACGATTAATTGAAGAAGAGCATCGTAGTTTTCTAGAAAAATGGGAGTTACAATATTTTTGTATTCAAGGAAAAAAAATTATGCCTGATATGTAGAAACTCTATTGAAGTTTGCAAACAATATAATATTAAAAGGCATTACGATACAAATCATAAAGAAAACTATATCAAATATGTTGCGAAACTTCGTGAAGATAAATTGTCAGAATTAAAGTTGACACTTCAAAATCAACAAAGTGTATTTACCTAACCATTTAATTGCAAGCAAGTCGAAACCATTCACTGAAGGGGAATTTATTTGCGAAAGTATTATTAAATCAGTTGAAGTGTTGTGTCCTGATCAATTAACATTATTTTATGTTAATTGATCAGGACAAAATTTAATGGTATTTCGAGAAAAGGTATTCTATAAGCTTCTCTCGAAATACCATTTCGAGAGAAGCTTATATTTTTAAATTTCAGGACGAAATTTAAAAATATAAGCTTCTCTCGAAATACCATTGCTAGCGGAATTAATGATATAGCTGACAACTTAAGGAATCAGCTAAAACCAATAATTCCACCATTTCAGAAGACCTATTCCCTTGCAATCGACGAAAGTACAGATGCACAGGATATCTGTACACGAATAAAAACAGTCAGTTCAGCTGAATGTTTTTATTCGTGGATGTGATATGAACTTAAAAGTAAGTGAAGAACTTCTAAAAATTATTCCTATGCACGATGCAACCACTGGAGTTGATATTTTTGACGCCCTTATGGAAGTTTTGATTCCACATTTGACGTCCTTAGACCCCTTGTGGTTACTGCCGTATCTCACATGGTTTGTGGCAATGATGTCTTCTGCTAGAATAAGTGGTAGGGTCGCAGATTCCCTTTCCACATTTGTAGGACAATCACAAACATCCATGCCCATGGCGGGATTCGAACCCACGGCCTCTTGGCTGGAGAGCGCACACGCTAACCACTCGGCCAGCGAGTTTTGAATGGATACAATTTAGCGTTAAAAACGTTGGTTTGTCTTGCAACTGATGGTGCTTCTACCATGACTGATAGTGTTAAAGTACTTGTTATAAATTTAAAAGAAAAATGCAAAGAACAAGGTCATAATAATTTTACACATTTTCATTGCATCAGCAAGTTTTGAATGGATACAATTTAGCGTTAAAAACGTTGGTTTGTCTTGCAACTGATGGTGCTTCTACCATGACTGATAGTGTTAAAGTACTTGTTATAAATTTAAAAGAAAAATGCAAAGAACAAGGTCATAATAATTTTACACATTTTCATTGCATCAGCAAGTTTTGAATGGATACAATTTAGCGTTAAAAACGTTGGTTTGTCTTGCAACTGATGGTGCTTCTACCATGACTGATAGTGTTAAAGTACTTGTTATAAATTTAAAAGAAAAATGCAAAGAACAAGGTCATAATAATTTTACACATTTTCATTGCATCAGCAAACACTATGCTCCAAAGTTTTAAATATTGGACATGTCCTAAAAAATGTCAGTAAAACTGTAAATTATATTCGTGCACGTGGGCTTAATGATCGCTAATTTAGTAACTTTCTGGAAAAAAAAGAAAGTGAATATAACGATCTACCTTATTATACAGAAATTAGATGGCTTTCCAGTCATAAAGTTTTAAAGCGATTCTTCGAATTGCTGGACGAAATTACCATTTTTTTTTTTTTTAGAATCGAAAAATTATGAAGGTGAAATATTAAAAAATGATCAATGGATAAAGGACCTGGCTTTTTCAGTTGACATTACAAGTCAGCTTAGTCAACTTAATCTTAAGCTACAAGGCGAACATCAAGTAGTTACCACGTTATTTGACAATATTAACATTTTCAAACAGAAATTACTTTGGCAAAAACAAATTCAAAAAGAAATATTTATCCCATTTTGAATGTTTTCAATCATTATTACAAAAATCACCGAAATTGAAATGTTCAGAATATGCCAATCCAATTAAGTTATTAGAAAATGAATTCGAAAGAAGATTTTTAGATTTTAAGAAATATGAAAATCAGTTTCACCTATTTACTTCTCTATCGATTGATGTTGAAACTGTTGATGATCGGAATTAATCGAAATTCAGTGTGATTCCGTATTGAAACAAGAATATGTGGATGTTGGAATTCCAAAGTTCTGTAATTATTTATCAGTCGATCGACCCCAATGTGTTATGTGCAATTAGACGTATTTTATCTACTTTCGGTAGCACATATTTTATGCGAACAACTATTTTCAACTTTAAAGAATAATAAAACTGCGGCAGGACCAAGATTAACGGACCAGCGTGTGCGAGCAATATCGAAAATAACTACAGCTGAACAAATTCAACCAAATTTTGAAGATTTCTTTAATAAAAATATTGTCAAGTTTCTTCACAAAAAAGTTTGTATACTTTTATTTAAATATGTAAACTTTATATTTTATATGTAATTTTGTAACATGGTTGTATTTTGTACTTATATACTCTAATGTTAATATTAAAAAATCTGTTTCCTCTTTATTTCGAGATTTTTTTTCTGTTGCGGCCCGCGGCTTGATGTATAATTCTCAATCTGGCCCTTGGAGGTAAACGAGTTTGACATGCCTGGTATAAGTGATGTAACGCAAAACTTTCATGCGAGACTATCCCTCAGTGCAGTTGTTTTCACATATTTATTAATTCAAAGGAGAGTTAGGAAAATCTGAAAACAATGTCTTGATTCCTGATCCTAAAAGGTCCCATCAAGTCTGTGATAAAGGGATTCAGGTATGTATTGAACACCTATGAAAGTTTGCGGACTGAAGGAATTAGCACCCCATGCTTGGTCGACTGGATAGTGCCCCTTGCTCTCTTTCTTTCTCTTACCGAAATATTGCAGGTTCAAATCCCACTTCCAAACAAAAACGAATAAGTACACGAGTGTCATGTACTTCTATTTCAGAAGTACATGACACTCGTGTACTTCTGAATGAGGTTTTTAGTGGCACCAAACGTCAACGTATTTATCAGTTGAACAACCTCTTTCAGAGAATTTTACCCACAGAAATACTTGCTCTAATGGTTTATTTAACAGAAGTTTCGTACATGGAAAATCAACAGAACAAATTTTCATCTGGGTTTCCGTCAGAATTCTTCAGTTCATTTCGTTGCAATTTATTCAAGTACTCTCAAGGATGTTCTAAATTCCCGACCATCTCGACATTGATCAATACATTCTGGATTATTTTTATCAGGAAAGTACAATGAAGCATACATTAGAAAAAAAAATGGTGCGATCAACTCACTGAAAAATCCAAAACCCAGTTTCCCTGGATTTATCAATTCCTGCGTGTGGAATCCAGTGAAAACAGAAGTGTGATGGGGCGCTTACTTAAAAGTAGAAACGTAAAATTAGCGACAAAACGTTTGTATTAAGTTATTTTCTGTACGCATTCTTCCGTAACCTCAGGACAGGAATGTAAGAGAAATAATGGAATATACTTAATTTTACTCAGCTAGTTATATAACGCGACAACTGGGTTTTATTTTGCAGTGAGGATCTTAATTGGTGTTAAAGTGCCGATAATCAGGAGTGGAAAAAAATATGGAAGGATTCAATTCGAATACAAATTGGGAGATTCAAAGCTGATCAGTTGAAGTGAAAAATATTGTAGTAGTGCGAATGTTCTTGCTTGTGTGCTTATTTGTGTGCGTGGGTGCGTGTCTGAGTACGGCAATGGTCATCTGGCAAGCGAAGACAGATTTAGATGATCGCAGAAAACGAAGTGGTTGATCGTAGTTCAAAGAAAGAGAGAAAGAAAGTTCAATGAAGTTCCTCCTCATATACAAGCGGAATTCAGTGGTTCGAAACTGAGTCAGTAGTGATTAACAACCGGGAGAGTGGGGGCGCTGCTCCAGTTTGAATCTCCCTCTCCTCTCCCTAAGGCGCTTTGAAACACGCGTGAGGTCATTAAATTACCAAATTCCATTGGAATTTCGTAGCGTAGAAAAAGAGAGAGAGATTCTTGTGATCTTGAATTTTGGTAGCACACATTGCAACGATATGGTTTTAACGAAGTAACAAAAAATATCTTCTTCGTGAAAAAGACCTCGTTCGTTTTCTGGTTGGTGTGTGTGCTGAACTGCAAGTTTCATTCCTAGCTCTTCTCTTCTGACGGGTTGTTCGCCCTTCTTTGCGTCAAAAGTTCCTTAAATAGTGAACAGTGAGTCACTTTTGTCATCAACACCATCAGGTCACGTGATGCGAACTTCGACAGCATCCTCGCAGCACGCTTAATGCGATCTCACTTGAAATGAATGCTGTGGGAAGTTATTTAAATCGTCGCATCGGAGATGAGCTGTTTGTCCAATAAGAGAAGTAATGAGAAAATTTGGCAGTTCGCGCATCACTCCAGATTGAACCTGGGGATACGTGACAAGACTTTCACTCGCTTCAAATAGGAAACGTCACACGCAGCGCATCACCGAGCTGGAGGACGAGTTCGTTTCACTTTAATTTCCCCTGATTTCTCTAGAGATCTAAGAAAAGAGCCTTACGTCACCTTTTATTATAAAGGGCGACATCTTTCACCAATGATCGCGTCTGTTTAAGAGTGGAGGAATATACAAGCAAGGTTTGATTGTTCATCAATGCGAAAATTATTGTGCTTTAACAGGAAAGCTCTAATCGCATTCTTGTAATCAGTCGCGCCTTAATCTGATGTGGGTGGGGAAAGGACACGATCCACCTCTTACACTCTTTCAAATGTCTCAAAGCACGCACTATTCATGCTGTTTCTTGGATGCAAGTGAACTTAACTTATAACAACGTTACCGTCTAGAAAGTAACAAACACTTGTCTTGTTTGCTTGGAGTGTACCCACACTGCCGGATTGCCAATCACGAGATGAAGTCCAAAGCAAGCGATCACACCGAACAACTGATCTTTATTTTTATACTCACCCACCACGTACATATGGATTGATTGTTTTAATACTTTTAATAATACTTTCAACATGTCTCAGACAAATTACTCCTTTTAAAGGATCCGTGAAGCTCACCAGCTATCTCTCAACGATATTTCATTCTGCCTTTATGCTGAATATCAGATTTTTTCAGCCACACATCGTTGCTGTCCTAGTTATTTTCTGATTTTCTACATAAATGTACGGTTAGCGTGTGTGTGTGTGTGTGTGTGTGTGTGTGTGTGTGTGTGTGTGTGTGTGTGTGTGTGTGTGTGTGTGTGTGTGTGTGTGAGAGAGAGAGAGAGAGAAAGAGGGATCACATTAGTGAGAAATCCATCTCGCCTAATGACGAATTAATCCGGTGAACGGTCATTTAAAACTCTTACAAAGAAACACTCATTTGTTATGTGATCATCTGATTAGTTGGTTATGATTGCGCGGAATTCGGTTGCAAACTGGTATATGAAATCAGAAAAGAGGGTTTCGCAACATTCATCATCACTGGCATCAATGCTTTCACTGTGGCAAAAGAATAACAACCCCCCCCACACACACACACACACTGCCGTGGTTGATTCTACTCCTTTCCTGAGAGTGCTTTTCACGATGTGTTTTCCGATGAACAACAGAAACGGTTCATCTGCTGATGGCCCGGTCTCAGATTGGAAAAAAAATTTTTAACCCAAAGCGTCGTGTTAAAAAAACGAGTTTTCCGTTCTGTCACTGAAACTGAGCACTCGTAAAATTCATAAAGCAATTAAATTATTTGGCTAAGAATTAGCTGAACTTGCTTTCCCTCTGGAAAACAGAATCGATCGCAGAACGTGATTCCTTCATCCCACTTTTTTTCTCGTGATGGGATTTTGTGCTTTTGCGTCATGGAATCAACTCAAACTGGGATTAGTGAAAGGGAAGCTTGATTGTCTGAAGAACTCCCTCCCTCTCATCTCCACGTGCGCGGGTGCACTTGCACCATTCAAATGAACGCCACTTAATTACCTGGAACCATTTCTAAAAAGATTTCTTGCTTCATTGGCTCTCCAATGCCATCTCACAAAAACCTAATTATTCATAAAGGAAATCAATGGGAAGTCTGAAATCGTCTTATCAAAAGCAGTTGCAAGATACTTGAAAGAAGCAATTTGCAGATTTTAATCCAAGATTTTTGGGAATTTAGGTTGATAAAACGGAAAGGTTTCTCCAGAGGTCCAGAAATACAAAAAAAAAAAAAGAAAAAAAAAGCCCAGTCTGGGAATAAATATGGCTTTTTGGAGCAATCATTTTCCTTCGAATGAAGCTGCGCAGAGAGAAAATCAAACTGTGGGGCACAAACAGGCCATCAGCTAAGCAGAGCCCTTGACTTTTGTCCGACTAATGATTACACTTAAGACACCCGCAATCACCCTTAGAACTATTTTCTCGCTGACCGCTTGTGCAGCCAGGATGGCTCCCAAGTTCAGAGCTTGATTATTTGCGTGTTTTGGAATGATCCGAAAGCTTAAAAATAAACACTAAACACTGGTGTCAGTTGCACAGCGGTCAAAGACAGATACCCGAGGAGGAGAACTGCACCCAACCTTTAAGGAATGAAATTGTTTGCAAGGAGGGAAAACTCCAACTTCGTGGTGAGCTCAAGAAGATAAAGACGCAGTCATGGACAAGACATATCGAGGAAAACATATCTAGGAAATAAGCCAACAGAGAGAAAGAGAAAGAAAACAAGAAAAAAATGTAAGAATATATATATATAACTTTTAACTTATATGTATCTAAATATAAATCTATAGAATGCGTCCACAGTATTTCAAGATTATCTCAATACACAATGTAACAAATTCACAATGAATATCAGCAATTAAAAAAAAACTATGAAAATAGGCATGAATACGAAAAACATCACTCAGATTCTCGACATGTTTTATTGGAGAATCTGTTGAGCTAATAAAATATTTCGGCTATTTAGGCACAGTGTTTAGTGAAGATGGCAATCAAACAGGTAAATAGAGAATAGAATTATCAAAAAACTCATATAGAGATGAATTAGCCAAAACACTAAACTAGCGAAGTTTCTCAGACCACCGAAATGTAAGATGTGACGATACTGGAGTCCTGAGGAATTGTAGATTAGTTGAGAGAATAGTTCGTGACAGGAGGTTAATGGTAATGCGACATAGTCATTTGTCCCAGTATCTTGTACACCCAATGAGGGTATGTCAGAAATCTGATAATAACGATGACCAAATTCTCCGAATTAGAGACCAGTTCGTGTTATTGTTGTTATGCGTAGGCGAGTTCGTAATACCACAAATGAAATACTTGAATGTACATTCAGTTGGAATTAGACACCATGCTTTATGTCCAAAAAATTAAACGTTTGCAAGAAATAAAATTAAGTAAAGTAGTACACAGTTTTATGGAGAAATAGTTCCACTCACTCTGTCACTCACAGATGGGGGTGGCCAACGGTGGCACTCCTGGGGAAGGCCGGATTGTTCTAGACATAAACATGAAATAGCTTTTGACACGGGTTCAAGAGGATGAGACTAATACCACAAATAAAAGATCGCACTGCTCTCCTCTCCCCGTGCACAAGAGATATAAATTTCCTCCTTTACCTGTATTTAACTAAAGATGATCACACTTCGCGAGGCTCGACTACAATACCTAACAATGACTTGTTTTCCCATTGGAACAGTATATTTGCTAATGTTTTTGATGTTAAAAGCTTCAGTAACAACCACTGATAAAGGAGAGTTTGCAGATTGAAGCGTGTTTAATTTGAAACTGAACACTGTTTATGGTGAAGTAACAAACAAACTTTTTATTTCTTTATGGAATTGCTTGTTGTGAAAATGCGCTTTGCTCTATAATTACTGTTTCGACTAATTACTAAAAACGCTTGTACACTGCTTATGTTTCAGCCAAAAAATCCATTCAATTGCAATTTGACTGACTGAAAGGGACAGAGAGAGAGAAAATGTGAGCAAGAACAATACTTAGAAATCGATGGATTTCCAGTTTGAATGAATTTTTAATTAATATAGGAGACTGTGGAACGGCTCCTATTAAAACAAAGACTTTTTTTATAAACAAATTCTAAACTGGAATCAAATTGAGGCCTGGGGGTGTTCTTCTGCACGTTTGGAGAAGAAAATTACAGGAAAATGTTTTCTTGTCGAAGGCTGTTACCAAATACTGCTTTTCCTGGTTGGTAAAGACTCGCGATTTGTGAAGAAGAGTTAAATTAATTGTGGTGTGAAGCACAGTGGAGTGAAGGATGTGTAATGCTTCTCCCATGAGGAGTAAGTTGGAGGGAGTGGCAACTCCACACATGGCGAGTAATTACAAGATTGGTTATTGCTTTAAAGAACCTGTAGCCTTAAAAATGAATAAATTACGTTTGCAAGAAACAAGTAAATAGAAAAAATCATTCCACTTAATTGTTACGACTCATACTTCAGCAAATGAATAATCATAGCTGAAAAATATTCCTGTTTGTTTTACCGATTTTTACACTTCAATTATGCACATTCCGCTTCTTGCGTTGGTTGCATTAGAATAACTTTCTCACTTCTCAGCTGTTGCAAAGTTAACCACTTTTCAATGAGCTTATCTCACTATCAATTGTCGGCGTCATGAATTGAAGGGCCAAAATCATTTTCAGTTTCTTAAATAAACAGCATTTCTCCAACCGCGTGTGCTTTATCCATGGAATGAGAGGCGTTACCGGTCAACTGCGCAATTTGGGGAGAAGGACCTTTCCAAAAAAAATAAATAAATAAACAAATAAAAAATAGTGGACTTAACGAAATCTTCTTGTGGAGAAATCGGAAATATGCTGCTTGCTTTAACAAGGCGGCTGTTTTACATTGAAGAAGCACCAACGTAAACACGCCGCATCTCAGATTTATTAGGTTAAAGGCCGATGGCCTCTTTTATTTTAAACTGCTAAAACGGCTTTCAGTTGTGAAAAACTTAGTTGGAATTCCGTTGGTCTGAAGAAACCTTGAGAGAGAGAGAGAAAGAGAGAGAGAGACTTTCAGTAAAAAGTGAATTAGCCACTCTTCTGCAACCGAACATCGAAGACTTCCACTGATGGACTTGCACCACAACATGCAAAGTCAGTCAGTGGTGCTCCTTCCACCTCTAAAATAGAGGGGTTTAAATTGTAATCAGTCCACTTTTCTGTCGCATTTTATTATCAGGTAAGTGGCCTCAAATAAGAAGCCTATCGTCGACTCTATCGATCATATTACAAAAAAAAAAAAAAAAAAAAAAACTTGAATTTATTTCCTTTTTTCTGGCTTCATATACTGTAAAAATGCCAACCAAGCTGTCTTTTGTATTTCAGAATCTAAACATTAAAAAATTAGAATTATTAAAAATTGAACAAAAAATACTTGGATTTATTTGTGAATGTGACTTCACTGTAACTCCTTTCCAAAAACTTTTCTTCCCGCGAGAAAGCACCCTTTAAGGATCCCTCGTAAACAACGTGGGCATTGCGACAATGAACAATTTCCTTCACTGCTGAAGCCGACTTCGTTACATGAGGAATGCAGTCTTTGAAAGCAAATAATTAGGAGAGGGAGGGGGAATAAAAATCAGAAAATGAAACTCATTTTTTCATGTGAAGGTCAGTGAACTTCTTATGGAAGTTTTGGTAGTTTTTCCTTCCTTATCCCTTATAGTTCATTGTTTGTTTATCCACTCTGGTTGCTGGGTGGAGTTTAACTGAATTTTTAATCGAATGTTTTTTTTTTTACAGCTGATGTTTTTTTTTGTATCAGATGGTCCTTATTTACGTTCGATTCACGTTAATCCGGAGTGGCCATCCTGAGTCGGATTCGCTGATGTTCTGAGGCTGATTGTGGCAGCAATGAAAGAGCTGGATCATATTTGTGAGATTTTGTTTTTATTAAACGGTGGTAAATGAACATTTGAAGACAGCTAGAAGAAAGAAACAAATTATTTTCATTTTACTGAATATGCAGAAGGATAAAGATCGGTTTTAAATTATAGAACAACAAAAAGGAAGAGGAAAAAGAAAGATGTCTCTGTGTTGATTCAGAGAACACTGCAGTTCCGAGTGGCTTCTTGACGAGACTCAATACGAGAAAATTTGTGATCTTCTGAAATCTGAAAGGGAGCAGCTTTCAGATTTCTGAATTTTGGATTCCACTCTGCATTGATTTGGGAAATGCGTTAGTCGCCTTAGTGAAAGAGTGGCATTCGAGCAACAGTCGACTGCACAGCTTCCTGCTTAAGTTTTGCTTGAGGTGCTGCTCGAACTTGGTAATGGATGGTGCTGGAATTCTCTTCTGCTTTATTAAACGGTAAAACATTAACATTCGAAGAAGAACGGGAAACAACAAACTATTTACATTTTATAAAATAAATACAGCAGGATAAAATTGTTTTTTAAGTTAAATAAAAATAAAAATCAAGACAGAAGAAAGTGAAAATAAGTCTCTTGATGTGTAGTACGCAATGAAAATCTAAGTGGCTTCTCGTTCCATGCATCACACTAAGAGTGTATCATAAGAACGATGAAGTTATTCTGTTGTACTGCGAGGGAGATGAAATTTTCTCGTACTTTTGGTTGTGACTGTTTGAAGTGGAGTTGCGACAGGAGAGTATTCATATCGCTTTCTTCGATGTAAAAGAATGCTATTTTGACTCCATTCTTCTGCTAACTGGGATAAGGTTCCTCGTTCTCTGTGGTGGTGATATTCTAAGAGTAGTCCACTGTACAGTTTTCTTCGTAGGCGCCACTTGAGGTTTTTCCTGGATTGGTAGAGTGGTGGGCGATTCTTGTTTCTTGCGTGATTTAGGCGGAAACCGCAGATAATGGCTTTTCGGAGATGAAGAGATAGTTCGCGTATTCCTTGTCTGTTGCAGATACCAGTAGACATCTCGGGTGTGTGATATATTGAAGGTAGAAGAGGCAGGGTTTGATGCATATCTTAGATAACTGCACACTTGTTGGAACACACCTGGATCACTGGATCAACCATACCTCAAATGTCCTGTAAATCGAGTGATCCAGGTGTGTTCCAGCATATGTGCAGTTATCTGAGTCGATGAGTTCGAATCTATGCAGCTTGGTTGGATTTGGCAGAATGTTCTGCCACAGCCACTACTGGATTTCTCCTTCAGCTTTTATGCTTGTAGTTTCGTATGGAAGGTTCCACTGGAAGTTGGAGGGCACACACGATTTTGGAAATGTGGTTGGATGCAGGATAGCTTCATCCATCCACATCAGGGAGTGGTAGATTTTTCTGTAGTTGGTGAGTAAGAGTGGTGGAGAGGTGCCAATAATGTGAGTTGGAAAGTAAGTATGTGGATATTTATAAATTGCTCGTGTGGATTTGGATGCCTTCCAGTGTTGTGAGGTCTGGATATACTTTGGTGATTTCTAATTTCACTTTCTGGTACTGTGATTTTGCTTTGGGGTGCAGCTATTAAAGGATTTGTGGCTTTAAATTCTTCATTAAAAGATTCCCAATTATTCAGATTCCTGCACAGTTTCGAGTGGGGAAGAGAAGGCCACATCCAACTGAGAACGCGCCTGTTAGTGAACAGGCACAAAAGTGGCAGGGATGATCCTTTTAATGTCTGATACTTTGCTGGTCACCCCAACGCTGGACAGCATCTCGATAAAAGCTTGACAGTTGGAAAGGTATTGGTGTCAGCCATGTAGTTGTGTGTCTCTTTTTTTTCATTGAAAGATAACAATCTTATATACAAAGATCACTCGGAATCAATTAAGATGGATTTCTCTGCGTTCAGGTAGAGAGGTGGCATATTGATTGTTAACCCTTTAACATACAAAAACGTCTGTGACTCGTCTTTTGTTTATTGCACCAAAATTGATTTTGAATTTTGGTTTCACATATAAATACAACCGAATATAAACGCTAGACAATCTCGTGCCTTTTTCCTTTCAGCCGAGAAAAGTTGCCAACGGCGTGTATCGGCTATTTCGATTACGTTTTCACAAATTCATCATTATTTTTCAAATAATGATGAATTTGATCCAGCAAATCAGGCTCGCCCAAAACTCGCCCAAAAAATTGGCAGAAAAACGATCGCTTTCTGATTTTTAATTGGTACGTTAAGGGGATAATAGGCTGTATTCACAAGAGTCGTTTATCTGCTAAGCTGTGAGATATCTAAACGATACGATATCTGGCTAGAGATTAGATGTATTTGCCAAATCCGATTATCGTAAGAAGTATTAAAATTTAATTCAATTCTCCAACTTTGAAAACATCTCGGCAAAGATGTCACGAGTGACATTTTAGTGAGGTTGTGGATAAAGGACTTCGCTGCTTGAAGCGATGAACTGTTTGCACTTCAAAGAGAGAGAAAACAAACAAATTTGCATGTGATTGGAGGGGAAGGACTTCAGACAGAATACTCTACGGAAGAACTTTTGCAACAAGATGATACGCGTTGGGTTCGGAATTTCCCTTCTGAATCGCCACCACCAACAACAAACTTTTAAGAATTTCCCGAAAATTATTGTGCTCAAGTGACGTTGAAAGAGTTGTCGCTGATTGTGCACACATCTCGAGAACCGCCTTTCTCCTGCAAACTCCATCATTTACTCCGCTACTGTGCCGATAATTACATAAACAGAGCTGTTGCCAGGAGGGTAACGCCCTCTAGCAGAAACTCTACAAATCACTTCAAGTGCGAAGAGAAAGAAAATGCAGGTTCATTAACTGTTGGGGAGCTTTTCTTATGTCGTGATATTGGCAACCCGTCCCCCAGCTGTGTTTAAAATGCGCAGTCACATTTTAAACCATCGCCCAAAGAGCTATTCACACCATCGCATTTCTTTTCCTTTTCTTAACATCCGGGCATTCAGCAACGAAATTGATGCACTTTCTTCGATGGCTTCTTAAATGCTATGAAATAAATGAATAAATAATAATTTTTTTAATAATAATAATAATAATTTATTACATATGATACATACATTACATAGTTTTGATTACGTATGATACAACATTACATACATTTCTTTACATTGGATACATTCATGTATTTTGATAATAATAATAATAATTTTTTTTTCGCAATAATAATTATAATAATTTATTACATATGATACAACGTTACATACATTTGTTTACATGTGATACGTACATTACCTGCATTTGATTATATATGATACATTTATTTTATTTATTTATTTATTTTTTTTTTTATCTCGGATGAGATGTATTTTCTCAGCTTTCATCCTCGAAGCTTATTTGTGAGCTTATCTGAGGATGACACCAGTTATTATTTATTGGTTTA